>NC_040881.3:17558795-18187961 GCF_900634795.4 Betta splendens
GAGGCAGACTCTAAATCATTGTGTCTACACGCTTGAAAGCTTCTTTAGATTGAATTACATTTGTCACATGTCACATGGATGCGATGTAATTTACTGTAACTGATGTAGAACTTAAGATATACTAATAGGTTTACTGTTAACTCACTGTGCCTGCGTATGGTTTGCAGACGATTTAGTGTAAAATGAAACTGGTTTGAAGCAGAAGACAGAAAACCTGTAGGTAAGGAAATGAACCAAGCAAATTTTAGGCAACTGAGAGTTGGAAGTGAGCAGTGAAGGAACTAAGCACGTATCTTCTACTAACAGATTCATAAAACAATGCGTAAGTGTCTTGCTGTTCAATTTGCAGTAGAACTTATCATCAGCATCAGAACACACAGCAGCCTTTCCACTCTGTTATAGTAAGCTGATAATAAAATATTTCTTCAGCCTTTCTGTTTCACACAGCAAGTCAAAGGTTTCTTTTTACTGCCTCCAAACACTGTCTCTCAGTTCTCAAGTGCCATTATTTTTGTTGTGTTCTCACGGGAAGACCTCCATACATGTAGAGCCAAAATAAGCAGACACACGGAGACAGACAAATCACTCGTATTATGAATGAAGGAAGACAATGAGAGAGCTCATAGTAGTGTCTCTACAGCGCGGTGATTAAACAGATAATGTAGCTTAGAAAAAGCAGATGCACGTTGCTGATAAGGCCCTGGTGTGCTTTTAGACGGGCCGCTTTCAGGGTATGAAAAGCACCCGCATATTTATTTGTGGCTGCATCATGACACGTCTTGTACGTATTTAATGAACCTCAGCTCAGCGTGACCATCAGTCATCCAAAGGGAGAAACCACTTGGGAAAATGTGATCTGCCTGTGGGAAATTGTAGACAAACAAGTAAGTCAACAAGTGGCCATTAAACAGCAACAAGATCACCACAATGAGTTTAGGCCATGTGCTCAATTTACATTAGTCTAAGACAGCTAAACCTAAACACATGACGACAACAGGCTTACGATCCAGAGGACCAGGCAAGGCAGAGGCTAAAATACTAGAACGTTGGACCACTGACATGGAAACACACACTCTGCCACTGAACAAGGTGAGTGCTGAGCTTAAAGACAGGACTAATGATTAACAGGTTGCAGCTGGAATGACAAAGGACCGGAAGTAAAGCTAAACAGGCATATGTTTTGACTCATGCAACCACAAAATATATAGGCTGTATTTTTGCTTCCTGACTCATTAGGACTTATAAAAGCAACACTCGAGTACATGCAGCAGTGGTGTCTACTCTATCCATTTGGGCCCCAAGCCTATTTTCTGGAAAATGGCATAGCTACGTTCAAATGAGTTTTGAGAATTTATCAAGCACAATGTCTATTTTAATGCAATTAATGTCATAATTTAGGGGACCCTTGTGAGACGAGATATGAGGTGTAAAAATTTGATGCTTTTCATTAAAGGGCCCATATCATGCAAAATCCACTTTTTAGACATTTTGGAGCGTCCCTATGACTCTATGGGTCACATATACACACACTGAGCACGGTAGAAATGCATTTCCTGCTTTTTTCACATTTTGAAAACGTAAATTTTCTCATCCAATGAAAACAGCCACGACCTACTCTGAGGCCGTGTCCCAGTTGTCGTCACACTGGTTGAAAGTTCTCCTTGCAAATCCTGAACCACCACCCCCACAATGATCCCGAACCAAAACTGGACTTCCGCCATTTCCCCCCTCTCACTCACCGTGAACAGACCAGCACGGCAGCGCCCAAGTCCTCCCATAGAAATAGTTCGGTTCTTGGGTGTTCTAACCAACACCAAAGTCTATTCACTTTAACAAGGGATCAACAAGTGAGGATTTGTGGGTCACTTTTATTTTTAACGGACCGGTGCCAGAAACACTGCCTCAGCATTTATACGTATGTGCATTTCAAACGAGGGTGCGTACAATGCTGGATTTGTTTCACGGCTCCTGTTGGAAAAAAAGGACCTATTCCTAAAGTCCGTCATCCACTCACTGAAGTAAGTACATGCTTGATATTTATAATGTTTTAAAATGTTAGTTTGTCCGTTTAAATGTAGTAACCTATGTGTGAGTCAAGTTACTAGCTAGCTATGCTAACGGCTACAGCAAGTCGAGCCTTTGTCCCCTTCAAATGTGCTCATGTGGGCTCCTGCAGCCACACACCTGTGTGGAGAAAAGCTAATGACTAACGGCGTCGAGCGGCTACGGGCAGGGAGCGGTGGGTCTAGCGTCTGTCCTTTTTCTGTAATCACATACACCTGTGTGGAACAGCTGATCTTTATCGCCCTTCCAGCGGCGACAGACAGGAAGCGGTGGATCTAGCTCGCTGTAGTAAGTTTGTGCTTGATACTTGTGATATCTAAATATGTTAGTTGGGTCTGTTTAAAATGCAGTAACCCACATGTGAGACAAGCTAATCGCTAGCATCGCTAACGGCTACAGTGAGTCAACCGAGCCTTTGTCCCTTTCAAATGTGCTACTCTGAGTTGGTGCAACCACACACCTGTGTGGGGAACAGCTAATAGCGATGGGCCTTCGATTGGCGACAGGCAGGAAGCGGTGGATCGAGCTTTTGTCCTGTTGACGTGCTGCCGCTCCTGTATTGTGTGTTGCGTTAGCCGTTAGCATGTCTTTAGGCCTTTGCACTTTAGAGCTACAGCTGGTCATCGCTACAAAAAGAACCTGCAGATGAACGCGGTTGTGTTTGTTATTACCCCGTCCTGTCCAGCCTAAATCAACTTGTGATTTGGGGTTATGTCATTGTTCTATCAAATTCTAACATGATTAGTTGGAATGATTACTGTGTTGTGTTGCAAGCTTAGTTGCTAATTAGTCACATCTCTACAATAACTGCTGCTTATCTGGTCAGTAACCTACAGCTTGTACCATAGCCATTATATTTGTAGGACCAATACAATTTACAGTAAATGTAACAGTCTTTTCTATACTGTAGGAGGGCAAATCCCAGTTGCCCACATGCAAGGAGGCTGTGAAACAGAGAAATCACTGCAGACTGTTGGTACACAGACATCTGCTGCCCAGCTCAGGAGTGAAGGTATGTAAGTTTGTATGTACCAACAGTAAGATAGGTAATAGAAGATTTTAACTGGTATATACTGTTTAGATTTTATATTTGAATTGTAACAACTGTTTATCTGTTGTTTTAGCACAGACAGGCCTGTCCTCTTGTTTGGTTTAATTTTTTGTCTGGTATTGTGTGTTCTTACATTAGAGAAGGTTTTGACCTACATAATAATGAACATTTCACTAATCTACAATTCTGATTGCAGTACCTTTTGTTTTGATGAGGTGATGGTGAGGACAGCCACAGCTTCCATCTGGTAGAGGACTGCTTCCGCTCAGTCTTCCAAATAGTGATGAGAACAAGGATCACCACATCTCCCTGTTTACCCTACTTTCATGCATTTCGTCTGCAAGGCCCTGCAAAAGCTTCTCCTTCGTCCTCAAACCCCCAGACTTCTTAATTAACTCAGTAACCTATACATTGCACATTGGAGTGTGAAGGTAACAGTTTGTTCTAGCTTTGGAGTAGTGGTGCATTTTTTTGGTTTACAATAAAGTTGGCTTTAACTATTATGTATTTCACTGAACTCTGTTTCTGAAGGGAAAACACTTTTATTTAGGAAATCATAGTATTGAAATTACATGTTTTTCTCTTTCTAATATGGTAAGCTATAAAGTTGAAGCGGCCATAAATAAAACGCATATAAATTATATATAAATAAAGTTAAAAAAATTCTTAATGAGTGTTGCACTCACAAAAAACACATTTTTACTCAAACGGTAAAGGAGTTATTCTACAGGTGGTCTACATCAATCATACTATGAGTGTTTTAGTGTTTTATCCATCAGGAAACTGCCTTCATCTACAACCCAAGCATGAAGAAGCATGAAGAGATGGCAACTCAGATTCTTCACCCCAGGAATCCTCAGCACCAGATCACTAGCCTCTGTAGACTAGATACCTGTAACAACTTTAGATACAGAGACATATTACTGTCAAATTTATCATGAATGACAAAAAACATAATTAAAAGCAGTAAAAATACGTTAGGTCAATATATAATTTGAACCAATGCTTTTTGTTCCCAGGTAGGTCATGCAGTGATTGCTCTAAATATTAATGCACATTTTTTAAATAAAATTGTCAGAGCAGCAGCACAAGTAAGACAAAAACAGTGAAATGTGTAAATGTAAAATGTATTATTTCAGCTATGCTCTCAAACTTATTTGTATAATGTAAGCTAAAGTAGTGTTTTCTATTAACGAGAGTTTTCCAGGTAAGTCGTGTTGTGAATATTCAAGCTGCACACGCCATTTAGCATTCGCATTAGCAACCGCTAGTCGCTTTGCAAATTACATAAATTAAATTGAAGTAAATGCGACATTACCAATGAGACACATCTTGCATCAGCCGAAATGTGGTGACTTCAACAGCCTCCTCTTCAGCTTCAGGGTCAGATTCGGGATCGTAGACGTATGGTTCTACTACGCTACGAATCAGCTGGCTAATGTCGTGCAGTTCTGTAGTGGGTCTTCTTCTTCTTTGGAGGATTGGGGTGGATTGCATTCTCAATGTCGCACTACTGCCACCTATTGTATCGTAACCGTGCGGTGGCTCGTATCCATGGAGCCAATTTAAAAAAAAACAACAACAACAAAAAAGGTATGCGCTTCCGCACAGAGGTGTGGTGAGCAGCTTCGCTTGCGACACGCCCAGAAAACACAGCGTTTGCTGATGGAGAGTGAAAACCACACATTGACAGGGGCAGTGTGGACGATCTACAGGGTTTTATGGGATGAAAATTTACAGAGACCTTACTGAGACATTAAAGTCTAATATTTTTTAGAATGAAAAGCATGATATGACTCCTTTAAACTAATGTTCATGTTTATGAATAACACAAAGATTTTTTTTTTAATTCTAACGCTTTTTCAGGATGAATATCTCCAAAACTCTATGAAATATATAGCATTATTAGTGAACATTAACTGAGGAAAAAATGGATTCGATGAAGTGAAGCAGGACACAATTATAATGATTTTCATTGCAAACAGTCAGATGAGGGTTTTTATAGTGTGAATTTCTAATGTTTTTTAAATGTTTAAATATAAAACTGATCAATATAGTCACAAAACACTTGCACACATGCAACTGGCCTAAAAACACCAACACGGGAATTACAGCACAGCCTCACATTCAGAATGGTGCTTATGTTTTTAAGGCGTCACGATAACCATAAAACTTCAATAAAGTAATCGATAAAAAAGCCCGGGGGGGTGATAGAATAGTTTCCCAGAACGTAGGAATAACAGATAATGGGATTGGTTCGCCAGTAATATGGATTTTATAAGCTATAACGTTGTTTACTGAAAGAATTTAGCTAGCAATTACCTTATTGTTCGCCATTCTTCGGCTTATAACTCACCACCTGTAGCTAGTATACTTTGAGCATACTCTTAGATTCCTCAGAATCTAAGAGTATGCTCTTAGATTCAGACCTTTTATTCAGGCTGTAGTTTATTTGTGTTGCATAAAGGATTAGTAGAGCATAAAGTAGAGCCACAAATGCAAACCATTAGTACCACTACTAAATAGTGATGTGTCATTCATGAACAATTCATTCAATATGAACTAATATTTTTTTATGACTCGGGAGGAACGAGTCCTCTCAGTGAAAAATTCCTTCATTTTCATGCAGTACGTTCTCTCACCAAATGGCAGCAGCTGCTTAAGATCAGTCAATAGTACAGGACACAGAAATGATTCGTCCACAAGTCACTCAACTGAGCGCCTGTCGCCAGGGATTCACTAATTTGTCACATGACAGCCAGGCCACTCAGGCTCTGTAGCGAGCAGCAAGCACTCCAGTTTGTTCGTGATTCGTTCATACGGATCCTTACAGCTCACGCTGTTAAACAACAAAAGCAGGGAAGATGCAGGACATAAGTCACGTTAATGAGGTGCGTATTTGCTAGGTTTTTACATGGTTTGAATTGCTTGTGGCCTTTTGTGATTATAATTTGTCCGTGTCAGGACTCGAAGCAGGCGGCGGACCCACATGCACAGCACGGAGACAGGATAATGATCAAACAGAGGTTTATTTTCCACGGCAGGGTCAGACGGTCCAGGTCATACACAAGAGGATTCAGTGACAAAGAACAAAGGGGAGCAGGCAATCTCGAGTCTGGTATACAAGCAGGGTTTGATACACAGGTGGTCACGGCAAAAGTACAGGCAGGGATCAGGCAAAACTCACGGTCAGTAGTTAGTCCAGGGTCAGGCAGGAAACGGTGGAAAGCAAAACAGGAACAAAACACGAGGAACACGAAACACGGGAAACTTCAAGACGCTCAGGAAACTCACGAAACTCAGGAGACACAAGAAACTCGGGGACTCAGGGAACTTAGGAAACTCGGAACACTCAGGAGACACAAGATACTCGGAACTCTCAAGAAACACGACAATCTGGCAAGGGACTATGGGAACAGGAGCTGACTAAATACACAGGTGAGTGATTAACTGATTACAGACAGGTGTGGGTAATGAGCTAGGGAGAACAACAGAACTGATAACAGGAAGTCAACAAAATAAAACAGGACATGGCGTGACGACAGGAAACAACTAGAAACAAAACCCAAATCATGACAGTACCCCCCCCCCCCCCCCCCCCCCCCCCCCCATGGCGCCTTCCACGGCGCCCACGGAAGCCCCCCCCCCCCCCCCCCAAACCAGGGCGGGCGGAGGGTGGTCCCAGGAGGAGGGACCGAATCCCAACCCTTCAAGGCAAACGAGCAGGGTGGGTGGAGGGAGGACCGGAGGAGGGCCAAAACAAGAGTCCACATGACAAAACCAAGGTCCGCGAACGGGGAAGACACGAAGTTCAGGGATTCCTTCACGGAGGGTGAAGGCGCGGTGAGATCCTGCTCAGCCGCCGCTGAGCCCGGGTGGCCCTCTTAGTGCCCTTGAGCTGGGCCGACGTCCCCGGGGACCACCCCGAATGGCGACGTCCTCCAGGCGGACGCTGATTCGAAGGGCTGAGGAGTCGAGGCGGACGTCGCCGCAGGAGGCAGCGCCATCCACGCAGCAGGAGGCGCCGAGGGCGAGGCCACCAGTCCGGCAGCTGAGACAAGGACGAGGCAGGAACCAGCGGCGTCCTCCTTGGACCACCGCGACGAGACACGGGAACCAGCGGCGTCCTCCTTGGACCACCGCGACGAGACACGGGAACCAGCGGCGTCCTCCTTGGACCACCGCGACGAGAAACAGGAACCAGCGGCGTCCTCCTTGGACCACCGCGACGGGAAACAGGAACCAGCGGCGTCCTCCTTGGACCACCGCGACGGGAAACAGGAACCAGCGGCGTCCTCCTTGGACCACCGCGACGAGAAACAGGTGCAGATGCGGCCGGAGCCGGGCCGCCAGGAACCGATGCAGATGCGGCCGGAGCCGGGCCGCCAGGAACCGATGCAGGTGCGGCCGGAGCCGGGCCGCCAGGAACCGATGCAGGTGCGGCCGGAGCCGGGCCGCCAGGAACCGATGCAGGTGCGGCCGGAGCTGCGGCGGGCGCGACCCCCTCCTGGAGGTCCGCCGGGACTGCGACGGGCGCGACCCCCTCCTGGAGGTCCGCCAAGACTACGGCTGGCGCGACCCCCTCCTGGAGGTCCGCCGAGACTGCGGCTGGCGCGACCTCCTCCTGGAGGTGCGCAGGAACTGCGGCTGGCGCGACCTCCTCCTGGAGGTGCGCAGGAACTGCAGCTGGCGCGACCTCCTCCTGGAGGTGCGCAGGAACTGCAGCTGGCGCGACCTCCTCCTGGAGGTGCGCAGGAACTGCAGCTGGCGCGACCTCCTCCTGGCGGTGCGCAGGAACTGCAGCTGGCGCGACCTCCTCCTGGCGGTGCGCAGGAACTGCAGCTGGCGCGACCTCCTCCTGGAGGTGCGCAGGAACTGCAGCTGGCGCGACCTCCTCCTGGAGGTGCGCAGGAACTGCAGCTGGCGCGACCTCCTCCTGGAGGTGCGCAGGAACTGCAGCTGGCGCAACCTCCTCCTGGAGGTGCGCAGGAGCTGCAGCAGGCGCCGCCTCCTCCTGGAGGCCGGCGGGCGCTGCGGCTCCGAGGGTGACAGGGACTGGAGCGACCTCTCTCGGGCCGACAGGAACGAGGACTGGAGCGACCTCTCTCGGGCCGACAGGAACGAGGACTGGAACGACCGCCACAGGGCCGACAGGAACGGGAGCGGCCTCAACATGGCCGACAGGGGCAGGAACGACCTCAACTTGGCCGACAGGGACAGGAACGACCTCAACATGGCCGACAGGAACAACAGGAACGACCTCAACTTGGCCGACAGGAACAGGAACGACCTCAACTTGGCCGACAGGAACAGGAACGACCTCAACTTGGCCGACAGGAACAGGAACGACCTCAACTTGGCCGACAGGGACTGGAACGGCCGCAACATGGCCGACAGGGACTGGAACGGCCGCAACATGGCCGACAGGGACTGGAACGGCCGCAACATGGCCGACAGGGACTGGAACGGCCGCAACATGGCCGACAGGAACAGGAACGGCCTCTAACAGGTCGACAGGAACTGGGACGACGTCCTCTCCGGAGCCGGCATGACTGCTTACAGCTGCCGAGCTCGACGGAGGAGACGTCGGGCCTGATTGAGTGGAACTAACAGTTGTCAGACGGACGGTGCCCTCTGACTGGGACAAGGACTGAGCGTGACTGGACTGGACTGGGACCTGACTCCACTGGACTGGAACATGGGCTAGACTCGGCTGGACCTGAGCGTGACCGGACTGAACGGGGGCCTGGACGTGACTCAACTGAACTGGGATCTGGACTGGGCTCGGCTGGACTGGGACCTGGACTGGTCTCGACTGGACTGGGACCTGGATTGGGCTCGACTGGACTGGGCTCGACTGGACTGGGCTCGACTGGACCGGGCTCGACTGGACTGAAACCTGGACCGGGCTCGACTGGACTGAAACCTGGACCGGGCTCGACTGGACTGCGGCTGGAACCTGAGCGTGGCGAGGCTGAACGGCGACTGGAGCCTGAGCGGAGCACGGCTGAACTGGGGACTGGGCAAAACACGGCTGAACTGGGGACTGGGCAAAACACGGCTGAACTGGAGACTGGGCAAAACACGACTGAGCTGGAGACTGGGCAAAACACGACTGAGCTGGAGACTGAGCAAAACACGACTGAGCTGGAGACTGGGCAAAACACGACTGAGCTGGAGACTGGGCAAAACACGACTGAGCTGGAGACTGAGCAGCTCGCGGCTGGGCTGGAGACTGAACAGCGCGCGACTGAGCTGGAGACTGAACAGCGCGCGGCTGAGCTGGAGATGGGGGACCGCATGAGTGCAGGACATCCTCCCAGCGGAACAAACATGGAGCTGGGCAGGTTGGTGCAGACACGACGGTCCGACGGGGCTGGGAGGAGGAAACCGAAACCATCGGCGGTGCGACCGGCGCTGGCGTGGTGCGGAGCGCGTCGCTTAACTCTTCGAACCTCGCGCACAATCGCTCATAGAGGCGACGAACACTGGGGAGCCCAAATACGTTGTCCTCGTCCTCCAAAGTCAATATCGCCACCTCCACAGCGCTGCGCTGGTTCTCCGGGTTACGCGCTCGTCGGTAATCCTCCGCGAGGATTTTAAAATAAACTTGGAGGTCGCTAGGTAACTCGGCGCAGGTAAACTCCATGCTCCCTCGGGTGAATAATATTCGCCGTAAAAAAAAGCAAGAAAAAACAGTCACTGACCTGACCGGAGGCTGAGTGCTGGCTGGGTCCAAGTTTGGCCAGATTGTTCTGTCAGACTCGAAGCAGGCGGCGGACCCACATGCACAGCACGGAGGCAGGACAATGATCAAACAGAGGTTTATTTTCCACGGCAGGGTCAGACGGTCCAGGTCATACACAAGAGGATTCAGTGACAAAGAACAAAGGGGAGCAGGCAATCTCGAGTCCGGTATACAAGCAGGGTTTGATACACAGGTGGTCACTGCAAAAGTACAGGCAGGGATCAGGCAAAACTCACGGTCAGTAGTTAGTCCAGGGTCAGGCAGGAAACGGTGGAAAGCAAAACAGGAACAAAACACGAGGAACACGAAACACGGGAAACTTCAAGACGCTCAGGAAACTCACGAAACTCAGGAGACACAAGAAACTCGGGGACTCAGGGAACTCAGGAAACTCGGAACACTCAGGAGACACAAGATACTCGGAACTCTCAAGAAACACGACAATCTGGCAAGGGACTATGGGAACAGGAGCTGACTAAATACACAGGTGAGTGATTAACTGATTACAGACAGGTGTGGGTAATGAGCTAGGGAGAACAACAGATCTGATAACAGGAAGTCAACAAAATAAAACAGGACATGGCGTGACGACAGGAAACAACTAGAAACAAAACCCAAATCATGACAGTCCGCTGAAGCAAACCATGTTGTCTTCAGTTATTATAACACCCACAGCGCCACCTGCTGTAAATGAACAAAATGAACAAATGACTTTAAAGGGTTCGTTCACTTTACTGATCGAGAGTTAAAGATCCGAGTCAGTTAAAAGAATCGAACTGTCCATCTCTAGTTCCAAACCAGTACCAGAACCAGTACCGAATTTAGTACATGGGAAAACTTTTTTGTGGGGAGAACTTTGGGGAAATTAGCCTCTGCATTTAATCCCCTTGGGAGAGAAGGATCCGCCACGGTGCAGCTGTCCGGAAAGATGCGTAGTGTCCTGTTCAAGGACACACCTGGGGTCAAACTGAAAGAAGTGTCAGAATGTGTGGACATGCCTTTTCTAAAACATCAGCTTGTAAATGTCTCTTTTTGGGGTTTGGACTGCGTTAGACATTATCATAAACACCTTTTTTGTTTGATTCTTTATTTCACACATAGGTGAAGTAGGTGGTCGCTTAGGGCGCCCCCTGCTGGAGGGGGCGCTGCTCCAAGCCTTCAGAAAAAAAACAAAAAACATGTGCGTATTGGCTATTCTAATCTTGCCTAGGGCACCACAGTGGCTAGGGCCGTCACTGATTTCACACTTACTGTATGTGGCTTTTAGGACTGTTACATTTAAGATGCATCTATTTGGCCTCTTTCATCCTCCCTCCCTCGGGCCTTTGTGTGAAGCGAGGGGGTGGACAGGGGTAACAGAGGGCAGATGTTTCCTCTCAAACTTGGAAAAATGGAGGAGACGTTGAAGAGTACTGTTTTTCTGTGGAAACTGAGGGTTTAACATGAGAAGTCACAATCACACAGAGCAGATGCGATGAGCTTGAGATGTAACACCTCACATTTGCAGTAGAGCTTTTTTGACTTTTGTGTCAGCAGCGATCCATGAGTCATTCTGTACACACATTTGTTTGACCAAACTAAACTTCACTTCTTCAGAGAGTTTGGAGTCCGTGTATACACATAGAGCTGCAAGGAGCCAAACCTGTTCACGTGTTATCACTTGGAAAATAACCATGTAATTATATCCTGTATTACAGTAGTTCCAGTAGTTTAAATGCCTTACGTAACCGTTCTCTCTCCCTTTACCAAAGGGGTTCATGAGGATGCACTGTAGATAGCAGGTCTGTAAAATATGTTCTCATTTTCATTGATTGTTGTATTTATATTTTTATATTCCATATATAAAAATATAAATATAACATTTTGTTCAACAGACAAAAAGGTACAAAGACAAGAAACAGAAGTCAACCTGTACACAACAATGAAGGGTCAGACTGTGTGGACATTTTTCAGCTTTATTTCTCATATATATCTCATATAATATATTAATCTATTAAATATAATTTTCTCTCATTGCCCAGCATTGATCTATAGACCATCTTCATCAGTTGGAAAAGTTATAAGCGCAACATTGAAGGCTTCTTGATGATACACAGTGAATCATTTGGTTCAAGCTGTGAAACAAGCAGAAAAGGGGTAAAAGACAGGAACACTAAAAGGAAATGAAAACGGAGTAACATTGGCCATGGCCTACTTTGTATCTGCTCACCTTTTACCACCACTTTGGCCTGTGCCTCACTGGAGCTGATATGGTTGGTTGCCACACATTTGTATGTTCCGCTGTCACTGAGTTTGACATGGGCTATCAGCAGCCTTCCATCCCTCGTGGCCTCTGCTCCTGCAGGAAGGCCCCTGCTCCCCCGGCTCCACGTGAAGTGGATGGGGTGCGTTCCGTGGGCCAGACACTGCACTTGCAGGGCATCTCCTGGTCGAAGTCTCACTTGATCAGGTAGGCAGGTGGCATAGGGAGGAGCTGTGGGACAGAGAAGAACGGTTGCTTGTCCAAAATCCCACAAAAGCCTGAATATGAATGTGTACAGTGTCTCACTCACTCTCCACCTCCATCTGCGTGTACGCCTCACTGAAGCCATGTAAGTTGGTTGCATTGCAGATGTACTGTCCTGAGTCTTGGCGGCCCACCTCGGTCAGTGTCAAAACACCACCAACCACTATGTGCTTCCATGGCAACGGTGCTCGAAGCTTGGACCAGGTGATTTCAGGCGGAGGGGAACCTGGAAGGTAGGTGAAAATGTGAGAAATGAGAGCTGGGCGCAGTAGTGTAACTCAAGCATGAAGACCTTACCAGTGGCCTGACACTCTAATGTGACGGTGCGGCCCTCCACCACTGTCATTTCTGTAGTGCTCACTGAAGCCAGCGGTGCTCCTGGCTCCATCTCTACACTGATCTCAATTTTAGCTTCAGTCACACCTTCAGTGTTCTCAGCCTGACAGACATAAACTCCTGAGTCCTCTGGACGCACTGAAGCCCACTGCAGAAAGAAATGACCGATTGCTGTATATTTGTTGCATGAACATCAAGCCCACCTGTGTGCTCAGAATTTACCTGTATTACGTTGACATCATTTGTCGCTGTGGTGACGAGCTGCAGGGTGGAGCCCTGCCGCGTCCACATCAGTGCTGGCCACGGTCGGCCTGTGGCGCGACACTCCACTGTCACATGCTCACCTACCCTGACATGCAGGGGTCCCTCTGGTATCAGCCGCACTCTGGGTGCAACTTAGGAAGACGATGCACAATCATACTCTGATGGCAATGATGTTGGAAATGTAGACATGTCATGAATAAGTGGATATACCAGTGGACAGTGTGTGTGTTTGTGAGTTTGTGAGAATGCAGCAACTGGCATAAAGCTAGAGTGATGATGCCAAAGTGTGGTCATATGCCAAACATGCTTAGGATATATTACACAAAACATAACCTAAGCACACGTTTGCTCTAAAATACATGCGCACACTAGACTTTGGTCCCTGGAACAAGAGTTGTTTCTGGCTGCAGGTGCCCACAGCTGGAGGTGGGGCTCATAGGAGCTGGTCAAATTGTGTTTTTAAGAGGAGAGAGCTCAGATAAAATGACTTTAAGCTGAATTCTGCTCACATTTGACATTCAGCACAGCTGTGGCAGTGCCACGGCCTGCAGAGTTGGTTGCCACACAGCGGTACTGGCCTTGGTTTCCGGGTCGAGCATTAGCAACAGTCAGCACTGAGCCATCAGGGCCAGTCTTAATATTGTCTAAAGAGGAAAAATCGATTAACCCTCACTGATTTGGGGGATTTTGCAGAAACAGTGCTTGATCACTTATCATGACCCTTGACCTGGTAACGCCTGGTTATTAGCTCTCCTCCACTCCATCTGGATTGGCTGTGCACCACTCTCCACTTGGCACCTGAAGCTGACAGACTCTCCATGACGCACAATACTGGAGCGGGGCACCACTGTGACAACTGGAGCCTGACCAGCCACTACACACAGAGATAGGAAAAAAGAGAGAAGCACTCACCCATGTGCACTGCAACTCAGTGAACCTTTAATCTGGTCTCAGTCAAATGCAGTGTAAACAAACACCACAGCAAAGCAAACAACCTGAACAAATACACACTGAGCAAAGGTTACGACAAAGCAAAACTTTGCACAAAATACATAAAAGTACCTAATTAAGGTAAAGGTGTTCACAATGTCATTTTAACCAGTTCCGATTATTTCACTGATGATCAACAAGGCTCTACTTCCTAGTGAAAAAAGGAATGGCGGTTTGTTTTTAAACTGCTGGCTGAGAATAAATGTGTGTAACCTCAGAACACGCTGTCAAAATAAAAACAGTTGCTAAATTTGGAAATTTCCATATATAATATATTAAATCAGATTTATCACCTGAATATATGAACAAGCACAGGATGAGCGCCACAGGTGAAGCCATGGTTCCTTTCTCCTTGTTGCGTGATGACTTTCTGACTATCTGTGTCCACTGAGGCATCACTCCCCGCCTTTAACCCTCACTTATCATTCACCTCTTCCCCTATTTAAACACTGTACAAGTGTCAGTTACGTCGAAGCACTGCTAAATTGTGGTTCTACATTTTTAACAACCAGTGAAACCTCTGATTCCAGTGAATGTTGTGCTGGTGTTGTGTAGTATCTTACACTGGGAACTTTGGGAACATTAGTTTTAATTTTCATTGAAGAAGCTCCCAGTTTAGCTGAACACTTGTGTTCAATGAATGAATCGAACAAAGTACAAAAGCGCTTCGTTTTGTTCTGTTTAAGTGACAGAATTTTGTAATGTAACTAAGACATTACACTGGAAACAAAAACAGCATATAATCCAAAATATGAAATTATAATATTAAATATCTGGGAGTCCATATCACTGAAGAAGATTTGTCTTCTCATATCTCTTCACTATGCAATTGCATTTCCCTAATATTGCAGTTGTACAACCTCAAAAAAGCAAAAAAAAAAAAAAGATTTTTTCTCAAGCATCTATTGTTTTTAAAAGCAACTAAACACTTTTACAATTTGTGGCTCATGTGAACGTGTGCCTGGTAGTGAGTATTCTCTACATGCTAAACACCTAAACACCTGACAGACAGACAGACAGACAGACAGACAGACAGACAGACAGACAGACAGACAGACAGACAGACAGACAGACAGACAGACAGACAGACAGACAGACAGACAGACTTTATTGATCCCACAACGAGCAAATTCAGGAAGGGATTTTGCAGGAAAAAACAAATGAACTACAAACAGCAAGAAGAGAGAAAGAAACAGAGAGACTGTGAGGAGGGTATACTGTATATATGTAATATACGTTGGCAGGAAAAATGCTGCTGAGCGGTGGCTTGTCTTGGCTCTTTGCCAGCTTCACCAGCACGCCAGCCCACTTTAGCCGTCTGTCTCTGTGCTGTCTTCGCCTCCTCCTCCCCATGGTAATCCACAGGAAGCCGGGGTCCTGGATGCATCCTCTGGGATGTCGTGGGAGCGGGGAAAGGCAGCTGTAAGCGCTTTTCCGCTCAGTAGTCCCAACTTTAGGCGAACTTGTTGTTCGCCCAGCCAAATGTTGTGCGAATGAGTAATAACTCACAAACCATACAAAACACTGAAAAGGAGAGCACAGAGCTACTGTGGCTATGCGCGCTGCTATCTTCCAGCTAGCAGTAACTGATACGAGATGCAGAAATTGAAAATGATGCTTGTTTACTTTTCCCACAGGAAAAACATAAAACATTACAGATGCAGGTCACTGATGCATGATTACACAACCTGCCGCAGATTGCAGCAGGACATTCAGCTCAATGTGTGATGGTTGGTTGGTGGAGGCATCACAAACCTGAGATATTGTTTTGTACTGGTAATTACATGGCATGTGACAGTTGATCAGCACTTTGCTAGTAGTTTAAACCTGACTCCTATCTTGACCAGATAGAACTTCTCTTTGTTGCTCCACGTGCATCTAGTTTGAGTTAGTGAGCCAGTGGAACTCTGTTTCGCAAAAGGAACTCACGCACAGAATGTGTAAACATAGCAGAGCACTGTTTCCATTAGTGGTCATTAGTAGAACGGCTTTCCCTACAATTTATTATACAACTTGTCACGACAGTACCCAGAGCAGGTGAGCGATGTAGCTTTGTATAACCTTTATTAGGCATAGTTTCCCTAGAAAAATGTAGTACAAATGATTGGTACATGTTATTGCAGTATTATCTAAAATTATATTTTAATGTAACTATTAATACTTATACAGTAATTCACACAGATATTTACATACAGTACACCAAACGTGATCTGATCTCCCTGGTTTATAGCATGTTTAGTTACACTGTTTGAAAACCATCTACAAAATGTAAAAATTAAATCATATTTGTTCCCTAAAACAAGAGCTTTGCTTTGATTTTCTTTGAGCTCTAACCTATAACGAAGGCTCATATTTCTTGTATCAAAACCATTTACCAAAAATAGCCACTATAAACGCTATCCAAAATCTAGTATCCAAACTCTTCAAATTATCCAAACTCTATTGAAGCTGACCTGCAACTCTGCTTCGAAATCTCACATTCTGAATTGAGCCTGAGGGGTCTATATCAATATAAAAACTCATTCCAAAAAAACCCCTCCTGAATCAGTCACGTGGGGCAGCAAGGCCTCAGGCTTCATCATTTCCAGCTCCCCCCCCCACACACACGCACACACACACTCTCGGCACATGCTTCGTAGCCTTGATACTGATCATCACATCACTAGTTAAAACGTCTACTTGGTGATTTCTGATATGACTCATGGCTTTTACCTCATAAGCTCCATTTTCCATGATGGTTCTACCTCTGTTTCATGTCTAGTTTTCTGAAATTTCTCATCGATTCACGTCTCAGGAGCTCATTCCTGTTTTCTGTACCTTTTTTGTACACGCTTTTTGTTCGGAAGATTTTCCCACCAATTTGGAGTTATTAGGATTTTTCTTCTTTTTTTGAGCATGCAAGTGAACTGGTTTAATTTCTGTTTGTATTTTACGGAACGGTGTGTATGTGTGGTTTTTCTATAATAGAAACAAATAATATGTATTAATAAGTTATCAATAAACAACTTAAAGTACAATAAGTGACTAAAGATTTAAATTGACTATTAATTAGTCAGACAAATGCACTAATAGCTTAACCACCTGTTAATAAGATACATAAAGGACAAACAACGTAACATATCGAAGCACTCTCATAAACTATTACACGGACACATTCAGAATAAACCACGGGCCTGCAGGCTGCAGAAAAGACGGCGTCCATCCCACGTTGGGCAGAGCCTCTCTGCTCTCTAGTAACATGGCCATGTTGCTTAGTCCCCCCACTCCGTGACAACTCAGAGTGGAGCCCAGGACGCAGAGTCGCAGTCTTACACGCCTCTCTGCATGTTCTCTACAGCCGCCACCCACTCCTAGTCTTAGTTACAGCATAGAGAACAAAACATCACAGAACAAAGTAACAGTAAGTTAATAATGTGATTTAATAAATATTAGATCTCATCTAAATCCTTGTTAATAAATGACTTGATCAGTGACCATCACATAGATCTGTTCTGTCTCACTGAAACCTGGCTGCAGCAGGATGAATATGTTACTTTAAATGAGTCGACTCCAATGAGTCACATTAACTATCATGTTCCTAGAAGTACAGGTAGAGGTGGAGGAGTAGCAGTAATTTATAAATCAGATTTATTAATTACTAGTACATAGTTACTCATTAGTCAACTCATTTGAGAGCCTCACTCTGAGCCTTTCTCACCCAGACTCTAAAACTCAGAAGCCAGTTGTGTTTTGTATTGTTTACCGTCCTCCTGGTCCATATTCGGAGTTCTTAACTGAATTCTTATCTGACTTAGTTCTTAGCACAGATAAAGTCATTGTAGTGGGAGACTTTAACATTCATGTAGATGTTGACAGCAACTGTCTCAGCACTGCTTTTAACTCCTTAATAGACACTATTGGTTTTACACAGCAGCTAAATGAACCCACTCATCGTTTTAACCACACCCTCGATCTTGTCATGACATATGGGGTTGAAATTGATAATTTAATAGTTCTTCCCCAAAACCCTCTGTTATGTGACCATTTCTTACTAACTTTTGAATTTACCACAATTGACTTTACAATAGCTGGAAGGAAATCTTACTATAGTAGATGCTTATCTGATGACACTGTTGCCAGATTCAAGCAGATAATTCCATCATCTTTTGTCTCATTGTCTTGTAGCTACACAGAGGAGAACAGCGACCTTAATCCTTATGAACAGGTTGACTGTCTTGTACAGTAGATGATGCTTGGCTGTGTATTATTTTGTCCCTTCTCCCTTACTCCTCCCTTCCTGGGTCCAATCTAGCTCACCAGCTGTGCCTCTATCTTCTTTCCCTTATTTTGTCTCCCTTCAAGGACAACTGTTGAACTGGCATGTAAACATCTTGGTCGGTCTCGGTCATTCATCTACAAACAACACTTCACTATACTGTTGCAGATACACCCCCTTCCCTACCCTCCAGGACTAGCCTCACCGTCTGCTCTCCGGCCTTTATCTATCTCCCATTCCACCCCAGCCTGATGTGTCCATGAAAAAATTCCAGCAAGTTTCCACTTGTACTGTGCCTACTCCTGTATTGTATTGTTTTGTTTTTGTATCGTACTGATTGTATTGCAACTTGCTTAACTTGCTTCAGGAATGGCAGAGCGCACAGTCGCAGCAGCCCCTTGGCTATTCCTTGTTTTTCCTGTACAAACTTGGCAAATAAACTGATTCAGATTCTGATTCTGCAGCTTCTCTGCATTCAATGTTAGACACAGTGGCTCCTCTGAAGAAGGCAGTGAATCAGAGATGGTTAGCTCCATGGTATAACTCAGAGATCCACAGCCTAAAGCACAGGACCCGACAAGTAGAAAGGCAGTGGCCTTCTAACAAAATAAATGTAAACTGTATTGCATGGAAGGACAGTCTAATAATATATAAAAAAGCACTTTGTGCTGTTAGAAAAACATATTATTCCTCCTTAATTGAGGAAAACAAAAACAACCCCAGGTTTCTTTTCAGAAGTTCTACCTTTAATCATATTAAATCATATCAATCAATCTTTACATTCAGGCTATGTACCTTAGGCTTTTAAGGTGGCTGTGGTCAAACCTTTGTGGAAAAAAACTACCCTGGACCCTGGAGAATTAGCCAAGTATAGGCCCATTTCAAATTTACCTTTTATTTCTAAGATTCCCCGAAAAAATTGTGGCTAAACAATTATGTGACCACCTGACTGAGAATAACCTGTACGAAGGTTACAGTCAGGATTTAGAAAACATCATAGCACAGAAACAGATCTGGTTAGAGTCACTAACGATCTGAAACAGACATCCATAAACAGAGTAAATGCAGTTAAGAGTTCTGATTGTAGAGTCTGACAGTAGTAGGTAGGAAAGATGCGGTATATCTCCTTCACACAGGAAGCATGGATCAGTCTGCTACTGAAGCTGCTCTCCAGAGCAGACAGTGAGTCAGAATCAGTGACAGAGACCTGGTCCATGATGGATGTCAGTTTAGCCAGGATCCTTCTCTCACCAACCTCCTGAGAGACCAGAGTGCAGCCAAGGACAGAGCTGGTCTTCTTGATGACCCTGCCCAGTCTCTTCGGAAATCCACCACCATCTCCCTGGTTTTTCTTGCATTGATCAGCAGGTGGTTCAGCTGGCCCCAGTCTACAAAGTTGAGCTGAGTCAAAGTAAGTCCTCTGTACTCTGCATCGTCTTCATCATTGATCAGTCTGACAATCGCAATCATCAGAGAACTTCTGCAGAACACTGCTGTTCGTGTCGTGTAGTCTGACGTATAGACGGTGAAGAGGAAAAGGGGCCAGTACAGTCCCCTATGGGTCCATCACACTGCAGGTCAGACACACAGTCCTTGGCTCTCACAAACTGAGGCCTGTTTGTGAGATAGTCCATGTAGCCTGCAGTAGTACCTCCTCACGGTCGTCCAGCAGGACGCTGAAAGCTGCGCTCCTACCAGGAGGTTGCAGATGTCTAACTCCATATCGCTAAAGAGAAGCTGGTCCAGCTGGGTTAGCTAGCTAGCTGTTCCCGCCTCGTCGCTCTGACAAGAGGGCCTGGCTCAGAAGCTGTGTCAGCCTTAGCGGAGGGTGGGACATGCTGTATACAGCAAATAATTTGTGAACTCCCGTGGCAGGTAAAATGGCCTCATGCCCACCGCTAACAGCTCAATGCCTCCTTTACACAGCTTCATTTTGATGCAATGTCCTGGCTTACACCATCTCATGTTCACAAACACAGCCAGGCCTCCTTCCTTCCACTTACTGCTGTCTTCCGTTCTGTCCGCACGCAGTAGATGAAAATTGTCCAGTGACACTGCTGAATCAGGGATCTGCTGCTCCTCCTGTACTCCAGCTGTGACCGCTGCGAGCTGGTCCATCTTGTTCTGGAGAGATCTCACATTTCCCATGATGGTGGACAGGACAGTGGGTCTGAAGTGCCTCGTCTTTTCCCATCGTAGTCTTCCAGCGTGGTGTTAACATCAGGTCTTCACTAGCACCTCAGTGGGAATATCGTGTCTGTCCCTGGGGAGAACTGCAGCCCTGCGCAGTGCAAGCAGCTGCTCTGCGATGCAAACAATGCACGCTCTGGTCCCAGTGCTTGTACTGATCAAAACCTGGAAAAAAAGCTGTATACAAGTTATGCACAGTAATATACTTAATGAAAACGAGAGAGAATAAGCTTAAATAAGCAAAGAAATTACTAAATAGAACGAAGAGAACAGGACCTGCCAGCTCAGCCAGCACCAGAAGAATAAAAACTCACCTATATCTTTCTTTGGGACCAAATGATACAGGTCAATTAGTCAAAATTCAAAGTTGTTTAAAAGACATCAAATCCTGGATGTCCCAAAACTTCACTACAGAGACACTACTGAGACGGGTAGTTACTTTGGATGACATAACATTAGCTTCAGATTCTACTGTGAGGAACTTGGTGTCATCTTTGACTAGGCTCTCTCTTTTACATCATACATTAAACAAATCTCCAGAACCGCCAACTTTCACCTTAGAAATATAGCTAAAATCAGAAGCATCCTCTCTCAGAGCAATGCGGAGAAACTGCCAGAGTTCTGATGGGACTTAGAAAGAGAGATCACATTTCTCCTACATTAGCTTCTCTGCACTAGCTGCCTGTAAAATGTAGGATAGGATTTAAAACTCTTCTACTCACCTATAAAGCACTTATTGATAAAGCTCCTTCTTATCCTAAAGACCTCATAGTCCCTAACACTCCCAGCAGAGCTTCGTTCTTAGAGTGCTGGGCTACTTGTGGGCTACCAGCACTCACCTCAAACCTCCGCCAGACTGTTTGCTCATACACCTGTGACCACTCTCCAGCGTTTCCCACTAAAGTCTGATCATGTACAAGTTTTATGCCTGCTGTCTTGACCATGCCTCTGCCTTGTCCCCGTCTGTACCTACACTGGAGTCTCTGGATTTGCTGTGTACCGTCCTTTGCCTGTCTGACCACATCCTTAATAAATCCACTCAAGCCTTGTCCTGTCTGTGCTGTGCGTTTGGGTCCTCCTCCGTGTCGAGTTCTAGCACCTGTGTCCAGTCTTTGGTCCAACCATCCTGCCTGTGCTCTGTGCTTTTTGTGCTTTTCTCTCTCTCTCTTTCTCTCTTTCTCCCTCACTTTGCAAACATACACAGTAAATTCCACCATTTTTGATATTTTGCAGTTTACAGTATGTTTCTTTAGCATGATAGGTCATCCAGTCTCAGATAACCCTTTAACTCGTCTTTTGCGTTGTGTTTGTTACATTTGTTACATTACATCTGGTTCTACATACAAGCAACGCATGCTCGCTTTTAGTTTTCTTGTCAGTGAGCATTTCTGTATCACATCAAACTATTTGGTGGCAAAGACAGGACGAGAATAACTGTGGTCAAACGAGCCACTGTTTTTCCGTGGTCAAATCAGCCGTCGCTATAGTTAAAGTGCGCCACTTGTTCGATACTGACGGCAACTGTGTTGCGATCGTAGATCACTGCACAGCCTTGGAACCAATAACTGAACTTTGACCTGTGATATTTGCTGTGGTAGTAGTCTATGAAGTACTAAGTAGTACTGTGGAGGAACGGTGTTCTAATAATTTGAGGAACTACTTTTTATGAGAGGTCAAATTCCAGTTATTGGTCCCAAGGCTGTTTACTGTAGAACACTTTAGTAATGGATTATTCTAAAACAATGCAGTTCATTTTTGCTGTGGTAGTAATCGATGAAGTACTAAATAGTACTGTGAAGGAATATGTTGTGCTACTACTTTGAGGAACTCATTTTATTCAAAGCCAAGTTTTATAATAGAGGTCAATTGTATTTTTATACATTTCATCAGTGAGTTTTTGCAAACATACACAGTAAATGCCATCATTTCTGATATTTTGCAGTTTATGTTATTTTTTTTAGGACGTTAGCTCTAATATGATCTCCGTTGTTCAATAGAGTGAGTCTCTCAGCTCTTCTCTGCAATTGCACCACTGTTACTGTGAGTATCAGCAGCTCATTTGACCGCAGTGAGAAACTGTCAAAGTGCAGCAACGAGAGTGCCAGTTAAACAGGAAAGACGCGTCATAAACAACCCGTCTGTGACCAGACCGTGTACTTCATATATTGTTTATGATGTGACTTTCCTGTTCCTGTTGCACCCTTGTTGCTGTGCTTTGACATTTTATTTGTCGCCCTGCCTTTGCCACCAAATGGTTTGATATCATACAGAAATGCTCACGGACAAGAAGAAAACTAAACCCGGCTCAGTGTCTGCTGACCTTCATGTCCTGGATTCACCCAACCAGCTCCCAGCCTTGACCTCATGGTCTCTTACCACCTGCATTACTCATTACTTAAATTTACCGGCTCTCCACCGTCCTCTCCTGCTACCGGGTCCTTCATCAGTTCTGTGCATCTTCCCAGAGGCATTCATTTATGTGTTAATGTTTCCTTTGTTGGTCAATAATAAACTAATTTTACTTGATAATCTGTGCATTGCACGTAAGGAGGTGTGTGTATGCAAGGTAAGTCAGTTTCCATCAATAGCAACAGTATAAACACTGGATGCTCACAAGGAGACAGTGTTTGATCATAACCTCCCATCAGGATTGTACGACAGCTTCTCATGCTCTGGCTTTCACTGAACAACAAACTATTTGTCAAACTAACTGTTATCTGCATATCTCACCTCGCCATACTTCTTCAGCTCAACCTGGTAGAGCTGTCTAAGACCGTTTCTCTTTGAAGTCGGTAGTCTGCATGTTCTAGGATCTCATCGGGGACCCTCCAGCTGTGGCTGCAAAACTGTAGCTGCAGCTCCTGCAGAGACCCCACCTCCCTCTGCTTACAGCATGTTGTACAGTCACATCATCTGAGGAGGGCCTTCTTCGTGGATCCCTCTCAAGCTCTCTGTGAGAGCCACATCCAAAGTGATACAACAAAATCAAGGGAAGGACAAACTAGCAAGACAGACATTTACAGCCAGATGCTTTGTTTGCTGAAACAGCCTCTTACACTGCCCACAATGATTACATTACACAAAAAAATATACACAGGAACTCACACAGGAGGCCATGCTGATAGATAGGATTAATTAAGCCTCTTCATGCAAATGGAGCTATCATATATATAGAGTCATGTGGCTGGCTTCCCGTTGCTTTAGGGATTTTTATAAACATTTAAATTGCTATGATTCTCAATATTATTCATATAATTTGCATCATATTAACGCTCATCCTATAAAAGAAGCCATGACACCAGAAAAAAAGTCACTAAATGACCAGGTAATTTCTGCCTTTCTACGTTTTCCGTTCAGAATGAACGCCATCTGGCGTTTAGATTTGAGCTTGCGTCTAAACATTTAATTCAGACTTTTGGCCTTAGCCCTAAGGCTTCATGGGAGTTGTAGTCAAAATGGATTCATTACTTCCTGCTTTGACAAGGAAGAAGAAATTCCGGCTAGTAACCAAAAAGTTGTTTGCCTTTCGAAGTACAGCAGCTCGAGGACTTGTAAAAGGATTCAGACATAAAGTAAGGATGCGTTTACATCGTTTTACTTGTCGACTCACAAAACTATAAAGAAACTGCGGTATTTTTCAAAACTAAAGAGCGAAGTTTTGTCAATGGATCAGTTGTTTTACTTCCAAGGTAAACACGGTTTACGTGTTTAGAAGGAATATGACTTCAACTAATATTGTTTTTGCTTTGTAATTCGAGTATATTACATATACGTGCGTGTGTTGGGAACATAGACGTGTGATAATGTTAAAGCTGGGACTGACAGACTTGCATCTGACTATGAGTCAGTAATAGTTTCATAACCTAAAACCAAGACAGAGTTTACACAATAACTACCAGGTGAATGATACGAGCACAGGTGGCTCGAACCACCCGAAATCAGCGAAGGACCCAAACACTGTCCTCATCTAACGGGGGCTCTGAATATGGTGGCTATCCGAGGTTTAGACTTTTTTATTTTAATTTAGAGATTTTTTGTACGTGTTTTGTTTTCATGTGATTTTGACATCCATGTTATGCAGTAGTCTGCGACTGCTGTTGTACAACGAGGTGGATTTCTGCGATGAATAGTGTCTCTGACATTTAACCAAGATTGATAACATTACTATTAAGAATAGAATCTTGCATTGACAATGAAAGAAATAGATTCCTAGACTGAATCGTGGCCTGTTTATGGCTCTTGGTCATCAAATTCCACCTTGTCGTCACAGCACGGCGCTCATAATGTCATCAGGTCCCAGTACACTCCTACACACAATGTCTTTGTGACACTCCCAGCTGTATCTGACACATAATTCCTTGCATTTTTTCTTCCTCAGATGTCTGTAATGGAGCAGGGGGTAGTTCGACCAATTACGGCAGTAGCATGGACCTCCAACACCAGCACCTGCCCTAAGGAGTTCACCATGGTGAGATGTTTTTGTAAATGGTGTGTTGAGGTGTGTGAGATGGTCAGATGTGGTTCACTTGTTCTCAGTCTCCCTGCCCTTCTGCAGATCAGCTTAACAGAAGACGGAGCAGCAGCAAACTTTACACGTAGCTTCGGAATGAAGTCTGGATATTACCTCTGCTACAGCAAGGTAATAGAAACTACATATTGTATATTTTCCACTAACTATTTACTATTCCATTACCTAACTATTTTCTGCCACCTGACTGTGTGTCTATTTTTCACTTTATCAATAGGACTTATCAAGTGGTTTTGTATTGTCAGACCTTCAGCTTATTTCAGACAAGGACTCCATTCCTCATGGTTACACTTATATAGCTGAGCACCTTGAACAGAGTGAGTAAATACCTCCACCTAATATTTGATATGAAGATTGTTTGTGTCATATTTATCCTATTATTAAAACATTTTACTTGTTCATGTTTGTGTGTCCAGAGGCCTCTGTTTCAAAGAAGAAACGTGTGTGTGCACTCGCTGTACCTGTTGGCAGTGTGGATACAGCTGTGTTGGATATTAAACTGACAGCCAAAAGCAAAATGATGCTGCAGCACTACACATACGTGGGGTTAGTACCCTAAACATATACAGGGCGACACAGAAAAACAGAACTGTATACAATACATAAAAAGTTCCCGTTTTTCTGTGACACCCTGTACAAAGATGGAACGACCTCGCTCTTGCAAAAAGTCAAATGTATTTAAATGAAATACAAATGACATTGCAGGTAGTCTTTATTCAGTAATGTGAATGCTAATCAGACAGAAAAATAAATGAATGGAGCCTCACTCAAAAATGTAAAGTGAATGAGCGATGAGTCATTGCATCTACTGTGCAATCAGACCTTAACTAAGGGTATATTTATTGATGAATAATTAATGATGCCTTTTTTACAGAGATATTCACGGCTACGTGTTGTGGTGTAGAAAGGGACATTTTTCCAGCCCCACTCCTCAAGCCAAACCCAGACGTATTAGCCTGGATGTTCGGGGCCTCTCTCTGGAGCAGTCCCCTGCTGCAATGCCTCTGAGACCCAGGTACAGAGCTTCTTCAAAGTCTTGTGTAGAGATGTTTTAAAATTAATTTGAGTAATTTAAGAAGTTACTAGTTTAATTAGTAAAAAGTTAGTTTCACCAAATAATTTAAACTTGTTGTTTTCTTGTTATATTTCATAGTAAAGCCAGTGAGTTACCGTATGTAAAGTCATTCTCCTGATGATAAAACTATACATCAGCGTAGCAGTAGCTAGCAATCTTTAAGATTGTATTCATTTATTCATTTAGCTGAGGCACTTCTGTTTGTTTCCATAGTAACCCTCCTCATGCAGTGCCACCAAACAAAATGAGTCAAAGACGCCACAATCTCCATAGCAACAACTCGGACAAACCTGCAGACACCAGCATCCATGGCAGTACAGGTGCCCTAAGTCTGTCTCTGTACTGAGCAATGCTATTATGGACATATCACAATTTCTCACCAGTGACATACCTTGCCTCTTTACAGCACTAGATGGAGTTCCTTTTAGTCTGCACCCAAAATTTGACATCCAGGCCAATGACACAGTAAGTTTAGCATTTTCAACATTTGTGTACTTGATGCTTGTCTTTGCAAACATAAGATACTGTTCTCCTAAACTTAATTTATCATTCGTTCTTGTATACCTCAGGTAATATAAACTTACGTACACATTGTATTGTCTCTATCATAGAATCCTCAGCTGAACTCTCAGTTAAACAACATTTGTATAAAGTCACTCCAAGACATCGAAAATGAGGTTTGTAAACATCTTTTTCAGATATTTTCCCCTTACTCATTTAGTTTTTTCCTATACTCACTTTTCTTACTGACTTCACTTTTTTTATTATAGTATAATTATACTTTTGTTGTGGAGGAATCTGCCGCCAAGAGGAACAGACCTAAACTATCAACTGAAGGTGCTTTAGAACCAATGTGATTTTCACCAAAATAAATGCAGTATCAGGTTTTTGGGTCATTTGAACGACTTCTTAAATCATGGTACAGATGATGAACGATTACTATTCATAATCTGTTGCTTTAAAGAATTTCTCATACCAGGGTCAATTTAAACGCCATCTAGAGGCATTATGTGAGATTTTCAATAACAATATGAAGAAGCCAGGGTGTTTTGGCATGCTCCATGTCATGTCACTCACAAGTGGATTTATAATTTCAACTAGTCATTTCTCTGTGTATTTACTCTTAACATGTTGGGTTAGCTAAGTGTAAACTATAGTGCATTGGTTATATAAGGTGTAGCAAAGGAGTAATCCATCCAGCTTTTGGTTTGGCTTAAGGTGTATATTTTATATTTTTTATTACCCATTGGTGTTGTTTGTTACATTACATGGAAAAAATAAAAGCTTTGGAAACACTACTTCAATTATGTTCTTTAAAATAATTTGTGAGAGATGCTTTTTTACACCTCTGGGAAGAGGGCAAACAAAAGTAAACTTGATATTTTTTCAGTATAGTAAACAGAAGTGCAGTTCTTATTTACTATAATAAATGGTAGCTAGGGTGTTTTGGCATGTTCCATGTCTTGTCATTTAGAGATGGATTTGTAATTTCAACTAGTGATTTCTCTGTGTATGTCCCATCACTGTTATGCTTTATTTCATTTAACGTTTTAAATGACCACCTATGATGAGGTCTATACACCACCGTGCTTACAGGTGTTCATCATTTTCTAGTATTATCTATCCACCGCAACTGTATAAAACTGTTGTTATTACGCAGCAGGCGCTTGCTTACATATTTCGTGAGAGGGCTGGACTTGCACCGCTGGACTCACCGGAAAACAGCTCTGATTCCAACCAGCTGTTTCCCGCCTCGCACGAATCAGCTGCACGTACACACGTAGTAGACACACAGAGGCCAGTAGTAGGCGGAGGCAAAGAGCACACACACACACACACACACACACCGTAGAGAACACTATCAGCTGTGCAGCGCAGCTTTAACTTTTATTTCCTAACTGGGCTTTTCGGATTAATACATTTAGACTCGGCATTGTTTGCGCCACCGAGGATTGAGACGGCAAAAAACACACACAGCTGTATTATTCCAACCGCGGTGGAAGAAGAGGAAAATAGAAAACACGGATTACTGAAGGTGGACTTGAAAGCATGGAATATTTCATGATGCCGACCGAGAAGATCCCGTCCTTACAGCACTTCAAAAAGACGGAGAAGGATGTGATAGGGGGTCTCTGCAGGTGAGTGGCGACGTATTCGCCTTCACACCGTACACGCGGGCAGAAATGCTTTTCCATGTGCCCGTAGCCTGAGATGTATGACCGCGCTGCGGTCTGACTTCTATTAGCTTGCTAGCTGTTAGCCTCGCTGCCATACGGTGGCAGCAGGAGCGTGGTTGTGTAACGTTAAATTAGCTGTTTGTTGTGCTTGCGCCTGGCGTCGGCGGTGGAACTGTGCGAGATCATTTGATGTGTGCTCACGCCTGTTGAGCGAGAGTCACGTAATAATACAACATAGTGGTTTGTTGTGCGTTCAGATCAGGAGTGTCCACACAGCGAGGCGAAAACGATACATTTACATCCAGATGAACAACAACCACGTGGTGGTTAACGTGTTCCTCACTGCACTGGAGCCGTGTGTAACTACGACGTTTATTGTGCCTTGTAATGTTCTCTTGGTTGTAAGTGCACGTACATCTATTGCGTATGTGTATTAGTAAATTATCCAAACTGTGTAGTTTGCGCGGAAGCCATGTGCAAAAAATAGCTTAGCTTCATTAGCTAGTTTAGCCTCACAAACTGTACTCTCGTTTCCTGACACTATTTTAGTAGTATGTAATGGATTGTCTAGCTGTAACATGCACGTATCCGTCGACCGTTTGATCGTCCATGGCTAACGGCGGGGAGCATTGTTCTCGTAAATGCTAATGGCCTCGCTGCCGTAGCGGAGTCACATTTCACTGCTGCTGACTAGAGGCGCTCTACGGCGGCCATGTTGGAGGAACAGCTGATTTCATGTTCGAACCTCAAAAGCACGCCTGGATACCTGAAAGTTCGCCATCGCTATAGGACTAGTGTCCCTGAGATTAATTCAGACGTTACTCTCAAATGTTATATGCAGCTTAATTATTTTTTTAAACCGGATTTTAGACCAATTATTGCTGCTTCTACACAGGGCATGTTGTAGTATACATCATGTAAATATTGCACAATTTAGTTTAATTACAGTTTTCTTTGCGCATTCACTCAACAAAGAGAAGGCAAGTCACCGCCCCTCACGGTGAAGTTTTGACCCATTCTTTCATCAGGCGCGTCTCAGTAGTCAGCTAATCATACAACCTTAAAAGCTAACAATAGAAAACTTAAACATGCCGAGTAGTATTTAAGAAGGGACACTCGGATTCCTCCATAATATCAATGGAGAGAAATTATCATTTATTCCTCTGCATAAAGTTGCCAGGGCAGCTGATGACATAAAACATATCAATCTCAGCTGCCTTAGTGACTTTTTGGCTCATGGTTTTCTTTGTACCTGCCCCAGACACGGTCAGGCTGAAAGAGGGGCGGGGCCAGGGAGGGGGCGGGGTTGGGGGCGTGTCAGCCTGCTGGAGCGTAACTGCCCTGTCCACCATTGTTTGCCCTTGCATACACGTACAGCTAAATGCTGATAGGCCGAATGTATTGCTCAGAATTATTTAGGAGACAGCGAGTTGTTTGCACAGTCTGATATTCAGCGTTACTTGTTGCACCAGAGTACAGGGCAAACGAGTTACACTGAGGTGGATGAAGCTGTCACAGCCGAAAGGCACCATCAATGAGCTGACAGCTATGGAGACAACCGCGGGGAGACCCGGCATGGGGAAGCCAACGGTGGCGCACCACGTGCCAATGTGAACAACTGAATATCTCTGTGCTAAATTTCACCGCTGCCGGTTTCTCTTGGATGAAGTTATGGATTCTACTGCTGACAATGCATCATCAGTTTTGGGCTTCATGTGGACAGAGAACCACTGGAATCTAGCTTCAGGATACCGGAAAGAATGGCCAAATGAACACAGAGTAAGTAATGCATCTGACCTTTTATCGTTTTATCAATAAAGGTATATTATTATTATTATTATTATTATTATTATTATTATTATTATTATTTAACCTTGCGTTGTGAAGTTGTAATACAGTTACAAGCTGCTGCTTGTTTTGTTTTGGACTGTCAGAAGTAGTGCTATCTTACCTTGATAGCGTTAGCCTGTGCATTAGCTTGGCCAGCAGCAACTCTAATACTAATTAAATAATTCATTTCATCCTTTTGTAGGTAATATCGACCGGCTGCGTATTGTCACACAGACTCTTGGAGGAGACAACCGTTCTAGCCACTAACAGCAGATGAAGAAAAGAAGAGTGTTTTGGCTAAATGAGAATCTCGCTGTCTGTTTTTATTCAGAATAAAAGGCTTCTAAATGACTTGGAAACAATGTTTTTTTCGAACACACTTTACATTTTTAACAAAAGGTTATATTTTAAAGCAATGTGCAAACGTTTGTCTGTAAACCGGACCAGTAACGCCCCACAGAATTAGGTAGGTTCAATCACTGCGGGTTCATCAGAGCGCAGTGCAGTGTGTTGTAGGATATGACCAGTTTCAGCCACAGCACGTATTACTGACGCAGATACATACATTTTCTTAATGAATGCAAACTGGGAAATTCCTTTGTTACAGCAGTTTTATTTCAAATTGCTTAACCGTTAACCAAATGTGGAATTGTCCCGTTACAAATTATGATTGAACTAGATCTGGTTAAACTAATCTAATTTAAGAATTTGCTTAATTGTATTAGTCTTGCACTGTAATGAATTTTAAAGTTTGAGGGTGGTGTCTAAACAAAACTAAACATTTAAAAGCTTGTTCAAAAATCAGCAGGAAAATAATCTTGAGTCTTCTAATGGTAACAATTATTAACTGCTGATTGGTGGGGCGACATGCTTGTTAAATGTTTTAAGGAAACTTTTCCGCTGTGTATAAAGGCACAATAACGATTAAGCGCAATTCTTGTCAGATACAACCATGTTATACTGCATCTTTATAGTTAGAATATTGATGTCACACTTTTGATCTTGCTTCTTCAGCCTGGCCAACATCCCCCTCAGTCCAGAGACAGCCCAGGACCAGGAGAGACGAATTCGTCGTGAGATCGCCAACAGCAACGAACGCCGTCGCATGCAGAGCATCAACGCAGGCTTTCAGTCCCTTAAAACACTCCTGCCCCATACAGATGGAGAGAAGCTGAGCAAGGTGCTGCTAATGTGTAGTAGAAAATACCTCTGACAAAATATTAGTCATGAGTTGGCAAATATTGATATGTCACAGCAGTAGAATCTATAATTTTTAGTGTTTTAAAAATAATTGTTTCCCAGTAACTATTGATCTCGTACCATAGGAAAGATTTGGAAAGAATGTGACAAGTTCCATTACAAGTTGTTTGAAAGGTTAATACAACAAGGCAGAGACCTACTGGTCCATACAGTACATATTTATTCTGCTACAGTTCTGCTGAGTTTCTCTGTTCAATTTCTGTCACACCTGATACAATTTAATTAAAAGAACCCTTAAATTCTTGATGTTATCTTGTCAGGCGGCCATCTTGCAGCAGACGGCAGACTACATTTTCACCTTGGAGCAGGAAAAGACACAGCTCCTTTCACAGAACAACCAGCTGAAACGCTTCATCCAGGTATAACACCACCTTGTAGTTAACCATAAAGGTTTCTGTGGATAAGTCAAATTGTTATAAAAAGCTACTATTCTCTTTACTTGGTCACTAACAATATGTTTGGTTCTTAATAGAAAAGATGAATATTCATGGAAGGTGTGTAATCAACCAATGTTCTGCAGCCTTTGCAGCACATCAGTAGTGCTGTTGGTGAATTATTTCTGTTTCAAACTTTATATTTGCACGTGTTGTGAAAGGCAGCATCACACCCTTTTTAGTCATTTTAATTGGTTCTAGTTGGCTAAGTTTGCGTTATTAAACAAGGAAGCAACTCCATGTATACACGAATACATCAACATTCATTGTTTACATTAGATTTAAGTTTGTTGCTTTTTATACTCAGTATTGCATCTGTTTTTTCAGGAATTCAGTGGTTCGTCACCGAAGAGGAGGCGAGCAGAAGAGAAGGATGAAGGCATTGGGTCTCCAGACACGCTGGAGGAGGAGAAGGTGGAGGAGCTGAGGAAGGAGTTGTTAGAGCTACGACAGCAACTGGACAAGGAACGTTTGGCTCGAATGCAGCTGGAGGAGCAGGTAAGACAGGTGAAGGAGGATTGTATATTCTTGGTTCACTGAAGTCTTTTTGTCTTTTGTTGGAGTATTAAGCATTTCAGCATTACATTAGTTTTGATCTCTATCATGGTCAACTGAAACTAAAATGATGACTAATGTCATATCATAATTCAGCTTCCTTCTACATTGCACAATTACCAATACTATAGCTTAATTTTGAAGTCTCAAACATGTGGATGTACTTGTAGATGATTAACTTGAAGTAATCATCTAAGTAGTAACATAATTTTAATAGAAGAGGATTTGATACTGTGAGAAGTAATTTAATGTTTTTTTCTTCAGGTTCGTACAGTTGAGAATAAATAACTGGTTTTATGATCTTTGGCTTTTAATAAGTCTTGACCCCACCAACTCTTGATAAGATAACTGTCATGTTTTACAATGTTTGTCTGTGTTTGCTCAGTCTTAGTAGTAACGTTGCACAAACACCCCATTTGATTCCATGCCATACATTGCCAAAGGTATTCGCTCACCTGCCCTGACTTGCATATGAACTTAAAGACATCCCATTCCTAATCCATATGGTTAAATACGATGTTGGCCACCCTTTGCAGTTATAACAGCTTCAACCCTTCTGGTAAGGCTGTCCACAAGGTTTAGGAGTGTGTTTATGGGAATGGAAGAGGTGCTCTATGGGGTTGAGGTTAGGACTCTGTGCAGGCTAGTCAAGTTCATCTGCACCAGACTAACTCTGTCATATCCATGTCTTTATGGACCTTGCTTTGTGGACTGGTGCACAGTCATGTTGGAAAAGGAAGGGGCCAGCTACAAAACGTTTCCACAAAAATGGGAGTATAGAATTGTCCAAAATGTCTTGTCTTGTATGCTGAAGCATTCAGAGTTCCTTTTACTGGAACTAAGGGGCCAAGCCCAGCTCCTAGACAAACAACCCCCTCCACCAAACTTTAGACTTGGTACAATGCACTCAGACAAGGATCGTTCTCCTGGCTACCGCCAAACCCAGACTCCATCGTCAGATTGCCAGATGGAGAAGTGCAATTCTTCACTCCAGTGAACACATCGCCATGGCTCTAGAGTCCTGTGGCGGCATGCTTTACGCCACTGCATCCGACACTTTGCATTGCACTTGGTGATGTATGGCTTGGATGCAGCTACTCAGCCATGGAATCCCATGTGCCTCATTATCCGCTGACCCCGCTCTGTTAGTTTACATGGCCTACCATTTTGTGGTTGCTGTCGTTAGCAAACGTATCAAAGTTATTATAATACAGCTGACAGTGATTGGGTTATTTAGGCTGGATTTGTTGCACAGGTGTAATCCTATCACAGTTCCACACTGGAGTTCGCAGAGCTTTCTGTCACAAATGTTTTAAAAACAGTCTGCATTCATTTTATACACCTGTGGTCATTGAAGTGATTGGAACACCTTCCGATTATTTAGATGGGTGAGCGAATACCTTTGGCAATATAGTGTATATTATTTGTTTACGTATGATTAGGTATTCTCCAGCAACAGTGCATTTCAGTGATCATTGGTCCTAAATTGGTTCTAAAACACACTCTTTGTGTGCAGATGCGATCTTTGGAAACTCAGCTGAACCCAGAGTGTCTGAAAGTGATTACGCAGCAGGTGGAGGAGGAGCAGGCACTTATTCAAAGTCAGACGCTTTTAAGGCTGCAGCAGATTCATGCTGCTGACAAACAGACGGTCAGTCCCCAGCTTAGACAGACTCAAGTGGCCTCAGGCCTGTTTATTGTCAAATGTTGCACACCATGCATAGACCTTTTATCTCTACTTCAGGTCCGGGCTCCTCCTACTCCACCTGCCCCAACCCACCACCCCACGGTCATTGTCCCAGCTCCCACACTAACGCAGCATCCCCACCATCATGTTACGGTGGTGACCATGAGCCCGTCTGCCCACACCAGCACTGTGTCCACATCCAGACAGAACCTGGACACTATTGTGCAGGTATGTGGTACTTTGAGTCATGTTGATCCATGTTGCTCCAGATGATGTTCAGTTATCTTCATTCTCTTCTTTCAGGCCATCCAGCACATCGAGCGCACTCAGGAGAGGAGAGCCAGTGCTGAGGAGGAGCAAAGAAGAGCAGTTATTGTTAGTCCCACCCATATCACCATGGAAACCACCTGCTCTGACACAGACACTGACACAGAGGGAGAGGACTGCTCAATGAACTGATCCACCCCACACACAGACACACACTTAAAATACCTATTAACTGTAAGTTTCCCTCCAAGAGCTGGACTGCTTTCATCATCTTTCTTTGGCATTATCTGATCCCTAACATACAGTGGTTAAGCTCAATGTCAGTCATGTACTGTAAACTCCATTGAAAACATAGGATTGTCAGGTAGTAAGACGTTCCTCATGTAAGAAGCAACCAGCATCCTTCTGTCCTTCATTTGTGTTCCTATGTGCGTTCTCAGTATCACAATCGGTCATCTCTGGTGCACTGACAGTATTACTTGTGCTAAATTGATAGATTTATTGTAATAGAAAGGTTAATGTAACAACCAAGCAAGCAGCTCTTGGTTTTGAAAAGCTCTTCCCCAGTCTTTATTTTTGGTAGTGTCATTGGCTAGGGTATCCCACTTCAACTACAACTGAAGACATGTCTGCATTTACAAATTTTGAGGAAATAAAATCAAGGTAATTTGAGGGTTAGGAATGTTTCGGTTGATTGTTAGTTTTCTGATTTACTTGAAGACAAATATTGTTTTGATATCTAAGCCCTTTAAAAAATAAGCTGTAAGAACAATTCACTTTTGTTGGTCTTTTGATTTTAATGTTTTTGTGTTTTTGTTAGGAATTACTTTGTGTCAGGGTTACTGAATGTTGAAGGTGAAGTTTTTATTATGTTGAGATTAACAACCTAAATAGAAGTTTGTCAGATTTTTACAGGAAAGGTAAGGCCGGATTTCAGTTTTTAGAAAACCTACAAAACTGATTAAGAACTAAACGTTGGTTTTCCAAAATTTACCAGCATTCTGTTAGTGATGTTGTTTTAAAGTAATCTCAGTTCATGTGACAGACCTAATCCTTGTATACAGAAATTAACATTGCATAATATTCGAGCATGAAGGCGTCTGGTGTCCTCCTCTGACTGTCTGGCCTTGGTTTGTTGTTTTCAAAGACTATGCACTAGAGTTTCTGGTATTTATGCAAATCCATCTTTGTGTCATTTAAAAAGGAGGTGATGTTATCTATGCACCAGTGATAGGTGTATACATTACACCTATAGTGTATGTATGAATCTCAATTTGCTGGAATCAAAGAATGTAGTCTCACAATTCAAGGTGCTCTCAACCTGGTGCTCTACTGTAAAGCAGTGAGCTGTAATTTTACACTAGATTGAACTTGCTCGAGTCGAGCAGGCAGGAAAGTTTAACAACAAGCAGCAAAGATTTTGTTTTTTGTTTTATATTTGCTCTTACATAACCGCAACTTTCAGGACATAAATTGAGTGGCATCTTGGGAAATGCCAATTTCAAAACAGTCCTTGATTGTAAGATGAACAGCTTTTCAAACAAAAAGTGATCTGAACATGTTGCCTTCAGAAACCCCATCTCCTTGCACAATACATTAGATGTGTCTATCGCATGTTGTTGCTTATGATTCTCTAGGTTTTGACTGGAAAGCTCTACTTTTAGTCTGTCTCCTCAGTCAGACTTCATTTGATACAATGACTTGATGCTGTAAACATTCCTTCTTATTTAGATTTGTATCCATCTTTCGTCCATTGAATGCATGTTACTAATTGCAGTTTTCTCTTGTATAAATCTGGGTTTGTTTTGACTTTTTCCTCTTTTTTTGCGGGTCTTTTTTAATGAACATGTTATGGAGTTCGGTGTGAAGCTGTCTTTGTGAGATGTCTGGACACTATTCATCATATGTCCGATTTCTATCAAGTTAGACTAGTATTTTCAAGGCGCGTGTGTGTGGGAGGGGCTTTGTTAAAGGTTATGGTGTTCTGCTGACAAATGTTAGGCTACAGCCTGAGTTTGGCAGAGGTTTATCAATGGTCTCAAACACCTTAATGTTTTTCATTGTGTTGCAGCACTGCTGCCTTTGGTGGAATTAGATATTTGATATGAAGCACTTGGTGAGAAAGTTATTTGCCTTTTTTTTTGTTTTGTAAGCTCTCTACTGTGACACAATTCATTCAAACATCTGTGTTCTGTCTTGTCCTGTTTTCCTTTTTTTTCTGGTGACAGGCATTTTTTATATCGTGATATCTATTTTTTTTCTTCATCAGTCCATGTCGATAAAAGCTGTTATATTTTGTTAATAAAACTGGGTTATAAGCAGGCCTTTGTAAAACAAAAAAATAAAATTTGTACTTTTTTATTACACCCCTTTTTGCTTTTATTAACTACACGGTCTGTCCAGGAGGTGGTGAGATTGAGCAGTGACTTGTTAAGCAGCACAATAAATGCAGGAGGCACACAGGTCGCATTTACTAAGGAGTTACTAAAAGCTTTCAACTTCGTAAAAATATCTATTTTATCTCTTTAAATTGAGTTTATTTAAATGAAATACATACAATTACAGTGTGAATGTAATGATTGAAATCATAATGAGACACACCTAATAACCCAATAAAACCTAACATTTTAGTATATTTTGAATAACTGCATCAAGCCTTTTCGGGTCCTCTCTTTAATTTCCTCTTCAGTAGATAAACGTCATGTTCACTTTGGCTAAGGTCTAGTGATTGACTGCCAGTCTGAACCACCACCTCCTTTATTTTCCTTGCCATGATGAAGACCGATCGGGTTGTTTGGCATAGTTTGTATCGTTTTACTGCATTTTCATGCACGTTCTTATTAGTTTTGATAGGTTCTCTTTTAAAGTTAACCAAAACATTTTAGTACACAGCGTCATCCTGCTCCTACCATCATTTCATCATCACCTTATTGTATAAGTAAATATCCTCCAAACCAAAAACCAAGATGCACCATTAGATGTTGTAATGTCCAGAAAACACCAGTGAGTTGGAACATTGCTATTCATATTGTTATTTGATTTATACATTCCATCTCTTTCCATCCAGTTTGTTTCTTCCTGCTTTTTCTGCTCTAAATAATTCTGATTGGTTCACGCAGCTGTTCTGACACACAATGGCTGATAGGGGTGCAGTTGCTGTGCCCTGCCTCCCCTGCCATGCCCTTTGACCTTCAGCTAGAGGAGTATATATAACCAGAGGAGGTGAAGGGAAGGTCCCTGGCAGCCAAAATGAAGTCTGTGCTTCCTGTGAGCTGCTTGCTGTTCCTGCTGGTCTGGGCTGCTGCAGGTATGGCACACATTGACAGGGTTTTGGAGAATTGTTTCAGGGTTGAAGATTATCTGGGTATTTGGACATAGATTTACTTAAAATAAGCCATTTCTAAATATGTTTTATGTTCTATTACTTATTCACCGGTAAATAATGGTTATGTTGCTACGTTGCTAATTTAAAGTAAAGTAAACCGTGTTTGTGATATTTTTTTATGTATAATAATTTCCTAATTTCTAATTTGTGTCAACTCTGATTATTCAGAAGTATACTGTGGTTTTGGTGATGCACTTCAGAGATCTGTGGTTTACGCAAGTGGAAATGTCAGGGCTGAGCTGGGACATCAGCTGGTAGAAAGTGTCCTAGAAAATTATACACAGATAGAACCGACAGAGCTCGAATTACTTTTAACTGAGCAAATGGGAAACAGCGGAATCGGGGATGTGTACCCTTTTATGCCTTTGCACTAAAGCATAAAAGCATCTAAAGGCATCACCAGATACCGTGGTCACCAACGTCTACATGTTGAACACACACATACATAGAAAGCATTTCAAACTAGACCTGGTGTTATTGCGCTTCGGTCTCCAGAGCTGCTAATCTGTCCTTCCAGCCAGCAGGCTCCATGTCTAGGGGATGTCCCGGCTAAAAGAGGCATGAGTGCATAGCAAAGGGCACGAGGGACAAGATGACAATGGCCCAACAGTTGGCCTGCTCACAGTTAGATACTGGTAGTAATCTTAACAGTTGTAATGAAAAGTTTTTAGGAAGCTGGAAATTTGGCAATATTTGCATTCACAATGACAAGAGGTGTAGATGAGAATTAGATCTGGGTTGGATTAGGAAAGATGTGTGAAGGTCAGGAGAAATCAGAAGTCACACACGGCTTGAAGGCCGGTGAGATAAAGAGCAGAACCACCGACTGTTTGTTTCATACGCTGAACTTTGTGCACGTAGAGGTACATAAACACCACTTCCTCTTCACATCAGGCTGTCTGACTCTCCTGCTGCTGATGCATTTGCAGTCCGTGGTCAAATTGCTGTGCATCAATGTGTGCGGCGGTAGCAACAGTGCAGCTGATGCAGGGTCAGCTTCATGATAATCACAGGGAAAAAGTGTGTCACAGTTCCTGAAAATGAGAGTGGAATTATATCTTATCTTCACCCTCTGACGCATCATGGAAGTATTTCTGTCTCAAAGATGAACCATGAAGCTCCCAAACACCTGTTTTACTCTATCTCCATGGTGCTGGTCTCTGCCCAGGCTACACAGAGACAACAACAGAGCAACAGAGGGGAGAGACAAACCTACACAGTGGCAAAGTACACTGTAAGCAAAACAATCTTGCTTGTATTTAGGGATCAATTCAGTGATATATTTCGCAGCTGCAAAGCTAAATATTGTCATCGTGAGTTGTTGGAGGGTTAAGAAAATTAATATTAAACATTTGATAGTCACAATGAAGATGATGGGTACATGTGTGTAGGGTGACCATTTGCGGATGGAGACACAGGGGGCTTTAGGCAGAGATGACGTGAAGAGGGGCTTTAATTTTCCCCAGTGAGCGACCTAAAATCAATCAATCAGTAAATCAAAAAAACAAAATAAAAATAAAATAACCATTAATGTGCAAAAGGGCAAAAAAATAGCAGCTTCCCCTTGGTAATGAGAAGCCCGTCCTTTTATCCTGCTCCTGCCCTTTCCAGAATTATCCACTGGCTGCTGTTCCTTTCTTCCTATTTCACTAATCAGTAATATAACTCCAAATTAAACCAAAAAACCCACTGCAAACTCCCCTTCTCCCATTAACCATTGGCTGAGGCCAAAGCTTTCATAATGCCTGGCTTTAATACATAATATAAAGCAATTACAGGCATAATACACTGGAGTTTATAGTTAATTATATATATATATATATATATGTGTGTGTGTGTGTGTGTGTGTGTATATATATGTGTGTATATATATATATGTTTCCCCTAATCCCCTAATCTGCCTCTTTTGCTTGTTTTGCTCAATTAGTGACACCTGCAGTACACTTAAGTCTGTGTTTTGTGAACCATGAGCCCAACTGCTGGATGTTATCGATAAAATCACACACAGTGAGAGATCAAAATATACAAACTTGATGCGCTGGTTACTAATGCTGATAATCCACTTGGGAGGTGAGAACCTTACAATGTTTTCAGACACAAAAGGTGACCAGAACATGTGTGAGGGCACAAGGCACATCAGAAAGACAAAAAGAACAGAGTCCTACTGGCATCATTTTAGTTAGTGACATGACTAACTTTACCAAAAGTGCATATTAGCACTTTGCTAAAGATATTTTGAAGCTTGAGGTTACATACCACAACAGTGTCTTTTAAATATTGTTTTTCTTGCTATGATTTAAAGGAGTCAGGACTTTATTCATATATAATACAGACCAATTGGCATTGAACGTTTTCCAGATCAAATCTACTGACAATCAGTCTTACAATGAGCAATAATAGTCAAACTGAGTCTAATCAAATCTCAATTCTCAAGCCCCTGAATCTGCAGCTGTCCTTGGCTTCAGTGGTTAGTTGTGCAGTTTCTGTCTTTACTACTTTGGTTTACGCTCCCTCTTCTGAAAGCACTCTACTAGTCAATGTTGATCAGTCACCCAGACACACAGACAGACAAGAGCCCATGTTGTAACATGGACATAGAGCTGCCCGGTGTCACATTCCTCTGTGCAGATCTTACAAGCAGTTATAATTAAATAGAGGTCACGGCCTTGTGCACTTTGTACGTGGTGCTTGTATGAAGTATCTAATGTATATGTTTGTAAGTGTAGTAACAGAGAGGCAGCCCAACTGTGACCCACTGGATGATGCTGAATAGTTTTGATGTCAGATTATCAGCATGTGATCTGGATTGTGTACACAAAAAACAGTAACATACATCCACAGAATTTTTTAGGCACTGGGTGCACGTGACGTGGGGTTGAGGAGACATGGAATAACACTGACACTGAATAATGAATTGATATGTAACATTTACTATAGGGTTATTGGAAAACAACATGGTGAAATGTTGTTACAGAGTAGTACCTCTACTTTTATGAACACAAAGCATGCGATGGTGAATTTAAATAACAGTAATAATCTAATGACCAAAAGTTCATTCTATTTGAAGCCCTCCTGTCCACTCAGCTGTCTTTTTTTTTGGTTCCCTAAACAACTGCACACTGGAGCGGCTGCCTTAAATAGTGCCGCCCTGCAAGGAGATGAAACCCGAGTCGTAAATTGATAGGTGCTGAACATCTGATCCGTAGAATGACCCAGCACTGGATGGTGATAGAGCCTCAAAATATGAAACCTCTACTAATGTATCAACAACAAACAGTTTGTTAAATCAGAATGCCCACAGCAGAACAGACTCTTTCTCTCACCCCTGTTTAGATCACCAGGCAGGGTCCTCCACCCATGATGAGGAGCCTCTTGTCCACATTCAGCTCCAGCAGCCAGAAGGAGACCTCTTCTCCTGTGGATGTGACTCAGGGGAGGAGAACACCAGCCAGAGCTCTTCCAATGACACTCCAGCCCCAGAGAGGGCGATGTGTCAGCCATGCAAACACCCATCGAGTGTAGGCAAGCAAGAAGTGAAAGCAAGTATTACAGTTCCTGCTGAGGAAGAAGGTGACGGGACAGAAAAGGAGGAGGAGGCAATAGAGGAAGAGACAGAACAGCAGAGCCCTGAGGATGAGGCCAAGTCAGTGCAGGATCAAATTGAGGAGAAGGAAGAGGTTACAGTGGTTGAAGATGTTGCTTTTGCTGAGAAATCGGAAGAAAAGGGAGAAAAAACTGAGGAAGATTTGGAAAAAATAGGGGAAGATGAGGAATTGTCTCATGAGGAGCATGAAATGAAACATCGCGAAGAGGTTCCAGAGGAAGAAGAACCTGAGACTGAAGAAATGGAAGGAACAAACGAGAAACAAAAACACCCACATAAGGATGCAGACGAAGCAGCTGAGGAGGAGGTTAGTGATGAGGCTGCTGAGGTAAAAGTAACTGAACCTGAGCAAGAAATAGAGCGAGAAATTTCTCCCAGCAACCCTGAGCCCAAAGAAAATGAGCCAGAAGAATCAGAGACTGAATCCAAAGTGATTTTAGAACTTGAGGAGGAACCAGAGGTGACAGCGGAGCCAGAACCACAACCAGAGCCTAAACCAGATGTTGTTCCTGTATTAGAGCGTGTTGAGGAGCAGACCACACCAGAAGCTGCCCAGGAAGTAGCTGTGACGCATGAGGAGGCACCTGTGGATGCTGCTGAGGAGCTTGCACACCCTCAGGGTACAACACAATCACACAATCACAAAATCTCACAATCACAACACAAAACAAAGAAGATCTGGGTTTAAATGTTAAAATCACAAAACGGAACGGAGCAGCTCTGTGGAAGTATTTATATTTATTACTGGTCTGTAAAGCCCTCGTAAATTTTATCAAACCATTTCACACAACCCACGAAGCCAATATAAACATTCAATGAGACAAAGTGACACATTTCATTGGGCATTTAGCTGAGATGTAATACAATCCTGTGTGTGTGAATTAAGTCACATCTGGTATGGAAATAAACAGAGTGAACTAGTAGAGGAAAGGAAGAGACAGATGGAAAGAAGTGAGTTGAATCTAGTTATGGATAACGCACATGGTCTGTTCATGCCCAGCTCAGAAACAGCTGGATGGATATTTTTTTCATGAACATGGATAAGTTACATAGATGATCTACAAGAGCAATAATACAATAAGTCATTTATTATCACAGACAAGCATGTGACTGACTGTGATTCTCCAACAGTGCGTGAAGCCGAGTCGTCAGGGCCAAAACTGAGGGACCGCACTCACATCGAGGACACACTGCGACTGGCTACTGCTGAAGCCTCTGCAGAGTTTTCAGGTAAAACAAAGATGCCTCAAAATAAATGACTCAACACATACATTTAAATGGAATGAATTCAACTGCCCTTTATACAAGCTAGAGCTTAGTAATGCACATCAACTCCACACAACCAGCGAAAGCCACAGCCTACGTATCAAACACTGGGTGGTCATTGATCACATTGTGTTTAGCAACATTTTCACGTTTTGACCTTTGCTGTGAAATGCAAAATGCCGCAGAACTATAGCAGCTACTTTGCTGATGGAAAAGGAAAACGGATGTGTTTGAATGTGAATGAAAGGTTAGAAACCACTTCTGGGACTTGTATTCTGTAAATTGCTTCATGATGTTTCAGTTCAAAGTCGGCACACATGTCCGGAGGCAGGTGATCAATCAGTGCAAATGTGTAACGCTGCAGCGGCATGAAGGCCTCTCTGTTCTGCTAAGTCCTAGTCATTTCAGGGAGGCCAAAGCTGGCCACCTAATTACCTCAGCTCTGTTCAGTAAACGTAAGGAGGCCAATTCATCATGTTCTGCCAAAGCACTTGTAATCAGTGATGGTACAATGAGCATTAATAATGATCCGGTCCAAACTGTCTTCACACCATTACGTTCCAGTTTTTACATCCCCTTTTTCTCTCTCTAGCTGCCATGAAGAAGTTACTGAACATCTATCACACAGCCATTAAACCAGTGGAGCAGGCCTACAAGTACAATGAGCTAAGGCAGCACGAAGTCACAGGCAAGTCAACATTACACCATTTATCAGCATTAGAAGCAAGTTTGTGAGAAGAACTTTAACTGAGTTACATATGGTTGCTTTATTCTGACAGGTAAACACACACTTATGCTCTTCCCCTGTTATTAAGCAGTTAGCTTTTCTCCAATAGTAAAGTGTTGAGTAAAATCAAAACTTTGCTTCTCGCCAAATAGACACATTGGACATCACATCTTTTTACTGCCTTTATCGGTGCTTTACAGTACATTATTAGCAATAAAACTAGACAGAAGCATTGAAGTGTAAATACAGACTGTGCTTCAAGGCAGAGCATTATTTGAGTGCAAGACCCCTTGAGGTGCAGAATGAAGGCGCGTATTCATGCTCAGCATATTGGCAGTTTTTCAAACAGTTTACCATGAAGTGCATCATTACAGCTAAGGGGTTTCTGACTTTCAGGCCATGGTTTAATAGCAGGTGCCTTTAAAGATGTCAATTCAGTTCATTTCTCCGGGTGTTGAAGCAGCTTAGTTAATACTGTAAATGACAGTATGACATAATACACAGTAGTAATTATTATGGCCATCATATTATTTTTATTAGTATATTTAGCAGTGTTTGTTGGACAGGTTGCTCTGGACAAAGAGCATTATATACAGAGATGGACGTACACTGTAATGTGGTGAGAAGCTCAATAATTACACCTGTGCATTGTTCAAAAACGATCCAAAGGCCAATACAATGAGTAAACACGGTTTAACAAGACATCCTGAAAAAATGAGTTTATCTAAAGCATATCTTTCAAGTGTTCAATTAGTCTTTTTCATTCTGTCTCTCTTACACAAACAACCAGATGGCGAGATTACCTCCAAGCCCATGGTTTTGTTCCTGGGACCCTGGAGTGTCGGCAAGTCTTCCATGATCAACTACCTGTTGGGTCTTCATGAAACCCCCCAGGAGCTTTACACAGGTTAACACTGAAAACTCAATCACTCTTCACAGAGAAGTCAAACTGAGCCAAGAGCCCTGGGGTGAGGGTGAAAGCTTTGTCTGGCACACCAGTCTGCACACCAGACACTGAAAGTGGATGCCAAAATCCCGATAGGGAGAAGAGGATTGAAGAAACACTTGAACAGGAGCCAGATTTATGTATAAAAAAAGGGTTTTTGGCTAAACAAATAGTCACATAGCGAGCTAGTGCAAAACTATTAGTTAATGTATTATTACTGATACAGTCTGAAGTACAGAGTTAATGCATTCCCCTTCTCCCCCTCCAACAGGTGCCGAGCCCACGACCTCTGAGTACACCGTCATAATGCACGGTGAGAAGGTTCGGACCATAGAGGGCATTGTCATGGCTGCAGACAGCTCGCGGGCCTTCTCACCGCTGGAGAAGTTTGGCCAAGGCTTTCTGGAGAAGCTGGTGGGCATCGAGATGCCCCACAAGCTCCTGGAAAGGGTCACCATTGTCGACACACCGGGCATCATTGAAAACCGCAAGCAACAGGAGAGAGGTGCGAATCCAAGATTGTTTTTTTTGTGTGTTTTTTGTTGTTTTTCTCAAATTGTACTCATCCACCCTCAGGTTACCCTTACAATGACGTGTGTCAGTGGTTCATCGATCGAGCTGATCTGATCTTCCTGGTGTTCGACCCCACCAAGCTGGATGTCGGTGGGGAGCTGGAGATGCTCTTCACGCAAATGAAGGGCCGTGAGTCCCAGATCCGCCTCATCCTCAACAAGGCCGACAGCCTCTCCACCCAGGACCTGATGAGGGTCTACGGGGCTCTGTTCTGGAGCATGGCACCACTTATCAATGTCACTGAGCCCCCACGGGTCTATGTCAGCTCCTTCTGGCCTCAGGACTATGCTGTGGACACGAGTCAAGAGCTCTTCATGAAGGAGGAGATTTCTCTTCTGGAAGACCTCAACCAGGCACTAGTTTCAAATATGATTTAATGGATTTAGATAGTACTTTTAGATAGTACTACTGACTGACTCTAGCTGTGTTTTTCTGTCTCTTGTCTTACTCAGGTGATTGAGAACCAGATGGAGAACAAGATTGCTTTCATCCGCCAGCATGGCATTCGCGTCCGCATCCACGCACTGCTGGTGGACCGTTACCTCCAAGCATACTATGATAAGCTGGGCTGGTTTAGCGACCCCCATGAGGTGTTCCACGACATCGTGAAGGAGCCAGACAAGTACTACATCTTCAAGTCCATTCTGGCCAAGACCAACATCAGCAAGTTTGACCTGCCTGACAAGGAGGCATACCAGGACTTCTTTGGCGTGAACCCCGTTTCCAGCTTCAAGCAGCTCTCGTACCACTGCAGCTGGAGGAGCGGCTGTCTGCTGGAGAAGCTGGAGAAGGCCATCTCTCAGGAGCTCCCAGCTCTGCTCAGCAGCGTCAGCAAGACGGCAGACACTTCTGCCCAAGCGAAGGCTCCGGCAACACTGCCACCTCCTCTCCCTGGCACGCCACGGTCCCGCTTGTGAAGAGAAACCCAACAGACGGTGGGAGAAGCAGTGAAATGGAGAAGGATGCAGAAAGATGAAGCAGCCCTGAATTTATTTACTGCATTTTTGTCAGTATGATGTTCTAATCTGTTGCCTTCTTACTACACCAGAACAGTTTATATCTGTAAATGAGAGAAATAATAAAACTACTGTCACATACATGTGTCTATGAATGTATAATGGATTTTTATGAACGTTTTCCAGACACTATTTTAACATTGGTTTAGCAGAAAGGCAAAAAAAGACTAAAGCTACACAGTCCGGCCTTTATTTCTGCAAAAAGGTCTGTGATATGTTAATGAAACCTAGGGAGGATTGTTGTTTTTTGTCTCTCTCTGTTTTGTACCATATTTAATCACCTTTTATTTTGGGGGAAGAACAATCTACTTCTGCTGTGTCTTCTGTGTTGTTTGCTGAGTCTGGTTTAGTCTAACCTTGTGTTGTCACAGATTTTACAGTTACATTACTGTTGGACAGTTCAGCCATGATTGGTCATGCTATTGTACTGCACTGCTGTTTACTGTACTGACATTTGTCTGTATTGTGTTTGCTATAGAGACAGGTTTTGTTTCTCTGCACTGCACTGACTGTGAGTTGACTGTAATGATTGAGTATTTCCCTAATTTATTAGTAGCACTCTGTTTCTGTATTTAAGGTGTTTTTTGTTGTCAAAATAAATCACATATTTTGAATGACTACCACACCTAAAATACAGAGGAAAGGTTTCATTTGAAAGGAAATGCCCATGTGCGTGGCAACTGTGAGGTACACAGCAAAACAAATAGGCAGTTTCCATTTCACATTACCAATAAACTGTCTTCCTAATAAAAATATATAGTTCATATCCTTTTTGTTTTAACATTTTATTAGTTAAGCAGTAGAAGAACCTGGGAAATGTGGAACATGCAAAGGCAAAAGGGGAACTTGTTGTAATATTAAAGTAAAAGCATCAAAGAAACCAGAAACGTGGTTATGCATGTAGTAGCTGGGTATGCACATAGTAGTGTCGTTGGTTGATTCTGCAGTGAGTCCAAGTAGCCACCAGGAGGCGCCTTTATGCAACCTGATAATTAGATTGACTCCAGAGCAGTAAGGATGATGTCCAATCTGTCTTTAATTAATTACAACAACAACAACAACAAAATTAATTATCATTATTATTATTATTATTATTATTATTATTATTATTATTATTATTATTAGTAGTAGTAGTAGTAGTAGTAGTAGTAGTAGTAGTAGTAGTAGTAGTAGTAGTAAAGACAATTTTGATTTAGATCCAATGTAATTTTAAAATCTTAAAAATCAATAAAGTGGAATGATTCAGCTGCTCAGTTTACATTTAATAAGTCTGCAACTGGATAAAATAGCACATCACACATTGAGGACATGCTCTGGAGAGTTTAGAATGTTCTCTTCAAGGCCTTTTCCTCACTGTAATTGTCATGACTCATTATCCAATTTGACAATTAGTTTAATTTAGTTAAGAGTTGGGCATTTCTTTGAGAGTCCATAAAATGCTTCACTTGCACAGTGTTGGTGAAAATCTCTGAAAGTGTGACTTCCAAAGCTGCCAGATACTTCACACTGGAAGAAGTTCATCTGCTCTTGGGAATTTAATTCAGTTAGTAAATGCTAAAAAAATCAAACTGCTATTAAGCCAAAGTGGGTCATGGAAGGAAATATGTTAAATAATAATATAGAAAGGTCATATGGCAAAAAAGGTGTCAATTAGTCTTGCAGGTAACAAAAAACATTACACAATACTAAACAGTTTGCAGTTACAATTTACATACCAAAACACAATGAAACTACTTCAATATGCAAAGAAATATCATGCTGAAACACATGCGCACGTTGGATGTGACATGTAGCATGTATCATCTTCAGTTTAATGTGAGCTTTGTGACAGGTGGTCCCAGGGTTTAGCAGTGCAGCTTTATCAACTCTATTAACAGGCCCCACTTGTGAACACTTGAAGAGAAGCACAGTCAAAGTCTACACACACACACACACACACACACACACACACACACACACACACACACACACACACACACACACACACACACACACACACACACACACACACACACACACCCTTGTACTTCCATGGAAGTGAGGACCTCCATTACCCTAACCATAACCATAACAACTAAAGGCAGACGTCTAATCTTTGCTCTAATCTGAACCGAAACTCAATTCTAACCTCAGCCCTAAAATCACATCCTTACCCTCAAACAGGCCTTCAAAGAAGTGATGACCGACCAAAATGTGCCCTGTAAGAATTTATGATTTTGATGAAATTGAAGTTTTTTCCTCTGTCAAATATGTCAGGGATCATTTTGATCTTTGATATACTTGAATATTACCACATCAAATTTCTATAATAAGACACTTAGCAGACATTTAGCTTTAGTAGACACCAACTACTAAGACAATACTCACAATCTTTGGGAAAAAATATTGTAGTGTTCATGGGAAAAGGTAATAGTTCCTGTCCTCTTAGAATATAGTTAAGTACAGTGTTTAGTGTTATAGTATAGTGGTGTTCTGACTTGTCTGATGTGCTGCACCTGAGGGAAAATGATGTGAGTGAGAGTGACCCTCTGGATGCAGCGCTGCATTCACTGTGTAGAAAAGAAATGGTTTTGTATTCTGCAGAAGAGAAGTCACCAAAGAGAGAAACTGTTTTCTCCTTCTCCTTCTCGCTGCTCTCAGCAGCCGTGTGGTGGACGGGAAACAGGGTTTCTCCCACACAGAGATCCCTGGAGTTGTGCGGTGCATGGGAATTCTCCTCACGTTTGACCAGACCTTTAGCTGCCTCAATTTAGGCCAGTTGTGCATGTGATGTGACGTGTCCAGATGGGGCCGCCACAACATAGTGTTTTACTCGTGAGTGGGACCAAAACAATCACAAACAATCACAAATGCACTGTTGTTTCCAACAAAACTTGACCCACTACACAAACAACAAAATCACCTCTGTTAGACTAAGAAATATCGATTGTCTCATGCTGAGAGAGAGACTAACAATTGAATGTAATAAGTAGTATGGATTTGGACTAAGCACATATTTTAAGCCTTAAAACTGTGTAGCTAAAGACCAACCTATAAACTGTAGACAATAAGTGTTATATATGTGAACCAGTGTTCTCAATGTTTTGCTTACATTGCAATACAAAGAAGACAACAACAAATGATAATGATGCATTAGTGATTTAAATAGTCATGGTGTTGAAGAGAACGTAAGTAACTGCCATGTAGCTGTAGATATAATAAACAAAGTATATTTATTGACTATTGGGAAAAAAAATCAGAAAACACATAAACGCTGACGCTTTAGAAAGTCACAGTCAAGTCCCACAGACACCAGCAGGGAGAGCAGCTCAGGCTGCCTTCACAATAAAGGCGTTTGGCTTTGAGAGTAGTTTTCGTTCGTTAGAGCCTGGTTTTCTCGCGACGTCAGACGTGACGTCACCAAGGAGCTGCTGATTAGGTACTAATAGTGGTGGCGACACTATCCACTTATTGACCCTCAGGTGACGCCCACTTACACTTAGCTTTAGCTAAGTCATGCAGGGTTGTGAAAGCCTGTCTGTTTACCAGCAGTTTCTGGTTAAAATTAACTGATGGTAACGTTGTGCTTTGATAAGTTACCGTGTTTTTTCGCAAACAAAATTTGCCTTGTTTTGTTTACTTTGGTTACAAGTGTTAGCAAGCACTATTTTTTAATTATTTATTGCATGTTACATTTCGAGGAGGTGGTGTTTTTCAAATCCTCAAGTAAAGGCACGCGCAGGGCTCCAGCGAGGCTTTAAAGCCGTGGAGGGAATATTCCATGCACCGTGGAGTGGTTGAAAGGCGAGCCGGAAGCTGTGCTTGCTACACACTCACGCGCTTGACACGCTGGACTCACCAGCCCGCGACGAGCTAGGCGAAGATCTCCGACCCAGTCGCAGTGCAGATGGTGGTCGCTTGAGGAGCGGAGACTGGAATCGCCCACATAAAAGGGAGCAGCAGAAGCCGTGGGTTTGTTTTATGTGTCTCCCCGCTCCAGCACTGAGCCGTGTCAGGGGAAAAGGGTGGCAACCAGCGGCGGACGGAAGAGGACGCACCACAGCCGGAGCGCACAGTGTTGTGTTTGTTGGACACATGCATGCCAGCGAAAACTAGTGCCCAGACCTGAGGAATGATCAGGAGACAGCACTGCTGCGAGCCTGCGCTTTTAATAAGGAAATATCCAGCGGGCTTCCTTAATTGCTCTGGGGACTTTTACTGATGGGCTCCGGGGGAATGCGAGGAGAGGAAACACAGCCACTGGGCTGTTGTAAGTGGGTATCCTCTCCAGACGCAGGAAATACGGCCTGGGAAAAGTTTTGAAGCTATTGGAAAGCAGAGGGGGCCTATCACGGACGCGTTGAATGCGTTTTACTACTTTTTGTGTCAAGCGCCATTGTTATTGCCTAAAATAAGTTGAGGAAAATCATTGAAACGTTGCACGGCGTTTGTGGCGTTATTGCTGTTAAGAGTTTTGATCATCACTATTTATAGACCAGCCCGTTCCAACCGAGGCTGTTCCTCATAGCTGCATGTTTTGCCAACTGCGCGCAACAAGTTGCAGACACTCCCGGCAGAGGCAAACCTGCGTTGTTTTGTTTTTATTTTTATTTTTTATTTTTTGCATCTCTTTTCGGGTTACGCGGCGTCCAAGTTCGCTTCCCCCTGCCCGACCTATTTGACAGGCATTAAAGGTGGAGATCCGGAGAGGGAGTCCAGGAAAGGACGGGGCTGGATACGTGGGAATAGGCCTGTCTGCCAGGCCTCTAGGATCTGAAACCTTGGACTGGATTGGGATCTAAAATAACTTCGTCTGGAACATTTGCTGGAATAAAGATGGGAGTAAAATGTATTGGAAGAAGACATGCAAATGCTTAGCACACTGAGGCATACGGGAAAAGGAATGTAATGTAAGGTAACGGTGGTTTATTACAGATCAACCACTTTTTTTATTTTATTTTGATTTGAATTAAATGTCTAAAGATTTTAGGATGGTCTAATTTTTGCGAAACATTCAAAACGTAGCTCACAATCATATCAAGTCAGAACTGACTAAATAGTTTGTTGCCAGTTTTTTGGAAATATAAATATTTTTGGTATATGCACAAATATATATACATATTATTAGAAATTCCTAACGTCCACATTATTGTTTTTGCCACAGCTTCTGACACGTTTGGATTTTAAAAGAGAAATCAAGTTTCATTTTTGTTATGGAGATAAAAGGGAAACCGTAACTTTTGGAGCCACTTGCTGTGCACAACACTGTTGACAGGCTCTGTAGCCGATCTGCTCATACAATGCAGCTCTGGACCCTCCCGCAGTTTTTCCACATAGACGACGTTGTGCCGGAGTGAAAAAAAATCTGTGTATTTTCCCCAATGACTTTGTAATGTCAGCGCCATCAGTATATTGCGCACAACCAGAGGAGGCAATTTCCAGTCATGTAACGTCAGGGCCGACTTGATGAAGGCATAAAAGACTGTTGCATCTATAACCAGTCCTTTCCGAGAAGGATGTCCAATACAGCAGACAGGAAGAGTGATGACAGTATTAACACAGCCGAAGAGAAAGCCGGGCTCCAACCCACAGCCTCTTTGGACAAGGATTCACGTAATGTGAGTACTGACGCAAACCCAGGGTTGGATAATGAACTGCTTAAGAAACTGGAACGGCACGTCTTGTGTGAGTGAGTGTGCAGACTCCTGTGTGCGTAGAAACGACGTCTGTGGCGAGCTCACCATTCATGCAGTGTGAATATTCCAGCATACACCTCTCGGTCTCTCTGTCGCTGCCTCTCCGAGCCACATGTGCGCACACGGCGCCCACGTGACGTGTCTCGTCGCCTGAGCGCCGTCAGACGATTATATTCATCATCATCATCATCATCTCTCCTGCGCTCCTCGCCCCCGCGTCAAGACACTCAACATGGTCACGCTGCAACATCACCGCCAGCTTCCAATGCATGGCACGGAAGTGAGCTGTGGCGCCAGAGGGGACGGTGCCGTGAGCGTGCGGATTACAAACAGCAAGCCACACGTGAATCGACCCGAGTCACTGAGGACCGGCAATAGTGGAGCAGGAGGCGGAGGATCCGGAGACTGTGGCGCTGTAAGTAAGACCAACCCGAACCTCCACAAATATAGTATCTCGTCCAGCTGCAGCTCAGCAGACTCCAGAATAGCAGTGACCTCCCCTCTGAGGGTGCACAGGAAGGCGCCGCCGCTGTTTGAGCGCTCTGCCACGCAGTGCTGGGACCCCAAGTTCGACTCCCGGATCCTGGAGGAGGCATGCCAGGACAGGTGCTTTCCCCAGACGCAGCGGCGCTTCCGCTTCGTCCTGTTCTACCTTGCAGTGGCAGCCGTGCTCTGGGGAGTGTACTTCGGGATGAGCCGCGATCGCTGCAACCTTATCAACTTCCTGGTCCCCACGGCCTCCTTTTTGATCTTTTTAGTGCTCCTCTTTTTGTTCACCTTCACCCAGGCTTATACAAGACTGTACAACCAGACCTCTCTGCTCCTGATAGCCATCACATTTGCCATTACTTTAGTCCCACAGATAGAGACTGCTGGCTACACTGGGCTCGAGTGGGATGGTGGTGGGAATGCGTCAGACAAAGTAGTATCAACCCCTTGCATTTCCCCAGTAGGCACATTTTCTCTGTGCATGGAGGTTCTGTTGTTACTATACAGTGTCCTCCATGTTCGTTTATATGCTTCAGTGATGCTGGGATTTTTGTACTCTATAATTTTTGAGGCATTAGGATGGCTACCGTTGTTTCAAAGAAGTTATGACACTACTGCTTCAGGGATAGGGCTGGTGGGGTCAAGCTCTAATGGAGAAGGAGACACCCTCCACTGGCTGGGCCCAGCCAAAGCCCTGCTACACTTGTGTGCCCATGTCATTGGCATCCACCTGTTCATCATGTCAGAGGCGCGTTCCCGCAGTACCTTCCTCAAATTGGGCCAAGCTATCATGCACGGTAAAGACTTGGAGGTAGAGAAGGCCTTGAAGGAACGTATGATTCACTCGGTCATGCCACGGCGAGTTGCGGACGAGCTGATGAAGCAGGGTGATGATGAGGGCAGCGGTGAAAGCTCTAGCAAGCGTTATTCCGCTGGTGCTTGCTCGGCCTCAGCTGTGTCAGCAGCAGGTGGAGCGGGCGGTGCAGCATCACAGGCCCAAAGTGCCACAAGCCCCAAGAATCACGTTCACAACAATCACAAACGCAAGAAGACTTCCATCCCGCGTGCACAATTAATATTCAGGCCATTCAACATGAAACGTATGGATCCCGTCAGCATCCTCTTTGCAGATATTGTGGGTTTCACTAAAATGTCTGCCAATAAATCTGCACCTGCTTTGGTGGGTCTTTTAAATGACTTGTTTGGACGTTTTGACAGACTGTGTGAACTGACCTATTGTGAGAAGATCAGCACTCTGGGTGATTGTTACTACTGTGTGGCAGGCTGCCCTGAGCCCAGACCGGACCACGCGTACTGCTGTGTAGAGATGGGCCTGGGAATGATCCAAGCAATTGAACAGTTTTGCCAAGAGACATGCGAGACCGTCAACATGCGTGTCGGTGTCCATACAGGCACCGTCCTGTGTGGAATCCTGGGAATTAAGCGTTTCAAGTTTGATGTGTGGTCAAATGATGTCAACCTGGCAAACTTGATGGAGCAGCTGGGCGTAGCAGGCAAGGTGCATCTGTCTGAAGCCACTGCCCAATTCCTGGATGATCGTTACCAGAGGGAGGATGGACAAGTGGCAGAAAGAGCTGGGCAGAGTGTGGTGGAGAAACTCAAGGGTAAGTAGCTTTCTATGTCAATGCAGAGAGATATTGTCTTTTTGCAAGCAAGTCACAAGCTTGTAATGGCTGCTAAACAGGTTGCCCTGATTGTTATACTCAGCGATTTTCATTATGCACAAAAACGTAATTGCAGGGTTAATGTTCCCTTACAGTGAAAGCTTAAGGTAGAAGGCATACCTTGTCTGAGCATGGTCAACAAGAAGGAGTGGGGTCACTGCATGCCTAGACAGAACCTAAATATGTTATCGAACCAGTTTGTCCTGTTCTGAATGTCTACCAACAGAAGCAGGAGTTCATGCTACATGATTTTGAAATTAGGCACTAAGAGTTGAGACATGTCATAGTCATGTCATTGTGAATCTAATTTATCATGCAGGACCACTCACTTCACTGTCATTCCCTGGGGAGCACACATTTCAAAAAAAGTAGTTTAAGATGTATAAACATGACTCTTTCAATACAATTAATGCAACATCTTGCTCCAGTACATACATATTTCCCTACATATAATGAACTTTCTTTATGGGAAATTACTTTTAACAAATGTCCGACATAATTCTTGCTACAGAGATGTTGACAACTGGCACAGCGATAGAGTTAATGCATCATGACAGCACAGTGGAAGACATGGTCTCTAACTGGTACAAACAGAGCTAAATCACGTGACTTATAGGGTCATTTGGCAGCACTGGTTGGAAACACACTATTTTCATTTTGGTCCTGTTCAAGCTGTGTAAGCTTCATAAACGTCTTTCCCTCCCATCCCTGCCTTTGTTTGTGGTCAATCATAATGTTTGAATTATAGATTGCAGTTAATAAGAGTACAGTAATAATAATTACACAGTGGACTTATTTTTCATTATACGGTATTTAAAAGTAATAAAACTGTCGGCACACGCTATTGCACATACACGGTTTCTCAATTCGCTGAGGAAAACAGCAGCAGTGGAACTAATCTGACCAAGAGGGAATTTGTTGTGTGCTAATCTTAGATCTGTTGCAAACACAGATTCATCTATTGTCAGGCCCCAAGTCAGAGCAGAACAGATACTTTGCTCTAAATAATGCCATCAGACTATTTCCAGACTGGTGAACAGTCACAGATATTGACACGCAGCTTTTGTTGAGGGAGTGAAAAGGGGAGCGCGGTGCCTTGTTTTACCAGTGAAAGAGATTCATAGTTCCCTGCTCAAAATAAGAGACGGCCTTGCATAAATCAGTGAATGGTGTAACTAGTGTGGTGGAAAGACTGGACGGTGATTAATAAACAAAGTAGTTTTTGTAGGTGTTCATTGTGCCAGTTTATGTATTGATTGATCAAAGATTTGTAGCACTGCATTTGTGAGAGGTTAAGGTATTATGGAAATCACTGTAAGTTTCCCTTCTACTGTATGCCAATGTTAGTATACCGGTGTATATATAATTAATTTTCCAGCCTATTCTCATCACCATCCTAACCTGAACCCCCTTCTCTAGCTCTAGTCTAATTTCCTTTCACATTACACTTCATCTTTCAGTGTTTATAGTTGGTTTCTTGCTCACTGGTTGCTCTCAGTACCCCTGCCCATGTCTCCCCTGTCCATTCTAATCCAAGCCTGCTTACTCTGATTCTGCTGGTGGGTTTTTTTTTGTGAAGCAGGACTTTATACCGGAAACTGCTGTGTTGATGTCTTTTAGCAGCCCCTTGTTGTGTGTTGTTGTTGCTTGGGGAAATTAGTTTGTGCCATTAGGTTCATATCTGGATTTCATCTCTTTTTTGCAACATACAATTGTGATTGTTTTACTATAAATGTGAAAGCATTTTGTAGTAAGCTTGCTGGTATTGTTGGTCAATTCCTCTTTGCATGACAATAGTGAAAATAGATGGTTTCCCCTTGTTTTCAATAAATACATTGAGATTAGTTAATTGATGAGTGTCTTGCTTCACAATGACAATCTAATCAAAACATATGATAACACAGACTTACTAGTTCAACTGTAAAATCCAATACGGGTGTGTCCCATCCTGGTCTACATAAAGTCTTTATGTCAGACCTGTTTAAACGCAGAGATTTATTAATGGGAGATTTATACAAAGTCCACTAGATACAAATTGCTGTCTGTTTACTGTAAAATACACTGTATAAACAAATCCGTTCTTCTGTGTCTCTACACCAATAACCTACAGGTTTAAACTGTAAAAACATGAACTGTAAGTGGGTCTTTTTATCACAAGACATAAGAAAACAGAAAAAAGTAACATGAGTTGATTCATTTCAGTTAAATTTTATCAAAGCATTTTGTTTTTGAAAATATAACGGAGGTAAATGAAACTGTAAGGTCTAGTGTTAACCTGATCAAACAAGTAACCAGACAATAGGGATTTCTATCAATAGCAACCAAGAAGCCAACGGCCAACAGTACTTCAGCAATTCTCCAAAGAGATTGTTTGAAAGACTAAGAGTTGACTATTCCAGACAGTGGGAAAAGAAAATTTAACTATCTGAGCAGAGGTGCAAACACCCTAAACACTGCTGAAAAGGAAGTTGTTATTAAAATTGGTTATTTATTACTCAAAATATGCAAAAACATTTACCATTGTAGTCTGTGTCCAGAGAAAACAGGGAAAAGTGGCAGTATTATGTGTTGTGCCTGAAAATGGTCATATTCTACAACACCCAGAATGCATTGCGCAAAGACGAACCTCCCGACCTGCTGTGATTGGACGTACCTGATCAACTGATCTGGGCATGTTACTCCTCCAGTTTACAAAAGTTCAAACATTGCTTTACCTTTTTTAACAAAACGGTGTATTTTAACAGTGTGCTTGAATAAAAACATAGTTTCTAAGTTGTTTAGCAGCTTTTTATTTGGACCAGTAGAATGCACAACTTCATCCAGCAGCCTCGTCCTCCTCCATGTGGTGTAACTCGTCTAACTCGCTGTATTCAAATTAATCCAGAGCAAGACCTCTGGGCATTGAATATTGGTACTGTACGTGCATGTGAGAAAAAACAATGGTGGAGAGAGTGGTAATGCTCCAGCAGGCTGGCTCCGCCCCCTCTCAGACTGTTGTTTGGGTAGATACAGAGAAAACCAGGAAGCAGTTGTAGTCTGTGAACCCACAGCCATCCACCAGGGCAGTTGAGAATGAGGTGTTTTACATCATTTTTAGCTGCAGTGGCAGATTGATACAGAGGAATAAATGTTAATTTCTTTGCATAGGAAATATGGAGGAATCTGAGTGTCGCTTCATTCTTAAATACTACTTAACGTGTTTTTGATCAACCCCCATTGAAAATTGGTATTCCTTTTAGGGATTATTTTTCTAATCGATTAATCTGTTGATTATTTTTTTGATTAATCGATTAATTGGATAAAACATTTAAAAAATATTATTATATATATGTTTTGCTTCCCTTTATTAGGGTTTTTTAAACCAAATTTTGATTTTGACTCGTAAAATTTCAAACAAAACACGAAATCCAGTGTTTAAATAATAAAACTTTCATACGCAAAATATGAATAAACAAAGCAAGCATAGAGTTTTTATTTCAATGTGAAGATCTGCAGCAGCTCCAGTTAATCTGACTGTGGGAAAAAAAACACGAAGACACAGGAAAACATCTAAACTCCACAGAGACTCCTTGGCTCCTCCTGGCTCTGAGTCATATGTCGTCATATTACAATGCTGCTGTTACATTTAGTGTCTGCAGTGTTTAAGTTGCGCTGTTCTGTGGTTACTGTTGTATCTGAAGGAGTGAAGTGAAGGAGCATCATGCATTTTTGTGTAACGATATTCAGACAGATTATGAGCAAAGTGAATGTCTCAACAGTGGAAAAATAGGTTCACCCACTTCCATTATCATTAATGCAATGTGTATGTGTGGTTTTGTTGTGAGACAACAAAGATCAGAAGCGCATGATTTAACATTGATAGCCAGATGCCCAGGTCATTAACTAGGAAATCATGGTCCTTTTCATTCATTTTCATCAGCATTAATAGAAATTTAGTTAGCCTCTATATATCCTTCCCACACATTTCACTACAAGCCTGCCATTCCTTTTTCTCAAGAATGTGTTGAGTCAAATGTTTGTATATGTGTGTTAGGTGTTGATAAGCGTGCCCAGCCCTGTCCTCAACTGATTGCAATGTTCAGTGTCCACCCCCCCCCACTAAAAAAAACACACTCTTAATCTTTAACTTGTCTTTTCAGGCGTTTTGCAGTTCATATGATATTTTAGTTCTATTTTTAAGTCTTACGTAATTTCTGTAACTTGCTGAAAATCAAAAACATACATTTATTTATTTAGTTTAGGTTTTCCAGTATTTCTAGTGTGTGTGACTCAGTATAGCTCGTGTATAAGTCTATATTTAAAAGACTTTAGAGTATTATCCTACAGCCTTTGTTGCTGCCTGCCACGAGACAGTTAACCCGAATGTGTGTTGTTATAGGTGGACTCACCCTCTAACCAGTCACTTTTTATATTTTATTACCCACAAGGTGACTTGCATTTTTCTTTAAGGAGCAACCCTAAAGAAAAAAATATATATGTTATCAATAACATTTTAGTAGATATTTGTGAATCTGGATTGCATAAACATTCAAAATAACTGAGTAGAACCATAGTTCTAATCTAATTCTGTATTAGTGTGGGATATTACTTAGAAATTTATTGTGTGTTTAACTTGTGATATTGGCTACTGCTGTATCTTTTTAATGACTTTTCACTTTACTGGTTTCCAAAGGACAAAGTGCCTGTACACACGGCTGTAACAATGTTACTAATTGATAGCTCATATAGATCGTAAAACTGTTACCATAACAGAGGTCACAAATTTAGTGTGGGGGTGGGACAGGCTTTGTGTTTTCACAATTACCCATATGCACTTCTACATATACTTCTTATATTAATTTGCTTATTGTGTCTTGTGGGTATGTGTGCAAGGTGAAAGCTGTGTAACATTCCACCTGTATGACAGCTGTATTGGTCATTGTGGCAAGACCTAGTTTACTTGACTGTCCTGTGTTTGCATTTCTACTGTGTGTTGTAGTGGTGCTGTGTTAAACGACTGTTGTGAATAATAGATATGAAGCCTCAAGCTTGTTAAAATATCCATGAGATTTCTTTGCACTGGTTAATATGGCTGAAGTGCTTATGGGAGAGACAAGGAGAGCTTATAGCTTGTGCAGGTCAAAATAAGGAGTAAATTAATAATTCAAAAGATAGTTGGATGTGCACAATATAATATGTCCCCAATGTAGACAAGGTAGAATATGGGTTTTAGTTTATATAACCAAAAGAAGAATTATCTTGAAGAAGTGTAGTGGGGGAAAACAAAAGAGAAAAACCGCAGTATATTTTTTGGTCATGATATGTTCCCCAAGATTTCTCACAGTCTAGCTTAGAGCACTGGGTGAGGTGTGTGTGGTTGATGAAGGGGCATCATGAATCTCTGGCATTCAGCACAGTGAATCATCCTGTTCAACAAACATGTGACTCATAACACCATGCAGCTGAGCTGCATTTGTGTCCACCTAAAAGTGTTATGAAAGGAGAAAAAATATCTGTTTGAACATCTGTATTACAATACGATATACTGTCAGCATAGGACCATGCAGTTGTCAAGAGCGTCCTTTTTGCAGCAGGACCTAGGTTGGCCATTTCTCGCTCAAGGACTGTTCTAGGCTGCTGAGCCACAGCCTTCCTGCAAGAAACTCAGACCCTCAGTGAAGTGAGACCCAAAATGACTTTTAACAGCTGTTTGTTTATCAGAGTGACACAGTGACAGACAGAGTGAGTCACTGTTCCTGACAACTCATGTCTCATGAGACATTTAGATGTGCAAGAGTCACTGGTAAAGAGAAGATGAATTATAAAATGTGGATTTAGGTGTCAAGTTATGCTGGTCTAACAGCAAAAAAGGAAGGTTTGCAATTTTGATTTAAGTCATTCTAATTTCAAAGCTGTTCCCAACACATGCCATGGTATCCCACAAAAAGAAAAATCCAAATGAAGCTCAATAAAAGTATGATGAAGCAATCAACAGCATTGTTTATTTTATTCCAGATGCATAAATCATTTAAAACCACTTTGAACCAGTTCCTAATACCCTACCCATGGCATGATGTGGAGACTATAGTTTGTTTGACCTAAATCAAAAAGACCATGGCTATGTACAGTATATGTTCAATGATCCTCCAGCTTACACATAGCTACTTTATTAAATCCCTGGAGTGTGATTATAAAGACAAAATGAAGGAGGTCAAGAGAAAAAGAAAATGGAAGAGGCAGCAGGAACTCCCTGGACTAGAATGATGACACAAAAGAGGGAAGGGAGGAGAGATGGATGGATAGGAGGGAGGAATGGGAGAGTATTTGAAGGAGTATAGTGTGAGAGCCGCATCCCTCGATTCCATCAGTGTGTCCAAATATGGAGGCATCTGGTATTGCACGAGGCCTGTTCTCAAGACCCGCCACAGACCACGGAGAAAACCAGAGGGTATGAAAGGGAGAGGGGTTGAAGGAAAAAAAACAAAGAGCGTGTGAAAGGAAGATTGCTGAAAAATGTTTGAATGGAGAGATGAAAAGATACTGTAGGTAGCGAGAGGTGGTGAGAACTAGAAGGCAAAACAGAAAATGTTGAATATGAGGACAAGTTGGAAAAAAAGAAACATGAGTTTTACTAAGTGAGTTATGAAATTGAAGAATGTACTTTGGTTTTGAGGTTAGGCTGCTGTGATTCCTTATTGGTTTTGTGTTGAATTCTGTCTTTTATATTTACACACGTACTTACTGTTCTGACCAATGGAGTGAAAGAGACCTTTGGGTCGGTAGGGATGATCATCTGATTTGAAGCTGACTTAAGGTCAAAGGCTATTTATCAGGAAGTGCAGACTCCAGATTGGACTGGCCCTGTGAGGACTTTATGAAATGTCAGTGCCAGTATGAAAAGTTTGCCCAGATGTCAAAGGACAGCTTCTAAAGACATGGCTTCTAAAAACAGGCCCTTTGTGTATGTGTGTGGTTTTGCCTGACTGATTTTCATACAGTATATGTGAGTGGCCATAAGAAAGATTTTCTGATGCATTCTCCTCTGGAGTGCACGTGGAATGTGACGGCTCAGCTGCATCCTTTTCTTCATTCATTCATGTTTATACATGCTTCACCGTTGCTCTTCACAGCGTCAGTGTGAGTGGGTGCAAGTTGAGAAAGCCACAGCTTTCTAATATGTAATTGGATTACATTGCAGTGCACAACCTGGGATGAGTCAAATGCAGGAAATGCCCGAGGTGTGTGTGTGTGTATTTGCATGTGAGGGTGTATCCATCCATCCAATATGTTTTTGATAGGCAGAAAGAAGAATGGTAAAGAAAGACTCATCAGAGTGTTTCAGTGTGAAAATGAGCTGCAGCTCTGACCTTCACAAGACACCACAATCAATCTATTTAGCATTAGGATGAAGGCTTGGATATAATAGGAGGCATGCCTGTGCACTCTGAAACCTCTTTACTGGTATCCTCAACTCATTTTGTTACAGTTGGTCAACATGCATCAGGCAAGCTTGGCTTGAATCCCAGGTCATATCAGTGATTCAACAAGTTCAAGTTAAGCTGGAGTGGGAAATGATTTACTTTAAGATAGCAGTTTATTAGCAGGGTAAATCTGAGAAAAAAATAATGGGTAGAAGTGCAAAAAAGTGTACTTTAACTTAATGTGATTTGTAGTCAATTTATATGTTAATTTCAATTTTACAATGTTATCAGTACTTTTAAGTAGTTTGGTATTTGTGAATTTCCTATTAGGATGAATAAAGTATCCATATATCAATTTGTTTAACGATGACAGGTACTATGTAACAACTATTGTACATTGACTTATGCTCTTACGTCTGTCAATGTTAGGTCTGATGTGTTTCACAACACATGTTTTTAAATAATGCAAACTTATAAAAAGCCCAAAATGAACCAACCAAATGGCCAACGTGCACAACCGTATGAATGTACTGTTCAAATCAGCAATTGTCCTGGTTTAACTTGTGTGATTTTGTTCTGGATCAGTGAGTCAGTGTGTTTGTGCGTGAGTGTTGTTGCATTTTTTGATTTTGTCCACTACTAATAATAGTAGTATGTGTCCTCAGAAAAACCCTATGTAGTTCCAGCCAGGTTGTCTGTAGAAATGAATGAAAACCATTAAGCTTCCCTGAGAGTGCCAGTGTTAGTTTGTTTCCCCACAGTGCTGACCTTACAGAGCCAGGAGAGCTTAATACACTGATCAACACTAACACGCATGCAGCATCGCTTGAATATAAACAAGAACTTTGGCTGGAAAAACTAAATAGCTGTATTACGCCACAATACTGGGAAAATGCACAGTTTAGGCTAAGTTCATTTTATCTAGATGTAGTTAACACTCGAGCATAGGCACATTAACCTACTACGCACTAAACACACTAAAACCAAGTTTTATTTTTGTTATGTCAAACCCTCACAATTGAAGATCTGTTTTAGATTTTTAGGTCAGTTGTAGATGAAGTTATGAAGCTGAAATGAAAGTAGACAAGGAATGTGGGTTATGTGTAGCATGCTAAACTCGGTGATCTTCAAAGTGCTCTCGACCTCTCTTCCTCCTACTTTCTGCTATCTTTTCACCGTTGGTGCTTTGCAGTTACAGTTTATCCTCTTTGTCGCTGTGTCTCTGACTTGTTAGTATTTTTGCCTTAAAAGTAACACTTGTATGCTTGAGTAATACTTGTATGCTTGAGTATTTAATGAGTACTGTGTAAAGGATATGGTTACTTGTAATTTAACTTTTACTTTTTACACCATGCAACTACCACATTCCCAGAAATGTGCTTTTTACTAGTTTCCCAACCCAAGTCGCCTAAAGATTGTAGCAACTGCTTTAAGCTTGTATTGTTATCCTTTTTCTGCAGACATAGCAGAAGCTTGTTATTACTATCAGTTTAAAAGGAACTTTAAATATGTTACATTTATCATGTGCAAAGTGAAATATTTCAAGCCATTTTTGTTAAAAATGTTGACGATGCTAAGAGATCGTGCTAATTAAAAATCCAGAATATTTACTAAATAAATTAAAGTGGAGGTACGTAACAAAAATATTTTGTAAAGTATGTTCATTTGGCATTGACGTTAGTTCTTCTACGTAGTTATTGCAAAGAATAATTTCTGTTTAGGTGTTTATCTGTATTGTGAGATCAGGTATGTTTTTATATTCCATGCTTTGGCACTACTGAAAGGTCCAAATACTGTACAATATTTTCATAAATTCTCCTCCCAACGTGCATGTGTGTGTAAATGGCCTTTGCCACTTAAGTTAGGGCTGTTTTTGTCCTGAAGTTACAGGATTTTTGCCAAATCCACAGTGTCCCAGAGGCAGGAACAAGACACACAGTGCCTTCAGACAGAAGCGGGTTCATTGTTAGTCACACATTCATAACATGTTGTTTATGCAGAGAGTTAAGCAGGAGAGAACACTTAAATCAAACGGAAGCCTGGCCATTAGTTCCACTAAGGCCAACTTTAGATCTGACATTTTATTTATTCAGCTGAGAGCAAATTATTTTAGTGGAACCAACCATACATCAGCTAATAGGGATTGACTTAGCATTTCCAATTGTGTGATTTCTGCCATGATCTATTACACAGGGCAGGAACCCACTTGCAGAAACCACCATAATGCCAGCAAATTGTCAATACACACACAGGTTTTATTGGACAAAATATAGCAGGCAGGCACACTAATCAATCTCTCAATAAAAATAGGGAAACGGATAACACATGAAATTGCGGACAGCAGTAATAGTCTTAACGGTAATAGTCCCTGGTGTAATGAGAGGTAAGTAAAACGAAAAATCACTGAAGCCTCCAGAAAACACTAACCTGACTGTCGAGGATACAGAGCGGCACAGAGAGACTGGCGTATGGCACAAGACAGACTAGCATCTGACAGGTTACGAACACAGAGTTAAATCCATCTATATATTTTCTACCGCTTGGTCCCATGCGGGGTAGCAGGGGTACTGGAGCCTATCTATTAGGAGAGATGCAGGGTACACCCTGGAGAGGTCGCCAGTACATCGCAGGACCACACATACAGACAGACAACCAGTCACACACACTCACACCTACGGGCAATCTAGAGAGAGACCAATGAACTTAATGCATGTTTTTGGGCTGTGGGCGGAAGGTGAAGAACCCATAGAGAACCCATGCTAACACGAAGAGAACATACAAACTCCACACAAAAAGGCACCGGGTCTGCCCCGGGAATCAAACCCAACACCTTCTTGCTGTGAGGCGACAGTGCTACCCACCACCATGCCGCCCACAGAGTTAAATAAACATGCTAATATGATGCCAGCCGCCTAGGACTTGGGGAGGCGAGTTGTGACAGAGCACATCCACATGATTTCCTGATTGAGCTTTTCGCTTTGTCTGTTTGTCTGTGGGTGGAAGTCTGAAGACAGACAAGACAGATGCACCCAGTTCTGGATAAAGTTCAGTTCATGTGGTTGCTGTGAACTGGGGCCCTTGGTTGGATAATACATCCACAGGTATTCCTTGCAAATGAACCACACGATCACTAGAGGCACTTCATGAACCTTCCTTGAAAAATGATCAACGATCTTGAACAGTTTTTCCTCCTGACAGGGACAGCCCTGTGATAAAATCCAGGGAAACATGGGACCACAGTCTTGTTGGGATGGACAGAGGGCACAGAAGTCCAACAGGAGGCCAATGAGGAGTTTTGTTAGCCTCGCAGATCTTGCAAGCTGCCACATAGCGTCTAATATCGGTCTTTGTGGACGGCCACCAAAAAACAAGCATCTCCATGCACAAAGCACGGCGTAACATGCGAGACAGAAGTTGCGTCCCCAGCACATGTGTCTGGATGTAGGGCACCCCACGGGAATGGGACATGTATGCCTACATGTCCTAACCTTCCCTTCAGTGTCTTATTTGATGACTCCCATCAGGATACAGCTCTTCTAAGACCAGTTTATATCCTCCTCTTCGGTCTCAAACGGGCAAGACTGGGCGTCAGATTTCACATTCTCCAACCCGGGTCTGTAGGAGAGTGAGAAGTTAAAGCGAGCAAAGTAAAACATCCAGCGAGACTGTCTAGCATTTAAATGCTGGGCCGTTCTGATGTACAGTACACACACAAGAAACTGCTGTTTCAATTGCCCATGTTGTACTTCCACTCAACTTCTGTGAGGCAACAGGAGAAGAAAGCACACAGGTGCACCTTGTCTTTTGGATTTTTGGGATAGGACAGCCCCGACACCTGAGCCAGAGGCATCAACTTTGACTATGAATGGCCGTCTGGGGTCTGTTAGATATAAATGATCGCTGAGGTGAACAGGGTCTTCAGCTTGGCAAAGGCAATACCAGCCTCGGGTGTCCATCCAAACCATAATTTACAGGAAGTCAGCGCATGTAGTTGGGCTGCAACCTTACTGAAACGTCTGATAAAACGTTTGCAACACCTAGGAATTGTTGCAGCAGCTTTATGCTTTTTATGGTGGGGTCCAGTCCACAACAGCTGCAATCTTGGCTGGGCTCCAGGATAAACCCAAGAAAAGCAATCTTCCTGGGGTGTTGGTGAGGCAGAATCCAATACAATTCAATTAAATTCAATTTTATTGATATAGCACCAAATCACAGCATAGGTATCTCAAGGCACTTTACAAGGTAAAGTTTAAGACCTTACACAACTAGACCCAACAAATACCACATACAGCAAGCCTTTAATTACAATTTGACAGCAACAGTGGAGAAGAAAAACTCCCTCGCTAACGAGAAAGAAACCTCCAGCAGAACCAGGCTGGATGTGTGCGGCCATCTGCCTCTGGGTGAGGGGATAGAGAGAGAGAAAAGCACAGCAACAACAAGCAACAACAGAGCACAGGCAGGATGGTTGGAGCTGCAGCTGTCCATCACAACATTAGCTCTGAGTTAATGATACCTGTAGGTGAGGACAGAGTGGGGGAGAGAGACAAAGAGCGGGGGAGAAGCACAACTACTGGAGAGAAAGAGACATTGTTAGCTAAACATGGAACAATGATGGGAGGTTATTGGATAAAAGAGATAAAAGGAAACAGGAGCTCAGTGTATAAATGAAGTCCCCCAGCAGTCTATGTTTATTGCAGCTTAACTAAGAGATGGTTCCTGTAACTAACAATCATGACCTGAACCATCTCTAACTATAAGGCTTATCAAAAAGGAAGGTTTTAAGCCTAATCTTAAAGGTGGAGAGTGTGTCAGCTTCTCGAACCTGAAGAGGGAGCTGGTTCCAGAGGAGAGGAGCTTGGTAGCTAAAAGCTCTGTCCCCCGTTCTACATTTAAAGACTCTAGGAACCACAAGTAGCCCAGCGCTGTGAGAACGAATTGTTCTGCTGGTAGCATAAGGAAATATGAGGTCTTAAAGATAAGAAGGAGCTTTATCATTAAGTGCTCTATTGCATTAAGGGCATCAGCCATCGCGTACGGTGTGGTCTAATGGAGCAGCGGCATCACAGTGAGGGACAGGAAGAGACTCGACAGGGTCATCAAAAAGTCCAGCTCTGTCCTGGGCTGCGCTCTGGACATGGTGCAGGAGGTGGTGAGAGAAGAATCCTGGCTAAACTTACATCCATCATGGACCCGCTGGAGGACTCATTGTCTGCTCTGGAGAGCAAGTTTGGTAGTTGCTCTACAGTAGCTGTGTGAAGGAGAGATATCGTAGATCTTTCCTACCTGCTGCTATAAGACTGTATAATAATCAGCACTGTTAACCATCACCACAACTGATAACCATTAGTGGTTATGTAGAAATTTACTCAGTGCATTATTTGTGCAAAACTGTACAATATTTATATTATATTGTATATACAATAACCATACCACTACTCCACTCTGCCCACCTTTACAGTGTTACTTAAACAAATTTTTATTTGATTTGTTGCTGTATGTTTCGTTTGTTGCTGTACTTTCTTTATTGTCCCTGTTGCTGTTGTGAGATAGAATTTTCCCACTGTTGGACTATTGAAGGCTTGTAAGTGAGTGGAAGAATTTTAAATTCTGTCATACATTTTACAGGCAGCCAGTGCAGAGAAGATAATGTAGGAGAAATGTGATCTCTCTTTCTAAGTCTGAAAGACCTTTAGAACTCTGGCTGCAGCATTTTGGATTAGCTGTAGGCTTTTTTTGGAGCTGTTAGGACATCCTATGAGTAAGGAGTTACAGTAGTCCAGCCTAGAGATAACAAATGCCAATTAGCAAAACAGGAATTGCTCCAGCACCCTAGTGGAAGCCCAACTACTGTGCGGATCATGAGTCACTAGCCATAGCCCCAAATAGAAGGGAGAGTCTATACTGTACATGAAAAAACGTTGAAGGCTATGTCTTCTAGATGATTTTCCGGAGACTTTGAGTCGAACAGGTCTGGTGAGTTGCCAAGCTCTCCTCGCTCACAGATGAGCACCGTCTACATGCTACATGATGACCAGGCTAAGCACAATACAGGCACAAGCTGCCCACAAAATTGTGTAGTTTTTCCACTCCTCTGGGGTGGGGTCCTGATGTCGTTGTTTGACAGTGGATGCTAGGGTGTTTTTTCTTGTGTGGATGGTAGTGGTGAACTGACAATACTATCATTAATGCAATCAGCTAGGTCCCAGGTTCAAGCCCTGCTTCTGGAACCAGGCGTGTCCTTGATTAGGGATTTGAGCTGCGGTCAAAATGACGGCACTCGTCGACTGCATGGTGTGTATGTTTACTAGTAGTGTTACTCGTTTGGTTTACAAACAAACATTCAGACATTGTTTTAAGTTTTAACATGAGGTAATATTTTAACAGTGTGTTTGAATAAAGACATATTTTCTAATTCATTTAGCAGCTTTTTATTTTACACCAAAGCAGACAGTTATTAGAAAGGCACAGACCCTACTTTTAGCCAAACCCTCTTCTTGTCTTCATCTGCTGTTAGTGGCTGTAAAAACAAGATGGTTGTCCCTTCCAGGCTCTCTGACAATACGTGGCCAGCCAGTATCGGCAACAAAATTAGGTAAAAGTATTGAATTAGTATTAGAGTTGCTGCACGCTAATAGTGACATGACACAGTTCCTCTCTGCTGTTGGCTGCCTGCTCCCTGGCTCATTGCAGTCACCTTTTAGCATTAGCAGCTTCATCCTCCTCGGCGTAAATTATTTGCACTGTACTCTGACTCATACAAGTAACTATGAATATTAGACTGAGGAACTCTCTGTCTTCTGAATACTCTACAGCAGGACATTCAGTCATTGAATGCTGTGCTGTTGTTGTATGTGAGGAAAAACAATGGCAGAGAGAGCAGTAGTGCCTCAGCAGGCTGACTCTGCCTCTCTCTCTCAGCCTGACTTTTGCTGGGGCAGGTACAGGGGATACCAGTAAGCACTAGTTGTCGTCTGTGAGCCCATGAAAAGTTTCCAGGGCAGCTGAGAATGACGTGTTTTACATCATCTTAAGCTGCCCTGAAGAGGAATAAATGATAATTTCTCTGCATGGAAATTGAATTGTGTCAGGAATTAATTCTGAAAGTCTATTTTTTTCTAATTTTATGTAATTCACCACATAAAAGCAAGTACAACTGAGTAAAGACTGCAAAAATAATTTCTATATAGCTACATATATGCTACTGTAATTATAAAACATTGACTTGTATATAGTGGTCCTTGTTTTGACGTGATCATTCCAAAACATAGCATTTGTTGTCCTTGATCTGGTAATATTTTAAAGAAAGGATAAAGTCCTTATGCTGGAATATAACTTACTTTACTTATGCATCCTGCAGCTCTGCCACCATTGTTGATTAATAGGATTAAAATGTGATTGATGGGATTCAAATGGGATTAATGGGATTCAGTGTCATCAACACTGAAATTAGATGCCATACTCTTATGGGACAGAAATTATTCACAGAATTCTCTATAAATCTCTTGTTTACGCTTTTAATAACTTGATTAATGTGATGTTCACATAATTTTGTATTAGACATGTTTTCACAATAAATAAACAAATAGCACAAATGTATAATGATCAAATTTGTTTGGTTACTTGGTTACCTTCATGTAGTGTTAGATAAAAGTAATGCATTTACACACGGTCTGTGTATGCATAACAATGTCACATAAAACCAGCATGAGTCAAGGAGCTCGTAAAGACACTTTGTGTCTTTTTATTGCTTATGGCTTATGCCCCAGTCATCACCATGCTAACAAGGTCAACATATTTAACTGTTTGAACAAAGAGGCCAGCTAGCCAGGTTAATGTGTGTTTGGACAGCCTGATAGCAGCTGGCTATGGGCCACCATTCTAACCCACTGTTTGTGCATTTCCTTGTTAGCCAGAATGAACATGACTGAAGTCTCTGAAACAAACATAGTTGGCGAAGTATTGCAATACCACATGCTTGCTGTTTCGAGTAGTTGTTTGCGAGAAGTCTGTCTGCATCTGCACACTATCTTATAAATAAAGAAATAAATCACAGAAAGACATTGTACAAAATGTTGAAGGTTTGGTTTGATCAGAATAAACAGCAGCTGATTCTAGTACAAAATATAAAATAAGTAACCTAGTCGCCCAGTGGATGTTTGACATACTTACTTTGTGGTGTCAAGCCTCTTCTGTTCTTGAAGACATTGCATTTTTCATGTCACCCTCAGGAAGACAAGAACTTTTTTATGCATGCTAAAGATCAGCTTCTAATGTCAAACCAACAAATTCTTAAAATATAAATCAGCTGTGGTCATAACGCCTTAAGGGATTTCTTTTTGGTTTTTGTTTACCCTTAGGGTTAAGGACTTACCTGATCTCAGGGAGGAAGCTAAATTATGATGAACAGTGGGGCTGTGCTCAGATGGGACTGCCAAGTGGGGATTTTGTTGGGGACGGCCTGTTGTCCTGTCCTCAGCCCCACTCACCAGACCTCACCCCTGACGGAACACAGGTTGCTGAGCCTCTGTTGCCCCAGCAACCACCAGACAGGACTGTGGTAAGAGTAAAGGTAAAGAATAATACTCATTAGAATTAGTTTTTGCTATGAAGGCCATCTTTATTTTTTTTACATATTAAAATGTTTCCTTTTTTATATGTCACCTGTGCCCTGCTTTTCTTTTGCCAGTCGTCTTGTGTGTCTCAAAGTGCAGTCTTGTCTTCGGGAGCAGAACTGGGTGATGACGTGGCTGTGCTGAATGGCTGCCAAGAAGATCACAAGAGCAGCAGTGCCAAGGTATAACACAAACCCAGTTTGCATAGTGACAGCACCAGTGCTCTTGTCACTGAAGCCCTTGCCAATCATGCCCCGTACCCACCCGCTTTGCACCCTTTATCTTTGCATTACTACTCCTTCTCTTCCACGTTTTGATTATTGTTCCTCCCGTCTTTTTTTTTTGCTTTCTCCTCATGTAGTTCATTCCTGGTCAGTGCCCCAGGGCGGCAAACGGTCTTCTCAGTCCCCCACTGGATGACCTAGTGCGTGCAAGCCAGAGCTCCCTGTGTGACATGCTCCAGGATAAAGAGAAGAAAACCAGCACTAGCACGGGGACTGGCACTAGTCTGGGCATGGCCAGTGGTAGAGTAGCAGCGGGGAAAGGAATGGACCACTCTGCCCTGATCCAGCTGCGTGCCAAGAACTTCAGACAACAGAGTGATGCCCACTTTGTGGATGTTATCAGAGAGAACAGGTGAGCAAAGGCTTTAAAGGAGGAATGTTTGAACTTATAATGCCACTTAAGGGTGACTGTTATTGTACACTCCTGTACAAAAGACATCACATTTTGAGTTGATAACATACCTTGGTGCAGTATCAGTTTTTCCAAAGGAAAATTATATTTTGATTAACCTCAGTTTTCATTCACTGTGGTTCACAGTCTGATGAAGGACTACATTTTTAAGCCACCTATCAACAAGATCAGCCTCAATTTCCTAGAGGGACCTTTGGAAAAGGCTTATCGCAGCAGCTACAAGGAGGAGGTACATACATTAACACACAAGGAACACTAATCAGCCTCATATTTCTAGCCTGGTAGCTCAGTGGGTAGAGCATTGACCTGGAAGGTCCTCGGTTTGATTCCCTGGCAGGTGTGTCCTTGAGCACACTAGTTCCCTGGCCACTGCCATGTGGCTGCCCACTGGGTAAATCTTTTAAATCCTTGACAACCAACTCGACATCTCTGCTGATTTTTCTTGCTCTTGGGTCTAACCTGTTAGGTATGTATAGAAAGTCAGCTTTTTCCCGAATGGACACTCTGTTTGACATATAGGATGGATTTTATGTCTTTTATGGATGTTGTGCCTCTAATCAGACAAGGAAATATGTGGAAAACTATGTGTATGTAGTTTGTCTTAGCGTGATATTCCTTCTCCACTTCAGGTAAAAAACCGGGCTCAGGTGCAGACCTTTGCAAGCTCCACATTCAGCTCTTTCCTGGATGTTTTCCTTGGCTGTTTCGTCTACCTGGCCCTGACTCTGGCCTGCTTCCTTCCATCCATGGTAAGCCCATTCACTGCGGTCCTTCCCACTCCGGCTGCCCTGGCCGTGGCTCTCTTGGCTGGTCTATTGGAGCTGGCCTCTCTGGTGCTGTCCATACGGTAAGATTAAAGCACATGATAAACAGATGAACTCACATATTTTTATCAAAGCATTTTTCTAATTATATGCCTTAAAACTGTGCTTTAAAAATACTAACTTAAACATTTTATAACAAAATTGTTATTACCTTCTTTTCTACAGGTCTATGAAATCTCTTGTCATGTATTCTGCTGTTGTGCCATCAGGGCATGACAATATGACTGTATTTTAAAATCTGCCTCTGTTGTGTTTGGTTAGAATAAAATCCTGCTCTCAAAAGTACAGACTTGAAAACCTCTGATAAAACATAGTGTAACACATCGCTTCATGTGTTTCTTGGCTCCACACCACACTGTATTAACTTGCCTGCTCAAATCCAACTGGTTCCTCTACGCATTTTGTGAAACTGACACAATGATACACTCGTAGCAGCTATGATTCCAAACCAAAAAGAAAAAGCATTCTACCTTGAGTTTTTAGTAGTACTGTACTTCAGAAGTGGTTTGTTTACTTAAGTGTTTCCATGCAAAAGTGCATCTTTGAGAATACTTTTAAATAATACATTTTCACTCATTACTGTAACACTCATTACATTACTGTGAAATCTTCAAATCTTTATTGTCAGCTGAATATTAGATAAAATGTGTTTTAATTTTGTGTCTCAATTAAGGGTTGATGAAAGCCCGTAGAACAGGAGAAAATGGAATATATTTCTCTATAGCCTGTGTTGTATATAATTTATATATTTTTCATTGTTTTTAAAGTGCTGTTAATATAAGTTAGGAAATTAACTAATGCAATACTGCAACCTTACTTTCTGTTTTGCTCTCTCCTGCTGCAGTATGGCCTTCTGTCTGGAGGAGGTGATGAACTGTACTCGCTCTTTGCTCCTTGTAGTCTCTGACTGGGTTCCCCGTCATGTGATTGGGGCTGTGTTAATTTCGCTTCCTGCAGTCTCCGTCTTGTCCCACCTTAGTTGCAGTATTCACCTGCCGCTCCAGGTAAGGATATGCACTGGGTGTTTGGCCTGTCGTGTGTGTGTGTGTGTGTGTGTGTGTGTGTGTGTGTGTGTGTGTGTGTGTGTGTGTGTGTGTGTGTGTGTGTGTGTGTGTGTGTGTGTGTGTGTGTGTGTGTGTGTGTGTTTCATGAGCATTAATTGTAAAAGTAAAACCATCTGGAGTTTTCAGAATGCTTTTCTTGTGGACCTTGGCACTAAAATATTGTAATATCTTCTTCCCTGAGTCCTGAATGTGAAAAGATTGATAGGAGGCATAGTTGGTGCAATGTTTTGGTGCTGCTCTGTATGAAGGCTACATCACACTGTATAAGTTTGAGTGATCTGAGCCAAATGCTGCTGTATTTGGTGATGGCTGGGAAGAGCAGATCAGGATTTTTGGGGCAGTCTAATGTTAATACTTGTTTAGATTTGCTGTGTTTTTATCTCAACAAAATATTGTTAATATATTAAGCCTTCATCCAAACTGTTAGTGTAGTTTTAATTTTTTATAGAATAAATCGCACTAAATGCTCAGAATTAATTGAAACATTTACGTGCATTTGGTAAGAGGTTAAATTCAAATTTGGGGGTCGGACTGCCAAATTACCAACTTTGAAGAACACAGTGTGAAAGTCTTGGTTTGACAACTAATTTACTTTATCACTCTCGCGAATACACCTACGTGTGCACAAATTAGGCACATAAGAAACTGTGATTTATTGTTTCTTGCAGGTGACTATGTTACTGTGCTGTGCCACCATCCTGGCAATCATCCAGTATTGTAACTTCTGTCAGCTGAGTTTTTGGATGCGCTCAGTCCTCGCCACTGCTACAGGGGTCGCTCTGCTTCTGTTGCTGTACAGTCCTTTACACAGGTACCCAGAAGCACTTCTTATCTGCATGTGCACACAAAACCCAAATGCAAATATACTGAACACACATGTAAGTTTACAAAAGTGCAAGTGTTTGTTTACACACTCACAGTTACCCTGTTCACAGTATGTACTCATCTCACTTTAAGGTTTAGGCCTTGTAATCCTGCCTGAACCACTGAAAAGTGACATCTGATCATTGTGCAATTATATAAAACACCCTAGTATTCAAGGAATCAGTGTGAGCCAATGTAATAATTTACAAGCAACAAAAGATTTGCAGATTTGCAGCTGTGTTTTGATTACACACACATAAGTTCCTCTGTGCCTAAATAGGTATATGTTTTGTAATAATAATATATATTATTTTTTACACATTTTAAATGTTTACGATGATTGTCTGGCCATCACTGTCTCTTTCAGCTCAGCAAATGACAGCCTTCTAGTTCATGGGTGAGTGTCTCTCTAGAAACAGACCGATTTGATGAGTGACATTTCAAGGGTCAACGAGGCGATGTTTTCTTCTATACCTTTCATCTGCATCTCTGTGTGTTTTTTTCTCATCCTTGTGTTTTTCTGCCCTCTTTTCTCTTCTTTTCTCCCCTCCTTCATCTCTCGCTTTTTTCCTGTAGTAATGGCTACTAAATGTCACCAGTGGTGGAAATGACTCATTTCAAGCCTGCACATGCCTGTGCCGGCTTGAAGCACAAGTTAAATATATACATATATATATATATATATATACACTATTGAGGATATATAAATGATCTTGCACTACTATTACTACTAGCACTACTACTCAGGGGCGCCACTAGCAGTGTGATGCTGGTGTTACCAAGGTTGTGAGTTCAAATCTATATACAGGATGTATGTGTTTTGCTGGCTGCAGCACATAGTGCACGTGCACTAATATAGAACATAGCACCTTTTATATGATATTTTAAAATGATATGATGTGATATTTCTTTTTGATATGGTTTTCCGCCTTCTTTGAAGGTGATTGACTTTAAGTGTTTCCTTTGCAGAATTGATAGTCCAATTATTTGGCTTTATTTTGGATTACCCAGCAGACATTTTAACGTTGAGGTTGAATAATTATGGTTAAATGACCATTGAATTATGTTTAGATTTTGAAAGGTGAATCAACACTAATAGGGCAACATTATTTTAACACTGCATAATGATCGTTTGTCAGCGTTATTTCAAAGTTGCACTATGGTAGATCGTCAACATTACATTTAAGTTGATTTATGGTTGTTCATCAACGTTAGATTTATGGTCAGTTATCAATGTTACATTTATGTTGATTCAAGGTCTTTTAGCAATGTTATGTTTACATTGATTTATATTATTTTCATAACGATGTGAAACTTTAGCATCTTGTCTTATACTGCCGCCTTCTTTTACATGCTTTCCATTGCTCACCAGTAATATATGTTTGGGCGGAACGCGTACTTTTTTTTTCCGGGCCAGCATTGAACATGAAATAAATACATACCTACAATTAAAATGCCAAAAAAAATGTAAAGATAACATTTATGTTAATTAAATATTGTATAACCAACATTGCAACTTACACTGTCATTAAAATCTAATTTACCAAACTAATCCCACTAATCCCGCGGAAACAAGTTACCACGATGAACTAGAACCACAAAACAAAGGATAAAACAGCACCACTTGGCTTATGGAAGACAAAGTTTAACAGAAACACTTAATGAAAGTTACATCTTTTTTCCACCACCACCCAACCTTTGTGTTCATTGTTTTTTGTATGTTCAATAATGTAGTTTCATAAGTTGTGATGACAGCATCTAAGGACAAAAATCAAACATTTAGATAATTTTCACAAATTTTGCACATTTAAACCAGTGTAAAAGATTTTTAGATTTTTTTTATAATTTTTTTTACATTTAAACCAGTGTAAAAAAATGCAAACACTTCAAACATAATCTTAGAGTAACAGCCTATTATACAGTCTAAATATGTTTTAATAGTTTTGACTTACCTTAAAAATAGCTGCTCTTTCTAAAATAGTTGCGGGGTGTTTTCTCTGCTGCAGCAGAAACCTTCGCATCACCGTTTGAATTATATTATTGAGACTATAGTCTAGATAGTTCATTTATTATGAGAACCACATACAATCTATGAATAGAACTGAATAAAACGGCTAAAAATGTAATGCATGATGAGCAAAACTTTATAAGAAGAAATAAAAATAAACAAATAATAAATAATTATTTACATCTAAATAAAGTCTGACTAATGATATGTTGAAAACAATCTGTCATTTTAACTAATTCTTTCAATTTCAAGGTTGTTTTTTTATAGCGTTTTTACAGTCATAAGCATAAACATTGTTACATTATATTGTTAAAAAACAACTGACATTATTTCAGACACGTCAACATTGATTTTTTTGTATTTTGTCAATGTTTTTACAACCATTAGCGTTAAACGTTTCAACGTTACAAAAACAACTGACATTATTTCAACCATATGTCAACGTGGATTTATAGGTATTTTTTTATCCTTTTTTCAACCATGAGTGAGGACTTCACCTGGACTCTTAATTCTTGGGTTTGGGGAATGGTGGGGAACTGGAAGTGACTAGAGAAAGCCGGATGGACACTGATGTGTGCTCTTATGAGAGGCACAGGAGTAACCGGCTGCAACTTACTCTCTGACGTCCTTGAGTACAGACAGCTACCAGAAAGGACGACCGATTACAAAAGGCAGTCGACAGATGCTAAAATGATAAACGTAGAGGCATGGGCCCCATGAATGACCTTGCCCCAGATTTTGGGTGGAACAAACACAGGGTTGGGGGGACAGGCTGGCTGTGGTAGTTGGTCCCGACCCCCCTCCTTGACTTGGTTCTTGGGTCAAAGTGACTGCTCCAACCAGAAAGGTTGCAGGAAGGATGGGTTCAGGAGACTCGACATCTTCCTCAGCGTCATGAACGTGAGACAGTGCATCTGGCTTGGTGTTTTTAGAGCTGGGGCAATATGATAGGTAAAAGTAGAATCTGTTTAAGAAGGGTGACCACCGAGCTTGCCGAGAGTTTTGGATGACTTAAGGTACTTCAGGTTCTTGTGGTCGGTAAACACTAGCTGCTCTGCACCCTCTAGCCCGTGTCGCCACTCCTCTAGTACCGCCTTGACTGCCAGAAGTATGCGGTTTCCAATGTCATAGTTCTTCTCCGCAGGAAACATCTTGCAGGACATGAAAGCACAAGGATGCAACCTTCTATTATCAGCATCCCCCTTTGACAGCACAGCTCCGATTCCATAGTTTGAAGCGTCAACCTCCACCACAAATTAATGGGCTGGGTCCAGCATGTGAAGGAGCCGGCATGAAGCTGTGCTTAAGATGGGTGAAGGCCACGTCTGTTTCTGGAACTTAGATTTAGATGTAAGATGTTAGATTCAGAGCGTGAAGAGGAGATGCTGCTGAAGCGACAATTGAACCTATGGTAAAAAATTGGCGAAGCCCAGGAACCGTTGCACATCTCAGCAAGACTAAGGTATCAGCCAATTATCAACAGCCTGTGTCTTAGCAGGTTCCATCTGAATCTGACCCTGTGAGATGACAAATCCCAGGAAAGAAATGGTTGACACGTGAAACTCATACTTCTTGACCTATAATTTATGCTCCAACAGCCCCTTTAGCAGGCTGTTGCCTCCCCCGTGGCAGGAAGAAAGGAAGTGCTCACCACCACCCGAGCGTCCATCAAGCTTGTTGTGGCTCCGGAGTTCAATAACACTGCCTGTTGGAGGGAGTTGAAGCCTGCCGATAGGCTGACCGTGGGCAAACAGCAAAAAGGAGCATTAAACATGGAGGATTGGCTCACCTACATCGGTTCCTCGGCTGCCGGCCGGAGAGCTGGGATTACTTGGGTACTCATGTCATGGCAGCCCTCTCGACTGCTTTATAGCACTTTCTTACCGATGTGCCTGGGGTGAACTTGCAGCTGTTCTCGAGCCTCCTCGTGTTCCTCCTCCCAGCATTCTTGGTCGCTATTCCAGAGACGACGGTCGACTTTGATAGCCAGGGTGAGGAGAACGTAGAGGTTGTGGGCAGCTCCTGTGGCGCAAGGATGAGGAAACTTGACATCACGGACACAGAAATTGGTTCGAAGTCTTTAATCACTGAGCAATAGCGTGTCAAACAGACAGTGGTCAATACATGGGTGTTGATCAGGTAAAAGTACAGGCAGGGATAAGACAGTTGGTCAAAGCTAGCTTAGGTCAAGCACAAAAAGTCAATGTAGACAACGGTACTAGGAGGACAAGGCAGAACACAGTCAAGGACAAAAACACGGTCATATGGGCTAGGCAAACAAGGTAAGTGCACTGGAATGCGAGTACAGACAATCTGGGAATGGACATAGTGAATAATGAGGCTTTAATACCGGGTAGATTACTAACTGGATGCCACTGGAGAGACACATAATCGAAAACAAAGGTGGCAGCAAAAACAATGGGCTGAATGGAGACAGGAACAGGAATAAAAACAGAAGTGAGCAGAAACATGACTGTAAGTCCAGATTCCTGACATTCATACTATGCAGCTGGTGAAGAAAGCCCAACAGCGGGTGTACTTCCTGAGGAGGTTAAGAAGGTTTGGTATGTCACCAAAGATCCTCAGCAATTTTAGCGCAGTTACAGTAAGAGCATCCTGAGCAACTGCATCACTGTGTGTTACGGCAGCATGGCTGATAAGGACCGCAAACATTTGCAGAGAGTGGTGAAGACAGCTGAGAAGATCACCAGGACTTCTCTGCCCTCTCTGCAGGCTATTTATCATTGCGGAGTCCACAGGAGTTGTGCCTCCATCCTCAAGGAGCCCACCCACCCTCAATATGGACTGTTTACACCACTTCCCTCATGTTGGAGATACAGGAGTCTGTGTGTAGGACCTCCAGATTCAGGAACTCATTCTTTCTCTCAGCCATCAGATGACTGAACAGTCATCCAATGGACTCTTTCAGGTCTGACTGCAACTGACTGATACCACTGCCATTATTTGCACACCGTCGTGCTGCTGTCATTTGCACACTGCACATTACTTGCTTTTACTTACTTAAACTCTGTTACTTTAACAAACCCATTCTCTGTAGTACTGCCATTATTATTACTTTTATTGTTGAGTTGTAGTATTACCATCACGTGTGTTAGTAGTAGTAGTAGTTGTTATTATTACTATTATTGTATATTTTATTTTATTTATTTTGTTCTGGTATTTCTTGTGGACAAGCAATGTAAGAATCTCATTGTATGGGAGAACCTGTACATATGACAATAAACGCTTTAACTTTTACTTTGATTAGCATTAGATGTTGTTTCAATGTTAGGAAAACAACTGACATTATTTCAACTGTATGTCAAGGTTGATTTATTGGTATTTTGTTAACATTTTTTTAGCCATTAGCATTAACGTTGCTTCAATGTTACATCAATGAAATAATGTCATTTGTCGATGTGACAATGTTGTGACAATGTTGAATGTTGGTTGTGTGCCTGCTAAGTTGACTTCTCTCCCATAAGTTTTGTTCCCTGTTGTAAAACACACACACAGGTTCTGTTTCAGCTGTCCAAAAATGACTTCTGATCCAGAATTTGTTTTTCTTTATTGGCCTTGTGTTCATTATCTGTTGTTTGAATGTTTACCCCTATGTTGTAAATATTATTGGGGCTTTTCTTGACAGATCTTTTAATGCTTCCTCTTACTGAGTCTTAAATTAGGAACAAATAGTAATGCTTTTTCTCACATATTCAACAAAGTAAATATTCGTTTTTTTCACCACCTTATCATTGATAATATATATATATATATATATTATAAAAAAAAAACTGATCTTCTTTATCTACTTATTTCTCTAATTTATATTATCCTGTCTTCCTGTTTTCTTCTACTAGATTAAACATCTCTACTCCAAGTGACGGTCATTCAGAATTAGGCCCTGACTCTCCCCCACGACTATTTGACCATTTGTTCCATGAGGCTCTCCTGGCCTTCTTTTTGCTTCTTCTCCTGGTCTGGTTTCTTAACCGTGAGTTTGAGGTCAGCTACCGTCTCCATTACCATGGCAACGTGGAGGCTGACAAACATCGCTCCAAGATACAGACAATGCGAGACCAGGCTGAGTGGTTACTGGGCAACATCATTCCAATTCATGTTGCTGACCAGCTCAAGGTTTCTGTTTTTTTTTTCAGAACTATCATAGTTATGACATTGATGTAATCCCAAAAACATAGTGATGATGCCATGATGAGAAAGCAGAACAATAGTAAATGTCTGAAGAAGTATCTGAATTATTGGCTTTCATAATATTTTCTCATCTTTGTGTTACTGTGCCCTCAGGTGACCCAGAGCTACTCTAAGAACCACAACAGTGTGGGTGTGATCTTTGCCAGTATTGTAAACTTCAGTGAGTTTTATGAAGAGAGCTACGAAGGTGGAAAAGAATGCTACCGTGTCCTCAACGAGCTAATTGGAGACTTTGATGAGCTCCTGCGTAAACCTGAATTCAAAAGTGTGGAGAAAATCAAGACAATCGGTGCCACCTACATGGCAGCATCAGGACTGAATGTCCAGCAAATGGCTGAGAACGATGATGATTGTCCACACACTCATTTGCGGGCACTTTTTAACTTTGCCCTGGAGATGATGGGGGTCTTGGACGACTTTAACAAGAACATGCTGGGTTTTGGTTTCAAGCTTCGTATTGGATTTAACCATGGGCCACTGACTGCAGGTGTTATTGGCACCACTAAATTGCTCTATGACATCTGGGGAGACACAGTAAACATTGCGAGCCGCATGGACTCCACTGGTGTAGAATGTCGGGTGCAGGTGAGTGAAGAGAGCCATGCTGTGCTAAGTGCTATGGGTTTAGAGTTTGATTACAGAGGTACTGTAAATGTAAAGGGTAAAGGTCAAATGAGGACCTTTCTCTACCCCAAAAGTGTGGAAAACATATCCCAAAATCACAAAGAGCAGATTATGGCATCAGCGACCAATAAAATATTGTATGCTGTTGCACAGGCCGCAGCTCTTCCATCCACTTCTTTTTTAACACAGCCTCCTACATCTGATTTTGAACCAGTACCAGCTAAGCCTACAGAGGTGAGGGAGGAAGGCTATAGGGACTCTTCACTCCTTCAAGGGCAGTCCCTTGCATCAGACACTCTCAACCCTCCCTACCCTAAACTAGGCAGGGCACATAGTTCTGCACAAGTGCCGTCTCACTTGCAGTCTGCTCCATATACACTTGAAGAGGAGGATGAAAAGGAAGAAGCCAGTGAGCTAACAAAACTCAATGATGAGTTTTATGCTCGTCTCTGATGCCTCCCCTTCACGCTTTTTCTGGCTCCTTCTGCTGGCTGTCCAGGATGGATTGCAGACGTGGGCAGGATGTCTCTTCCCTTTGGCGTGTAAGTAATTTTTCTCGGCATCAACGAAGACGGAGTATCACTCCAACACAAACATTGGCTATGAATATGTCTTGCATGGGTATGACACCAGAATTTTGGGGTGGGTTGTACCTACGCTGAGCAGAGCAATCTATAGCAGGCTAAAAAGGGAAAGGAAGAGTTGTTGTTGATATTTTTTCTAATTCATTATTTTTATTTTATTTCAAGTGCCTTCAGTGCTAGAACGATGAACAAAAAGTATGAATACTGAACAAAACAATCTAGGACTGTGGAATATGCTGTAGTTCCTTCATGTTTCGTCTTCATGCTTTTATTTTCAATGCAAATCTTTCTTCAAAATCATGTGCCATGTAATTTGTTATAATGTGATCAAACATTTGACCTTTCTTAAGGGAAATTATTTCAGAGCCTATATACGTGCCAATGTAGGTAACTATGAGAAGAATGATGGAATCATGTGAAGCAGTATTAATTTATGTATTCTGCTTTGACATACAGTAAGGGTTAATACAGTATTCATTTGTACTAGTGTCTAAGTGAAAGGGGATGTACTACAGAGCTGGATATATATATATTTTTATGTAGCAACATAATGGTCATCAAAGCACAGATCTTGCACAGTGTTTTTCTCAACTACTTGTATTTGGTTATTATTATCACGGGAAACTTTAAAACAGATTTATTTTCTTTCACAACTAGTACAAGTGAAATTACATAATCAGATAAGATAAGGGAGGATATGTTTGGAACAAAGGGTGGAAGAATTTTTTATTGTCACAAAAGTAAAAGGGCACTTTAAATGTTATGATACTTTACACAATATTAGTCTTTTGAGTATGAAACACCCATCTACTGTAAAACACAAAGGTGTTTGTAAATGTTTTGTTGACTTCCTACAATGTAACAATGCACGTAGCTAAATTAATTACCTATTCGCTTCTTATGTTCAATAAAGAGAAATACTAAATATTACTAGATTTATCCTTCGAGGCACAGCTGGGTGACTTTTTATACTCAAAAGACTTAGTGTGTAGTATACCTTTGAGTGGGACAATCAAAATGTAGTTCCTGAGCAAATACAGGTCCATGTAGGTATTGTGTCAAAGTACAGATCAGCCTCAAAGTCCATTTCAGCTATGGTAGCTGCTTTATTGCCAGAAAAAATGGTGAGTCCATCTCCATAGATTAATTCACTAAGTATTGTATGCCTTAAGTGGTGATTTGCTGTTGAAGGTTTGAGAGTTTTAACTTTGATTCTGTGACGGCCCCTTCACTGAGGGGTGCTGTACTGTATCAACATACTTAAAATGTGCCACTTTTTAATTAAGTAATCTATAGGTGCAGTGCAACCTAAACTAGCTAATTGTTTTGTTGTGCCTAAATGTAAGACTGTATTTTGAGTTTTTCGCTTTTCATAATGAGAATAGATTATAATTTTATTGTTTGAGGACGTTATGCTTGTTTAGCTGGATTTACAGCAATTTTGACAGATTTCTTCTGAAATTGTAATTAGTTCAGCTGATCAAAGAATATTTTGATGGTGCTCCCATTGAATAATTGGCACACTTGTACTTCTCTTTGCGCCTATGCTGTGGTTTGTTTTTGAAAGCACTTGTTTTCCCCTGTGCGTGTGTGTACAGTAAGTCATTTAACTCTGTAACCATCACCTGATCACTGTACTGTGATATAAATCTAATTTAGTCAGCTTTATTGGAAGATAGAAGAGTTTTGGATTAACCATCTCTTGCTACAGTATGTAGCCTTCAGCAGCTTAAAAGCGTAATTTTGTAACATTGCTATTGTGCACTCCAAATATACAGAACCGGTGCCTTTTAAATTAAGAGTATGTTTATTAGTCCCTAAGCACTATTTGTATGAAATAATCATGATAACAGTAGAAGTTATTTTAATACATAGCTCACATTCAATTCACATTTAAAATCTTTCTAATTTCTTTCAAATCCCCCTTTCAATCTGTACACACATAAATTAAAGACTCAAGTGAACAATGCTGACTCAGTTGTTGATGTGTACGAAAGCTCTTATTTGAATAGGTTCAAAAATTAAAAATACTTGTGCCATACACACAACAGTGTTTAGTATCATTCTGCACTGTAATCCTTTTATTTTGATATTGTCTCAACATTTATGTTGAATATTAGACAAGTGTAACCAACATGCCAATTCCTCAGATCACTAAGGTTTGCTTATTTAAAGGTATTTAGAATGTGTGCTGTCATTGACAGTGTATTGAGTGACCATGTGCGTATGACAATATTAATTTTATTTTAGCAGGGAGAAAGAAGTCCCCCCAGAAATCCTGAAATGCGATTTTTTTCTGTGACAGCAAAGTAGGGGAAAGACAAAAATAAACACTGATTAAAAAAAGTTTAAACCATGACAACAAAATAGTTTTGCTTAATGACTCATCTAAATGTTGACAGCTCCACAGCTTATATATTTTTTAGTAAATTCAACCCATATGTGTTTTTAATTATACTGGGACAGATGTTAGTCAAAGTTTTTTTCATTTAAAATCTTTGTGTATTTGTTTTATGTTCATGAATGAGATGTATCAAGTAAGTTTAGTGCACATTACCATGTATCATTTATCAACACGATCATAATCTGTACACATTTGCACAAAGCACTGTGTTTGTACATATGCATTTTATTTTTTATTATTTTATGTCACATATGATTTTTTATACATGTGCATGTATAGAATTTTGCCAGAAAACAATGAAAACATACACATTATCAAATTGATTCAATGTGTGTCTATTTGAGTAAGTGTGAGTGTTATGGGGTTCTTTTTTCCCAGTATGAGAAAAATAAATCTCAAAGCTGAAAATAATACATTTACTGTGAATTATAAACTGTAGATGGGTTTATGTAAGAAAAGAAAATCAACAGCATGGACCAAATCAGCAGTTTAAAACCTGGCATAATGCAAGTAAGTCTACCAATTTTAGGTAGACTTACCAATATTCACGTGAACCTAATACTGCGAGGAGGGTGGATGTCTTAGTTTACTTTCTCTCCCAAATAAAATATTATCCAATATTAACTTCTAGCAGCAAAGACTCGGAAAGTACATGTACATCTTCAAGTTTCTTCAAGAACATATATTATTATATAAAAAACACAATGCCATTGTGATATTGTGTTATAAACAGTACAGTAAAAAATAATTATAGTGTCAATATTACATGCAGATTTTTTTCTATTTAATGAATCACTTTGTTTTAATATTAGGCTTGCCATTTTATTTGTGTATGTTTTTTTTATCTGTAGTATAAATTTAATGTAGTCAATATTTTGTTTGTAATGTTTGTAATGCATTCACGTTGTAGCGGTGCTGTAGCGTCCCCAGTGGTAGAAAACGCCAGTGTTTCGACGTAGGGCGTGATTGCGCGGCCCCTCCCCCTCCACAGCCGAGCTGGAAAAGAAAAAAACTTTTTTGTATCGAAGGAATCAACAGCCGCCATCTTGTCGTGGCTCGGAATTAGGATTTCGGTCCAACACTGGTTTTTACACAAAAATCAAACATCTTTACCGCGCTAGGACAGCGTCATCCCCTTGAAAACGGATTCCTAACGTCGCCTCGGATACACTTTGTGCGATTAAACGGGAATTGGATCGGTGGTCGTCGGGCAGAAAATCTCCGTATATCTGATTTCCCCTTCAGAGTGCGGCGATTTAGCTCCTGTCGCCGTCCGGGAGCAGTACGGTGGCCAAGCGGAGACCAGACGGAGACTTTCGAAGTGATTTGCAAAAATATTACATTTGTGTGCAATTGTGCGTTTTTGTGGATCTTCGCGCGATTTTTGCATGAAGAAATTTGACGTCACGCAAAATGGGTACTTTGGCCATCTAGAAATTGAGACTTTTGCTCTGAAATGCAGAGATCCACTTGATTTTATATGACTGTGATATTGGAGTTTGAGTTTTACATGGGGAATATTTTATTTTGCGATATTTAACGATAATAATGTGGGTGTTGGGTGTTGGATTATCATGGGGTGAATGGCGGTGGCGAAGCGGGGCGCTGTTGCATCTCTTTTAAAAGATAGACTCTCACGGTGAGGAGGTAGCTAAAGCTAACAGTTAACTTAGCTGGTAGCAGGCAATTAGCTAGCTATTAGCCAGTTAGCTAACGTTAGCGGGCTGCCAGCTTGCTAATGTGCTAACCAAGAAGATTCGGGTTGATTAAACAACTTCCCTGCCAGAAGGTAATCGGAGTCATCAACCTAAGTAATCAGCCGGAGAGGATTCCAACTATGGCGGAAAACCTGCTGGACGTTGGCCCCCCTAGCTCCAAACGGCCTAAGCTGAACTCACCTGGCCTGTCGGCGTCTGATGCACAAGGTAAAGGCCTCAATGCTGTAGGCACACGTAAACATCAAAATAACGATTCCTAAACTTACCCATCAGGCATTTTCTGAACCCACTGACATCTGAACCCAGTAACGTGCATTGTAGTTAGACATTAAATAGGCGTCTGTTTGCTAGTAATATCTACTGTGGCTTTAGTGCATTTACCGTAGTAAATGCTGTGAATCTGGCGAGCATGTAGGGGTGCATCATGCTCAGATGCAGTGAAGAGCCGCGCGGTACTCTTTTAATGTTAATTTGCTGTTGTCTTGTCTCCATGCAGTATAAACTCCGTTCAGCAGCACTGCAGATGATCACAGTTACAAAAATCAACGCCATTCTAAACGTGAACCGTTATTGCTTCCACGAGAAGTGGATGTCTTGCTGTGTTATTGCGTTAGACCAGTCAAGCTAACGAAGTATGCCTTGTTGGCTGCTGAGCATATGTGTATGATAGCAAAGAACATTTGTAACAGATGACACTAATCATGACACGATGGAAACTGAGATGCTTTACACTAATTCACAAGTTTGTATTAAAGAGTTGGGACCCAACGGTCTGATACATTTAAATTTTCATCTGGGCCTGCTAAACAGGATTTCTTTACGTAAATGAAGACTTTATTCTATTTATTGGCTGTCAGGGCTGTGATATGTTAATTAAGCCTACTGGTTGGCGAAATAAGTGTTTAATTCTAGCGCTTCAATTTGCAGTATGTGTATAGAAGCCACGAATTGCCTTTAAGGAGAGCTCCATCAGCTTTTTGGCTGTCTTCACCTGACATTGTTTCTTTTGATAGTTCTGTCAATATGCATTTGCTAAAGTTTTTGTTGATCTTGTTCAGTTTTGGGTTAGGTCTTCAAAAGCGTTTGCTTTCCGTAGACACATTGTGATTGTGATTTAATTCTAAGGAAAAAAAATACTATATTGTGTTAAAACAAAAAAAAATAATGTCTTGAAAATTATTTCTTCAATTTCAACAGACAACTCACTACAGTGTTCTAAAAACATACCAAGAGGAGTTTGTCACAAGTGTCTGCATATTCAGTCTCCCTAAAACATCTTGGTTTATCGAAAGCCAGATGTTTTCTGCAAGTAGCTTTAAGTCCTCTTGAGGATTTCTGACATTCTCTAATACATCATATTTAGTTGTACTGTATTTCTTGGCCAGTTTACAGTTGATCCTAAGACATTTAAGTGCTAAAGAGTTTGGTAGGAACTAATTCCTTCTGTAGAAGCAGAACATTTAGCACTGGACAACTACTGTAGGATACAGTTTTTACAAAAACAGTCATAACCTATATTATAACTGTAGCTGAAATCCTTTGTCTGTGGTTTTAGTATAAAAAATGAATTAAAATTAAAACACATTTCCCTTAATGTCATATTTCCAGGAGGTATGTAATAAAAAAGTATGTAAGAAATGCTGCAGTGCTGTAAAAACTCTGTTGCACATTGTTTTTGGTTCTGATAAAAAAGATGTGTTATTTGTATTAATTGTTTAGAGCATAACGTCTTTTTTAAAACTAGTTCTATGTTTTGATTAGTTTTTCCTGCAGGAGAAATAATTGCACAGCATTACAGTGCAATTATTTACAGCCATCACACATGAGAGAGGCACCAGTAATGCAGCATTCAATAATGTAAGGTGCTTCGTGTTCTCTTTATAGATTCTGCCACTTACGGTTGAGACACGATGGATTCTTAGATGAGTCAGGGTAACGCACAATAACTTCTTCCAAATAGAAAGTTTACTTTTGCTATTTAAAAGTGTCATTCTTGGCGTGACACCCCTCTGCGATGACATGGTCTTTCCCATTTGCAACAGACGCTTCATGATACTTTTGATTGAGAATGTGTTTTTTGGGATGTTTTGGTTTTTCACGCATGTGTATATGGCAGAGTTGCCTGTCCCCTGCCTGTCTAGGCCATCTGCCACACTGCGGGGCCCTCAACTCTGTGGTTAGAGCAGCAAGGCTTGTTCATGTAGGTTTGAACATGGGTTAAATAAAGATGTCTTTGTTGAATTGTTGTGACTTATTGTATGTTAGGTCAGTAGTTTTTTTTTCTTCTAATAATCATGCATGCTGGCATATTGAAAGGTGCATACTAAAGGTAACTCCTTTCGGCTTATCCCGTCAAGGGTTTGCCACAGTGAACGATACGCATGGCGCCGCGAGGTAACCACAGCGCCACGGCCGGAGCCCCTAGCATATCTGGTGCTTTAAAAAAAAAAAAATCACAATTGTTGTTTAATTTACTCAGTGGGTGTGGCTACCCTGGCAACACTGGTTTGTACAAAATTTTAAAGTGTTAAACGTTTTGTTCAGGCAATTATTTTTTGCTGACTTTTTTTATCAAGCTTTTCAAACCCTGTCAGAGTTCAAATGGCTGCACCTGCCACACCACAGCAAAATATAGTAAACAGGTCCTTTTTATTTAATAGGGCAATCAGTCATAAACCTTTGGTAAAGAATAGTATAATGTAAAAAATGTGTGTTAAGATTCTCAACAAAAGTTCAAGTTTGCATGTACAGAGATAAGTAAAGAAGCTGTCAACCTTTAATGTCTTAGCAACCTTTTAATGTCTCACCACGGAGCAAAGGCAGAAAGAGAGAAGAGACTGCACCATAGTTATATTTTTGCTTTGGATCATCTCACTCTTCAACTATTAGTTCGAAACAATTCATTTAGGCTCTTTTGCATATTTATTTTTTGTTCATATAGTACTGGAACACTGACTTCTTATATAACAGTTAAAAATACTTGTTTTGCATTTTTAAAGTCAGCAAAACCAGATTATATCATTGACTAAGTTCTTGTGAGGCCTTCATGGGTCAGTTAAAATTGAATTCATACAGTCATGGCTGAATAGGGTTTCTTCAGATCATCCTCACACCTCCTGACCTCCATATTTTATTGACGCATAACTTTGAGGATGTTATTACCCATTTCTTGGAACCAAAGGTCTCTGACAGTGAACAGCAACTAAAGGTTTGCCAGCAAGCATGCAGCACCTGTCCCTCTAAGACCAGACATTTGGACTTTAGGCATGGCTGTCCCAGTCTGGACTGCAGCTGGGGGTGCTTTTGCAGGTATTTATAGCCACTAACTACCATCTTGGGCCCACAGGGGATTTATTAGGAAAAAGCCAGGAATTATTGAAATCATCAGTGCTCAGAAATCAAGTCTCGTTTAGGAAACAAACATATGTGGTTAAGAGAACACAAGAAAAACAAAAGTAACAAGAGTCAAAGACGAATGGTCCCTTCAGCCCTAATCAAGCTTCCTCTACATGGAGCACCTGCTTGCCTAATGCCAGGAACCAGGAAGTGGCCTAGCATGACAGATCTGAAAGCCTGTGTGTACCCAGGGAAGTGCATAGGTCAAGTGCCCTCATTTGAAGACAGGATCCAGATTAATTTTATCTAGCAGTAGCAGAATAGCTTTAATACATTTGATTGAAAAATGAAGGGAGGATGTGTCTTGGATCAAGTATCATTCTTTAGCTCAAGCTACCATTTTCTGTTCAGTGATCCAAAAATTGTATATATTGTCATTCATGGTGCTGCCATTTACTGCGTTGCCTTTATTTTATTATTTTTTTATTTATGATTTTGAGGGCTTCAATGGTAGCAGTCTAAAATATTTGTCTTTTAGTGTTGCCTGTTCTTGTCCCATTTTAAAGATGTAACACTATTATGTCCCATTGATTGTTCAGAAAATATGGTGTTCTGGTCTGGAGTACCTCAGCCATGGTTCAGGCCATAACCTCTTGCTACCTTTATCGTGGCCTATTTAAGGACAGTGTAAAATCTGATTTAAATTTTTATTATTTTAACATTTTCTGTTATAGATCTGGGGTCACTTCCCTGGGATGATTTGGAAAATGATCTTCCAGATGAGCTGATCCCTAATGGAGGTGATCTGAGCATGATGGGTGGAATGCCTTCAAACGGTGGGGCAGCATCTGGAGCTGGTGGACCAGTTGGGACCACAGCAGGCCTCGGCGGCAGTGGGACCTCAGTTGTACCTGATGCAGCTGCCAAGCACAAGCAACTCTCAGAGCTTCTTCGAGCTGGCAGCACCTCCAGCCTTACAGGTGCAGGGCTTAACTCCGCTATCCCTCAGCCGGGTGGTATAGGGTCTCAACTTCCTCTGGGAAAGAGTCCTCTTGGCCAGGGCTCCCCCAGCAATCACCCGTCTCCTCAGGCCCATAAAGCAGGAACACCAACAGGAATAGCAGGACAGAACAACAATAATAATACTGCAACAATGGGCTTGAACACAACAGGATTTAACCAAGCCATGATTAACAATAATCAGGGCCATGCTGCACTACAGACTCTTGGGGGGCAGCCCCAACCTGGCCAGGTGATGAATGGTGGTATGGGACCTGGAGCTGGAAGAGGACGAGGAGCAGGAGTAGCAGGCATTCAGTACCAAGGATCAGCAATGCAGGGAGCCACACCAGGACCAGGAGGAGCAGGCAGTGCATTAGCTGAGACACTGACCCAGGGAGCACAACAGATGGGAGCTCATGCCTCCCTCAATGCAGTCCAGCAAGCTGGCAACATGAAGGTAAGTGCCAAAAACATCACTGTTCTTCTGGAGAAACTTAGGCCTCTTGTGTGTCAGGAGGATTCTGACTATAATTAATCATTAGAATAGATTTTTTTCCCCTGGTCTGTGGTGAACAGCTTGATAGTTATGAGTTGGTGTGTTTTGTTTTGGCAATCAGGCTAGCTCATGTTCCTTATTTGCTGTTTCCTGTGCAATACTTGAGACTAGCAAATTACACATTCTGGCAAATTTATCTTATTTTTACTAATATGGCAAATTTCTGATCCCAGGTGGTAACACATTCTTTGAATGTCGGAGGAGTAGGTCTTCAAGGTGTATTCTCACGTTAAGCAAAGAGTTAATTTGTTACTGGCACTCTGTGCTATTGACAACAAAGCTGCAGTATACACACCTACCAACTCTCTGGCAAATAGTCCAGAAATGTCACACAGCAACTCACCTCTTTTTCACATGTACTTAATATAAGGCAACTTTGGCAAGTCAATCTGTGTTTCTATATTCTATGTGTACCAGGGAATCGGAATTAACATTACCGCTCAGTCTTTAGTTTTATTAATCGAAGTACCCTACTTTGTTTGATTTAGTGTGTTTAATTTTAAACTCATAATGTCGTTCCTTGCAGGGTTGTAACAATGTTTTTGAGAATTGATTAATCTGCCAATTAATTATTACTTTTAATAAATTGAATTTAAAAAATGTAATTCATGAAATCCTTCATCAGGGTTTATTTAAACTATAAATATAAACAAACCAAGCTAGCATGGAATTTTGTTTTGTTGTAAAGATCTGCAGCAGCTCCAGCCAACCTGACTATGTGGACTGTGGGAGAAGTTAAAGTTGTTCTTTGTTTCTTGCACTTACTGTACTTTCTGCACTATAGAGCGCACCCGAGTTTTAACTGCACCCTCTAGATTTTAATAAAGAAAATATTGACCGCACCGGTTTATAAGCTGCATGAGTCCACGTTGTAACATAAGCTATTTACCATACACAGATTACGTGAGTACAGAGTTCGTTTATCATACAGCGCCTGTAACATGGCTGGTTAAAAAAAATGAAAAATAAAGCAGCGTACTACAGAGTTATTGATCAATATCTACCACTGCCTACTGCCAGTGATGTGTAGAGCCAATGCTATGTAGCGAACGAGAAGAGCCGACTCCTGCCCGGGAAAAACGAATCTACAGCCGCCCTTGGTCAGCTCTGCGAACTTGGCGAACTTTGTAAAATGAAAATATCTCTTAAAAGAGCCGAGCCAAAAGAGCTTCCCGTCACTACCTTCTGCGCATTAAAACCACTAAAGTAGTCATCTTCAGTGTCAGAATTAAACAGCCTCACAATTATTTTGTCACACACTTTGTTTGTCCTCCTTTCACTGTTTCGTTGATTTTTTCCTCATGGCGTAGGGAGCTGCTGCCACAGAGTCACCATTGCCCTGATGGACAGGCCGTCTTGAATTGTTTAAGGTTGCTTTGTTTTGGCTTTTATTGAGCGCAGCAACTCCTGCGTGGTTTGCGTGTAAGAATAAATTAAACAGCTTCACAATCTCTTGGAGAACTATACATTTATTAAAGGCAGAAAGAATCCTCTCGTTGGCTCTGTTCTTCCGACATGGTCAGCAAGTGAATCACATACGGGTGCTTCCTTTAAAAAGTAGAGCTTTAATGTACCACTGGTAGCAAGAGCACACTGAAGATTCTCAACGCTAACGCTTAACAATGACTATGCACACAAAACGCAAGCTGCATCATTGTTTAAGAAGCAGGGTTCAAAGCTTGGGGGAAAAGTCCGGAAAATTTGGTAATCTGTTAGCGCAAGCATCTACATAGTAATAAACAGCACTACCATAGAACATCTCAACTTACAACGATGCACACACTAAATGTAACAGCAGCATTTAACAGTTTTAGTGTTTGTCACTGTTGCTTCAAAGCCAGAAGGAGCTCAGGAGTCTCAGGAGTTTACATGTTCCCGTGCTGCAGATCTTTACAACTGAACAAAACTCTATGCTTGCTCTGTTGGTTTAGGTTTTATTATTCAAACACTGGATTTTTGTATAAAACAAAATCCTACTGAATGTTTGTTGAGATTTATTTTTAATTCAGACACATTCCGACACAACCAAGATTAAAAGCCCGTCTCGAAGCATCTGAGAGGTGATAGCATTTGCAAGGGGAGGCTCTACTGTGTCATATCCTCAGTCAGTGTCAACAGCTCTGTAGGAGAAAACAACTAGACACTAGTCTTTGTATGTGGCTTCCTCCGTTTTACTTTACTTTCTGTGCAAGTGTGTTGGTCAGAGACTGCTGTCATTCCTTCCTGCCTCATGCTACTTTGTTACTGTACGCAGATGAACACTGCTTACTTATTTTGCCCCCCCACCCCCCACCCCATTTATTGTAAACCACTTAATCAGTCCGTGGCATTGCGTGAGCATGATGAGGAAGGAGGAGGGAGGACAGCTAAGCTAAATAGTCTGGCCTGGTAGCAAAGAAATTGAGATGATAGTTGGCAACAGTCCTGCCCACTAATTTGTGGAGTGAGCAGTGACTGAATGGCAAGAGGGAGCGGTGTGTGTGTATGTCTGCTCAGCTGTGTTGAAAAGCTGCCAGTGTCTGGTCGTCTCAGCTGGGTCTTTTTTATCTGGTCTGTTGAAGTGTCAACAGCCTGAGGGGATACTGCCTGGCCTTGCTTGGCAGAGCCCTTTTTAGTCTCACAGCAGCGTTGTAGATGAGGGAGCAGCTTTAAGTTACTAAGTGTGTAAAACATTGCTCTGACGGGGTTTGTTTGTGTTGTGTGCCACTTTATTTCTGTGTATTCAAACACAGATCAAAACTCAGTTAATAGCCACTTTGAGCAGTTCAAAATTGAAGAGATTGTGATCTCATTTACCTATAATCCGAGGCCTCAAGCCTTCTGTTTTGCACTTTAGTTTGGTTTTACAGCAACTACACTGACTTCAAATGTGCTCCTAATTTTTATCTCATCTACTGTTTCTACTGCTACTTTTTCCTCATTACAGCACAGTGTAACAATAATGGTCGCCTGAAAGAAACCTCGTAGATATAGGTTTTAAACAAACCTTTAAGTAAAAAATAGATGATAACCTCTTTGGCCACACTCCAATGGACCTCAGTCTCCTCAGGAGGTGGAGGTGACTTTGGCCTTTCTTATGCAGAGCATCAGTGTTATTGTAGTCCACTCTAGTTTCAGGTTAAGGTGAACACCCAGGTACTTAAAACTGTCCACAGTCTCTATGTCTGAGCCCTGGATGTTTACTGATCTGGTGTTCTCCTTCAGAAGTCAATCACCATCTTCTTTGTCTTACTGGTGTTTAAGCACAAGTGGTTGCACTTGCACCAAACCACGGAGTCTATAATAACTGACCCATACTCCAGCTCGTTCCCCTGAGACACACTGCCATCAATGGCTGAGTCGTCTGAGAACTTCTGGATATGACGGCTGCTGGTGTTACAGGATAAGATAGACTTTATGTTGTTAGGAGTTGTTAATGTTTAAGAGACATTAAATAAAATAACAGACAAAACGATGTAGAATAGACAGCAGTATTAACTGTAGAAGAAAAAACAGGGTATCGAGTACATTTATTTAAATTACACAACTGTGTAATTATTATATTATTAATATATTATTATATTTTATTATTAATAAATGTATGTGAAGTTTAAGATGTAGACAGTGAAGAGGAACAGAGAGAGCATCATCCTGAGGGGCCCCATTGCTGGAAACTGGCCTGTAGGCAAACTGCATGAGGTCCATCACTGTCTTCCCCACAGAGCAAAGGTGTCTTGAGGATGAGTCTCTCCATGGTCTTCATCAGGTGGGCGGTCAAGGCTACTGGTCTGTAGTGGTTCAGTTCCTTGGTGTGCGAACCACACAAGGTCTTCCACAGCTCAGGGACCTTCTCCAGACTGAGGCTCGGGTTGAAGATGGGACTGTGTTGACCACCTCACAGAGATGGTGGTGGTGCGAGCAGGGCTGCGTTGGTTGTGGAGGGGAACAATAACAATTTTAGTTACAGGCTCTGCCTTTTAGAGGGACTAAAGAAAAATCTAGTGTATTGCATGTATCTTTTGGCTTCTTAATTAAGGTTGCTGTGGTATAGGTAATGTTTTTTTAATACTGCTCTCCTAAACCAGCACACTGATTCATACTGATCTAGGCATAGTCATCCTGGCACAAATATGATGGTGCCTAAAATGCCAGAGGGGATCTTGTGACAAATTAGCACAGAAATTGAGGCAAAACCCTTGATGGCTATGGATGAATGTTTTTGAGAAATGTTTTTAAATTAGAATAAATAGTAGGGCTTCAACAGCGAATCAATATTATCGATAATGAAATTATTAATAATAGCAATGCTGCACTCGAAATGGCAGACAAAACCAATCAACTGACAGAAAGGATGCATCCTAATTCCTTAATGAGAATTTTTTTTTATTATACAATAATGTTATGCATAGCTCAGCTTGGTAATACTACACCAATACAACGAGCATGCAAGAAAACACACTGTATATCCATCATGTAAAGCCTCTTCACACGATGATCTACTGTGTAAAAAGTTAGTGCGCTTGCTTGTGGACAATCACTCTTGATCTGTTATGCTGCGACCAGCCAGTGTCAGGTGGTTGCCCAAATGTTATGCTAACTACATACAGTGCATACAGTTACTTGTATGAACCAGAGTACAGTGCAGATGTGTTACACCGTACGGAGGAGGACGAGGCTGCTAAAGCCGAAAGGCGGCTGCCAAGATTTGGTGTGGGGAGTGGCGGACGGCAGAGGGGAATGGCTACGTGCACAAGACAGCTGGTGTTTTCTCTGCACCACGCTTCAGTGGAAGCGGAACTGAAATCCCAATGAATTTCACCACTGCCAGTTTCTCTTGGATGGATTTGCGGATTCTACTTCTGACAGGGAAGGATCATCAGTTTTGGGCTACATATGGACAGAGAGGCACTGGAAACTTACTCCAGGATACAGAGAAGAAACTAAAAAAAAGTGAAAGGACAGAATGATCAAATGAACACAGAGTAAGTAATATTTATTATTTTAGCTTGTGCTGTGAAGTTGAGTAAAGTTACGAGCTGATGCTTGTCGTGCTTTGTGTGTCAGATTGCCGGGCTCAGCATTAGCTTACTTTAGTCAGCTTTACGTTAGTTTGTGCATTAGCCTTGAGTGGCTGGCAACAACTCTAATACTAACAAATAATTTAATTTTGTAGGCAATATCATCTGGCCGTGTATCTTCAGTTTCTAGAAGGAGAGACTTATGGAAGGGACAATCATCTTGTTTTGCCAGCCATTAACTGCAGATGAAGACAAGAGGGTTTGGCTAGAATCTGTGGCTTTCTACTAACTGTCTGCTTTGGACCAAAATAAAAGGCTGTTAAACGACATCTTTATTCACGCACACTGTTAAAATAAAACGTTTGTTTAAAATGTTATATTTTAAAAAAATTAAGGAAAAACGCACGCCCCACAGAAGGTGGTGCAGGTAGGACCAATTGTGGCAGCTTAGGAGATTCGGCAGAGCGCAATTCATTCTGGGTGACAGAAAAAACTGACATTTCATTAGCTGAAATGTGCAAAAAAATTTCAAAATTGATGGTCTAAGCACAGCTCTCTTTTCATTGTTGATGTACCCCTTTAAAGTTTTCACGCAGTTCAACTTTTTATGCCTTCTGGTAAATTTCTGTGACTCTGGTTCATGTTTATACTTGCACTTGCTCTACGTTTTGCTACATTAGCCAATTCTTATCTTAGTAAACTGTGGAACTATGACAGAAATCGTGCTATGTTGATTCCCACACACTACGCACAGAACCACTGACAGTTCCTGCCCAGACCAACGCAGAGTACCAAAACAGTATTTCCAACACAGTGACATAGAGCCACACTGTTATTGTCGTGTTGCAAGGTGCTGTGTGGACACAGGTCCTCTATATTGTCAGAATCTTTAGCTAGAATTGTGACGTCCATTCTCCACTGCCTGCCTGGTGTTATTAATGGGCTGTTAGCACGCTGTTAGTTGGTAGTTTTAGTCAGACAACAACAAGCTGGATTCTGGATGTGACCTGTGACCCCTATGACATCATATGCGGTTCCACAAAGAGGTGTAGTAATCAACTTGACTTGTAACAGACTCCGAAAACAGCTTTTTCCAATAGGGGGCTGGACGTACACACTTTGAGATGGGCAGTGTGGGCAATCTACAGGGCTTTTTGGCATGAAACGTCACAGACCCCTTATTGAGACAGCAAAGTCCAACTTTCTTTGGCATGAGCAGCATCTTTAGCAAAAGCAAAATGAGCAGTCTTCTTTAAGTGAAATGTAAAAACTCTAAAATCAAGCTAAGTTTAGGCCTTTTCTATCAGCTTTTATAGTAATTAACTTTATTGATCCAACTTTGGTGAAATTAATGTGGGAGTAGCAGAACCTTATGCTTCACACGCCAATACGCTACCAACTGAGTCACCTGGCCACCTACAAGACTCTACTGATTCTAGTAGATCATTGTGTTAACAAGACTGTTCTTGCCAACAGTCTGCCACCCTTTCCCATAGAGCTCAAAGGAGCTGCTGTTACTAGTGTGCCTAACATGGTTAGTGATTGCTGTATCATATCTGTGTAGTGTATTATTATTTCAGTATTATTTAAGGCTGATGATAATGTATTTTTGCCCACTTTAATCACTTTAATAGCAACTCTTCATACATCCTTCATAAATGACGAATTACTGTATTTTCTGGACTGTAAGTCACCTTTTTTTCCCTCCTTTCACTTATGTTACTACTTTTTTTTTTTTTTTTTTTTTTTTTTTTTTTTTTCAACTTGAGAGTTGAAAAACCAGTAGGACCAGTGGCCCTCATGGACCAAGTTTGCCCACTCCTGGGCTAATTTGTGAATTTTAACTGGTTTACAAGCTTCATGCCAAACATAGCAGAGATGTTCACACCGTGCAGATCCGACTAAAAGCTGTTGAGGTTTGCGAGTTGTTTGCGCCCTTAGTCATTGTTATGAGATAGCGTTAAGAGTCTTCACTGTGCTCTTGATACTGGTGTTACGTTACGGCTGCTTCGGCTTACGCTGGAAAAAAAAAAAGGTGTATGTGATTAATTTGCTGACTCGTCGAATAGACAGAGCCGACGGAGCGAATTCTTCTTTCTGCCTTAAATCGCCAAAGGAGATTGTAAAGAAGTTTCACTCATTCTTACACAGAACCCATGCAGGAAATGTTGCGTTCGACAAAAGCCAAAATAATCGCCACCTTAAACAATTTGAGACGAGAAGGCCTGTCCACCAGGGCACAAAGTGCCAGCAGAAGTCTCTCTGCTACGAGGAAAACGTTAACGAAACAGTGAAAGAAAGACAAAGAAAATGTCACACAGTGTGTGGCAAAGTAATTGTAAGGCTGTTTATATTCTGACACTGAAAACAATGAATTTAGTGGTTTTAATGCGCAGAAGGTGATTGTAGATAATGGTTAATTACTTCTGTGGTATGCTGTTGTAGTTATTTTCTTTTAACCAACCATGTTACAGGTGCTGTACGATAAACAGACTTTGCAGTATTTACAATTAAAAGTTACAAAAAATCTTTGTGTAACGTCTTTCTGTGTCTGGTAAATATCTCACGTTACAACATTTACTCATGCGACTTAGAAACCAATGCATATGGGACGCATATGATATGGGGAAAAATAACTTTTTAAAATAATATCTAGTGGGTACAGCTTAAACTCTAGTACAATCTATAGCCCGAAATATATGGTGAGCTTTTGCTAAATTTTAGATTTGTGTCCCCTGGCATTCATGCACAATTTTAGTAAAATAGAGGAAAGCCCTATCCTCCTTTTTGAAGCTGTAGCCACAAAAAGATGTTATAACAGACAAATATTTAAGTGCATTTAAATGCAAACTGACTAATTTTCTTGAGTTGGCTAACTAAAAAAAATGAGAATTTGACTTTGTGATTTGAATAGAATGATTGCGTTGCAGCTTGGCATGAACAGATTACAACCGTACATATGTCTACACTTTTTCCCCACCAGCAGCAGCCCCAGCAGCAGGCAGCAATGATCCCTCTGGCCAGCAGCGGAGGTGTGGCAGCAACAGGCCCCACAGCAGACCCAGAGAAGCGCAAGCTGATCCAGCAGCAGCTGGTCCTGCTGCTTCATGCTCACAAGTGCCAGCGGAGAGAACAGGCCAATGGAGAGGTGAGGCCCTGTGCCTTGCCTCATTGCCGCACCATGAAAAACGTCCTCAACCACATGACCCACTGCCAGGCTGGCAAATCCTGCCAGGGTGAGTTGAAGCATTTATGAAACCACACAGATGATTTTTTTATCTGTGTTATACGTGTACAAACTTCAACACAATTAAATTTTAGAAGACTTGACTACATTCCAAAAAGATTAGTCTTACATGTGTAACCCTTTAAGTTTATTTTACGCATGCCCTTTATAGAAAGCAGTTGGTGAAAATTACAATGACAGTATCATCAGATAGTGTGGTAACTGTATGTTTACAGTATAAGTTTTGGGTAGGAAAGGCACAAATACTGAAGGTTTAAAAACAGGCCAAATACTTAGGTTACCAAACATCTATTATTTCCTTACAATGTTTAACTCCTATTCTGTATTTCATCTGTTTCTTTCTGCTCTCAATCCTTCTGGCTCTCTTTTTGTTCAAGGAACATAATTGCTTTGATGAAGAATGTTTTTTATTTAAATTGGGCTTAACGTTGAACTCTCCCTCAAAATAACTTAAGATTAAAAAAAAATCAGAGGCTGAGGAGTGTTGAGTCTGAAAGACAGGAAATGTTTGCTCCCTTGCCACTGAATTAACCATGAACATAGAGTTTAAACACTTGTATGTAATGTTTTGAATTGATCAAGTGTCTTTCAAGTGTTTTTGCAAAAGTCTAGTTCCTGGTTTATCCTTCAAACTTTTCTTAGTTTATTGCAGTACCTTGAAACCCAATAAGCCACTAGAATGATGGCACTTCTTAATGGTTAATTTAGCAGTAATATTGACGCTTATGCAAGACACAACTTGCCCACAAACACAACACAAATTGCAAATGTTTATTTGCGCGTAACTCTTGACCCCTTTTAGTAATTGTGCTTAGAATATAATTTTAAGGTGCCAAAACCGATTTTAGCATATTTGTGATTTCTTCTCAGATTAGCTAGTGCATTAGTCTGGCCAAAAAAGAAATAATGTGCCTCAGTACAAAAAAACATAGTTCCTGATGAGTGACTGAAAAATTATGGGTCCAGAGAAATGCTATTAAGAAACAAGTGGAAACCATCAAGCTCATTGGGAAAGAAGTGCAGTGCAGTGTGGCGGGCTACTGTTGAGAAAAAAACAGCTTTACATCATATCTGTTGCATGATGTAAGTTTAGTAGTAAGCTGTCATGGGTGTGAGGGTTAAGGCCATGAGTGTAACATTATTTGCAGTGGCCGCGGGATCGAATCCCGTTAATGTTTTGATAATTTCAAAATATCTGACAAGACTCAAGACAGGGCGCAGAGGTTTAACATTTTATATTTTATTGACAGAAGGTCGCATCAATTAACAGCAGACTTATTCAGTCCTCATCCTCTTTTAGCCGCTTCCGTAACTAGAATACGAGCAATGATCAAACTGCGTCAGATTATGCCTTGTAAAACTGTAAAGCCTGTTTACGTTGTGTACAGATGACAAAACAGTCACAAAAATTGTCGAGGCATTGGCGAGGACAGCTAACCTGCTTTCCTCTGCTTCAAACAGCTACCAGTAACAAAGAGCAACCAGTGCGCATTCGGAAGTCGGTCACCAGTTAATCTGAAAACGCGTCCATCTTTAACACGTCAGGCGTGTAAACCCGGGGTGGAGCCGACAGCGGCAGCTGCTGCGATGCACTGAAATTTTTTATTTACTAATTTTTACCGAGCTCCAGACCTTATTTGGAGTGCAAATGTGTTAAGGACTATTGTTAATCTGTGAATCTAATGTCAGTTTAACCAAGTTTAAACTATTTAATACATTTTATCAAATATATTAAATACGACAAATGTCGTACAGACTGTTGTTGGAATTTCATTGCATTATTAACTGAGTGTTAACCTGCACATGATAAATAAACCTAATCTTCTGTTGAGAGCTTGATGGTGACCAAATGCAGAAAGCTTTTCAACTTTGTTGGTGACTTACTCTGTCTCTCTTTTCATTCACAGTGCCTCACTGTGCGTCGTCCAGGCAGATCATATCCCACTGGAAAAACTGCACACGACACGACTGTCCTGTGTGCCTGCCGCTAAAGAACGCCAGCGACAAGCGCACGCAGCAGCGTGAGTAAAAATGGCAGGCTCGGTCTACTGTTGCGTAAGCATTATGAGGTTGATAAAGTAACCACAAAAAAAGAAGCCAATGCTTCCACTGATGGTACTGAATAAGCTATTGTAACCTTTGAGTCTCAACCATTAAAGAGTATCTGTGCTTTTAGTGAAGGCTTTAAAAGCATTAACTTCAAATCCATTTTTGTGATAAATTTGTTTTGATTTTAAACGGGATAGTGCTCATTCATGATGACTAAAAGCATGCCATGTAGCCCTGCTAAGAGTGTATCCTCATACTCAGGAAAAAAAGCAAAAAATATGACAGCTAATTTAAAAGAAAAACAAGGACAGTATTTTAAATACCAAATTTGTTACTTTAAATATTTTTCACATTTTTGTTCACTCAGTCCAGTGTCTCATGACTTCAAGCTTTCCGGTGGTCCCCACTTGGTTTGCATGTTGAACATGTCACAACCTCTCTCTGCTGCTGATGCAAACATTCCAGTGTTCCTTATTACTATCTAACGTGACACTTCTCTGTAGTGTTTGTTAGCCATATCTAACCCCAAACCTACACAAGTATGCTAATGTGTCATCCTTTGTGATTTATGCATTTATTCAGCCCCCTGCTTAGGTCTTGGGTTTTACGTTTGTGTTCTCACTGTATCATCATTTTTTTATGACTCTAGATATAGATCAGTGTATAAAAATGCCAGTGTATTTTTAAATACAACAGCATAAACTTTGAACTATTGTCAATTTCCAGCTATGCTGAGCTCTCCTAATACAGGCCTCCAGAACCCGATGTCCTCAGTTGGTCAACCCAGTGCTCCTACCATCAATACCTCAGCTCCCATAGACCCGAGCTCCATGCAACGGGCATATGCGGCACTTGGCTTACCCTACAGCTGTCAGGCTACAGGGCAGACCCAAGATCAACAGGCAACTGGCCCAGGACAAACAGTGGGGCAACAGAGTGCACAGGCCCAGCAGCAGCTTTCCCAGCAGATGAGACCCATCAATGCACTTGGTAAAGCCAGGCTGAGTGCAAGTACAAACATTGTGCCTTATGTTCTTACAAAGGTTCAGAATTTAAAAAGTGCTTAAACACATACACATGTACGTTTTCTCACAATGTTCTGCGTTTTCAGGTAACCAGATGGGTCTTGGAGGCGCAACAATGAGCGTTACCTCTTCCGACCAGTCGAACTTACACACAGACTCCCTATCTAACACACTCAACACTAACAAGTCAGTAACTGCCAAATTGTTTTGCCTTTCTGGATTTGTTTTTATTGCATTTTGTGAGTTCTGTTCTTCTTTTTTTGTTTTGTTTGTCTATTCAACCTCCAGTCAGCTGCTTTCAGATGGGTCTGCTGTAGGTTCAATGGGCAACCTACCCACAGCCTCACCTATTTCTGCAACGGGCACTAGGAAAGCCTGGCATGAGCATGTCACTCAGGACCTGCGCAATCACCTCGTACACAAACTGTAAGTGCACAACCCTGATGGTGTGTGGTGATGTTTTGAGTTCAGTAAAGGACACTGGTAGTGAATCCAGATTACTGTAAATTTTTTGTTTACCATTGCAGAGTACAAGCCATATTCCCCACTCCTGACCCAGCAGCATTAAAGGACAGACGCATGGAGAACCTAGTGGCCTATGCCAGAAAAGTGGAGGGGGACATGTATGAGTCCGCTAACAGCCGGGTGGGTTTTTAAATCAGGCCTCAGCTAGAGAAAGGTTTGATTTTCCTCAAAATGACTTCATGTTCTCCTCCTGACAGGATGAGTATTATCACTTCCTTGCTGAGAAAATCTACAAGATCCAAAAGGAACTAGAGGAGAAGAGGCGTTCAAGGCTACAAAAACAGATTAGCAACCAGGCACCTATGGCTGCCCAGGGGACACAGCAGCCTGGACACCCCCAACCTAATGCTTTGGGCCCAAGGCCACAAAGTATGTATGAATGTTTAAACTAATAAATTAATTAATAATTACTATTAAGTTTGATGTTTACACTATCATTTTTTGCATTTGCTAAATGAGGTGTTGGACAAAACTAGGCTACTAAATTTTACTTTTATTCAAACTTATTACCAAAAATCATATTAGAACAGGACCCCCCATTCCCCCCTCAGTCTGGGGAGCCCCCTGCTCCACCATTGAGAGGATGGGTAAGGTCACAATTTCCCCAAGGGAATCAATAAAGTTTGTCTTATCCTGTATTATCTGATCTTAATCGAAACATATAATCAAATGTTTCATATTTAATAAAAATGTACCGAAAAAAAGTTTAAGTTGTTCCTCATTCTTTGGTCAGCAATAGATGAAAAGTTCAGACCTTTCTGACCAGGAACAAGAAATAGAGAAAAGTGTCCATGTAGGTATAGTGTATATTTGTGCTCTGTGCAAAGCCTTAAACTTAGTTAATTCTATATTCAAATGGCATTCAGCAAAGAAAGAAAGGTCAATACAAGAGAGAGATGTGGTACTACTTGAAAGTCTAATCTAGGAATGGAAAAAAGGATGTTTTGTAGGAAGTTTCATATCATATTACATTTTTCCTCCCAAAAATTGTGAATTAAATAAAAAATATGATATTTGCATATAAAGTAATGATGAAAAATGAATAACTGAACTGGATCTAGTTGAAATAATACATTTTGGAGACTATTGGTGTTTTAATTAAATGTTTGGGTTGCATCATAGATGGACCTGTTCCTATCCCCAATATACCAAATCAGATCATGAATCGTATGCAGGTGTCACAAGGTAAGTCTTCAATGTTGCAAGTTACTTAACAGTTTGTCATTACACAGACAGTTCACTTTTTGAAATTACAGTGGAGAACATTAAAATGGTTTGCTCTTATTTCCAGGAATGAACCAGTTCAACCACATGGCTTTGCCTAACACTCAAATGTCACAGTCACCTATGGGTGCCCGCGCTGCTTCGCCGATGAACCATTCACAGCAAATCAATATGAGTTCCGTCCCAGCGGTAAGAAGGCAGAGTGGAGGACAAATCTCAACACACACAAATACTGACGTAATGAGAAACACTCAGTCTACTACAACTGGTTTCCAGAGTGTTTTGGAGAAGCCAAGTCAGTGCACCAGGTGCACAAAAGAAAAGCAGAAGACTTGCTGTTGGCAGAAGCAGCTATTAAATAGTGAGACCTTTCATAAAGTTCATATAGGCCTCACCAGTCCAGTTAAATTGACTTAATATTTAGTTTTAAGGCTCCAGGTCAAGGTCCTTCTTATATTTTAGAAAATTTACACCCATACTCTCCTGTTCGGCGCCTCATATCTACTGACCAGCTGCTACTTGAGGTTCCTAAGTCCAGGCTCAAAAGCAGAGGTGACCATGCCTTTTCAGTCATGGGGCCAAGGTTATGGAACAGACTTCCTCTCCATGTTAGGCAGGCCCCAAGTGTGACAGATTTTTAAGTGTCATCTTAAAACCCATTTTTATTCACTGACTTTCAATACATACTAAGAGTCGTTTGCTTTTGGAGTTCTTATTTTATTCCATATTACATCTTTATTCATTGATATTATTGCTTTTAGATAGTTGACTATCCTTTAATCATTATGTGGTTGTTTTGATGATGTTGTTTTTAATGTGCTATATAAATAAAGTGGATTAGTTTGAATTGGATTATTGGGCAGTTTCAGTAGGATTTTACACTTATGTATAGGAAGCAAAATTATAAAATGTTTTTGGTGAGACAGTAGATGAGGTGAATCATTGGGAAGCATTTTGTAAAAATCTCACTTTTTTGCATAAATGAGGATAATGATTACAGCTTCAGGACCATCTTTGACTGAGAATAGGAGGAAAATAGATCACCCACACTGTCATACATTCCTGTTTTAGATGGACAGTTTTTATGCAGAAATGTGTAATGTGATTTACCCTCCTGTGCTTATTCTATGTTGAAAGAATTCCTGTCACTCCAAGGTATCTTTCTTTGCCTTTCAGATGGGCATGTCTCCCTCCAGGATGCCCCAGACTCAGGGCATGATGGCTGGACACGGTGGCAGCAGCATGGTGGGCCAGACAGCCAATCCAGGACAGTTTCTGTCACAGACCCAGTTTCCCCCAGGATCTGCTGCAGTCACTGCACCAAGCACAATGAATGTTACTGTTGGGCCTAGTATGGGTCAGCCACAGGCACAGGCTCCTGTCACTCAGGTGAGACATTAATGGAAACGAGGGGTGTGTACTTGTTAGTACTGTCTATTTTAAAAATACTACAAAGCTTGTGCAAAAGGGTTAATTTAAACTTGTTGCTGTGAAACAAAACTCGAATTACTTAAATTTATTCACAAGGTACACTAACAAAACCAAACTTGTATCAATTGCAAGGCCCTCTCTAAACCCCAAATTGTGTGTGGGTTTGTCTGTTTGACCGTTACTTACTTTGTCTGCTTCTGGTCCGTGTGCGTATATGTGTGTCTTTCTCTTCAGCAGCAGGCCGTTAACCTCCCTATGAATGCACTTGGCCCCTCCCTGGGTCCCCAACTAGCCTCATCCCAACCCCCCTTGCACTCCACGCCTCCGCCTGCTGCCTCCTCCGGCTCCACGGCTGGTGGGGTCACTAACCTGCCACCCCCCCAACCCTCCAGCCGCAGCTCCACCCCCACCCTCCCTGGCCCTGCCCCAGGTACCACCCTGCCCTGTCCCACTCAGCTCCAACCCCAGGTGGAGCCTACTGCTGCACCACAGACGCAGCCCCCGCCTCAGCTCGCTACCACGCCGGTGAGCCTGAGACCCTCCGCATGCCCTTCACTCTGACCCCCACCCTTTCCCTGCAAAATCCCATCCCACACACTGCCATGTACCGACGTGCTCTATCTACATCCACGTTTCTTTCTTAAAAGTGTTCATTTGTGTCATAGCATAGCCCTGCATGCAATTCATGCAAGTCATGTGCCTTTCTTTTCTGTCTCTTGCTATCTTTCAGCTGTCCCAACCGGGAGCCAGTCTTGATAACCGCGTGCCCACGCCAGCTTCAGCCACAAGTGCCGATCTACACTCGCACCATGTTGGAGCAGACCTACCTACTCAGGAGGTCAAAGTGGAGGCACACCATGACCAACAGGAGTTTGAGTCCGCTGGCGGCAAAACTGAGCCCAAAATGGTAACTCGCTGTGTGTGTGTGTGTGTGTGTGTGTGTGTGTGTGTGTGTGTGTGTGTGTGTGTGTGTGTGTGTGTGTGTGTGTGTGTGTGTGTGTGTGTGTGTGTGTGTGTGGTGTGTGTGTGTGTGTGTGGTGTGTGTGTGTGTGTGTGTGTGTGTGTGTGTGTGTGTGTGTGTGTGTGTGTGTGTGTGTGTGTGTGTGTGTGTGTGTGTGTGTGTGTGTGTGTGTGTGTGTGTGTGTGTGTGTGTGTGTGTGTGTGTGTGTGTGTGTGTGTGTGTGTGTGTGTGTGTGGTGTGTGTGTGTGTGTGTTGTGTGTGTGCGTGCGTGCGTGCGTGCGTGCGTGCGTGCGTGCGTGCGTGCGTGCGTGCGTGCGTGCGTGCGTGCGTGCGTGCGTGCGTGCGTGCGTGCGTGCGTGCGTGCGTGCGTGCGTGCGTGCGTGCGTGCGTGCGTGCGTGCGTGCGTGCGTGCGTGCGTGCGTGCGTGCGTGCGTGCGTGCGTGCGTGCGTGCGTGATTGCGTGCGTGATTGCATGACAGTGCACAATGAAACTTAGGTGCTTAGGTCCAGGTGAAAATACTTTTATATAAATTTTTAAAAAATATTTTATATTATAATTTGCCATTTGTTTGTAGACTGAGGATGATTCTGGCTCAATATTGGTGAAGAAAGAGGAGCCAGATGAAAAACCTGAGTCAATGGAGGTAGAGGACAAAAAAACGGAAATTAAAATAGAACCCAAAGGAGAGGAGGACGGTGGAGCTAACAACACAAGGTCCTCATCCCCATCTCAGTCGAGGAGGAAAAGTAAGTGACGAGCCAAAAAATGAAAAAAAAAATCTGATCACAGTGTGACAGAAGCAGTCTATACCCCCACATTGTGCCAAATGTGAGAAAGTTCTCACTTTAATAAAACCTATTGGTGCAGATTCCAAACAATCCATCCAAATAGTGTTTAGTCTTGCAAACATTTTACACAGATAATTTAATTTGAAAAAGACTGATTTGCTGCTATAGTCTGGTGATTACGAAGAGATAATTTATAAACCACATGCTAAGTACCTGACCTTACCCCTAGAGGGGTGTCCGGACTCGGTCCTCAAGAACCATTGTCCTGCTGGTTTTCCTACTACCTTAATAAAGCAATCAGTATTAGCTGGGGGCAGGGAGAGTTGGAAAACTAGTAGGACAGTGGTCCTTGAGGACTGGACACCCCTGCCCTAGAGTTTAGGCACAGTTCATCTTACCAGACTTGAAGTTACACCACACATTCTAAGGAGCACTGATTTATTTTTTGAATGGAAATGAGGCAGAATATGTGATATATTTATTTTTAAATGAAAATGTCTCATAACTGTTGATGTATTCTGTACAACACAGAATTAAATGTTTTTTGTGTCTCCTTCATCAGTCTTCAAGCCTGAGGAGTTGCGCCAGGCGCTTATGCCAACTTTGGAGTCTCTCTACAGGCAGGACCCTGAGTCCCTGCCCTTCAGACAGCCAGTGGACCCTATGCTTCTGGGAATCCCGGTATGTATCACACAATGGTCATGTAGTATTTCCACTATAAAATAAAACCCTTTAAACTACACTATGACGAACATTGGTAACAGAAAATGTATTAAATGTTGGTAAAGTATTTAACATCTTATGATTGGGCTCAACTGTCCTAATGCTTTTTTATACCTAGATATTTCTTTTGTCTGTCCTCTTTAGGACTACTTTGACATTGTTAAGAACCCAATAGATCTCTCCACAATAAAGCGCAAGCTTGACACAGGTCAATATCAAGAGCCATGGCAATATGTCGATGATGTCTGGCTGATGTTCAACAATGCTTGGCTCTACAACCGCAAGACATCTCGTGTCTACAAGTACTGCTCCAAGTTGGCTGAGGTGTTCGAGTCAGAGATTGACCCTGTCATGCAGGGCCTGGGCTACTGCTGTGGGCGGAAGGTGAGATAAAGGGGGAAGTCCAAAAAGAAGTTAAAACGATAAACTGTGAAGGAAATGCATCAAGGAAATTATGGTTAAACAAAAAATGGCTTTTTGACTTTAGGGGTTTATGTAATCATAGCTTAAAAGGTTTTGACCACCTTTGTCATCTTGCTTGTGTTTCTAGTATGAGTTTTCCCCTCAAACCCTCTGTTGCTATGGCAAACAGCTGTGTACCATACCTACAGGAGGAACATACTACAGCTACCAGAACAGGTTTGTGAATGCTTTGTAGCGTTATATGTAGTTATTTGATACTAATGCAGAGACATTAGTATTCCTTGAAGTTGGGGCACTTTAACACAGAGCAGAATATCGGTGTGCCAATTGAGCGTGTAAATGGACTAGACTGCAGGAGCCTCATGCTCTCTGTCAAGCTCTGCTGTATCACTACTGTTGCTGTGTCCACTGAAAAGAAGTTCAGTTATACTGCACGTACAGCAGGGGATGCAAGGAAATGTGGTGTAAACAGACATCTGCTGCTTTCCAAATGAAGGAAAAGTCAATAATAGGCAATATTAGTTTTGTATTTATCTGTACAATATTCATAACATGCAATATTCAACATCCATCTTAGTATCTGCATTTCTGTTTCTATATACATGTGTATTTTTCTTTGCTAATTCCTAATACTCAGCTGTTGTCCTGTGTTATCATTCATGTTTATAGTTAATTTATTTATTGTTACATATTCATTTATTGATATAGCCTGTAGTTGTAGAATAATAAAACTTTTAAAAGATCTAGTTCTGTGTTCATTGTTTTCAGAGAATGTTCAAAGGTCCCTGAAACTATCACTTCATCACCCTTGGGATTTGTCCCTCTACAGCTCTAGAGGGACCACTGTGATCCAAATAGTGCTATTATCATGAGAGCTACAGCTTTTAATGGTCCTGCTTCCTAGTCCTGGCGCAGCACAATTAGACAATTGGCCCTTATTTACAACAATGATTAGTAGCCGGTTCAAGCATTGTACATGAACACAAAAATGCTGAAGACTTCTAAATCCAACAGTGTGTCAGGCAGTAATGCGGGCAGTGTCTTGATTTTTGTACAGTTTGTACATGTTAAGACTAAATGAATGTATGTGGACTCTCTTGTGCCATAGTTTATTCCTAATACTGAGTATTAGTCCCACTGTGGGACTAATAAAAGTATTCCTAAGAAATATACATGTGTATATAGAAACTGAAATCCAGATACTGAGATGGATGTTGATTATTGCATGTTATGAATATTTTACAGATAAGTGCAAAACTAGAACTGCCTGCTATTGACATTTCCTCCATTTGGAAAGCAGCAAATGCCTGCTTACACCACATTTCCTTGAATCCCCTGCTGTACGTGCAGTATAACTGCAATTCTGCAATTCAAATACAAATGTGCACAAAAAATAGTTTTCACTGTTTTATAACAAACACGTTGAGTGCTATGTATTGCAGTATAACACATTTTGCACAAGACTAAAACAAGCTTTATGTAACTGTGTTGCTACATCTATGATGTTAAATGTACATTTTTGCAGGTATCATTTCTGTGAAAAGTGCTTCAATGAGATTCAGGGTGAGAGTGTGACGTTAGGTGATGATCCTGCCCAGCCGCAAACGTAAGTAGTTCCTGGAGAAATTAAGAAAAACGAATTCAAACCTTGAATTATGTAATTATTTTATTTAAATATTTGAGATTGGCAAAGGAAATTTTTGGGGAAACCAACTCAGCAGTTGGTAATTGGTAAGCATGTTTTTCCAGAGTTCACCATTAAAAACTGTTTTTCTATTTCTTTCTGCAACATTCCAGAATGATATCAAAGGACCAGTTCGAACGAAAGAAGAATGACGTACTAGACCCAGAACCGTAAGAGGACACAACCTATGCACGCTTTCAGTCACTGAAAGGAAGCATTGACAAGCATTTTTCATTCTATACTTTTAATTGGTGCTAAACAGTCATTTTATTCTTAGTATATGTTTCCCACATCTGGTTTTGTTTTCATTTCCCTGGAGCTCATTATTCAATCAGTTTTGTGAAACTTTACATAACATATGTCAAAAGACATCATAAATACGTGAATTGACATTGATTTTCTTTCCTATTGCCACCATGTGTTGTTGTCAATACCATGTTTTGTTTGTTGTTGCTTTTTTTTAGGTTTGTTGAATGTAAAGATTGTGGACGAAAGATGCACCAGATTTGCGTCTTACACTACGAGGTCATTTGGCCATCTGGGTGAGATGTCAAACTCAAGTCCTCCTAAACTGACATGTATTATTTGTAACCATCAGATTAACATATGTGCCTGTATCTCTGCAGATTTATATGTGACAACTGTTTGAAGAAAAGTGGTAAAACAAAGAAGGAAAACAAGTTCTCAGCAAAAAGTTAGTGATTTTCTCTATATTATTAAAGTGAAAATACTTTCTGCTTTTCTTATAGTGTGCATGTAGCCTTGCATATCTGACCCTTATGGCATATGGGGCTAACAAGGTTCTGTTCTCAGGCCTTACATTAACCACTGTTGGTGAAACAAGTCATTTGTTTTACTTTTTTTGAATGTCAGCACAGCTTATTTTAAATCTGATTGTAAACCATTTCTTCCTATAAAATTAACAATTTTAAAACATTTTTTGTTTGTTTACTGCAGGACTTCAAACAACACGATTGGGAACATACATAGAGGACCGTGTGAATAAATACTTGAAGAGACAGAACCACCCAGAGGCTGGAGAGGTGTTTGTGCGAGTGGTGGCAAGCTCTGACAAAACAGTGGAGATTAAACCAGGCATGAAAACCAGGTGAGAGCGTCCCTTTCTTTTACAAAATACAGAATGTACTCTATACAGCTTTTATACCCCTTCAGAGGAAATGAGTAACGTGTATCTTTGATGAATGCACATCCTACTTTAACAACTAGGGACTACTAGGTAGGAAAGAAAAACATTAGTGACACATGTTTTATCCTTGCAATGATGAGGCGCTCAAACAAGAACATCCATCTGTCACCTTCCAGTTGCCTGCTTTTAAGGCTGTTTTCTTCTCTATTTACTGAAGACCACTTGACTTGAATTGCCCCATTGTATACTTTAATGTCATTAAAGCAACACACAGGGAATTGTCTTGAGCAGGACTGGGACCCTGTTTCATTGAAGTTTGTAAAAACTGATACAACGGAATAAAAATACTTTTTAACCTGTTAATTAGTGCTGGGCAGCAATTAAAATCCTTAATTGTGTTAACTGCATGTTTTTTTTGCGATTAACACATTAATATGAGAAGCATTCAGTAACAAATTCAAAAGTAGTATATTGCACATTTTTATTTTAAAACTACTACTCTGGTTAGAACAACACTGTACATTGTAATGCCGCCGATTTTATAGTCCTCACCTTTTCCTTGAGAGGGGCCCACAAATGCTGTGATTTGTTGCAATTCTATTAAAGTTCCTCAGACCGACATCTTTCAACACTAGTTTGCAGTTTGTAGCTAACCACTTAGCTATGGCATTTGTTAGCTTGTTTTTCCTTTTGTTTATATTTCTCCCAATCACTACATCCAGTGTAGTCTGTTGAGGTCTCCCTCCACTGTTGGTTTAGGTAGGTGATTTGCTAGCATCAATGGTGTGTATTGAATTTAAAGTGATACTTCAGACTCAAAGTACTACAGTGATTCAGCTGATTCAGATTCAGCTTTGCTGTGGCTACAAATGACTTGGTTCTACTCCGCCATTCGGAAGAGATTTAAATTGGTAATGTCCACGTAAGACACCTTTACCTTTCTGAATTTATCTGCTCCCGCCAGCACTATTCGGTTCCAGTTCACTGAGCGCTGCAGTGATTGGCCCCCGCCCCCAAAGGCTCTGATTTGTTGAGAAGCGTATCTAAGGCCAGAACTGATCAACAACCCGCTCCTCCTGTGATCCTTCATTTGTATGAGTATTCAGAGCCAGTGAGCAACCGACCTTTAATGTGCATTGTCGGCATTAACAAAGTGTTGCATTAACGCAAGGTTAAGGCGTTAACGTGACCAGCCCTAATGTTAATATAAATGTTTTATGTTTAAACACTATGGAATAGTATGTGGAATTTGGCACCTTTATACCCTCATTAAGTAAGAAACCAATATATTAAATTTTGCATCTACATTTGTGTTGTATACAGTTAAGACACTCTCATCATCTTATCAACTTAGATGATGATGATGATAATAACCACCTCAGCAAAAATCGCAATGTTAAAAAATGTAGCTATTATAACACTGTGTTGTCTTTTTGTCAGGTTTGTGGATGCAGGGGAAATGCCCGAGGCCTTTCCTTACAGAACCAAAGCACTTTTTGCCTTTGAGGAAATTGACGGTGTGGACGTTTGCTTTTTTGGCATGCATGTGCAGGAGTATGGCTCAGAATGCCCATTCCCAAACACTAGGTATGTAAATCTTAGGATAAATTGCCTGCCAGTTTGTGCCCACAATAAATAATAAGTGTTCTCTCTCTTTCTCCAAAGACGGGTCTACATATCATACCTTGACAGTATTCACTTCTTCAGACCTCGAATTCTGCGAACAGCAGTGTACCACGAAATCCTCATCGGCTATCTAGAATATGTCAAGAAACTCGGGTAAGGCCTGTCCTTTGTTTGATCTCTTAAAAAAACATAACCAAAAAACATTGGGTAAGACTCTATTGATGGTATTTGGTACCTGGGAACATAAGTCTCATTAACATTTGGTCTGTATCTCAGGTACGCCCAAGGCCACATCTGGGCATGTCCCCCCAGTGAAGGAGATGACTACATCTTTCACTGCCATCCACCTGATCAGAAGATCCCCAAACCCAAGAGGCTGCAGGAGTGGTACAGGAAGATGCTCGACAAAGCCTTTGCAGAGAGGATCCTACATGACTACAAAGTAAGAAAGAGTAATTGTCTTATAAATACACACACAATACATGAATATGTGGATTCTTATCCTATTTTAACTCTCATTTTTTGTTTTTGTGATGACATACCTTCTTATGTGTTACCTAACTATTCAATGTGTCATTCATAATCATCTATGTAGTTGAATTATGGCATCTTGGCATTTTTGTTCTAGGTTGAAATTAATCGTTGCTATATCCAGCTTTATTAATCTGGGAAAAATTGGCTGGAGGCCACAAAGAATCTGTTAGAATAGAACATGTTATGTGGACAAAGGTTTGAAGTGAAATCTACCTGAAGGATACATTTGTGGTCTCCGGCCAACTTCCCTCAGACTGATGAATCCGCCTAGGTAGGCAGTAAAACATTTGAACCTATAGTCCAGATGCCATGACTAAACAGTATATATAAATGAATATATAAAAAATAATAAATGAACATAATGTATGTTAATGTTTAATATTATTGTTACTGAAGAAACACCTTTTTGTTATTCTTTCAGGACATCTTCAAACAGGCCACAGAGGACCGACTGACAAGTGCGAATGAGCTTCCATACTTCGAAGGTGACTTCTGGCCCAACGTGCTGGAGGAGAGTATCAAAGAGCTTGAACAGGAGGAGGAGGAGAGGAAGAAAGAAGAGAATACAGCATCTGCAGAACCTAATGAGGTTAGGACATGGAGTTGTAATAATGTAATCATTTTGAACCTGATAACTAGATTGGTTAAATTTTCATGTGTGTGTTCTGTTTGGTCCTACAGGTCACTAAAAACAATATAAATTAAAACAAGGCCACATTGGTTGTAATCCTCACTGCAATTCTGCACGTGTGTATATGTACGTACTGCAAATTCCAGGCTATTGAGTGCACCTGAAAATAAGCTGCACCCATTAGATTTTTTTCAAACATATAGGCCGCATCTGTTTATAAGCTGCAGGTGTCCACATTGTAATGTGAGATATTTACACAGAAAGATTTCTGTAACCTTTATTTACACATGCATGTCTTTCAGTCCAGCCATTAGTAGGATTTATTGATAACAGCCACTTCGCCTATTTGCCAGTGGTACATACCGTGCAGGGATTTGTCCCTCCATTAGGGTTCCTTCTCTTTCTTCCCCTCCTCCTCTGGTTTCTTCTGCCTGAGGTATTCACCAAGCAAGTCATCAGTTGGGGCCATCTTTCTGATGTATTCATGGATCTTAGTTGTTTTATCCTAGATAGTGGCTTTGACACACACACACACACTAATCCTCAGGCTCTGTCCTTCTGCTTCGCATACAGTCTCAGGGTACTGTTTTATGTTTATACTTTTTTATGTTGTGATGCACCACCTAACAACACCAAGAAAAATTCCTAGTTCTGTAAAGTGCTCCTTACAGGACATGATAATACAGCTTGATGTCATCCATGTAGAGGATGGGGCTGATAGTTACGTTTTTTTATAGTCGGTAGCCATAACCAGTCTTAGTGCTGATCTTGCTGAGAAGGTTCAAGCCTGTGCAGAACAGCAGCGGGGACAGAGTATCTCCTTGGTATATGCTGCACTTGATGTTGACTTAGGTGATTGGCTTGAAGTTGGCTTCTGGGGTTGTTTTACGCTTCCCCAATGAGTTCTGAATGAAGGTTTTTAGGAGTCCAGGGGCCTCATGTACAACGGGTACTTAAGCACGAAAACGCGGCGTAAGCACAAATCTACGCCCAAGGTCAAATGTATCAAATAAAAAGGTAACGTAGAAACATGCACAAATCTACAGTAGCTTGTGGGTTTAAGTACTTTTCTACAGCTATTGGTCCATTAGCGACACCAAGAGGTGAAACTGAGAAACTGTTCATCATTGTGAAAATAATCATTAGTCACACCGGAGAAAAACGATAATTAATATACAGCCATGCGTCTGCAATTAGATAAGATGATTTAAAAATATGAGCAAAACGGTGCAATCATATATTCTACAGCTCTGTTATATGATCTGTTAGAGGATCTAATAGAGGATCTGTTACAATCTGGTAAAGGTGGCGGTTCTTGGATCGAGACGCAGCAGAACCTGCGCAGCCAGCGCACATCCAGCTGTTGACCACTCTAGGGTCCCAGCCTTAGGGGGAACCAGAGGAAGCTGCAGACTGGTCGGGTAATAGACCCTTAGCTGAGCCCAACCGAGCCATGCCAGCTCTGTGGGACGCAATTATCCATATATCAGCAAGGCATCCCATATGGTTGATCAGGGCAACATTAAAGCGTAGTTTGCATCAAGAGCAGGTTTACCTGATGTGATCAGACTCACCGTTATAAAGGACCGTCACTCTCCACACTTTCCGCTCTTGTGCGGAACCTGCAGCATTAACACATGGTCCCACTCTGCGTATTGCGCAGAAATACGCGAACTGTATTTAAATTAATTAACATATTTGTTTTCTCTCTACCACGTTAAAAATTAAGTAATAGAAACAGCTTGTTTTTTTTACTTTTAATTTGAAATGAAAATCAAATGAACTAAAGCTGAACAGACCTAATTTCCTGCCAGAAGCATGTTTGTTCACCTGCTGGATGAAGTGCAAACCAGCAGCAGTGCTGTTAGGGAAGCTGGCCTATATTGCACTGTGTAAAGTTGGGAGAATTATGACATTACAGTGGGACAGTATTTTTTAAAATGCTTTTTCATTCTCCCTCAGGGTACACCAGGTGACAGCAAAAATGCCAAGAAGAAGAACAACAAGAAAACCAATAAAAACAAGAGCAGCCTGAGCCGAGCCAATAAAAAGAAACCTGGGATGCCGAATGTAGCTAATGATTTGTCCCAGAAGCTCTATGCAACAATGGAGAAACACAAAGAGGTCAGATTTTTATCTGATTGCCAAGTAACATTAAAAGCTGTTTTATTTGTGTCAATCTTTTAAGAACCTGTTTCAGTTTTAGTTCTCTAAATTTGAATTTTGTCCTATCCACTATAGGTGTTCTTTGTGATCCACCTCTACTCTGCACCTATGGTTAACACTCTGCCGCCCATTGTTGATCCTGATCCCTTGCTCTCCTGTGATTTGATGGACGGTCGTGACGCCTTCCTAACTCTGGCCAGGGATAAGCACTGGGAATTCAGCTCCCTCCGAAGGTGCAAGTGGAGCACCATGTGTATGTTGGTTGAGCTACACAACCAGGGACAGGACCGCTTTGTCTATACATGCAACGAGTGTAAGCACCACGTGGAGACACGTTGGCACTGCACTGTGTGTGAGGTAAGTTGTTTTTTATTTTAATGAAGAGGACTGAAGCAGAAATAACAAACACTGTGTATCCATCATGTAACAAAGCTTCATTAACCTCTTGAGTCCCTGCGTCCTTATGTTGGCACATTTTGGGCTTCCTGCACCATATACTTTAATATACTTTAAAATTTAATAATATACAGTTTTTACAGGTGGGTTACTTGGTCTCTATCTAACAGTAGTAGCTTTCTCAACTCAAACGTTGAAGCAATTTATCTTTTTTATTAACAACAAATATTTTTAGCACATTTTGCCATGTTCTGGCGTAGTTTTGTGTCTAACACCAATATTATGCATTAAAATAAACCCAATCTCCCCACATGAGGACATAATTTTTTAAAAAACGACTTCAGGATCAAAGACCATACTTGGATTTTTATTATTATCATGTCCCAATAATCCCAAATAGATAGGAAAAATTACAAATGCATATGAAACCAGAGCGCGGGTCTCTAGAGGTTAAGTACTACCATGTAAAAAGTTAGTCTGTTGACTTGAGAACACTTGCACTTCAACTGTTCTTCCGTGACTTATGTGGTTACGTAATAATCTTTTGCAACATTTAAGGTACACTTTTATCAGATTAATTGAAAAACTAATCGGCTGATTAAATGTTTACCAAAATAATCATTAATTTCAGATTAGGATGGGCAGAGAGTAGTAGTAGTGAATAAGAAATAAAATGAATAGGTTTCATCAAAAACCATAAAAACACTAAACTAAACCTTTACATTATTCTTGGTTAGACTGGTAAAACACCTTTCCTCTCTCTTTTTCATCAGGACTTTGATCTTTGCATCAATTGTTACAACACAAAGGGCCACGAGCATCAGATGGTCAAATGGGGTCTCGGCCTGGATGATGACAGCAACAGCCAGAGTGGGGAAGCCTCCAAGAGTCCACAGGAGAGTCGACGCTTAAGTATTCAACGCTGCATCCAATCCCTGGTCCATGCTTGCCAGTGTCGCAATGCCAACTGCTCTCTGCCATCCTGCCAAAAGATGAAGCGAGTCGTTCAGCACACCAAGGGCTGCAAGCGCAAAACCAATGGTGGATGCCCTGTATGCAAGCAGCTTATTGCTTTATGCTGTTACCACGCAAAGCACTGCCAGGAGAACAAGTGTCCTGTCCCATTCTGCCTCAACATCAAGCACAAACTTCGCCAGCAGCAGCTGCAGCACAGACTCCAACAGGCCCAGCTAATGAGGAGAAGAATGGCCACCATGCAAGGCAGAACTATGCCACTACCATCCCCACCAGCCTCAGCTGCCCCCAGTACTCCTACTTCTCATACCCAGCCCAACACTCCCCAGACACCTCAGCAGCCACTCTCCAACCAGCCGCAGACGCCAAACTCAGCAGGTGTTATGTCTCCCTCTTTCCCCAACACACCCCGCAGTGGTCCGCCTCAAGCACCGTTGTCCCAGGGCAAGCCTGGGCCCCAGGCTTCCCCACTACACCAGCAGCAGTCCCCTCTCCCTCAGCCTTCCCAGCCGCCTCAGCAGCTACAGCAGCAGCCACCACTTGCTGCCGTCAAAGTTGCACGTCAGATCGAGATGATGGCACAGGCTCAGCAGAATCAGCAGAACTACCGTGTGAATATGAATGGCTTGCCCATGACTCCTCAGCAGCCACAGCAGCGTTTGGCAGGACCAATGCAGCCACCCATGCAGATGATGTCAGGGCCCGCACGGGGACAACAAGGCATGCCTCCCAACATAGCCCCTGGCCAGTGGCCTGTAGCTGCAGGAGCCATGCAAGCAGCTCAGACACAACAGCCAGGACTTGTACCAGGTCAGAATCCAAACCAGGCTTTGACCATGCAACGGGCCATAATGCCTGCAGGACAGCAACCTCAGCAGGCCCAGAGGATGCTAATACCACAACAACCTGGTGCCAGACCACAAACACCCCAGAGACCTGGTGCTATAGCTCCCAATGCCCTACAGGACCTTCTGCGTACTCTTAAATCTCCCAGCTCGCCCCAACAGCAACAGCAAGTTCTTAATATCCTCAAATCAAATCCTCAACTCATGGCTGCTTTCATAAAACAGAGAACAGCCAAATATCATGCCAACCAGCCACAGCAGCAGCAGCAGCAAGCAAATCAACCACAACAGCCTGGCGTGCCACAAATGCCAACCATGGCCATGCCAGCAGGGGCAGGACAGAGGCCGGGGATGCAGCCCCAGCAGCCTTCTGCACAAGGCATGGCAGCATTAGGGGCTCAAGGGTCACTAATAAATGCCGCCCACAACAACAACCCCCAGATCCAGGAGCTTTACCGTCGGCAGCTTTTAAGACAGCAGCAGCAGCAGCAGCAGCAGCAGCAGCAGCAGCAACAACAACAACAACAACAACAGCAGCAACAACAGCAGCAACAACAACAACAGCAACAACAGCAGCAGCAGGGAGTGATGGCCCAGGGCCACCCTGGGCAGTTTCCTGCTCCGGTACAGGGTACAGCAGCTACATACTCCCAGCTCCGCATGCAGCAACAACAGCAGCAGCAGCAGCAGCAAATAGCAATGCAGGGAGGAACAGGAGCAGCTGGGGGACCCATGGGTCACCTCCCACCCATGGCTCAGATGGCCCAACCTGGAATGGGGATGGACTCCCCCCCCAAATTGCTGCATCCGCGAATTCTTCAGCAACAGCAGCAACAACATCCCCAGCAGCAGCAGGCTGTCCTCAAGCAGCAATTGGGATCTCCTGCTCAGCACAGCCCCATGAGCCCCCAGACCCATTTAATGGCCAGCCAAGCCCAGGGTGGAACACATCTTTCTGGTCAGCCCACATTAGCCAATGCTCTCAGCAACCAGGTCAGATCTCCTGCCCCAGTCCAATCACCCTGTCCTCCCTCACAACAACAGCCACCACATTCCAGCCCCTCACCACAGATCCAGAATCAGCCCCAGCCTTCACCACAACATCCTTCTCTGCCACACTCTGGCTCTCCGCACCCAGGACTTGGAGGTCCGTTGCAGTCCATGGACCAAGGACACTTGGGAACACCAGAGCAAAGCGCAATGCTACCACAAATTAACACGCCCAATAGAGGGGCATTGAACAGTGACTTGGGTTTGGGGGTTGATGCTACAGGGGACACTCTGGAGAAGTTTGTAGAGGGATTGTAGCATTTCTGCTGGGATCTGAAGAGTACATTCTTGCTCTCAGGAACCCATCCTGATTTTCCTCTACTCCTTAGTCCCCTCAGACTCCTAATCTGTTAGAGGGCTTTGTTTGTTCTTTCTAAGGCTGAACTTTTTTTGTACTGACTTAAAAAGTTTCGGATGTTCAGACAGAAAAAGAAAATTGATTAAGAAAAATAAAACAAAAGTCAACACTTCTAGGGAATGTAATTGTTTTCTGTACCCAGAAGATGGGTACTTTTTCCTTTTTCGATGCTGAGGGATTTGCAAGTTGCTTATTAAATAACATTTAAATTGCAAAGAATATATTTTTTGGTTGAGACCAAATGTGTTCAATACTCAAATTTATTTTTGTTTTGTTGGTATGTGTTCATGCCTTGCTTCTTTTTTTAAGAAAGTGTACAATTGCATTATTATATTCATATCTTTTTATTTTGTACCTTTGGAAAAATATCTTAATGCATTTTTTCTGTTAAAAGTGTAAAATAATTTGTCTGGAATCAAGCCAGGTTTTTATTCTTTTTTTCAAGCTGTTCGTTCCTGGCTCTTGTAATCTAGTTCTGTACCATTCAGAGACTTAGAGCTCTCCCTTCCTCTTTGTGTGTATGAAGAGCACTCAGTTGTAATAAAATGGACTGCAGCAGGTTGTGTATACACAGGCATGTATGCAGGCGCACATGAAGACACTGACACAAACCCTCACAGTCACTAAGAGAAACAAAGCTCCGACTGGTTTCACCAACAAAGACTTCAACCTACATCTCACGTGGAAACCTTGTCTTGCAGGTGTAGGAAATTGTTGCTTTGACATTAAAAACAATTTGTCATATGTTTTTGTCATACAAATGTTGTAAAGTGTAAAGATTGTGAGAAAAAGACCAGTCCCCTAAGCTGAGGTGGAATGATCACCATTGTTTGTAGGCTACATCTCCGATGAAGCTCCATCCTTTAAATTTTACACTAAGTCGTGTGGTATCGAGGGATGAAGGGCACGTTTGAGGTTCACCCTGAGGAAAACTAAATGTTAGAACTCTCATTCCTCTCAAAAAACTTGAATTGCGGGGAAGGGGGGTCTCTTATTGTAAATCAAGTTATTACGCAAAATACTATAAATATAAGGAAGAGAAAATGAAATCACTGTATAAACTGGTAAAAAACTCATTTCTTACTTATATACCATATTGTTAAATAAACTGTGTACAACAGAAGAACTTCATTACTCTGTTGACTAAATAAGGTATCTCAGTCCTGGTGTGTTTTATTTTTATCAACTACTTAAAGCCCTGTGTTCCCATTTTTTCTCATTTGCTATGACACTTAAATTTTTTTAGTATTGCATGGTCTCAACATTAAGACATTTAAAGTATTTAATCTAATTTTGACATTCGATGCAGTAATAAAGTGAAAAAGGCTCTAGAAAAAATCGACAATACTAAATGTAGGCATCCAAGGTTTGTGCCGGGGGGTGAAGTATGTTGCGTCAAATACATTTTAAAGCAAGACGCTCTTTCTGGCTATTGTGCTTTAGTTTAGTAACACGGTTACTAACAGAAAGGCATACTAGGTTTAAATGTAAGCTTTTTCTCTACATAGTAGAGGTTGGCAATTGGAGCCCTCGCTGTGGTCGATATGTCAGTGTCCTTGGGCAAGACACTGAACCCCAAGTTGCCCCTGGTCAGTGTGTGAGTAAATGGGTGAAGGAGAAGTAGTGTTAAGCGCTTTAGATCCTGAGAGGGTGTTTAAATGATATATAATGCTATATCGATGCTATAAAAGTTATATAAGTTCGGACCATTTACATTGTGTGTGAACACAACACACAACAAGGATCAACCCTTACAGAGGAGGAGTTGTACAGACTGATGTTCCACCGGTAGGAAGGATCTCTGGTGGAACACCTAATACTGATCAGCCTGTGGCTGAAGGTGCTCCCCTGTCCAGCCACACACTGTGTAGGGGTGGAGGTGCTGTCTATAGAGAGGAGTTTGATCACTCCTGTTCTCTGTTCATCCCCCAGATGTTTCAGGAGCAGCTCAGAGAACCAATGATTTCTTTATTTCATGTCACATGACCGGAAGCTTCAAATGAGGCGGTCGACTTCGGTCAATTTTGGAATAACAATAAACTTTGTTAGGTTCGTGTGTGGATTTTTAGCCGTATAATTAATATGTAAAGCAACAACGCCAGAACATTTCGACGTACTAATAAGAAAATGAAAGAAAGATGACGAAAATGAGCTGACAGGTATAAGGTAATTCACCAACCCGGTGAGCGTTAGCTTGTGGTCCAGCTAGCATGCTAACTGCTCTATTGAAAACAAACACAAGTTCGTAGACTAGTCTTTGTCACAGAGACCCTCTAGCAACTCGGAGTCAGACGCCAGTGTGACCAACCAACCTTCGCCTTCTTTGTAGGACGCAACAGATGGGAACATGCTGTTTGGTGAAACAACGCTGAAGTAAACCGCTATGGATGACTCTGAACAGGATTTTGTGGATCTCTGCTCGAAGCTGCTAAAACGTGTCCGAAAGAAAGCAGGTGAGCCCAGACCTCCAAGGAAAGCGGATCACCAGTTGTCCAGTCAGACAAGTGATGGAAAAAATAGTAGAAGAAACAAGAACATTGGGGCGTCCAAGTCTAAACCTGTGGAACCGCTTGTTAGTGAAGGGACTGGACACGGTTCCGGAGATGCTGGGTCATCGTCTGTGCCTTCAACAGGGCTGAGATATGATGGTAACCTAACTGCAAAAGACAAAGTACTGGACAGGATGCAGCAGTTTAAGCGAGACAGTCCCCAGCGGATGGTGTGTACAGACAAGAGACAGCCAACAAATAATTATGTACCTCGTCCTCAGCCACAAATGCAAGGTGAGATCACTCTAGATGCTATTTGCACCCTATCCAACACACTGCATCACTATTTATGCACCTTTGTAATGTTGTAATTGTATTATTTAATGTTTCTTGTCACGTTTGGATATGACACCATACATAGGAGATTGGTATATTAGATGTTAAACTATAGAGTCAGCTAAGAATAATGTCTTTAAGTGAATTATGTTTCTGCTGTGCATGTGCATAAGCAACTATTTGTAAAGTTTTGGAGGTTGCACTGAGAGAATATAAATTCATTTCATAAAGTTATTGCAGGTAAAAAAACGACACACCTTAAGCTACACCACTAATGTGATGTTATGCTGCCACACCACCAGTTTGTAACTGTCTTGTCCACAAATCTGCTGGGTGCAGAGAGTCTGGAGTCCTTTACATCAGGCCTCAACCCTGAGCCCCAAGATACTGATGAGGATCTGGCCCTGCGTCTGCAGCAGGAGCTAGATAGAGAAGCAGCAGAGGCCCAGACTGTAGCTTTAAAGGACGGAGGCGTTTTCTTCTGTCAAATCTGCTACAAAGACCTGTCTCACATGAGCCCAGAGGGGCGCACACAGCATCTTAACAGGTCTGGGGATTTACTTTCATATTGCACTTGGGTTTTACAAAAGAAAAAATATATTTTACTTCTCATAATGAACAAGATCTCTCTTCATAGGTGTTTAGATGAGAGGGAAGAGAGCGCACCACACCCTCCTCCTCCTAGTGTCCCTGAGTGTCCTATCTGTGGCAAGAAGTTCAAGTCTCAGAAGAGCCGTTTAGCCCATCTGAAGTGTTGCTATTCAGAGATGGGAATCTCTCCAGCTGTAATGCTGCAGGCTCTACAGAGACAGGCTGCGGATACACAGAATGTCTTCACTACTAACAGACTGTGAGCTCACCTCAGAAGTTCTAACAAAACAAACTAATACATTCCTAACCTTAACAAATTTGTTTCGTACAGGCCTACAAATTTTAATGCCATCACCAAACGAAAAGGCAACTTCAAACGCGGTTTCCCTGTGAGGAAAAAAGCCAAAAATAAGACTGGACCCCTGGATGAAGACACTATGATGGCTTTGGCTCTGTCCGCATCCCTTCTGGAAGAGGAAAGAGAGCAGCAGAGGGAGAGCAAGGCAGAGATCCAAATGCAAGCAGAAACCACTGTCCATCCTACATCACCAGTAGTGAGGTGGAAGACAGAATTGGGTACAGTAGCACTATTATTCCCACCATACAAGTTTTCCTTGGGCTTCTTGTATTGATCTTGACCTCTAATTGCTGTGTAGTTTTTCCTGTTGAGCTGAGGTAATTATCGTGCGTGTGTGTGTGTGTGTGTGTGTGTGTGTGTGTGTGTGTGTGTGTGTGTGTGTGTGTGTGTGTGTGTGTGTGTGTGTGTGTGTGTGTGTGTGTGTGTGTGTGTGTGTGTGTGTGTGTGTGTGTGTGTGTGTGTGTGTGTGTGTGTGTGTGTGTGTGTGTGTGTGTGTGTGTGTGTGTGTCTGAAGATGAAACCTAGGTGGCCCACGCCAAGTCGCATTTATGGTCATTGCTATTTAAATGCAGCTACACCCTCTGCCCTCCTCCTTAAGGTGCAGTGAAAGGCCGCGGGAAGTTAAAAAAGGGCCCCATCCGCCATCCTCCTCCACTGCTTGTTCAGGATGCTCAGGAGGCCCTGAAAAGGCTGCAGGAACGTGTTTCTGCTCTCCTCCTACGCAGCTGGCCTGACTCCCCTCCTACCCCAACCCGCTGTCAAAGTGGTCTGTCTGGCTGGACTGGTGCTGCCCCCCTCTGGCAGAAAAGCTCACTGTTGGATTGCTCCACAGACCTGTCTGATTTCTACACTTCGGAACTTAGGCAGTTCATCGTGCCATGGGAACCAACAAAGGTGAAACCTAGGATCATACTATATGCCTTTGAAATGAAAGGGTCATCTTTTTTATTCATTTGCCAAATGAGAACCTGCTTGCAGAATAAAATTGGACAGGTTCAATGAAAGTTGTGATTTGTTGATGCATTTATTATTAACATTGGTGACAGATTCTTGATTATGAGGACTAACCTAATATTGTAAATAGAACCCATTAAGTCCCATTTAACAAGACAATATTTGGTTAGGAGTTGGGAAACCTCCTGTGTCTGGATGTTGGTAGGCTTTATTAGAGGACAAGAGGTGGTGTGAGCTGTGTTAAAATCACTAATGCTTACTCTGATTAATAGTATTGTTTTATGTTTTGTATACTTGTGGTACTTACAGACTACCTTTCATAAGTGGATAACGTTTCTTGATGCTTTGCATATACACCTTAAGCCTAAAAAGCTAAAACCTAAATTACAGCAGAAACAAATCAATGTTAATTTATCCTACGTTCAGTCTCATAGATCCTCCTGCAACACCAGCAACAAGCCACGTTCGTCTCTCCAACCTGTGAATGAAGGAACTCCTGACACAAAAAAGAGGGTCCTGTCTCCTTCCTTCCAGACTGTCTCCTATTCCTCACCTCCCTCCACGCCGGGAACAAGGCCTGTCAGCAGCCAAGCCCTTCTAGACCTGATGGAGCTGACTGAAGATGGCATGACCCTCACGCAGTGTGGCTACACTGCTTTTGAACATAACAAAGGTGGAGTATACAGTACAGACTGTATCCTTAAATATTTGAGCAAATGTCACACTAAATGTTGTATATTAAATATATAGATTTTATTTGAGTGCATTTGCAACAGCTATTGCTTAAAGCGATTTACCGGTGAATCTTTGCACATGTTCTGTCTGAATATTTCCAGTCTACACTGCATATGGTGTCTATGAAATGTGAAAAAGTTTGTGAATTCCCTTTTACTGCATAGTTGTACCTGAAAAAGGAATTTATCCAATGTGCAGAGCTTAGACAAGGCTTAACTAGTTCCAAGCTCTGGTCCTGATTGTCTTTACTTTCGTAGGGGTTCGTCTAAATGGCTTCGTCTCGGAGGAGGCAGAGGAGCCGGCTGTTCACTGTGTGAGCGGCTTCATTCCAGAAGCAACACATAGAAAATCTGATATGTCAGGAGCAGATAAGAAGTGCGATGGCCACCAGTCGGTATGACCAGCTTAATTGCTTCAGCTTAGTTTAATGTTGTAACTACTTTTTAATGCATGTGTGTCTGCGCTGGTGTTTTCCTGTAGGTAGCCCCCTCGAGGCTGGCAGCAGACTTAAGTAGCATGGTGAACAACCCTCAGCTCAGCGATGTGCAGCTCCAGGTGGACAGTGGAGACGTCTACTTTGCTCATTCCTTCATGCTGTATGCTCGCTGTCCTCTGCTAGCAGAAATGGTAATAGTTATCCTTGTGTTTTAGAGTTTTGAATAATGTTGACATCCTTGTCCAACTTCTTTGAGTTGAATCAAGACTCAGTTATCCTGTACAATATATCCTTAACTTTAAGCTTCTTAAAAGATAAACTGCTTGGAGATGAGTCTGCAGCAGCAAAACCTTTTTGCCTTTGAAGCATTATCGCTCTCTCCACTCACCCCTCTGTTCCTTTTAGGTCCATGAAGTTGGTTTTGGGGTGCAAGAGGAAGGCTCACCTGCAGCTCAGAGAGTGCTGATGAGTGACCTTCCAGGACAGGCAGTATTTGCTCTGCTGCAGTATCTCTACACGGGTTTCTGCACCATCTCAGCCTCACTGCGGCCCCATGTACTGGAGCTCGCATACAGGTTAGTCCACATTTCTTTGTATTTTATGGATTGTATAAAAAAAATTTGCAGAGTTTGTCTGATTTTAGTGTACTGCAGTATGATCTCTTTAATATATAATGACTCCTCTCTTATCCTGTCACTGTCGAGGTTTGATTTACTGGAGTTAAAGCAGCTTTGTGATCTACATCAAGATGAGACAGACTACCAGGAAGATGTCAACAACCAAACGAACCAGGCTTTCATGGAGCTCCTACGCTCCATGTGGCACGAAGAGGATGAAGGTGAAGCGGAGACAGATACTGATGGAGCTAATAATGAACAGATGGTGTTCAGTGATCAATGGGTCAGTGACCTCACATTGGGACACAGAGAAATAAGTGAAGAGAAAGTGAATGAGGAAGAGCTGGATGAGATCTATGAGTTTGCAGCCACACAGAGAAAGAGGGGGGAGGTGAAGGACTGTGAGGGGGAGAAGGATGGAGGAGATGTGATAGACTCTAATAGCTGCTCCAGTGAAAAAAGTCCAGAGCTGAAAGCATTCCAAAGCAACCCCAGTCTGGATCGCAGCTACAACGACCCCTTCCCAGAGTCGTGGGGGGTCTATGAGGAAGGGCAATCCTCTTCGTTATCATTAACCTCCGGCCTGTCGAAAATGCAACCACCTGTATCCCAACAACACCAGCCTTTACATAAACCTTCATCTAATCTTTCCAGCAGAGCACTATTTCAGTCTTTAGCAAGTGTAGTGGATGAATTGAGCCCTCCACCCACTACAGCCAACCTGCCTATTACAGGTGTGTCCCCTGGTCAGGTGGGTGACTGTGGTCGTGGTGAAGAAAAGAAAACAGATGCTGTTCAACTGGAGGAATGTCCAACTTTAAAGCAACAAAGTAAAGGACCTCATGTTTGTGTGGCCTTGTCTCCCGATTCACCTCACAACATCAACAAGAGGGAACCTGAGCTTATAGTTTTGTCCGACTCAAGTGAGGAAATGGAGGTCGTTGCTTGTAGACTAAAGGACACACAGACTTACACCCAAATCAAATCCCAGCGAAAGGTTAATGAACCTGCCTATGGCAAAAAGAAGTTGGTTAGTTTGAAACTTAGTCCTGGTGATCCAGTAGACTGTTCTCCGGAACTTTCCTGGTTGATCCCATCTTCACCAGCTCAGCAAGAGACCAGCACCAGGAGCAGCACCAGTCAGAGCAGAAGTAGTAAGTGCAGGACACAGCTGTTTCCTCAAGATGAAGCTTCATCGTCCCCTTGTGTTTTCTCTTCGGCAGTATCAGGCAGCATACTCCAGACCTCTGACAGAGTTTCTAACCTTGGAGGCCTGGCAGAGGACAGTGTCTCTAGAGTGAAGCTAGACAAGATGCTTCCCAGCAGGTCCAATTTGGATTTGAAATGTTGTCCTAAAAGATCCAGTAGCTCTGATTTGAGTAATGATAGAGACATATTTACAGTTCCCAAATCTCCACACACGTTCATAAACATCTCTTCCGTCCAGGCATTGTCAAAGCAAGCTACACCCCTCCACATGCAGCCCCAACCTTACAGCAGTACTCCTTTGCATGCAGACATATGTCAGCCCCCTGGTCATCTTGATGCCTCCACACTCCACACTGGCCCCAATGAAAAAGCAGGTGAAGAAAGAGAGAAGGCAACTTCAGAAAGGGAAGACAGCCCAGAAAAGACAGAATTAGGAAGCTTTCATCTTTCTCCCTTGTCAGACCAATTGCATCAGCCCTCACTGGATTCGTCCTTTTGTCTAAGCCGTTTAAGTTCACAGAGACAAATTAAGTTTTTTAGAGAAACTGGAAGAATTGAACTAGAAACAGGAGAGAAGGAGGAAGCAAAAGGAGAATGTGGAGAAGCAGGCAGCTCAGAGTGCAGTTTCCAACAGAGTTTTATAGATGAGCCTCCCATAGCATTCAATGATTCATGGGGACTTGATGCCTGCATAGATGAAAACCCCTGCTGTATCAGTCTAAGGCTGGAGGACAGCGGAGGATCCAGCCAACAGAACTGCACTCTGGGTCAAGGAGGAACAACCAAGTTATTGTCCTCTAGCAGCTATCATCCTCCACCATCTAGTGGCTGTGTCCAGTCATCAAAGAGTTGTGATGGTATGGTTGACTCATCTCCCTCCAAACAACTTACTACCAGCATTCAGGCTCACACCAGCACAACTACGCCACAGATCAACAGCCTCCTCAACTCAAAACTATGGGACAGCTGGGAGGAGGAAGAAGAGGAAGAGGTTGCCCCTCTTTCCCAACGGGTGAATTCCTCTGCTCACCTCAAAACCCCATGTAAGTAGTCTTAACTTTACCTGCAGCCTTTTTGACTCTGCACTAACCTTACATTACTTAAAGCACATGTGAGTCACACTATAACAAGCTTAATAAAGTTGCATTTCATTCACACACTGTGTGCTGGAAAGCTTAGCACCAGTGTTGATTTGAACTTTGCTTCTGTCTCCTCAGCATCATCACTTAGTAAAAAATGTCACTCCTTGGTGCCTATTACTCCATTACCCCACTACTCTGACATGGACACACCAGAGCTTAAGAGCAAACTCAAAAGGTCAGTGGATCACTGTCACCCTCATCCTGGTGAAGAACAGGCATGTGTGCTTTTTCCCTTATCAAGGTTATTAACTAAGCAGCTGATCCAGTTGCCTCCCCTAGTGTCACTGTCGACTAAGTGTGGCTTGTTCTGCCTGTTTTCCCTCAATCCATCTGTTCACTTGGCTGTCAATCACAAACAAACACTGTCCTCTGTGCAGGTTTGGTGTTCGGCCTTTACCGAAGCGCCAAATGATCCTCAAGCTTAAGGAGATCCACCAGTACACCCACCAGCTGGTCAGCTCAGACTCTGAGGATGAGCCACCCTCAGTGGGTCACACTGCTCAAATGAAGTCCCTCGTCACTGGTTCAGCAGCTGCTCCCAACAGGCCGGTCTCCTGCACCCAGACAGGGAAGTTTAAGGAGCCAAGTGTTCCTGCTACCATCTCCCCTATGAAACCTAACAGGAGTAAGGAGGAGGAGGTGCTGTCTGCTTCACAGGGCTCCAACACCTCTTCAACTGCTGCCAGTGAGGAATCTGAAAGGTATTTTGAGGGTATTGGTTGAGGTATTATGATTTGTATTTCCACACCAGGGAAGAAAAACCCTGGGCCTTGCAAGAAATGTAGCAAATTGACGTATCGACAGCAAAATGTGAGTTACTCTCTATGTATAAAGACTTTTTGTTGCCATGTTTGACCAGTCAGTTTTATTCAGTGCTACAGCCCCTGACACACTGTTGTTTTGGCTAGGAATTCATTAGAAGCTTGGTAACAAAATTTTAGACCCCTGGCTGTGTTCAGAACAAATCTAGGTAGAGGAACAATGATTTCCAAAAGGTACCTGAACAAATCTACAGGTCTAGGGCTGTAGGATTATTCTGACACAAAGAGCAACACTGTGATGAACTAGCCACAGTGTGTATCATTCTGGAAATGTACGGTTTCTTAGAGTAGTTTATTTGTTTCTCTTTTTTTTCAGGTCAAATCCAGAGCTGTGTCTCTCCTCCAACGAAGACTCAGACAGTGATATTGGTATCTCTGCCTCTCAGGCAGCAAATTGCCTTGAGGACCGTCTCCGCGCAGTGCGCTCCTTCATCCTGTCCGACTCTGCTCTATACAGTCAGATCCTCCAGTACCAGCCTCTGGTCCTGTCCCAGCTCCAGGAACGACTGAAAGCAAATGGGATCCGCCTGGGTGCTGCCAAGCTGGTGGACTACCTGGACTCTCAGTGTGTCACCTTCACCACTGCCAAGCCAGGGCAGTCTGCACCCTGCCACAAGCGGGGAAAGAGGACACGCACCAGAGCAAAGACAGCAGATAAAGGTGTAGTGAGAAGAAAAAAAGGTACAGCTCTCATATGAAGTTAAGTTCCAGGAAGCCAGTGTTTGTCTGAAAATAAATTAGGGTGATTTAGGACTCCCTGGACAGCAAGGTAGCAGACGGGTTATAAAACTGTTTAGAACTATGCTAACATACAGCATAGGGCTTTCAACTAAATATCATTTGAAATATTTAATATGAAGATGAACGTTGCTAATTTAAGATGAGCTCCCACTGGGAAAAATAAAAAGTGGCCAGTGTCTTTCTCTTTAAAGCATGAAGATTTCACAAATTGCAGCTTAACTGTTATTACAGTTTTTCTCAATTGCTCAAACACATTTTTTGAAACTATGCCTCGTATTCTCAAAACAATAAACACAAGCCCATAACATCTCACCCAGTTCCCCAAAAATCCTATTCTCTGGTTAAAATGAAGATCTACACTCAAAACCATTCACTTTTGCTGAAAAACCTGAAAACCTTTGCCTTCAGACACCACTCACAAGCCCTCAAACACACACCCACTACACTCTAAAACACTGGTGCATTAAATTCAAAGCAATAATTAGCCATTAAAGCTGGCAAGTTATGTTGCTTGTAGACAAAAAACAATATATACATTTGCACACTTTTATTCATTCATGTACTACACAACACCGCTGTGTTAACTTTATCAGAGACTGCTTGTCTCCGTGCCCTTTGATCCTTTCCTCCTCCTCATTTTTCATTTCTCAGTGGATTCATTGTTCAAAGCTCAAAGAACTGATTCGGGGCCTTTTATCAATCCGCTGAAAAAAATGATTGTGTGTGTTTATTCATTATGTTGCTTAGTGTTTTCACCTTGATAATTGTTAACAGGGCTCAAGCTGTGGTGACTTAACTGTCACTGTCAGAATTTTGAATATTAGCGATTTCTAAATCAGCACATTGTACAAGTGCTGAGAAATGTAGGGATTTGTGTGTGTAGTCTTGCAGAAGCAGTTCACCAAATTTGACTCGTGTCAGAACAGGGAATAGTATTTATGGTTCAGAATATGGGTGTATTTCTTTAAAATTTCAATATCATGTCTTTTTTTAATTAAAGCCTGGTTAGTATTTTAGCAATTGAGAAAATTTGTAATAGTTTTGAGGCTGTAAACGAGCAGCTAATAATTTCAATTTTAAAAAAAAAGATTCCACACAGGAATTTTGAAAATTCTTTTACTTTTTTTGTTCTTTAGTTGTTTTATATCCAAAGATCGCCCAAGACCTACACACATCTTTAAAAGGATAAAAATCTCCAACTCTATCAAACAACTCATCCTATCAGAAGGCGCGAGAGAGAGACAGGTTATTCATGGCAGCTCCACCCTGCTCAGAGTCTACAGTCATGTCACTTTTGCTGTGTACGCGGTGGCTTTGTGTCATGCCTTCTATTTTTCCTACATCAGCTTGAAGCACAGGGCATGATTTCCGATTTTGCCCAACCCCTTTGTATCACGGACTGTGCTCCTCTCCACTTGTGTGATGCCTTTGCTGATGGAGTATCAATGTGGGGGATCCTGTCCTGGCTCCAAGTCACGACAGGTTGGCAATGTTGGCAAGAAAGCGCTGAGCCCACCACTCCTCTAAGTCAATGGGCACAAAGTCTGCACAGAGGAAGAATAAAGAAGGCCTCTAGTTACTTTTATGTATAAGCAAGGTCTAATCAGACACAAAAATCAAATCAATCAAGACAAATTTGATAATTACCAATATTTTTAAAGTAGCGGGACTGATGGCAGTTTTAGTACTTTTGCAGGTTCTTTGTTATAAGAATGAAGCTGAAATAACATCTTAATTCCAACAGATTACAGCTGTTGGGCAGAGCTCCAATGCTGTGACCAGAGCAACGCGGGGTTAAAATCTGAAACAGCAGTTTCCCTTCAGCTACAGATAAAGGCAAGTTAAAAAGCACTAATAAATATAATCACTGTGGCAACTGGGGATGAGCCACTTACCTTAACACTGGCAGAAAAAATAAAAGATTAAAGCATGAGTTTTAATAACTCCTCAGTAACAAGTTACTGAGGTGAAAATTAATAAGGTCTTTTCAATCTAGTCTTTACCATGTGAATGAATTGATGGCCTATCCAATAAAAGGTTACTCGTGTTAGTACCTGTAGATACTCACTCTTCATCGCAGCACTGGGGGTACTTTCTCTATACTGAACGGGCCCCTGGTTATTATTCAACTGCCCATTGTCACCGTCTCCCAGCTTCTGCTCCACCTCCTGCCATGCTGCACACAGACAGAAAGAGGTGTCTTCACTGTCACACTATGTGCAGTAAAGCACTTATACAGTGTGACATTCAGAGAGTTGGTCCGGTCTGTGGTGTTTATAGCTGCGGGTGAAGGTGTCTATACACCCCCACCACCAACAACACCAGATAAACTTTCATGGCTTTCGCTCTAAAGTTTGCATGTCATCTTTACAAACAATAAGCCACATATTTAGATGTCAGTCCAGCCTGTAAACACTTAACTGTTTTCATATTGAAGAGCTAAAATTACAACAACTGTTATCTCCTGAAGCACCTGATTCAACAGGTTGAACTGGACTGACACCCGCCTGGTGTTTAGCGTTCAAACAGTCAGATAACATGCTGCTGCTCCTGGCTCCACTTTATAATGAAATGGCAGGACAGCACAAACTATGATTGACCTCTAGGTAGAAACGTCCAACTCGAGACCTCCCACTCAACTCAGCATCAATCTTTTGAAGCGGCAGTGTCGTCAAGAAGAATCTCGAGCGTGTTCCAAATCACAGGACCAATGAGAGCGAGAGGTGTCGATACGTCATGTGACTGGTTGTTTGAACGGACGGTTGTTTAAATATGTCAGAGCTTTATAAACGTGGCAAGCGGTCCGGAGATGACCTATAAGATGATAGATGACCTATAAGATAAACAGGTTTCAATTACAGAGGTCTGTAATGTATTTATGGTACGTTCAAACTGTAATTAAAGACTACATCTGTATTTTGACAAGTCGCAATTCCAAAAAAAATATCGTTATTAGTCAGACATCACTGCTGTGCAAAGCTGGAGGGGTGATGAGAAGGTGATTAAAGTCATGTTGTGTGGAAACGACTTTAAAATAAAAGTCTTTGATTTGACTAAATGACAAACATGTCTCCTCAATGTAGTAATAAACAGAGTTGCAGAAGCACCAAATACAGCTCTAATAACATCTGACTATCAAACATACTTATATCAAGGCTACTGGTATATTATACACAGAAACATGATTACACACCTTTGATTAAATAACTTTTATTTGACATTAAACATGGACTGTGATCCTGAACAACCACGTATCAGCGAGGGTTTGGTCAGTAGGCTCTGATGCAGTTCTCACACATAACCAGCAGATGTCGTTGTTCTGAATGTGTCAAATGGTGTCGAGCAATGTGTCGATTTCAGCCCAACTGTGTCATAGTTGCTCAATGCATCTCTACCTCTAGGTTTCATGTTCTGGTCAGTGCCATTTATTTATCTGTGGTCAACTGTGTCTAATTTGTGACCCTGTCAAGTATAAAGTTCAATGACTTTAAATTACTTCAGGAGTTCTGGTGATGGTAGAGCTACCTAAACATGGCATTACTCAATAACCTGCTGCAAATTTGGATCCAGTCCAGTGTGTCAGGCTTGTCAGAAACCAGCTGAGCGGCTGTCACAGCACTGGGCATGATCGGCCCAGCACACTGCTGCACTGCGGGTCTCACCTTCATACACGAACCTGACGTTTTCCTCGTGTGCGGGAGTGAATCCCTCTGTCGGGCTGCTGACCTTCTGCAGGGCTGCGCTGTGCTGGCGCTTAACGTTGAGGCGGTTGAAGACGATCTTGGCTGGCTGAGAGCTGTAAAGGGCAGACAGGGTTAATTACAGGTGTCAGCTCGGGATAGTAAGAAGGAAAGCTCGGCAACAGAAGTTAAGGCTGCCTGTCAGTTTAGCTTCAAGTAACTTTAATACTGAACGACAAGCATTGGAATTTACTTTGAGGATTAACACATTGACATTATTCTTGCAGAACGTTATTAATATGAATGGGTTTAGATTACAGTATTTTGACTAACTCTATACAATCCCTTTCCGCTTGTTTATTAGGAAACTGTTTTAGACACTGAGAGAAAGACGCCAGTCATGCTGTTTAACTCTGGTCCTGTACATCAATGGCATTTCCGAGCTCTGCTCTGGTGCCACCGAAGGTGGAGTTGCTGGTGCGGCTTTCAGGCACGATCGGGCCATGGTCTCCGGTGGAGGAGAAGGCTACACAGCACCCGAAGGAGACAGCGACGAGCCCAGTAATAGGTTTTGTCCGATATTGGATGCCCTAGATTCACTGATGTTACACGATCACATATGGATAGAGATGATAGGCTAGTTTCATTCTTAGGCCAAAATATAAGCAGATACTCACGTTGTCAGGGGCCAAGCGGTCGGCCTGAGCTTCAAGTCGCTGAGCTTAGTCTCGACCTGCTGCGTAGGACCTGGCGTGGAGATAAACACATACAGTACACAGACGTGTTTAAATCAGTTTGACCCATTTAGCAATTTATGACAAACTGTCAAACAAAAGTGGAGGGGGCGCTAACACTGCATGTGGTCGCTCACCTGTCCGCCGTTGTGTAACAAGTTTACTGGGCCCTCGTGTGATTGTGTACATCATGTGAGCGCCGGTTGCCTCGAACAAGTCCTCTAGTTTTCTCAAAGCTAACATCCGCTGCACGCATAGACCGATCACTCAAACCTCCTGCCTCGGCCGCCAGCGGAGACCTGTCTAAGCGAGCGTGACTTCCCCCGGTCAGCTGCTCCGGGCTCGGCCTGTGGGAACACTGTGGAAACGCTGCCCCGTGGACTGCTGCTCCCGAGCAGGAGCCGAGGCGACGCGCGCGACGCGCGCGACGCGGCTCCGGGGGAGGAGGCGTGTAGGTCAGTCAAGGAGAAAGCGACTCCGCCTGCCGGGACCGGTGGTTCACGGACAGGGCACTGTGTTGGTGAGTTGCGCAGACAGTAGCAGTCCGGATCGGTCACTCCGTCCTTCCCGTTCCGCTCATGCTTTGACCTGCTGCCTGATTAGGCGCAAGGGCACTTCACACTATGGTATTTTGATAAGGGCGGAAACTCAGCATGCTTGGGCGAAGTCGAGCCAGCGAACATAAGAGAACACAAATTCCGGTTGGCTTTTCAAAATAAATGCCCTCAATGACCAAGCCTGTGTGTGTGCGTGTGTCTAGTGTGTGCATATTTTTTCCATGCAAATTGGCAAATGATAACTTCCCTGCTCTTTTATTAGGCAAATAATGTAGTCTTGAGAAGCTAGTATAAATTTTAACGCGTCACAAAACTTTGTTTAAACTTGTATTTTTATTTTGAAGGTAGATGGTTTTTATTGTTTGTGCTTTCCTTTGATCGAGCAACTTTACGCAGGTGCCCTCTTCAGTGACGTCGCTGCACGCTCCTCACACGTGGGAGGAGCGTCACCTTTCACCTAATAAACCAAACGCGTATCAGCGTAGATCAGGGCTGCTCAATCCTGGTCCTCGAGAGCTACCGTCCTGCTAGTCTTCCAACTCTCCCTGCCGCAGCTAATACTGATTACCTTGACCAGGTGTGTTTACCCAGTCAGCAGCTTACTGACACACCTGATCTAGGTAATCAGCCGGGAGAGTCGGAAAACCGGCAGGACGGGAGCTCTCGAGGTCCAGGATTGAACACCCCTGGTGTAGATAAATCAGAAACGTGTTTATTGACGGTGCTTACATAAAACATAAAGACATAGGACATAAAACATAAGCAACTGAAATAAAATAAACAGAAACTTACTGAGAAATGTTCTGTTTTGTTGTTAATTTATCAAATTTTCAAGTCTAATTCTAATTAAATATTACATTTAGAAATAGACTTTACCAGTAGAGATGACTGGTGACTGACAGGATGTATGGTGCCAAAATTATAAACATTTACTGTTATCCACTAAACATTATGAGGTGGTTGAGATGGATACCTTTTGTAAAATTGCTGTTAAATATTAAATATTCTGTCACAGTGAGCTTAGAAAGTGTTTAGTAAAGAAGAAGCTCAGACAGGTTTATCCAGTGTGATATCCAACACTTAGCCCCCTGTTCATCTGTTCTATCTGGGTCAGTCAGCTTATAAACAGTTAACAGTCCACACTGCAGATTTAGCACTGACAGCGGAGAGGTCAGATTGCAACTTGTGGCCAGTTTCACAGTAAGATACATTTCTTAGCATGCACACTTCACCTTATTGAACATATGGTAGGATTGAGTTTATTTTTTAAATAACTGTAGTGTTAACCTATGTGGTGTCCACTGGCTGTGCAGCAGTGTCACTCCTGCCAGGCAAAGCTTTTAATGTGATTTTTAAATGAGACAGTGAGCATTTTTTCACTCATTCATTACACACTGCTCAATCTGTTTTTCATGATTTAAGTCTTTATTGTGCTGTTTAATTAAAACTGCAAATCATATGCAATCATATCATACTTAGATCAAGAGGTATATATCTCAAAGAAACATAACTTGCCAAACACAAGTGTTTCTCAACATTACTTAAAGCTTTGTACAATCTAAGCAGCCCACTTCTATTAACCTGTTCTTGCAGATTCTGTCCCTTTAGCACCGCTGACGTCTACAGTAAATGATTTCTATCAAAAAAAGGAAATATGAAATTTCAATTCAAAATCAACTGTCCCACACATAGTTTCACTACCAAGACACCAAAATTTCACATATCACATAAATATTTACAAACGGTTAAAATATACACCATACTACATAAGCCCAAAAGTATTGGTGACTGAGGTTTTATGATGTCTCTTTTCCTGCACCACAGTTGAGAAGACATTAAAGTGTGATCAAGTGTCAAGCTTAAGTGTTATTTTTAAAAGTTTCCAAAAAAATATGGCATTTACAGTCATTAAAGCAGAGTACCTTCATTCACAGAGAAACAATTGTGGCCCACAGCTCTGCAACTGTTGTCATGTAATGAGCATGTGCATTTGGCAGCTGCATGACTGAAACAAATAATATATTTTTGTGAAACCTCTGGCATTTTTCAAATACTAGACCTAACCTAAACTAGAAGCTGTTTTTCAGAATAAACACACCACACAGGAGAGTGATGCAAATCCCTGTACATAAAATCTTATTTCTTTGTACATTTCCATTTGTATTTTTCCATTCCAAATGTAACAAGATTACTTGTATTAGTTTCAAGATAATAAGCAAATGTAGGTAGTAATTTAAAGGTAAAGTTGTTCCTTCCGTTCTTCCACCAGGCTGTCGGGGATGTAGTTTTTCTCAGTAATGAGGCTCACAGTCCTCCACCAGGCTGTCAGTGATGTAATTGACATGGAGTAGCTTGTGGTAGTACTCTTTCTCCACTTTTGTGTTAACTGTCCAGGCTACAACTTCCACCCCTCTCTGGGCCCAGTATTGCACATAGTCCCTGCAAACAGCACACAGAAAAGTTATTCTGTCCTGTAAACATTTTGAAGTGACTGCATTCCCCAAAATGTGCTCATACCCTGCAGTATTTACTGGTGTTAAAGGAAAACGTCACAGATTTTCAATGGGGGTTGACCAAAACAGTCTCAGGTAGAATTTAAGAATGAAGGGACACTCAGATCATTTAAAGTACTAGTTAGTCTGTGAACCCACAGCAAAAAGGCCTCTGGTCTGTTTCAGATGCTTTTGCAGAGGAATAAAGGATAATTTCTCTGCATAGAAAATGTGGAGGAATCTGAGTGTCCCTTCATTCTTAAATACTACCTGAGATTGTTTTGGTCAACCCCCATTGAAAATCTGTGAAGTTTTCCTTTAAGCAGTAATTATAAAAGTGGTAACCTTATAATTAGAGGCACATGAAGCAAATAAAGCCCATTGTATCATTAATCTAAATTCTAGTTAAGGTGCCTCAGCAGAAACTCACTGTGAAACAAAGTTCTTTTGGATCAGGAAGGCTGAGTTTCCACACAGCTTCCAAAGCACATGATGGTGCGCAAAGTCCAGCAACACATCATTCAGTGTGAACCAGAAGTGTTTCCATGAAGATGAGAAATATGGGGTGCCGTCTCCAAGCCGACTCAGGCTCCATGGCCTGTGGGTTAATGCAGTGACCACTTCTGGATCACTCTGTCTCATCTTGGCCAGAAGAATAGACATAAAAAGATTAAAGTTTGACACATGCTAGCAATACATAGGCAAAGAAGTGTCAAAATCATCTGTGATTCAATATTGTACAGACTGACGTCCCTCTAGTTTTAGTGAATTGGTGGGTTTTGAGAAGTGTGTGAGCTAAATTTTTCAGATTCACTGATACAATCACATAATATATAATTTTGTTCACTGCCGAAAAACAATGTCAAAAAAAATACCATAAATGAAACTTCCCTCTTACCTTGTATATGACACTGGGCTGAAAGGAGCAAACGATGCTGCTGTTGTAGAGGACTGGATACTTCTTATACAAGTCCTTGAGGGCTGCAGTCGCCTGGAAGAAGAGCAAACACATAGTTACTGTCGGTCATTCAACTGTGTCCAGCATGTCTGTTGTTTTAAGGTCTGTGTGTGTGTGTGTGTGTGTGTGTGTATGTGTGTGTGTCCAACGATGTCACGCTAAGCAGCAGCTGTGTAAGTCTGGGTAAGCTACTGGGTGAAAAACCTAGCAGGAGAGCAGTTCTTCATTCCTTACTCATCTAAAAATGTGCTGAGTTAGAAACCACCGGTGTTATGATGCAAATCCATAGGTTGCCTTGTAATAGACTAGCAACAGTGATTGCTGGCTCTGGATCAGTTTATTTGTATTTAAAATTCATAATTAAATCAAATTTCTACAATATGAAAAAGTCCTGTTATTTTGGTTTAGCCTGTTTGGTTTGAAAATGTTGTTAATAAAATTTTTCAATTTGTAAATTGTAATTGTAAATTTATGTGAAGACAGAACTAGTGTAACAAGTTTTGAAACCATTGAACCCTAAGCATTGACTAAAGTAACCAATCATTAACTGTGTATTATGATCATTTTGTACTGGGGCACCATAAAAGCCTTCTTTCGAATAATATAAACACAATATCGAACATTCTGGTGTTCTGCTTTAAATGTTGCAATGTTGACTGGGTACAGATCAATTACAGAGTATACGTATAAGTTGCTGTTTGTTAGTTCCATTGGCCTCACCTCATTTGGATGACCTTTAACATCAAAGTAGATAGTAAGATGTAGTTTGATGCATTCCTTCACTGCTTCCTCCAGGGTTGGAATCTTCTCCCCAGGAAATTTCTGCCTGGTAAAAGTAGATGGTGCTACATGATACTTTATTCAAGATAAAAAGTGAACAGTTACTGTGGCTGCAGCTTTTTGGGTATGTAACCATAGAGCAGACAGATGTAAAGGGTATATTAAAAGAAATTGAATTTATCAAAAATGTTGAAAAATGTTTTGAAAATGTTTAGTTTTAGGCAAATCTAGAAAAAATAAATTTGGGACATCATTAGTATTAATCTGTAACTCTTGCAGGCTTCCCATAAAACAGGTATAACATGTCTAACTTGCTGCCGACCTCCAGATAGTGACAGTGGAACTAGTCATTAGTGTGGGCTGACGAGACGTTTGTTGTGCTGTGATAACCACTGCTGCTTCAGATTGCCAAAGAAAATAACAGAGGTATAAACTAAAGACTTCTGTAACCACGTCTGTATTACAGCAAATGTATAACCTCTGCACTCACCAGAGCCGATGCTTAGCTGCTGCGTCTAGTTTAGTCAGGTCAGAATGTGTCATCTGGTCAAGTGGGCCCGACCCGTTGGTAGTCCGGTCCACAGTGTCATCGTGCATTAGGATCGGGACACCATCTGCTGAGAACTCCACGTCAAGCTCCACACCCGTTGCCCCATTCTTACTGGCCTAGAGTAAAAATATTTAAAATGAGGAATCCAGGAAGTTTTGTGCAGGAGCTATTTGTTTTCTTTGTTAATTGTTGCATATCAATATACAGTATGTTGATTCATTGTCATAATTTAGGTTAGCTTCTACTCTTGATTTGCTTATTAGATATTTGCGTTTTTCATTCATTGGTTTAGTTATTGCCCAGACACGGACCTCAGCGGCTATAGGGGGGCGGGTTAAGGAGACGGGAGGAGCCTGGGGAGGCAAACAGTTTTTACCGGAGACGGAGACTCAAAGACAGATTGAAAGGACAGAAACCTGCAAAGAGACCGTGAATGGACAGCGGCCGCAAGACACACGAACCCACGCAATAGGAAGCCACCACGGATTGTTTGTTTGTTGGAACAATAAATCACCCGCATACAGCATTAACTGGAGTAGACATTGCACTTTTTTTCAGTGCAATTCTCTAGTTTCCGCGTAATCACCCAGCCTGTGGCTCCTCAGTGCCCATTCAAAATTAATAGTGAGAGAATCGCCACTACATTTTGCTTCTGATCTTGCTCAAACATGTGCACGTATAAAATGTCCACATAAAAGCAAAGAAAACAAGCTTCTGTTTTTAGTTTTACATTAATAGTGGTCCCCAATAATGTTGTTTAACACAAGCTTAATCTTCTCGTTTGTAGCAGCTCTGCGGGTTGTGGTGAAGGCGTGCTCTCACCTCACGGATCGCTGCTATCGTGTTCTCCGGTGCGTCGTACCCACCGCCCCGGTGAGCGACTACCGACACTTTGCCGGAACCCACCGTGCTTCTGGCTGGGTGCAGCACCTGCCGCGCTCGGTTGGCTGACAGCTGGGGGAACCGAAACACAGCCAAAAAGAGGTAGAGGGAGGCGGTGAGAACCGTCGTCCACACTGGGCTCCTGGTTCCGAGCAGAACCACAACGAAGACGACAGAGTACAAGGTGACTTCGTCTCCCAACTGCAGCATCGTCGCTCCGCCGCCTGACGTCGGCTAATGCCACTGTTAGCTAGCGTTAGCTCCTGTTAGCTAAATACATACATGGACCTGTTAACACCTTTACAACTTAATCTCCTGTTTTTATGACAAAGTCATAAAATTACAAAGTCATAAAAATCATAAATCAAGTCAGAACATCAGCCGGTGACACCAACAAACACCATGACCCGTGACGTTCAGCTACAAAAGAGGAAGTTGTCGTTTTGTACAAAATAAACGTTCAACATAATGAAAGAATGAAGAATGAATTGTAAAATATTCGATCAATTACTGATGTATATTTATTTATATTTAAAATCTTGTTTAAATTTCATCAAAACAATTATTAAATGTAGTACCTACAAATTTGATGAAAACAGGAAATTGCGATGATCGATTTTTGTGGTCTGCTCTAAACTATAGAGTCAAATTAAGGTCACATTAGATCTGTGCCAGAACCAGATTTGTACTTGTAGACTTAGTGAGCTATACCATGCTTACACTTATAATTTGGGGTGTTAAAAATCGTGCCTAAATTTACAAGTAAAATAACGTGACCTTAATTTGCCTCCACACTCTGATTGGATAATGAACAAAGAAGTTATCGCAGTTAGGTTAATCTACCTCCTGTCGGTAACCCAGAGTTAACGCACGTGCACGGCGTATATATAAAGACATTGTCAATGGATCGCCGAATTCACGAGTCACCATGGAAATCCGAAGCTACACTATAATGGCAGCTTATTTCAACGGCGGAGTTGGAGGTTTTAATGCAGAGAATGAAGAATTTAAGACGATTATTAATAGAAAAAGCAACACAGCTGCATCGGCGAAGGAAAAAAGAGAAGAAGAAAAAAGTAAATTGAGTTTATTAATTACCGTTATGTTGCCCTCTCCTCTGTTATTGTAAAGGAAAATTGAACATAACTTCCACATCGTTTTGTACCATTAATTCCATGAGATTTGAATAATATTAGATAATAGTAATGTTCTTGTTTAAAAGGTGTAATCCTTCTGGAGCAGGAGGAACTCTGTCCCAAGTCAAAATGAAACACAAAACCCTACAAAAAAGGTAAGATTTGATTACAGAATTACAGGATCTATATCTTGCATAGGCTTCTACAATGTTGTAGTACTCTGACTGACTTTATTTCACTTTGATCTTATGGGTTGCATTGTCTTGCAGTCACTGAGAAAGCACAGTCTGGGACATTGTGTGAAGCAATGTAAATAATATTCCATTTTATTTTTCAGGACATGAAGAATTGATGAGTGCTTTGGTACAGAAACCTTAATAAAAGTGATTCTGACAAATCATGTGTCTTAAGAGTCTTCCATCTTTGTGGTCTACTTGGTTCACTACTGGATCCTCTTGGTCATCTTCAGCAGGACAAGAAGGGTGGCTCTCCTCGTATTGTGGCAATGTTGTGAAGGACAACACAAGCAGCTATAAAGTCACATGCCCTCTCTGGACTGACCCTGAGGCCACGTAGACACTGGAACTTCGCCTTCAGGATGCCTGTGTTCATCTCCACCTTGGCCGTGTTCTGCTGTAGGCCTGGTTGAACTGTGTCTGTGGTCCAGGCTCAGGTTCAGGGTAGGGTGTCATTAAATAGGGCAAACAAGGGAACCCTCTGTCCCCCAGCAAGTAGCCATTGTAGTTTCCCGTAATGATTGAAATGTGTAAAACAATAAAACTATACAGTAAAAACAAGAACTTGTGTAAATTACAACATACCATGTTGAAACATGTGACATAGTGATGATTCCCTGAAGATTCTGGAATCATGCACTGACCCTGATTATTTGGCTTCAACATTAGTGATGAGATGGGTTGCATCAAATATTACCTAGTTAATGGAAACAGTAATGAGTTTAATGGTCTTTAAATCAAAAGATTCTGAACAGGAAATGATAGTTACCTGCAAATTGATACTGTGAAATGATTTCCTATTAACATAGTCTCCCTCATTGACTGAAGGAGCTTTAATAGGAATGTGGGTGCTATCGATGCACCCAATCAGGTGCGCTACGCACAGAATGCTTTCTGTGGTAAGTGCAGACCCGCGTTTGTTAAGTTTGAGATGAAATGTTTCAAATGGTTCGTTAAATACATTAACAATTCCTTAGAAAAATGCGCTACCTCCTTCAAATAATTCTCATATGAAAATCATATGAAAAAAACATTGATACGTGGCTTTATGACCCTCTCACGGTGGAAAAAAATATAAAAAGATGCGCCTTCACGTCCACGGGCTCGTCATCAAACGGGCACGCCCTGTTCAGTAACCTCTGAAACGAACTTACCCCGAAATATAACCTGCTCCGGAGCAGGTTATGTTCAGAGAGTAAGAACCGAAAGATGAGGTTAATCACTAACTTAACCTCAAACTTACTTGGGTATGTCACACAACCCGCTTTCTGGAACACACCCCTGAAAGCTCCACAAGCAGCAACAGGCTAGTCCACTGACTGATGACTTGAATAATGTGATGATGAATTCAGACAGACATGATGGCTCATATTCATGTGTTTGAAGTCTGACGTTACTCACGTGACTGGCGGAGGATTACTTACCTGTTAGCGTGCGCTCTCAGCGACAGAATAATCTGTGGATGAAGCGCATGGTTTACATTACATAACCCTAACAGGTAGTATGGGGTGCCGAATGTAAAAGGAGCACCTATAACTAGTTTTCTCACATTTAACTAAGTGACACAAAATGTTTTCTCACATTTAGTTAAATGTGCAAAAGTCTAAAGTCTAAATGTTAAATATAAATGTAAATGTAAAATGTTAAATGTAAATGTAAAATGTTCAATGTAAATGTTAAATGTAATTGTTAAATCTAAATGTAAATGTTAAATCTAAATGTTAAATGATCAAACTGAATATTTAAGTAGACTCCACCCCCTATTATCCTAGATCAGTAACGCGGACTCAAACACGGCAAACAGTACGCATAGCTCTGTCCACATCCGACTCTGGATCGGTGCACGAAAACACTGGAGAGAAACCTGAAGTCAAAGCCATCATGGCCGCCAGCTCCGACTCCCTCCCGTTAGCGGAGATTGAAGGGGCTGTAACGGCAGGTGTGCGGGCTGAGGCTCCGCTTCAAACTGCTGTTCTGTTGTAAACACCATTAATGGGAAGTTAAGTAGGTTTAAATAGAATATTTCTGTGGCGCCGGTGGAGAATTAGTTGGCTAACTTTACTAGCTAGCCGAAGTTACGTCCAGGCTAAAAACAAAAGTTTCCAGATCAGATGTGGGCGGGATTTGTACGCACTGTTGGAGGTGTTTGAGTTCGCGTCTCTGATCTGAGACCAGCGCTGTTTGAGGGTAGGGGTGGAGTCTACTTGCACATTCATGAATATTCAGTTTACACTCAGCGATCATTTAACATTTAACACTTACATTTAACATTTACATTTAACATTTAACATTTACATTTAACATTTATATTTAGACTTTTGCACATTTAACTAATTGTGAGAAAACATGTGTCATTTAGTTAAATGTGAGAAAACTAGTTATAGGTGCTCCTTTTACATTCGGCACCCCATAATGTAGGTGGGTAACATTAGGCGCTTCATCCACAGATTACTCTGTCGCTAACATGTGGCTAACGTCAACTGGTGTTGTATTTTTTCCTATGTAATGCTGTACAAATTTTCTGGTTGGATGTTCACAAATGGTTAAAGAATAAATTCCCGCCCATTATGAGTTTCTTCTCTAAAGATGACATAATATTTGGTGTAACATTAAACAACAAAGTAGATGATTTATGTATTAATACTGTATTGTGTTTAGCTAAATTCTTTATACACAAAAACAGAGTACAGAGATGTCCCCCCAGCTTTGCCTTCTTTTAAAACGAATTTGGTGTATACCTAAGATCCCTAAGTTTGGTTGATTCAGCCAAAACTAAAAAAAAGTTGATACCATGAGTAATCCTCCCAGTGGTTTAGATAACTAAGTCAGTCATTGATGTATTCTCCCTGCATTTGTACCACTACCCACTCTGTAATTAATTTTTTTTATTTTTTGTTTTTACTTTACACACTGTCCTTCCTGTCATTGTTACTTTTGTTACCTTTGTGCGCCCTCCTTAAATATTGTATGACTCTAAGCTGTATCCGCCATGTTTGGTATACAGTAGGTGTAATTGACAGTTGTTTAAATAAAAGGTTAAGACGAAAAAAAACAACGTCAACTGGTGTTCTATATGAAGGAGTGACCATGTTAACTGGCGACCGACTTCCGGTGAGTTGTTTTACCCGGTGACCTACTGTTAGCTGTCCCTGTCAATGCCTTGGTTTACATTACCTAACTGTTAGAGCGTGCGCTCTCTGCGACAGAGTAATCTATGGACGGAGTGTAGCGTTTAACTCGTGTTTTGTGCCGTGTTTTTTGTGAACGATCAGGCGCGTCTTGTCCATAACCGACACCGTTACCTGCCGGCAGGCGCTGTCAGCGCCTAAGTAAACTGTGAGTGAAGCGAAGCAGAGTCAGAGTGGTGCAGGTCTCAGCTGACGGTTGAACGTGAATGCTGCGAACTAAATAAACGATTGCGAAGAAATGTAGGGGGTTGCAAGGAAATAAAATAAATAAAACATATCAGAATGAGCTTTTTTATTAACAATTAGAGGTGCCATCCTGGACATATGACAGTCAAAGAGCGGCTCTCCAGCCCTGACATCGAGCTGCTGGCCGTGGGCCTCTGTCCATATTATTTACCCAGAGAGTTTCCACACGTTATCCTCATCGCTGTTTACGTTTCCCCCTCCGCGAGCGCTGCTGCGGCATGTGACATGTGTCTCCAACCTGCAGTCCAGTCTTCCTGACGCTTTCTTTATGATCTCCGGTGACTTTATTCACACCAACCTCGACAAGTCACTTTCTACAATCACCCAGTTTGTGAGCTGTCCCACCAGAGATATGAAGACACTGGACCTGATGTATGCTAATGTTAAGGATGCATACTCTTCCACTGCCCTCCCGCTTCTGGGAAAGTCATATCACAATTTGAGGACATAGATGGACTGACAGACTGCATCACAGATTATATTAATTCATGCGTGGACACCCAAGTACCTGATAAAACTTTTCACTGCTTTCCTAAGAACAAGTCATGGATCACGCGTGACATCAAAGCCACCCTGAATGAAAAGAAGAAAGCATTCAGCCTGCGCTGCTGGGAGAGAAACTGAAGGACATGCAGGTGGAGCCCCTCTGATCTCATGGATCATGGACTACCTCACCAACCGTCCCCAGTACGTCCATCTGCAGAACTGTGCGTCTGACACCGTGGTCTGCAGCACAGGTGCTCCTCAGGGGACAGTCCTGTCTCCATTTCTCTTCAGCCTGTACACCTCACGCTAGAGTTCAGGTCAGACACAGTCTGGGGGAAGAAGCTGACTCTGTGTCTGCTGGTTCTGGTGACTATGGCGTTGTGACGCCTGCCAGAAGAGAGGAGTTGAAATGTGTGTAGTTTTAGGTGCAGGGTGTGTGGGGTCAGAAGTGATGCTTACAGCTCGTTTTCTGAGTCTGGCTCGGTACAGGTGCTCTATGGAAGCTCAGTACAGATGATCTTTTCTGCTGACTGGACCACTCTCTGCAGTCTGTGTCTGTCCTGCCTGGTAGCTAAGCCGAACCACACAGTGACAGAGACGCAGAGGACAGACTGGATGATGGCCGTGTAGAACATGGTCAGCAGCTCCTGGGGCAAGTTGAACTTCCTGAGCTGTCTCAGGAAATACAACCTCTGCTGGGACTTTTTGCGGACAGTGTCTATGTGGAGGAACCACAGTATTACAGGGGTGATTGTATTAGAGGCAGAGCTGAAGTCCATGAACAGGATCCTGGCATATGTGCCAGGGAGATCCAGGTGCTGCAGGATGTAGTGGAGTCCCAGGTTTACTGCATCATCTGCTGACCTGTTTTTCCTGTAGGCGAACTGCAGGGGGTCTGATGTCCTTCAGATGCCTCAGCACCAGCCTCTCCTCCTCTCTTAGGGAGGAGCACGATGGTGGAGTGTCTGAAGCAGTTGGGCACTGTACAGTAGACAGCTGCAGAGACCCTTTGAAGATCTGAGTAAAGATTGGTGTCAGTTGGTCAACACAGACTCTGAGGCAGGTTCGAGCCACACCGTCAGGTCCTGGAGCCTTTTTGGTGTTTTGCCTCTGAAGGAGTTGGCCGATTTCTTCTTCACAGATCTTCTGTGCATGTAGGGGGTCTGGTGACGGCAGGGTGTGAACGTTGGGGGGTGTAGGTGAGCCTATTGTGTGGCTGGGAGGTGTGAAGTGGTTCTTTTCAAACCGGCAGTAGAAGCTGTTAAGGTCGTCTGCCAGGCATTTGCTGGCCTCGGTGTAGAGACAGTTTCCTGCAGTTAGTGATGTGCTGCAGGCCTCTCCAGACTGACGCAGGGCAGTTTGTTCATAGGCTGTTCTGCAGCCTTTCACCATATCTCCTTTTAACTGCCTTTATCTCCTCTGTCACCCTGTTTCTGGCCTGTCTACAGGAACCGGTCACCACCTCTGGAGGCTTCTTCCTTGGACTGACGCAGCTTCTTTAAGTCCGGTGTGAACCATGGCTTGTTTTGTTGAATGTGCGTACAGTTTTTCTCTGAACTATAACGTCCTTGCAAAAGCTGATGTACAATGTCACAGTGTCAGTGAGCTCATGAATGTTTCCCGCTGCAGCTTCAAAAACCTCCCAGTCAGAGTCAAAGCAGCCCTGCAGCTTCAGTTTGGAGTCCTCCTTCCACCTTTTCATCGTCCTGACCACAAGTTTACAGGTTTTAGATTTCTGCCTGTGAGTCGGGATGCGGTGAAGCAGACAGTGACCAGAGAGCCCCAATGCTGCAGGGCTATATACATAAGAACATATTAATGGTTTGCCCTTTTAAAAAGGAAAGAGACTCATACATAGTATGTTATGTCACATTAGTTTTACTATCTTATCTTATCTTATCTTTGGATAGGTACTTTAGAATTTCAACATATTTTTTACATTCATTTTTTTCTATTATGGAGGGTTTGCTGTTATTTCACCTACTTTTATGTATGTGGTATTGTAATTTTTTTTATTTTTTTTTACGAACAATGCAAACTCCAAAACAGAAGGTGGCGATAATGCGATACTGAAAAATCCAACCGCCATTAAACACAAAGAAGAAGAAGATCACTTCCGGGTCTAGGTAAAGGTAGTGCACGCGCTGGATTACATTTAGCTGCTCTGATTTTGGTTTGTCTTTGTAAATTTCTTCGGTTCAGTCTGTGGCTGTCATGGTGAGCCAATCTTCTTCTCCTATTACTTCTGTTTCACAAGTATGGGGTGAACATACAAATTATTAGCACCCGAGCGTCAAGCCAGACCAGGTCTGTGTTACAGTAATAAATAAAATAAGAGGAATATCTTCAGTTTTTCCAAACAGTTTAGTATTCATTTTTGTATTCATAGCCTTTTATAAGTTTGTCTGTTTTCAATTATACGACTTACAAACCGCTTACTGCCATTTTACATGTACATTAATTAAGGTCAGTATCAAATTCATCTGTTTGAATGTTTACAGATCAGGTCGGTGCTGATGCACAGGTTAACCTGTGCCTCCCATGCTGTTTCTTGCACCAGAAGAGCGCATCTGCAGCTGTATGCGATATCTCACGATGTGCAGCTTCGTAGACAAGATCCAACACCCATTCAGTGGAGACTCCGTGGACTGGTTATACCTAAAGTAACAGGCCTAGCAAGATACTCTGATTTATCTACAGCCAAGTACACTCTGATTTACACCCTCCCACATATAAAGCTCCTTCGAGCTGTGTCCAGGCTCAAACTTCTCCAAACTAGCTTTACTGTGATTATCTTGCCTCCTGTGTATTTTCTTTACCACCAGGGAGATGTCCCATTTTATCTTGTCAGTTACACAACAGGGATAGCTCTGTTTGCTGGTGGCATGCTTTGTATTGCTAGTCACTTCTTCAGGAGAGTTGTGGGCATGATGTACCTGGACCCATCACTGAAAACACTCAAAGTGTCTCACCTTACCTTTTGGGGCAGGCGCCATGATATCTACCTGCCTGTGACAGATGTGATGACCATCGGAGATACAGGAGACTCACCAAATGAAACAATATTAAAACTGAAGAGATACAGCTCTCCAGAGACATTGTATTTCTCTACTTATTTTGGACGTGTAATAGACATTCAGGGCTTTGAGAAGGTGTTTGGAAGTTTAAAATGAAAGGTTAAAGACAATAGATTTAACTGTGATAATCAAAAGTAAATTATATATATATATATAATTTTGCCTTTATGAGAATTAAATTGAAAACTTAGAGCATGTTGCAGGTCATTTGCATATTTTAAGTGACATGTTTAACCATTACTTCACATAACATTTGTATTAGTTACTTGTCCATGAAGTTAAAACTGAATTTTTTTTTCATTGTTAAGTCAGGTTAAAATTAGATCCTGGATTCACCGATCCAGTATCTTTTTCACACACACACACAGACACACACGTGTCACATAACATGATAGATCATTCCAGCATTTTTACATGTTGCAATTACTTATTCATGTACAGTCTTCAGTCCCATGTGTGTTATTTGGCTCATATTCTGCCCAGTACCTACAAGCTAAAAGAAGTTAAAACCCTGGATAAAGTTCTGTGTTTTACTGTACAAGTACTGTATTTCAAACCTACTGGAGGTGTGGACCACAGAAGTTACATTTGATATTTGGGGACATTTTTTATTAAACTGTCTTGGCAAGTAAATCTAATAAAACCGCACTGCACCAAATGGCATGTTTTATTCCAGATGTTACTTTTGATCACACTGTTATGGTGAAAGCTCTGATGTATTCATGTAGATTGAGAGAAGATTCAGTCTAGCTGTTCTGTCTGCTTAAATAGTTTTTCACTGTCACAGACAGGTCATAAACCATATGATGACTGTGTTGAAAGAAAGAAACAAACTATTTTCCCGTTACACTGATAAATAATTCAGCTTTGTTGTAGATGGCAGAAGAGATCAGCATCTTTCTAGTTTTGTTGTTCATAGGAGTTGTAGTCTTTGCTTTGTGGTTTTATTAATGTTACAGCAGTACGGCCCACACTGCAAGTGACCACTAAGTGACCACACTTAATACACCATATCAACAAAAAAATTATGTAACATGTCAGCCTTGGGGTCCCCAGCAGAGTTCATGTCCATTTTCCCTCTGTCTCTGAGTATGTCAATCTAGTGCATGCTAGTCTTGTGAATTGTTGGTTGGCAGAGAATAACATGTGTCACCTGTTGGTTTGATAGGGGCAGTTCTCTTATTAGGAGGGGAGTATATAATGAGGCAGAGGTATCTGAGTGCTGACTGTTCTCCTGATTCAGGGTGGAGAAGACATTAGTCTCACTCAGGGTTTCATTCGGAGCTGGATGTGGTAAAATCTTCATGGATTGGGGTGTTGGTAGTGGTATGTTTTTACATACAATACATACAATATGAAGTTACTGGATTTACTGGGAGCAATGCTTCTGACTACTTTACCAGGCGCTATTACCGGTATGTTCAGACACATTAACAGCTCCTCCAGTTATAAAATTGGCAGACCTTGTTCATAAACATAGTTCTACACATTACACTATCCATTTATGTGTGTTCATATGCACAGCTGTATCCATTTGATTAAGCTAAGAGACACACATGTCCAGGTGGGTGAATGACTTTAAATATAGACTGGGTCCAACCACAGGGGTCAATTGAAGAAGTGATAAGAGAAGACAAGATAAGATACGACTTTATTTATCCCACAATGGGGAAATCTTTTTGTTTGCAGCAGCCCTAGACAGTTTTCAAAACATCAGACAAAACGGAAAAAAGAACAGTGACAACATAACTGTGAAAAAAAGATACTGTGCACAGACTAACACTGCAATATTTTGTGAATGTTTACAGAAACCAAATTAAACGAGGATGAAAGGTTGGAATATGAGGTATTAAAAATTTCACATATTAAAATACAAATGTACAAACATTAGAAAGGTACACACGGTGAAAATGTGAAAATAATTGCACGCTTTACAACAGTAAAACAGCAAAAGTACACTATGTGATCCACAGTGTGTGTCACTGCAGTACTGTATTGTACAGTCTGATGTCTGTGGGGAGGAAAGACCTGCGTTAGCGCTGCTTCCTGCACCGTGGGTGTAACAGTCTGCTGCTGAAGGAGCTGCTCAGAACCTCTACAGTGTGATGCAGGGGGTGGAGGGGTTCTCCATGATGGGTGTGAATTCGATCAACATCTTTCATGGACTCCAGTGTGCAGCCAAGGACACAGGCTTTCTTAACCAGCTTGTTCAGTCTATTCTTGCCTCTGCCTGGATTTCTCCCTGCCTAGCACACAACTCCATATAGGACTACTGAGGCCACCACAATGTCATAAAAGGTCTGTAGCAGCTCTCTCCACACACCTAAGGACCTCACTCTTCTCAGCAGATGGAGACCATATCTTTGTTGTACAGAGAGTCTATGTTTTTTTTACCAGTTCAGGTTATTGTGGAAGAAAACACCCAGGTATATAACAGTGTCCACAGTCTCAATGTCTGAGCCCTGGTTGTTCACTGGTTTAGGATCAGGTGGTTAATTTCACACCAGCCGACAAAGTCAGAGATGACTGCTTGCCTGCTCATTCCCCTGATACACAGCCTACAATGGTACTGTCATGGGAGAATCTCTGTAGATGACAGTGGTGGGAGTTGTATTTAAAGTCTGATGTGTACAGAGTGAACAGAAAAGGGGAGAGCACAGTCCCCTGAGCTTACATGTGATGTTAAGTTACCTTAAGTTACCCTACCCTATTGCAACTGCAAGTTTTCTGTGATTAAACGCGATTAACGCGTTGATATGAGAAGCATTAAGTAACAAATTCAAAAGTGTTGTAATTCCTTTTTTTAATTTTAAAACTACTACTCTAAGTTGAGAGCAAAACTCGGTGTACATTCTGACGTCGTCGATTTAAAAGTCCTCTCCTCTTTAAGTGATGCTTCAGACTAAGTACTATGGTGATTCAGCTGATTCAGATTTAACTTTGCTTTGACTGACTTCTATGAGCTCTGCCATTCAAGAGATTCGGTTTCAGCTCAGTGAGCACTACAGCGGTTATTAGGTCCCGCCCCCAAAGCGCTGATTGGCCGAGAAGCATATTTTAGGCCAGTAGTGATCAACAGCCCGCTCCTCCTGTGACTCATCGTTTATCTGAATGAGTATTCAGAGCTGGTGACAACAGACTTTCCAAATATTAATAATAAAAGAAAAGAAAAGAAACTGCGTTAACATGCCCAGCCCTATTAGTATTAGAGTTGCTGCCAGCCAAGCTAATGTACAGGCTAACGTTAGCAATATAAGCTAACGCTATTCTTGACAGTCAGTCGTAACTTTAATCAAATTTCACATCGCAAGACAAAATAATGAACTATATAATACTTATTTGGTGCTCATTCGACTATTCTGTCCTGTCTGTCTTTTTCTGTTTTGTCCTTAGCATCCTGAAGCTAGTTTCAACTTCTACTTTGTTTACAAGCAGTACAAAAACTAATGATCCAAAACACACATTGCCCCGTCAGCAGTAGAATCCACAAATTCATCCTAGAGGAATCGGCAGTGGTAAAGCCAATATTGCCTGCAAAATGAAGTAGTGGTATTGAATTAGGTGCTGCCAGCCAGTCAGCAATAATACACAAGCTAACGTTAGCAACATAAGATAGCGTTACTCCTGACATCCCAAAAGAGGAAACGCAGCAGCTCGTAACTTTACTCAGTGCTCATTTGACTACTGTCCCAGCTGTTTTTCTGGTTTCCTCTTGGAATCCTGAAGCTAATTTACAGCTCCCAGCCTATCCCTATCCAACACACACCTACGGGCAAGTCAGCATGACCAATCAACCTAATGCATGTCTTTGGACCGTGGGGGGAAGCCGGAGAACACGGGCAAAACTCCACACAGAAAGGCACCCGGTCCACCCCCGGAATTGACCCAAGGACCTTCTTGCTGTGAGGCGATAGTGCTACCCACTACCCACAGCCCCGTAGCTGATCTACAGCTGTCACGTGAAATGAACGAACGATCCATAAGGATGCACCCGGAGGATATTGCAGGCAGGAGAACATTGTCCACAGTGTCTCCAGACTCTATTACATCTGTCCCCTGCTTTCATCTTTGAAGAGCACAGGGTGCCAGTGGCAAATTTTCCAGTCTTGGCATTGTCTGGCAAATGCCAAACGTCCTGCATGGTGTTACGGTGTAAGCACAACCCCCACCTGTGGACCCTCATGGAGTTTGATTTTGACCATTTGAGCAGACATATGCACATTTGTGGCCGGCTGGAGGTCATTTTGCAGGGCTCTGGCAGTGCTCCTCCTGTTCCTCCTTGCACAAAGGTGGACGTAGCGGTCCTGCTGCTGGGTTGTTGCTCTCCTATGGCCCCCTCCATGTCTCCAGGTAGCTCCTCCATGCTCTGGACACTACACTGACAGACGCCACAAACTTTGCCACAGGTCGCATTGATGTGGCATCCTGGATGAGCTGCACTACATGAACCACCGGTGTGGGTTGTATATTCCGTTTCATGCTACCACTAGAGTGAAAGCACTGATAGCATTCAAAAGTGACCAAAACATCAGTCAGAAAAAGTAGAAGAGATGTGGTCTGTGGTCACCACCTGCAGAATCACTCCTTTATTGGGGGTGTCATGCTAATTGCCTATAATTTTGTGTATTCCATTTGCACAACAGCATTTGATATTGATTGTCAATCAGTGTTGCTTCCTAAGTGGGCAGTTTGATTTTAAAGAAGAGTGACTGACTTGGAGTTACATTGTGTTGTTTAATTGTTCCCTTTATTTTTTTTGTGTAGTGTAAAAAAGTTCTGCAGAATCACGTGTGTAGGAGTCCAGAATGCAGATTAAGGCTCAGTGCAGAGCAGTAGCAAATTACATGTAGAAGAGGAGATTTGCTAGACTCAAATATATTTCATTAAACATATTTCATTTCATACTCAGCTAAAAGTCTAAAGTCAAATTTTAAAGAGAGATGCCAAACATCTGTATGCCCACAAAAAGAAAAAAAGATATTTAATTTAACAATGCTGTCTTTGCAAACAATCATAAATAAAAGGGATAATTAATTCAACATGTAAAATTAATAAAAGACAATATACTCTACAAAGTGTTAGGAATATTTCTATTTAAAAAAGTGTACCTACAAGTTTAAAAAAGAACAACCATGAAATTGTTACAGTACAGGGAGCATCATCACTTCCAACATCATAGTTCAGAGTTATAGGAAGATGTCATATAACATGTTGGTAGTGTACAAGCAAACTACACAGATCATCATTCCCAGACCCACCTACACATTTTGTAACATTTTTGTAACATTGTTGTAACAATATAAGACCCAGATCCAACACTAGGCAGTGTGTTCATGATTAAGGGATACAGTGTATGAAAATTCTCTGTAATCTGTAAATTATATATGTACGCAATTTAAAATGAGGCACCGCATGTGTGTTTAAGTTATTATAATATGAAATGTAAAAAGTACCAGTGTTGTTAAGATTAGGTATATAGTACCATTCACTAATTAATGGTCCCTGCTTGCACACATGGCTCTTTCAAAACCCAAAACAAGCCCCAAATTAACTGTGATTTGTTTCCTGTTAGTCTAAAATTGAGGCAACTTTACCAACTTTACAACTCTATAAGATCAAAATATGTGAAATTTATTCTCTCATGCAAGAAGGGAGGGGGACTGAAAATCTATAGATATGGGCCATTTAAAGTACCATAATTAACGTGACTTTTCATCATTCATCAACTAGTGAAAAATCCTTTGCTCAATGTAGGCAAGTAGCAACATTGTTAAACATGGCAGAATGCAAGATGGACAGCCCTGTAATAATTTGAGTATATATTAAATAACAACAACAGAAGGTAGGTGGTTCACATGCTTATTCTGAATTTTAATAGACATATCTCTCTGAGATAACAATTTTCAAATAAAATTTACTAATAATGCTAAATACTACAAAATCTAATTATGTTGTGGCCAGTGTAGTATCTTGCCATTATTCAGGAGCCTTTACAGTAGTCTTCTCTCTTCAGTTACCACAATTTCCCGAACTACAAGCCGCTACTTTTTTGATGCACTATGAACCCTGCGTCTTAAACAACTCTGCAGCTAATTTGCAAACCATGCAGGAGTTGCTGCGCTCAATGAAAGCCAAATCAATTGCCAGCTTAAAAGAAGCCGAGTCGAAAAGGCCTGTCCGTCAGGGCACGCATGACAGTGCAGCTCCCTTAGCTATGAAGAAAAAGTCACTGAAACAGTGAAAGAAGACCAAGAAAGTGTTTGACAAAATAAATGTGGGGCCGTTAAGTTCTGACACTGGAGAAGACGACTTTAGTAATTCTAATCTGCAGAAGGTAGATAGTGATAAATTACTTTTGTGGTATGCTGCTGTATTTTTTTAGCCAGCCGTGTTAGAGGAATTGTTTACCGTATTAGCTGCTCTATAGCTCGAAAATTACGGCAATATTTTTACTCCTTTACCTACAAACCAGTAGAAACTGTGAAGGGTTTCTTCCAGTGGCATTGTGTTTGTCTATGCCTCTCTATGTCCAGTAAAACCACCTTAACCATCACAGACAAAAATATCTGCCACCTGTGTATTAGAGGTTGGCCAATGTGTCAATAGTAGAACACAGGCCTAAATGACCTTTTGCATGCAGGCATTGTAATGACACATAAAACCACTAAGCCCAAAGTAAGAGGTAAAGTTTTGGATAATGTTAACTAAGGTTTATATAAGTAATAAAATAACACATGGTGAATCATAGAAAATGTTTGTACCATTTGGCTGCAGGCTGAGGTGTATCTACAGATAAACCACAAGAGGGAGCAGCAACAAAACTATTGATAGTTGAGACTATTGTCTCAAACTGACAGGTGGTCTGAACAAAGCAAGCACAAAGCATCTGCAATCACTCTCGGTCTCATCTGCTTTTAGAGAAATCTATAGCACCTAAACTGTATTCTTATTTTACTCTACTTCTATATTAGACTACATACAAAGTCCATCTTTTTCTCTTTCTGATACATTATTTCTTTTCTATTCTCTCTGGTGCTCTCCTTTGCTGCTCCATCTCTTATTTCTTCTTTGCCAATTTTCATTTAACTGTGTTAACATTTTACCCTATTTTTAGGGGTTTCTTTGTTTTTAACCTTAACTAAGGTGTCACTCGCATTTAGCACCTGTTAAATTGACTAAAACTCTGAGTGCCTAATTTTTTAACTTTTTATTCTGTGCTACTACTTCCTCAAACTCCCCACCTTTAATCATATGTAAACAGTTTGGATTGAGATTGACAAGTGACTGAGTGAAAATTAGCAGGTGACATACATCAAGTCTTTCTACACCTGTATTAAGTGCTAGCAGAGAAAGTCTGTCTCAATCTAGGACCCACTTTCTCTTCTTCCACTCTTCTCCACTCTTGTCTTCTCCTGGCTGATTACATGTCCTTTCACTTTTCCACTAGCCTATCATCCTCTGTGATGCCCTGAACTCTGAGCTCTTCCAGGACGTTGTCAAGGTGTCCAGGGTCAGGGAAGCCATGGCCTGTCAGGTTGGAACCAAATTCTGTCTTATGGTGGACCTTAAAAATAACCAAAACAAGTTTTGTATTGTATTGTATTGATGACAAAATATTATGCTCGAATGTGTTACAGCTACAGTGATACTGAGAACACACCTCATTCCAAATGACGGTGTCAGACTCTCCTGTAGTGCTTGAAGTACCAACAGAGAAGATCAATCGGCGGTCCCACGCTATGAGGAGGAGTCTCAGCACCTATGAAATAAGAGTAAAGGTGAAGATGAATTTTTAAATATGAAACATACATTTAAATGTGTCTGAATTAAACATAGGTCTGGGGATTGGTTGGTTTTACCTTGCGCCCTTTATCACTGTCTGGGAGGTAGCAGTGTCTAGGAAAGCCTCTGGCAGTGAAGGGCTTGCCTGGGTTTGGATGCTCTGGTCCCTGATAAAGAAGAGAAGGACTTTAATATCAGTATGAGCCTAACCATATTGTTAAAATAAAGAATAAAACACGCTCTACTATCAGTGCAGATCCCCCACAGTACCTGAATGCCTGGTGGTATGTTGTAAATAATACGTATGGTTTTGTAGTCAGGATGTCCTGGTAGAGAGTGAGGAATAATGTGATACTCCATCTTCCCTGCGGGTTGGTTGCCCGTTTTTACGCCATAGATGGTTTTACAGGTGGGACACTGAAGACTGGAGAAGGAGAAGAACTAAATGATTACAGATATTATTTTCTTCAAATCCATGGGGAATGAGGATGTGTTCTATCTAACTTAGCCTACCTGCCATCCTTGTTACCATTGTTGTACATAGCAACTAGACAGTGGAAATGGTACTGGTGTCTGCACTGTGTAAGTCGCCCAACTGATTCTGCCCTGGAAACTGGACCCACACTAGGTCCTTTGTATCCAGATGGACCCCCTAGTGGCTCCATACAGATGGTACAATCCTAGAGAAGGTAAAAATACTATTTTTGCTAGAACTGTTATGAAAATCTTTACCTTTATAATGGTATAGATGTTAGGAATAAGCACGATTGAAGCAGCAATAATACCTCATCAGGTGGACCTTTTACTTTCTGCAGATACTTTTTTACCACTTCCTCTGGAGTTTTACCTGCAGGTGAAGAGTATAATTTTTTTTCCCATGCATTAAAGACTGTTTTTGCTGGTGAAGAAATTAAGCAAAAAATCTAAACTGCAATAATGTCTTTTTTAGTGATTTAGCATTTTAAGAACCAAACAAAAGCCAATGCAAACCCTTGCGAACTTGTTTTTTTGTGGTCTTCCTAAAGCAGTGGCTGAGGCCTGGCACTGGTTTGATATCATTCTTGCTCACAGGTGGGGGGTGTAGCACCAGTTTAGGAGGCCTTGTTAGGCACACTGGTAAAGCAGCAGCACTCATTAGGATTCCTGTTATCCCTGAAAAACAGAATAAAAAAAATCTCCTCTACAGTATCTTATGAGGTTCACATTTTCACAGCTGTTGTGAGTATGTATTCTTACCAGCAAGTGCAGGGTGAACAGGACTGGATCCATTAAGGTTTTTCACTGGAACAGTAGGAACACTTCAACAGAAGAGAACAGTTTATTGTCCTACCTCTCACAGATTTAAAGTGGCACAGAGTTTCAACTGTACTTTGAGGTAACTACAAGGCTCACTTTGAAAAATTAATGACATTCTTACAGTCAGTAACATTAAGTTGGGAAAAGTCAGAATTCACACAAGCAAAAGAAAAAACAAGTATCACTGTGATTTAATAATTATTGGAGTAAAGATAAACTGGAAACATTTCTTTCAAATTTTTCTGTTTTTCTGTAGCACACTAACTTCTTGGATGGCTGAAGAGCAGAGGATGATTACACTGGGCTGCGTTTATTTATTTATTGGATTAGATTCAATTATATTGTCATATATAATGCATATTGTTAATAAAATGCAGTAGTGCCCACCCAAAAGTGCATAAGTGGCCTACACAAATATATAACAAGGGTAAACATGAGTGTACAGTAGAATTTATGTGTTTATTTTTGTAGTAAATGTATGGCAGTGATCTATATATCTATGTAATCTATAGTACGATTTACTGTTTGAACAGTGAGATACACATATTAGTGTATATACAACAGGATGTACAGTAGGAGGTTAGCTGTTCAGTACAGTGACAATACACTTGGTAGTGGAGTCCAAGCACATTTATTTAATCCAGAATCTGACCCTGAAGCTGGAGTGGAGGCTGCTGAAGTCATTACACTTCGACTGGCGCAAGATGTGTCTCAATGGTAATGACGCATTTACGTCAGTTTTATTTGATTTATGTATTTTGCAACGTGACTAACGGCTGCTAATGCTAACGCTTATGCTAAATGGCCTGTGCAGCTTGAATATTCATAACACTACTTACCAGAAAAACACTTAATAGAAAACACTGCTTTGGCTTACATTACACAAAATATATAAATGTTTGAGAGTAATGACTATAATACATTCAATAGTATGGGTCAATTGGGTCGATTGCAGGAGCTTGGTTAGGCAAGTACTATTATATAACTAATATGTTGATTTGATAATTTTTGAAAAACCTGACACTAATACAATATGGCTTAAAGTGTACGTTTTTAATTCAAATATATTTTCAGCTTCAGTTTTTATGTTTTTTGAGAATTTTTTCGCTTTCAAAGTATTTTTCCTGGTTAGTTTTTTTTTCCAGTTTCAGCTCTTAGGTCTGCATGGCGTGAGGGGGGCGGGACTCCAGGCGAGGAGCCCCAGGTGGGGGATAAGTAGAGGGCGCAAAATCCTGATCTCGCCTAGGTCGATAATGAATACATTGTCAAACATAAATACATCATGACTTTCAGGTGGGTTGTGTGTTTTTTTTAAATTGTAATATTAATTTAATGAAACCCAGACATAGTTCAACAGTAAATATAACTATATAATGTAAACTGGTGGTGTTGCCACTGTATTTAACATATTGTATTTAGCATAGACATGTATTTTTTGCAGATTGTACAGGTTGCCGTTGTCCTTCTCCTGTTTTTTTGTTTACTGGCCTGAGTCGCTGAGTCACGTGAGATCTCAAAGCAAGAGAGGGTCTGTTTTTAGTATGTCTGCTTTACTCTGGCACTTACTTATACAGACAGACAAGTTAGTTAGGTCGTATCTTTGAAAAAACGGCAGCAGTGCGGAGGAGTAAGAATTCAACCCAAGTATTGATATTTTTTTTCAGGGGTATTGATTGTTATCAATACCATCATTGGTATCGATATTATCAATATTAGGATCGATCTGCCCACCCCTAACTTACAGACACCTTGAGACATTGAAGTCCAATATTCTCTAGCGTCAAAAGCAGTGTGATCGGTCTTCTTTAAAAGAATAAAAGAACGATGAAATATAACAAACTTTTGCTTTATGCAGAAGACATTTTGGCAGTAGTCTGCCTCATTAGATGAGTACTACTGAAACTTATTCTAGATTGTCCGGTGTTAGTATTAACTGGAGTATATCGAAAGCCATGCCACGTTCTAAATTATGCTATCCAAAAATCTGAGTCAGCATTGTAGGTGTTTGTCAATTAGTACCGTAGTTAACTATGATTATGATGATAATGATAGGCAAAAGAACATAAACAAACCAGACAGTGATAGGAGGAAGTAGAATACTGCAAAATGCACAAATTTAGTCAGTCTTTGTGCTGCTAATGCAGATCAGGCTTAGGTAATCCAACAAAAGTTACTATGGTAACCAACAATGGGGCTCTGAGGGGCCCAAACAGCTGAAATGTGATGGCAAAGGGGTGAAGACAGGGTAAAAGTAGAGGGGTAAAGCAAGAAACCACAAAACTGTGGGAATGCGATAGAACCCCAAAGTGACATCTTAAACTAAAGATAATTAGTATCAAATAGAGGGATGGTATGCTGATCTATGGCCTTCACACTTAACTGACCTCTCTCCTTTTTCCATATACTACTGTTTGGGGAACCTTTGGGGTCACCAAGACAATTTTGTGTTTTCCCATGAAAAGTCACACTTTTATTTACCACCATGAGTTGTACAATGAATAGAAAATATAGTCAAGACATTGGCATGGTTAGAAATAATGATTTGTATTTGAAAAAGAATTGTTATTATTGTTAATCATAATTAGTAGCTCATTAAATTGACAACTGGTGTTTGACTAGATTGATAAAAGCGTGGTTTCAGCTTTAAAACAAACGTGGTGCCCCAATTTCGAGGAATGTTAATGTTTCTGCATTAATATCAAACTATTATTTTGAATCCGCTACAGTGGTTGTTGGCTGCGGTGGTCGGTCCGCGCAATTTAAAATCGGCTGTGAGGATGAAAGGAGATGTGGTTATTTTTGTGGAGAACGTAGATAAGGTTCACAAAGTGATCAAACATGTCATTGTCATCAACAGCGATAAAATTTCCATGTCTCCTCTTACGCAACCTGCTAAGAATGAAACTGTCTAGCCAGGCACGGTAAAATAGCCTCTTCTCTCAAAAAGTTGCCATTGGGCTGCATAAAACCTGAACTACGTCATGTGATTTCTCACAGGTGTGTACATGGTACTCAACAACAGGGAGGAAGAACTGAATCTGGGTCTGGGTCTTAGGCTCAGTTGACAATTATGATTATGGACTGTTCATCACGTCAGAGGCTATGAATTGTTTTAGCTGGGGTCAACTTCCACTCTCCTGCAGGTGGTAGTGCAGCCGACAATGACAGAGAGGATTAACAGGGAGGACATGCTGACGGACAAAGGACGGTGAAGAAGGTGCAGACGGACAAAAGCATGATGGAGAAGGTGCGGACGGACAGGAGGAGATAGGGAAGCACGAGCAGTGAGTGGGCAGGGCACTGTTGGTGAGACTAGGGGCTGCAACTAATGATTATTTTGATAATTGATTGTCGATCATTTTTTCGATTAATCGGATTGATCAGATAAAAAAATAAAAATTATTATTTATTAGTTATGTTTTGCTTATTAGAAATACCATATTAGTTTTAACTAAATTTTGATTTTGACTCTTTAAATCTCAATCAAAACACAAAATCCAGCATTTGAATAATAAAATTTCAATATCCAAAATATAAATAAACAAAGCAAGCATAGAGTTTTGTTCCAATGTGAAGATCTGCAGCAGCTCCAGTCAACCTGACTGTAGGAGAAAACCCACAAATACACAGGAGAACATGTAAACTCCACACAGGCTCTGAGGCAAAAGGAGGCAACTCAACCTGAAAAACTAAAAACCATGTCATCATATTTTAATGCTGCTGTTACATTTAGTGTCTGCATCGTTTAAGTTGCGCTGTTCTGTGGTGGCGCCGTTTATCACTGTGTAGCGAACAAGATGATTGCGCAGCCAGCTGACACTGGTAGCAGATCAGATTAAGTAAAAAAGTAACTTTTAACACAGGGGCACCTAATGAAGAATCTACATGTGATGATAAACAGCGTTTGTTACCGCTGCTAAATCTGGAACATCAGTGTTTCATTGTTACGTTTGCTTGTGTTGCTGTAGTATTTACAAACCACCAGCTGAACTTTGTATGACTTGCAGGTTAATGTCTTTGTTTGATATTTAAAGCTCATATGAAAAAATCAGGGCGGAGCCTTTTTCCCGCTATGTTAGTTTGCTGTTGCGCTGTGCTGTTAAATGAGCAGCCAGACTAATCAATAACGTCAAATCATTATCGATCAATTTCCATCATCGATTATTATGGATTTGTTGATTTGTTGTTGCAGCCCTAGGTGAGACTGACAACCAACAGGCTGTAGTGGAGACTTTAAATGAAAGTGAAGTTGCTAATATGTCAACCGTAGGACGGCAAAATGTAAACAGTGCTGTAGCTGGACAGAACGCAGGAATGGAGGAAGGTGTAAGTGAAACTACTGTTGACAGAATTTTACTTCTAGAATCAGAAGTCAGCGAGGATGAGATCTCTTTGCTCAGACAGTGAATTGTCTGACTGCAGATTTTGTCTTTACACCCCCCCCCCCCTCAACTGGGGGAGTGGCTCCAGCAGATCTCAAGAACAACAATTGAAATCTATATCCAGAAGAGTGCAGTCTTAGGAACAGCTAAGATACTGCGCAGGACCCTCAAGCTCCCAGGCCTGTAGTAAAGGCCCCAAGCTTGTAAGAGTAAACCTGCCCCAAGGAAGAGGCGAGTGGGGATTTTTTTTTATGCTGCTGCATATTTATTGTTGTGTGTGTGTGTGTGTGTGTGTGTGTGTGTGTGTGTGTGTGTGTGTGTGTGTGTGTGTGTGTTTCATTCACTCACCCTGATGCTATAAGTGCTCTGGACTGGGCTATTGCGATCCTCTGTAATGCAGGTCTGCTTAGCCCAGCTAAACTCGATCTTTGTGGCAATGGGGCATGGCAAACTGGCTTCATCACCACCGGTGACGGAGATGGCAAAGGAGAAGAGGGGGTGGTCACAGTATTTGCAGGGGTAATTAATGTGGCAGTTGGCACTAATTCTGTAGCTGAAGATGAGGAATGCTTAGCAGGAACAATTGGAGGATTCATAGCTGTGTTGCATGAAGGTTGAGCAGGTGGAAGGGATGGGGGAGGTGGTCTGTTGGAAGACGAGGAGATTCCCAAAGAGGACGTGCCAGCGGTGAGGGCAGCCAGTGACTGAGCAAAAAGCTGGGAGTTTCTTCTTGGAGAGGCAGTGTTTTTAGAGATGGCAAGACCATGTGGTAGTGTCTGGTAGTTGGAGATGGAGTTAGAGTTCTGCTGCTGTTTACGGCCTAAAGTGGCTGATTTAGATGGACTCAGAGGGTTAAATCCAGCGGGTGCTGAGTTCTTGGGATGCTGCATGGCTAAAGGGCGTCTGCCTAGAGTCTGGACACTTGGTGTTCCTCCCCCACATCCTCCGGTATTGGCCTTCACACTAAAAACTAGCATGCATTGCTGGCAGGAACAAGGCTGTCGCAATCCAGTAGTTGGTAAGCCTCCACTGGGATAGACAGAGCTTCCAACCCCCATGCTGGCCCCTGAGACTCCAACACCTAGCAAGGCTCCACTTAGTCCCCCACCCACACTCCCTCCTTTGGGCACAGGGAGAGGACCACACACTAATGGGTAGGGCATGTCTGCACGCTTCTGGATTCTTCGACACCGCTGGCTTTGTCTGTTCACCTACAGTAGGACAGACAGACAATAAGGATGACATGTTTTAAGAATATAGCTGGTAAGTTATTAAATGAAAGACGAAAAGGTTCAATTTGAATGTGTCTGAAGTCAGTGGGAGGAAATGAACCACACCTGTGTCATGTTTTGAAGATCAATAAGGTAGCAGAAGCCAAGTGGTGTCAGGTCAAGACAGGGCTGCTGGTGGCTGTGGGCAGTATCAATGGCAATTGCTACCTCCATGTCGTAGGGTGTCCATGTGCCAGCATCATTTTCCCACTCCCACTGCCAGCCCTGACCTGGGGCCGAGACTGGGTCATAAAAGCTTCTTCGCACCGGACGAATAGTTCCTAAAAAGAAAAAAAGGGAGAAAAAAAAAGCTTATAAAGAATTGCTCAACTCTATTATTGTTACAATCACAAATTTTTGTGTTTTAACTTTCTGTCTGTGTCCTGCTCATTAAGTCAATTACTTACAACTGTCTGCCATTGTTCAAGGCTTTTTCCCACACTACACTTTTGTCAGTCTGTTGCTTGTTATGTCAGTCCTGTGTTTGTGCTTCTCATGAATGTAATTACTTTGTTAGTACTGTTGCAGGTTACAGTTAAAGTCTTCGTAAAGTATCTCCTCTGTTGCATGATACTGTATGTGTAAAGTTATTCTGTTGGTCCTGTGTTTATTACTTGTTGTTCAATTGTTATTCTGTCAGTTGGTCCGGTGCATGTTACTTTGCCTGGTATTTCCCCTGCCCTGTTTTGTCTCCCTGCCAGCCAGTGTGTTTCATAGAGTGACTTCTGCTATGCAGTGATTTTCAGTTGTTATTATGTGTTGCTGTCCTGTCTCTGTCATTGTATCACTCTGCCTGTCAGTCTCGAGAGTGTATTGTTTGTTGCTTTTGTCTTGCTTTACCATGAGTGCAAGTTATTATGGATATCGGCTTCTCATGTCTATTAGTCTTGTGGTGATGCATTTGAGTTTTCCTCTCGTATGTCAGTCTGGCCTTGGGCTCTGTTTAGAGCAGACTTAGTTAGTGTAGAGATTTTAAATATTTCCCTAATCAGGATTCTGTTGGTCAGTCGGCCAGTAGTGTGTGAGGTGTGGACGCACCTTTTCATTCTACTAAATGAGAATGCGTGTGAACTATGTTATTATAATCATATTATCGTTTTTTTCAGGCAAGGTGAGGATTATGAACACAAACCTTCTGTAATATGATTGGATACAAACTCTAAAATAATAAAAACACTGGAAGCCGAGCAATGCTGAAGACAACAGACTTCAGAAAATAGTATGTTATCTGCTCTTTTTTGCATGGCAATTACCAGTATATAGCATCTAGGGCTACAACAACGATGAATTGTTAATGAAAATTTTGTCGATAATGATTTGCCGTTATCGATTAGTCAGGCATGCAGCCGCTGGCGAAATGCCAAAGAAAACAAACCCAGCGGCAGCGGGAGAAAGGCTGCACCCCAATTTTTTCATATGAGCATTAAATATTAAACAGACAACGTTAACCTGTAAGTCCTACAAAGTTCAGCTGGTGGTTTGTAAATACTACAGCGACACAAGAGAAGGTAAGAATGAAACACTGGTGTCCCAGATGTAGCAGCGGTAAAAAACCCTGTTTATCCATCACGCAAAGACTCATTATTTAACATGTTAAAAGTTACTTTGTTTCTTAATCTGTTCTGCCTCCAGCGTCTGCTGGCTGTGCAGCATGCAGAGTAATAATCTATCTATATATCTAATCACACCTCTCTGCAGATTCTCTACAGTTGTTACCCACCCATAGCTATGCCACCCACATTGAGAATGTGTCAGCTTCCCAACCACTTAAGTTATATGAATAAAAAAAGCATTACAAGAAGACTGACTACTAAGAATTTCATAACTATTAAGATGGCTGCTCTTACAGAACAAATAAACAATAATATAACTTAACGTGGTACATAAAAATTAGATCTCTAAACCCCTGTCAGTAAATGACTTCATATGTGATCATCAAATAAATGTATTACTTTGGGTCCTTTGTCCTTTGTATTGTTTATCATCCTGCTGTTCAGTGTTCTTAACTGAGTTTTTAGAATTTCTACCAGTTCTCTACAGGCAACAGTGTAGATGTTGACAAAAACTTTGTCAGCACTGCATTTGACTCAATGCTAGACTATAGTGGTTTTAGTCTGCATGTAAATGAAGTCACAAACTGTCTTAACCCTTGATCTTGGCCTGAAATATGGGATTGAAATTGAGCATTTAAAAGTTCATATTAACTTTTGAATTTACCACAAGTTGTCAACAGTTAAAAACAAATTCTGCTACAGTAGATGTGATGATGACCAAAGTTGATACTGTGCAGTCTATTAAAGGAGGTGATACCATCACATTTGCTTCATTCCAATGGAGCTACACAGAGAAGAGCAGCCATCTTATTTCCTATTTATGAACAGATAGTTATCTTGTTAATGATGCTACAGCTTTACTTTGTACAATGGTAGACACGGTTCAACCTTTTAAAGAAAAAGGCGCCTTTGTATAATCTGCAGCCTAAATCAGAGGACCCAGAAACTAGAAAGGAATTAAGAATTCTACAAATGACATAAAACCTGCCTAGGGTGGAAAGCGGTTTAAAACTTTAAAATAAAAGCGCTACAGATTACATACATGAGTATATATATGATACATAAATTGTCTGTGCTTGGTCCAATATGATTTAGCCTGTGGAGGTCCTCTCTAGAAAATATTATTAAGAAACACTATAAATTGTCATTGCTATACAAAGAACATGAATGAACAAATAAATCAATGCATTTGTTACCACTGGGATGGACTGCTGTAACTCCTTACTCATGGGATGTCCCAAGAACTCTTTAAACAGCCTACAGTTAATTTACTGCTGCAGTGATCACATTTCTTTTACATCTTTGCATTCACTGCATTGTCTTCCAATGAAATTAAAAATTCTACCCCTCGCTTAAAAAAGCATCTAATTGTAAAGCTCTTTTTTATCATGAGGACCCAACAGAATCCTTTGCTCTCAGATTGCTGGTCCACTTATGGTTCAACGTCTTAGTTAGGCTGCTATAGATCTTGACTGCTGGTTGACTTCCTTCATACGCTGAGCTCCTCTAATTTCCTCACCTTTCCCCCTTTTATCCACTTACATGTCTACATGTCTTTTTCTCTCTCAGTGCATCTCCTTCTCTGTATCCTAAAGGTATCATCAGACTCAGAGCTTGATGTCTGCAGTGTTCAGTCGCTGGCACATCCATTGTGACTGTTCTTGCTCTCTTGCTATCAGTTGTTTTTTTTTTTAACCATATTTTCTTTCTCTTCCCCTCAAGCGATCAAGACAGATGGGTGCCCATGTTGAGTTCTGCTGGATGATTTTTCCTCTTAAATATTAAAACATAATTAGAATTTATACACATTAATTGTAATATATAATTTTTATTTATGTATTGATTGATTTTTTTTTTTTTACATCTTGCTCAAGTAAATTGTGTGGGGTTCTCTATACAGTTTTGTATAAAATCTTAAACCTTACTTTGTAACATTCCAGATTAACTTTGATCTTAGGATCAACTTTGATTTCCTTTTACTGTTAAAGGCAAAACCAAAAGGCCCTTTGGACTACTGATAAAGCTGAACCCTCACACAGAGGGAGGACGATTAGAATAAACTCGTTACAGCATGAAATGCTCCATTTTTTCACTAAAGGAACATCTGCCTGTTTACTAGATATTAAGCGTGTGTGTGTTTGTGTGTGTGTGTGTGTGTGTTAGTAGACAGCAGCTAAGGAATCCAGCTGGTCCACATAATTATGATGTTGAAATTCAACCTAAAACAGCCACTGAGAGCACGGTCACACAGTCTGATACTATAGTAGTAACAGCAATAGCATTTTTTTAGTTTCAATAATATCTCTTTGCCAAGTCAGCCTGGTCCTGCAGTTAACTAAGCTCTCAATCATGCTGCCAAGTAGACGGGTTTTCTTCTGTTTTATGTAACATGCAAAATACTATACTACTAATACTATATCACCTTGTCCATTAAAAACTGTAAAAGTTAAACATTCTAATAACAAGATACCCTGCTCCACCTTACTCCAGATAACTACAGTATGTTATTCATATGATGATGAAACAGTTATGAATACATTAATAATTAATGTGGTAGCAAAAGGAAAATAGTAACACAACATAAACTCCCTGTAACTCCACATAGATGACGTTTAAGCAATTCTTTCTGGGTGGGTCCTAAACAAGCCCATGGTCTTAGCCTGGGTTAATGTCATACAACGTATGACTGACTTTATTTACCAAAAACAATGCTGTAGTGTCTTTCTAGTCACTGCTTCAGGTTCTCGTCATTTGAGCTAACAACAATGAAGCCTGTGTCACACTCAGCCACAGCCCTTCACACATGTCCGTGTCCTACCTGTGTCTTGTCTGAACTGGTGCAGGGACTGGAGGTCTATGATGTACGGTGACAGCCGGCTGTCCACCTGGCCAAGGACCACGCTGCCTCCGCGGTTGTCGGCGCTGCGGATGGCCGCCTCTATCTGGTGGGAGACGGCGGGGCTGTAGGGCCGCCATCGGCCATGTTCGTTGAGCCATTCCCACACCACCACAGCGGAGGCCAAAAGCATGGTGGTACTATTAGCCCTGAAGACACGAAACAACGGGAAAAAACACATTTAATAAGCATTAAGAACCGCATGAGGGATTTGTTTGCCAAAACACAACCTGCCCGGAAGAAGAGGCCAAGCGCATGGCATCAATAGTCTTATTTACTTCTTTTTAAGTTTTATTCCGCCATTTGTAGTATGTGTTCTTTTTGCCCTCCATGATAAATAAATGTAGGTCGACTATAACGTTACAGGAACGAACAAAGACGGACTTAGCATCTTACATGGAACCGCGTCTGAGCTAATGCTTGGACAAAGCGACATGTTCCCTACGTCGCGTGACGAAGCGAAGGGGGATATCCTTGTCTTCCCAGACTGTGCAATCGTCGATATAACAAAGTAATACGGGGTTGAAAACACGTAAACTGGCACTAAAGCGACCTAAACAATATGTTTTTTGTTAAAGTAGTCCGTGTCTCGGACACACTGATAGCATATCCGGTTTAACGCCATTTAAAGCGACAATCGTATCTGTATCTGCCAGTAGAAATGTCTTCGGAACGAGGAAAACATATTTATTAAAACGGAGTCTGTAGAGGAAAGGTGACGTCTATTACCATGAAGATCCTGATAGAGCCAGCATTGAGGGTACAGCTAGTGTGTTTTTCTTCCGGAGTTTAACGTAGCAGAGCGTGGCAGAACGAAATGTTGTGAGAAAGTAGTGGCTTCCAAAAGCGCAATTTCTGCTCAGAACTGGTCGAACTGGTCTCGATCTCAAGAACAAAACATTGCACTCTTACGCAATAATTAAGTATAACACAAAACAGCCGTGCATTGCCGAATTTGTTTTACGTGTTATCATTATTGTGTTGGGGACACTGAATTATTTTATGTGTATCACAAATTTTAAGTTTTACTACAGTGTTTACACTAACGCCTACTGCGCCACACTCCGTGATTCTTTGTTAGATCCTATCCAGCAGTAATGTACTGTCCAATCACCTGTAGCATGTTCACCTGTTGATCAGAAGCTCTGGGTCCACTGGTCCTCACGAATCGAATCTATCATTTTGGCTCCACCGTTCTTCTTTTTGTCTTCCCCGTGGTAGTCGTAGGAAGTAAAAAGTGTTTTTTTTGTTTACAATAAAAACTTAAATTCAAGAGCGCGGAACTGGATTCTCTATAGGAAGTTCGGATTCTGAAAATTGTATTCCATGATGCGGTAAAACAACCAATGCAGTCGGTTTTTATCATTGCTTTACAGAATCTTAACAAAAAGTTACTGGGTGGACAGCAGCACCCACCGGCTAGGGAACCCCTGCCCCCCCTCCACGCCCCAAAATCTCCAGCGATAAAGATCGGGGGCTGACAACCAATAAAAATAGGGGACCTAAATTCAACGATTAACTTAAGGAGCGGGGGAGTGGGGGGGTACCCACGGTTAGACGTATGTGTTTTGTAAATGTGTTGTGATATTCTGCGACTTAATGGATAAACGGTAATATCTACTGAGTTTTGTAAAAATCGAAATTTGACGCCATACGGTTTAATGGTACTACCGCATCCATTTAACGACAAACGTCGAGCTCACCGACAACTTCAGGCTCCATAGCTCAGGGGTTAGAGCACTGGTCTTGTAAACCAGGGGTCGCGAGTTCAAATCTCGCTGGGGCCTAAAGTCAAGTTTTGTCTTCGTTTGTTTTTATCCAAATGTGAACACACCAAAACAATAACGTCATATGTATATTTGTCAGAACTAATATATTTATTGTATTGGCTCGTTTCTTTCCTCTAATTTGCTATATATAATCTTAAAGAAATAAAGACACAATTCATTTTTATTAAATAACTACAAAACAATTTTACTTTTCAATTAAATGTAGAAAATGAGTAGAGGCATGAAGTAGTTACAAGAAATTTAAAATTCAAATAGCGTTTTCAATTAAAACAGCTAATGTGCTGCTTCATATATATTGCATATAATAACAGATAATAACTTGAACAAAAATTTAATTAAAACACCAACCTTGTTAAATATCATCTTTTAGTTTACAGTATAGTACATGTATGAAAAGCATTTGCAAAAAAGTTTGCCATCTTTTGTGTAATTAAATCAGTTGTTTTTACATACAGTATCCATTTAGTCCATTTAGCATATACACTATCACAACAATATGTACATAAACATTGTCAAATGTAAGCTGCTAATTATATCAGAGGTATATTACATTAAAGAATACATAGAATGTATAGATACAAAAAATAAAATATCATCAAAAAATACAAGATATGTCAAAAAAATATACAAGTTGTAAGTACCTTTTTAAATTTCTTCTGCGTGTAAATGTGGGTTAATGGTGCTCGTTTTAATGTTAGGGTTTCATTGAGCTGTTGGAGTCTTCTTGCTCTTGTTTGATTTGACTTTCCAGTGGGTAATGCAAATAATCAGTATCAATATCAGCAGCCCAAAGCACACAACCACTAAATACCAGTCATGAAACACAAACCAGACAGAATCTGAAGATGAAACTGCAAAAATACATAGAATATTAATTTTTTCAGTTTAACTTAATTTTTATCAAATGAGACATTTTATAATGTTTTTATTTCATGTGGTGTAGTCCCAAGAGATGGGAGGGCCTGCAGTAAAGAACAGAAACCAACTTACTGAATACAGTACACTTACCTTGAAGCATCGTTCCTCTTCCAATAGTTAATTGTGTGTTAACGATAGCAATGCAGTAGTACAGCCCCAGGTCTCTCTCTTCAACCGTAGTGATTCTTAGTGAAAGTGACCGATTCAACAATGCTACGGAAAAACGAGAGCTAAGCTGAAATTCTGAAAAAAAACAACAACCCATAATTATATAATTATGAAGACATATCAAATAATATTCACAGTATGTTCAATGATACTTTTGAGTAACATTTGCATTCATGTCTACCTTGAAATGGTTGTCCCTCTCGGAGTCTGGCACAAACAACTACAGTAGGTGTGTGATCTGGACTGTGTTTAAGCCAAGTTGTATGATAAAGGTAGGAAATGTTACAGCTCAGAGTAACTGTTGAACCAAACAGGACATGTTTGATCTCAGCGGCATGCACATGCGGCATAAAAAACACAGTTCTGAGGATAATTCCTGAAACAAACCACACAGTTATCAGATTTACCACAGTATGCTAACTATGTTAAACAAAGTGTCTTGTGATTTAATTACCAGTAATCTGACATGAGTGTTAAAACTTACAACTTTACAACTTTAAATTCAATTTGGTAAACATTACCAAGCTGAGTTTGTGCTCAGAATCTTTATAGATTTAGAACAGGGTACTTTAATTTCTATTAATACAGACTGCTAACTTGTGACAAAAATTAACCTTTCCATTCCAAGAAATTGAGGTACTAAAAGGACCTGTCTAAAAGTTTAGTTTAATAGCTTTTAGTTCATGTGGTCCTCAAATAAGAGGGACACTGGTTCTGTGGTAAATAAATATATACTGTACACATTAGGCTTTAACACACAAATAAACAAGAAAAATAACCATTCTGCTACTCCCACCACTGCTATCACTTCCTGTCATGTCTATACACGGTCCTGACTCAACTCTCATCTGCTAAAATTTTCAAACATGTTCTTTTTTACTGTATACTACTTTGTGTTCATTCATAATATTATTATATCTCATACTCACCGACTACAATGATTATTGTCCAGATAGAGTTCATCATCTTGTACGCCCAACACTGTTTTTCTTTGTCATTATGGCCAAACAAACCACACACACTTCCTTTATAACACTTAAACCAACTGTTTCCACTGAAGGTACACTTCTATATTAAGTTTGTTTGGCTGACTTTCACTTTTACAGATTTGTTACATCCTACTGTCCACATTTAATGCACTCATTTTCTGTGCATAAAGTATTCTAAAATAAGATCAGAATGAAACATCAGGACCTCACATACAGTAGGAGCAAGTGAATGAAAAACCAAGGTTTTAAAAATATACTCTCTGTATACATAATATACACAATTTTATAAAATCATGTGCCTAAATCTAAAATGGTAAGGTAACTGTTCATTTACAAACAATATGTCAGTTCATCAAGTTGCAATAGAAAAGTTGAGGCAGTACACCTAGAACAACCTGTACAAATACGGGTACAAGTTGTTTCCCAGGGCGCCAAGCAGCTGACTGGGGGGACATGCTCCATGCAAACATTGACTAAGCTCAGGTTCAACATATATAAGTACATTATCAAGATAACATACATAACATCATAATGTTATGGAGCGGCCTATTGAAGTGGTAAATCCCCCACTTACTACTGTATAAACCAGTAAAGCTCTCAGGTGATGCACCTCAAGTCATTACCACCACCAATACCATGTGACTCCGCAACAATGCGTCATGCGTCACGTGACCCCATCTGTGCCACAAAAAAACAAACGAACACTGGGAGCCGCATCGGGGGGGTTATGTTACGTGGAACAACTGATTGCGGTGACAGGTTGATCTGGCTGCTACTGTTGAGAAAAAACAGCTATCTGTCATATCTGTTGCATGATGTCAGATCAGTAGTAAACTCTCATTGAATGCCATGAATGTAATATTATGTTGCTGCAGTGATCGAATCCTGTTAATTTCTTTACATTCAACAGTTAGGTTTAAACCCAAACAAGACTCAAGACAGGACACAAAGTTTTAACATTATATATTTTATTGACAGAAGATCATATCAATTAACAGCAGACTTATTCAGTCCTCATTCTCCTTTAGCTATGAGCAATGATCAAACTGCAAAGTCACATCTTGTAAAACTGTAAAGACTTACTAACTGTGGTGCTGTACATTCAAAGACCACTCTAATCTTTCTTTTCTGGGGTGGTAAATTCCATGATGTGGGATATACCACACACCTTGCTCTATCCATCGATCAGAGTCATCGATCACTCTGATCCATCGATCAGAGTGATCGATGGATAGAGCAAAGCGTTTAACTTTTGTTTTGTGTTATGTTTTTTGTGAACGATCAGGAGCTTCTCGTCCTTTATCCATTTACCTGTTACCTACTGGCAAGCTCTGTCAGCGCCTAAGTAAACTGTGGGTGAAGCCAAGCAGAGTCAGAAGCGGTGCAGATCTCAGCTGGTGGCTCAAAGTGAATGCTCCGAACTTAATAAACGTTCATAATTTCTCAGACCAAGCTTTCTGTCCGAGTCTTTGGTATTGGTGACATCTTGAGACATGCTGCAGCAACGCTGAGCAGCTGTTTTCTTGTAGACTGGTGTTGAACAGTGGAAAGCACAGAGATCCAAGCCTGTCTAACAACTGCATTACATATCAGGCTGTTCAAATGCATTGTTAAAGTGAACATGCTCACCTAAAGTAAACATGTTTATTGTGGTCTGATAAACGATCCCACAGGGTCACAACGGTAGCGTTACTGGAACATACCCATCTTAACTCCACCTGCATCATAACAGCATGGCGTTGCTAATAGCCTGTCGGCTAACATGCTACATTAACGTCTGATTGAAACACCAGTTTCACGTTTGTGTAAGTGCATCACCTCTGCAAATCACTAGAGTAACGTCACACTTCATACACATGAATATGAGCCATCATGTCTGTCTCATCATTAAATATAATTAAATCTGAACCCGGAACGGTGTTATGTTATTGGACTTCTGTGCTAGGCACAGTTTGGCCATAAGAAACATCATGTTTGAACATAAGGATGTCCATCGGTGCACATGGCACCAGGACACCCTAGGTCAGAGGTCAATGATAGACTTTGTAGTCATTTCACCTGATTTGGCCATATGTTTTGGCCACTCGGGTGAAGAGAGGGGCTGAGCTGTCAACTGATCACCACCTGGTGGTGAGTAGGATGCGCTGGCAGAGAAGGAGACTGGAACGACTTGGCAGGCCCAAATGTATCGTGAGGGTCTGTTGGGAACGTTGGGCTGAACCTTCTGTCAGACGGACCTTTAACTCACACCTCAGGGAGAGTTTGGACCAGATCCCGAGAGAGGCTGGAGACACTGAGTCTGAATCGACCATGTTTTCCACCTCCATTGTCAACGCGGCTGTTCGGAGCTGCGGACGCAGAGTCTCTGGTGCCTGTTGTGGTGGTAATCCCTGAAGCCGGTGGTGGACGCCGGAGGTAAGGGAAGCTATCAAGCTAAAGAAGGAGTCCTATCAGGTCTGGTTGACCTGTGGGACTCCTGATGCAGCGGGAGGAGTTCAAGGCGACCATGGAGGAGGCCTATCTTTCGGCCTCACAGATATTCTGGCAAACCGTTCGATGCCTCAGGAAGGGGAAGCAGTCCTTCACCAACTCTGTTTTCAGTGGAGGTGGGAAACTGTTGACCTCGACTGGGAATGTTATCGGACGGTGGCAGGAGTACTTTGAGGATCTTCTCAACCCCTTCGACACGCCTTCTGCTGAGGAAGCAGAGGCAGGGGGCACAGAGGTGGACTTGCCCATACCCCAGGCTGAGGTCACCAAGGTAGTTTGTAAGCTCCTCTGTGGCAGGGCAGCGGGGGTGGATGAGATCCGACCTGAGTATCTCAAGTCTCTGTCTTAGTGGGGATGTCTTGGATGACACGCCTCTGCAACATCGTGTGGACGAGGGGGACAGTTCCTCTGGACTGGACAACCAGGGTGGTTGTCCGTTCTTAACAAAAAGGGGGACAGGACAGTATGTTCTATAGACTATAGGGGGATCACACTTCTCAGCCTCCCCGGGAAAGCCTATGCCAAGGTACTGAAGAGGAGAATTTGGCCGATAGTCGAACCTCGGATACAGGAGGATCCAGCCTGATCGCGGAATGCTGGACCAGCTTTATACCCTCAGCAGGGTGCTTGAGGGTTTATGGGAGTTTGCCCAAACGGTCTACAAAGAACTTGGAGGAACTTGGAGAAGGCATTCGACCGCATCCCTCGTGGCATCTTGTGGGGGGTGTTCCGGGACTATGGAGTCCAAGGCTCTTAGCTAAGGGCTGTTTGGTCTCTGTACAACTGGAGCAGGAGCTTGGTTCGCAGTAAGGCAGTAAGTCAGTAAGTCAGACCTGTTCCCGGTGCATGTTGGACCTCGGCAAATCTGCCCTTTGACACCGGTTGTGTTCATTATTTTTATGGACAGAATTTCTAGGCACAGTCAGGGGCCAGAGGCAGTCTGGTTTGAGGACCACAGGATAGCATCTCTGCTTTTTGCAGATGATGTTGTGTGCACTGGGGCGGTTTGCAGCTGAGTGTGAAGCGGCTCGGATGAGAATCATTCCCTCCAAATATGAGGCCATGGTTCTCGACTGGAAAAAGGTGGCTTGCTCTCTCCAGGTTGGGGGAGAGTTCCTGCCCAAAGTGGATGAGTTCAAGTATCTTGGGGTCTGACAGCAATGCAGTCAGTGTACCGGTCCATCGTGGTGAAGAGGGAGCTGAGCCGAAAGGCAAAGCTCTCAATTTACCAGTTAATCTACGTTCCTACCCTCACCTATGGTCATGAGCTATCGGTCATGACCGAAAGGATAAGATCACGGATACAAGCAGCCATAAGGAGCTTCGTCCTGAACATGCTGGTAACACAGCGCATAGTTGTTTGGGTCAGCTGCCAAAGAATGCAAAGTAGTCAGGACCACATCTACCAGTAACTCTAGTACATTCATATTGTAACGAGAACCCTTCCACAGGGTTTGTTTAGATGGTACGCACATTAGACATCACACGCACAGCCTAAGAAAGCGAAAAAACTACTTTCAAACAGAGTACAATGACGGGAGGTAGCCGGTGCTCATGCACAAAGTAAGTAATGGACATATATTTTCCTTTCCAGACCATAGAGTGAAATCAAGTATAGATGCAAAGTTTTACTTTTTTAACTGACTTGGATCTTCAACTCTCGAAAGGTAAAGTGAATGAATCATTTCGAGTCAGTTGTTCATTTACAGCAGGTGGGGCTGTGAGCGTTGTAATAATCGTCGCGGTTCTCAAACATTATATACTGAAGGCAACATGGTTTGCTTCAGTGGACAAATTATAATCAGAAAATGCTTGGTAGTGGTCATATGATAAATTAACAAATGAACAAACAAATGATCCATAAAGATCCGTAGGAACGAATCAGGAACGAACTAGAGCTCCTGCTGCTTGCTACAGAGCCTGCACAGCCTGGCTTTCATGTGACATATGAACGAACAAGCGATCTGTAGAGAACTGTATGAGCGAATCCCAAAATAACTGTAGTACTTGTTGCTCGCCACAGAGCCTGAGCTGTGAGCGATGAACGAGAACAATGAACTAAACACATCACGTGACGGCTGGTAGAGAACAAGCAAAAGTAAAAAATTTTTTGATAATTAGTGAAACAAAAGAACGAATCCCCGAGGAAGGACGCTCGGTTGAGTGAGTCGTGAATGAATCATTTCTGTTTCCTGTTGTGCTGACTGAGCTTAAGCAGCTGCTGCCATGTGGCAAGAGAAGGTACTGCATGAACATGAACGAATCATAAACTGAGAGGACTTGTTCCTCCCGAGTCATACAAAAGATTAGTTCATATTTAATGAATCGTTCCCAAACGACGGTCTGTGTACGTTTTAACAGTTTGATTTTCCCACCAGATTAAAAGCTGGTAAAATGAGAAAAATCGTTCCCCCTTTTTTCCCTTAAAATGAAAAAACAGGAAACGGCTTTGAATCCAAATCTGTGTATAGTTTTGAGAAAACTATTTTCAGCTGGTTTAGTGTTTTTTAACAGGATGCTTTGATTAAATTCAGTTTTTCGATCATATTAAGTGAAACGAGAAAACGGATGTGTTGTGTATTTTATCTTCATGACAACTTAAACAGATCAGGCTTGATTTCATTCAATAAATTCCATCACCAGCTCCTTACGACCCAAATGTGTGTTTACACAGGCACAGGTCAGTACACCGTTAAGCAGTCAGATAAGGAGCAGGCTACAGCAGGGTTCTCAGAGTCACAGGTTGGCAACAGATCCAACAGTTCAGGCTACGGTACAGGCAAGGTCGTTTCACAGAGGCTCTGCAACTTACAGGGCAGTCTGGAGTACAAAGTAACGCTGGAAGGTGGTGACAAAACACAACGATGTAGCAGAGGACTGAGGTGAGTACTGACGACTTTACAGGTGCCAGATCACGTGATGTAAAGTCAAGGTGGAATGAAACATGAATGAACAGAAAACCTGAAGTGACAACCAACACGAAAAAGGAACATGACTGAGCAGAGAGTTGAATTATGACATTTAAAGGCCATTTTGTTAGGTGTTAGGTTTTTACACGTCGTCCAAACACTTATTGACCTTCGTGTAACTTTACCTGATAAGCAAATCCAACGACAAAACAAAGTTTTGTCAACAAAGTCTTTATGGTTGAAAAGAAAATGTATTGTCCATGACAATTCCAGATGCAATTCCAGATGCTTTGTATGTATTTATTACACGTTTTAGGTTTTAAATTCAATTTGTGTACAGTCAAAAACCCATATGGAACCAACCAAGTGTTTCTTCTTCACACTTCTCTTCATCTGTGCATGCTTCCCTTTTCCTATCACAGCATCGTCTGTCGTTACAAACAAGCACTGGGCTTTATAGCTCAGAACAAAGAACAAGGTAAACAGCATTCTGGCTTGCACTGTATAAAACGAAAAATATAATAAATCCAATAATGAATGAAATAACGCATCAATAATGTTACACACACGGGACAAACTAGACTAAGAGGAGAACCCAAACGCAACCACCCATACACAAACTAAGTAACAATAATATGATTTAATGAAACAACAAAAGATACACATGCACCAAAGAAACAAGAAATAATACCTAACTAAAATCACTGCAATAGCAGACTAAATGGCTCAAACGAATAACTACTAATCTAAATAAAGAGCACAGAGACACAGATTCACAGCACGAGCAAACAAACCTGGACAAGAACGGGGCAGAACCACAAGGCACCATTGAAGACTGGTAACATTCATTGACGAACCAACAAAACTCAACTCAAACTAGGAACTTAAATAGTAAATACACAGGTGGACATAAAGACCCTAATCACAATGACATCAGGGCAAGACAAAGTAAGGCTTCTCCAGCAGGCCGCAGGGTCGAATGACAAGAAATAACAAACCAAAACAACTAAAGTAACCACTCATCGGCTTGTACAAATATTGTTTTGTCGCCACATGTCAATTTTAGGAGAGAATAAAGATTTTTCGGACATTTGTGAGGCTCAAGGCAACAGATGAACAACCATGACCAGTCTATAACAGTTGTGTTTGTGTTGTCTTGCTATTAGTTAATGTGAGAGCTTGTTAAGCTAACATTATAGCTAACATTTACATTTACATTTATATTTAACATTTACATTTATATTTAACATTTACATTTAGACTTTTGCACATTTAACTAAATGTGAGAAAACATGTTGTGTCATTTAGTTAAATGTGAGAAAACTAGTTATAGGTGCTCCTTTTACATTTGGCACCTCATAGTCTGCAGCACTGCAATAAGCGCTGAGGACCCTTATAGACATAACAGGAAGATATGTCCAGAATTAGCACCAATTTATTATAGATGAGTATATTCTTATAAAAAAACATTTTTATTGAGTTATTGTTTATGCAGTTTTCATGGTCAGGCAGCTCTGTCATCTGTTTGTTTTTTAACACTTGTTTGTGTCAGGAACGCTCGGATGAGGACCCAAATGCACAGCGTACACAGGTTGACGGTGATCAAAAGGTGGTTTATTCCGGTTAGGCAGAGACGACGTCAGGGACAGGCAAGATTCATACACAAGAGAGATACAATACCAGAATCATCGAGCGTCAGATCGTGGTCAGGCAGGCAAGGTCGGTAACAGGCGGGTACAACACCAGGGCAGACAGAACAGACAGGGATAAGGCAGGCTCAGAGTCAACAGTCCAGAAACAAGGTACGTAAAACACGGCCGGATAGGATCAAGGAAACTGGGAGCTATGACGGATACACACAAACAACGATCTGGCGGGGAACTGAGGACACAGGTGGTGGTTAAATACAACGTGACTTGATTACTGATACTAAACAGGTGTGTGTAATGAAGACCGGTACTGACAGGGAACAGCTGTGACAACGGGTAAACAGGAAGTAAAGCAGAAACAGAAACCGGGAGTGCTACCAAAATAAAACCGGAAATGGAAACTGGAACCAAAATAAAACAAGGAACAGAGCCAGAACCTGACAGTTTGTTGCCTTCAGAGAAAATAAAATGTATGTGTATTTCTGTGTAATGTGTATTTCATGTCAGTGCTGAACAGCTAACACTGACATTTACTGTACAGGATCAGTATCTTGACCATCCTTCCTTATCCAGTGCGCTACTCTACTAAGGTGTTGTATTACTGAGACCATGTCTCTACCAGACCACAACAGCCAAATGACGACGTTTCTATAAAAGACAAGTTTAATGTCATTGTTTTGCTCATTTACAGTATGTGTAAACATACTGGATGGATACTCACATGTGGTGATGAAACTGAAAAGAATGATGGACCAGAGGTGTGTACACTGGATCAGTTTTATAATTATATTTATTATTACTATTATGGTCATTCCTCGGTGGCACGGTGGTGCCTCACAGCGTAGGTTCTGGGTTTGATTCCTGGAGGCGGCCCTGGTTCCTTTCTGTGTGAAGTTTGCACGTTCTCCCCGTGTTTGTGTAGGTTCTCTCTGGGTTCTCCGGCTTCCTCCCACAGTCCAAAGACGTGCATTAGGTTGATTGGCTTCTTTTCATTGCCCATAGGTGAGTGTATGTGAATGGTTGTTTGTCTGTGTGTTGCCCTGTGATGGACTGGCGACCTGTCCAGGGTGTACCCTGCCTCTCACCCATAGCCACCTGGGATAGGCTCCAGCACCCCCGCAACCCCGCACATGGGATTCAGCAGTTTGGAAAATGGATAATGGATGGATGGTCATTCCTCTGAATGAACCCAAAGGCTTTAATTATTTGCCCTGGGGTTTGTAGAACACATAAATGACTGTAGAATAACATTTTGTGCACCCACAGGAGGGCCAGAACTTATTCTCCACTCTGACAAACACATGTTAAGGCCATACTTTTTCTATTGACCCCTGTGGTATGACCCAGTTACAGTGTACTGTATGTTTGAACCTGTTCCCCCACCTGGACATCTGTGACTCCCATCTTAATGAATGCAATGATGATACGAGATACATGAACATAAATGTATGATGTAATGTGCAGAACTATGTTTGTGAACAAGGTCTGCCAGCTTTAGAACTAGAGGAGTTGTAAATGTGTCTGAACACGCCGGTAACACAGCGCCTGGTTGTTTGGGTTGGCTGCCACGAAAGAAAAGTAGTCAGGACCACAGCTCCCAGTAAGTCCAGTACATTCATACTAATATAGGTGACACGCTTTCACTGGTTTTAACAGAAGACCAGAAGTTTATAACGCCTCTGTTCTTTACCCATTTTATCCATCATAGTACACCAGTCGTATGTAGACCAGAAGAAGAGTAGTAATACTAAGTGCCTTAGTATTAGTCATGAAAAGTCCATCATCCACTATCATCGCACGCTACCACACTGACCATGTCACGAATGTGGCACTCTAAATATCTATACATATGTTTATTTTGTAGTAAATGTTTTCTTTCAGATATTAACATGTGTGAAGAGGTGAAGTATACATTTCAGGTGGGATTATTTGTCCCTTACTGTGTATTGTGCTGTTTATAAATGTAATAAAGGACAATTTAAAAAAACGAAAGTGACAATTATTTCTAAACCAACGAATTAGATGAGTTTCTTTTATTGCAAACAGTGCAGTTGTGTGTGTTGTTTTCCTACCCTAATGAGTTGTAATTTCTCACAGGGCATGGCACACAGCAATTCAATGTTTTTCCACATAATTGTTTAATTATTGCTTCAAAAATCAATGTCTACTGTGTATCTCAAGACCACACTATGAATCTCAGAAATATATGATGACAACTAGGGCAGGACCATTGTTTAGTTATTATATTTTGACAACCTTGGGTGTTAAACAGGTCAATAGCTGTCAAAGCCTGTAATAATGTAACCAGTCAGTATTTAGGCTCAGTAACATTACACCCATCCATTCATTGACAGCAGCCAAGTGCTAACAAAAACCTGAACATGTTCCCTCTTGACCTGAAGGTCACGCAATACAGTGACTCAATGACTCTTACAGACATAAACATAAATGTGAAATAAACATAAATGTCTCCACTGTTGAAGGTGACACAGCGAGCCACAGTTTCTTTGTAGATTTGTTATTTATTTGTGTAAATAACTACAATCAAAATTGTAAACAATACAATATTTTGCCACAAGAGGTAACATACACAGAGTCAGATCACATATAATTCCTTGGTTGGTCTGTACAGACTTGGCGATTAATGCTGATTCTGATTATGCTGTTGTGGCTGCTGTTGTGGCTCCCTCTCACACACACGCTAAGATTTGTGCTGACAATACACACTGACTCCCTGCGCCCCCCCCTCAAAACGAGACTTTTATTTTGAAATGAGGTAAGACTACGGAAGGATGTCGGTGCTCATATACAAATTAAGTAATACCTTTATATGTTCTTCTCTAACCTTATCGATTGAAAACATGCCGTCTTCTGGTTGATTTGTCCACAAGATAAAATGCAAAACACATCTGTTTTCTCGTTTCTCTTGATTTGAGCGAAAAACAGAATTTAATTAAAAACCAATAAACCAGAAACTAGACGCAGAATTAGATTTAAAGCCGTTTCCCGTTTTCTCTGCTTTTATTCTGGTGGGGAAATCAAACTGTTAAAATGTACACGGACTCTTTACATTTGTCGTAGTGTGTCTTCGTGTACCGTCCCACGTTGTCCATACGTAATGGCTTATCAGGAAGCGTCTCTCCTCTGCCTATTGGCCACTTCAGGACTGACGTAAAAAGAAATGGACGCACAGAGTGACAACAACAGCGCCTAGGTTTTATGCTGTACAGATAGGAACGTGGGAACCTAAACGGTTATGTGAAGTGTTTGTTAATCTATTGACTACAGCAATGTAGGTTTTGTTTTTCTTTAAGTGGTTACCTATTTTTAGACTATCTGACTCTCGATAATAAGGCAGGAAAGGACAGACCAGGCAAGCCACCAACCACACCACTGTCAAGTAACCTACTGTATCAGCATAGCTGTCGTATAGGTATTGTGTTTACTAAAATCAGTATACTGAGAAACTCACACGTCGTTACCATTTGCAGACTTGAAGAGGCTAAGTGAAGTCTAAACATTTACGATCACGTTAAATCACACGCTTTTTGTTTGGTCATATCAGCCGTCTCTATAGTTTGAGGGCGCGATTGGAGCGATGTTTACGTTCACAGCATTACCAGAACTGAGTAAAAAGCTGTTGGACTCTAGCGTACAATTGCAATGATGCTAGATAGCAGCTAATTGGATCCATAGCGAATTGTCGCAAAATTACACAATAAAAAACATGTATATATGTCATGAATTGTGCATTTGCAATACGTTTCCCGGGGTTAGCTGTAAAATAGCTACAGCTATTCCCAGTTGTACAGGTACTGCAGAAAAAGTATTTTGCAGAAAATAGGGCAGTTGTGGTATTCCTCTCATCTTATATTTTGAAATTAAGACCATGTTAATTGTACTAACTAACTAAAAGTTGCTCAAACATTTGTGCTCAAGCAATCAGTCTTTGTTTCAGGATGGCAGGAGTGTTCGACATAGACCTGGAGAGTGAGGATGTCAGTGATACAGAGGTTTGTATCATGTAATAAAAAAATCACACTTGGATGATATGTCAAACATGCCTTTACCTTAAGGTTTCTAAAGTTTGATATAGTTTTGAATCCAAATAAATATTTAGTTTTCTTGTATGAAGGGGAATTATAACATAATGTAATTAAAATGACTTCACGGTTTCTTAAAATCATTGCTTTGTTACCTTACCTGTAGGATGATGTCTGTGAGTTCACTGCAACAGAACCAGAAAAGTAGGTAGAAATTTTAATTATGAAATCTTAAAAATAGACATTGAAAATCTTTTTAAATATGCAATGCTATGTGAGAGCTTTACTAGTTGATCTACATTCTTAATCTGACCTATAGTCATGAGCTGTGGATCATAGTCCAAGGACAGGACATCAGATACAAGAAATTTTTAATTTTTTTCTCATCCATTCCCAGTGTACAGAAGGAGGAGGTGGAGCTGACGTCTGAAAGTGTCAACAGAGGCAGCGAAAAAGTTGGACCTGACTGCTTTGAGCTTCTTACTGTGCTAGGAAAAGGTGCCTATGGCAAGGTGAGCAGGCATGTTACTAGAGTTGATGTGTATCTGTAGTGTGGAGATGTGGATATAACCTGTGAATACTACAACACTAACACAACAAAAAATATTTAATTATTTTCAATTATGTAGACTTTGTAGTGGGTTGAGTAATACTGTGTGAGTAGGTGTGACAGGTCAACAGCACCCTTGTCTATCCTATAGGCAATATAAGACAAATATCTGACAACACAGCACCTTCACCCTTCATAGTGCAACGTCTTGCTCTTACGTTGGGTTAAAAAGTAAGAAACATGATCAGTCACAGAAATAAGAAATTCTCTAGAGGTGGGAGGATCGATCCTAATATTGATAATATCAATACCAATGCTAGTATTGATATTGATCGATACCCCGACTAAAATATCGATAATTTGGTTGAAATTGTACTCCTCCGCACTGCTACCATTTTTTTTTCAAAGACCCTGTCTGCATCTCTAAATGCCTGTGTGTAAGTGTCGTATGCCAGAGCGACGCAGACACACACAACACCCCCCCCTTCCTCCGTCTTACTTTGAGATCTCACGTGATTCAGCGACTTGGCCCAGCAAAAAAAAAAAGGCAGGTGGAGGACACAGACAAAGAAGAAGGATGGAAGCAAGAAAGAGTAGCACCATGTGGTTATACTTTCAATCCAAAAATAAAACAATGGCAACCTGTACAACCTGCAAAAAGGTTGTTAAATACAGTGGCAACAATGGCCACCAATTTATATTGTATATTACATTATATATTTACTGTTGAACTTTGTCTGGCCCTTATTTAATGAATACATTTGAAAACAAAACACCTGAAAGTCATGAACATGTATTTATATTTGATAATGCATTAATTGTCCAAAAGCATCGGTCTAGTATTTACTAGATTATTCTGATCGACTCCAAAGTTTGCAGTATCGTCCACCCTTAACATCCTCACCTTTTTATATGACTCAAGATGATATCAATTTGTTATTGTGGTAATGTTGAACCAATGCTGAAGTCATTCATGTGAAGTGATATGTCTCTAGTGGAATATATCTCTTTTTAGAGTTTTGTTTTTAGAAACAACTTTTTTTCATTCCATTCAATATTTTAAGCTTATCCATCCATCAGCTTTAAACCTGGAGCTAATATTCACTCTGATACCTGCTATAGTATACCTGCAACATACCACACATTGAGAAACAAAGGACAAAAAACAATTTACATCCACTTTCCTCCTTTATGGGTCTATGTATACATACAAATATTTGTATATGTATACGCATAGACACACAAGCATACACAGAAAACCACTTACTCTCCGACTAGAGAGTATACTAGAGAGTATTATACTAGAGAATGCTGGCCACCGAGAAAAACAATACAGTGAATGCTGGAAGCATTATACTAGAGAATGCTTCCATTCTCTAGCCATTTTTGCTTATTCTGTACGTTTTTCGGTAACTGACTACTCCGCATATTTTCAGTTACAGGAACAATTCAATTCACTTTTTAAGGAGAAGTGAGCTAATATTTTTCTCATTCATATCTTTCATATTTTTCCAGTTATTAAGCTGTTTTCAGCAAAATTCTCCCATTGAAATGAATGGAAAACCATTTTCAAATCCTCTTAAGCTTTGTCATCTTTCAGCTTTAAGTTCCTTTAGCATACTTTAAGCTACATAGACAATTTGAACTTCAAAACAATCAAACTAGTCAACAATTAATCTATTGTTCAGCTTTTTATAATCTTTAATACTTTCTGATTTAGAGCAGTTTAAGCCTAATTCTAAATACTGACTGCTTTTCCATTAGTGTGTATTGCGTGAGCTAGAGTGCGTGATGTCACAGCTAGAGTGTGAGGGCACGCTTTTTTAAGCCAGATCTTTTCTATTTAACTCTTCACTACAGCCACAGTTTTCACTCTAAACATAGTTTCTCACTCAGCCGTAGTCATACTTGTCTTCTTTCTAATGATGTGCCTGGTTAAGCCCTCACACCTTTATTTCAGTTTCTATCTGCCTCAGAGCGCAGAGAGTTCCAGAATATTTCCCATAGACTCCAATGGAAAAGTTTTGTTGACTTCTAGGGAGAAACGCAGAGGATTGGCATTTTTAAATCACGACTGTGTCCACAATTTTCACTCCTCAAAAATAAAACTCACACCAGTTGCTTATTGAAGCCTTGGGATTCATAAAGTCAAGTGGAGAACCGTCTCTTTGACAACAGCGCAGCTGCAGTAGATCAGTAATTGAGCTCAGAACAGTTTGACTGACAGGTCAAACTCCTAATGCTCAGTGTCCACAGCAGCTCTATGCATATTACTGACGAGTTTGTTACACAGATTTCCTTTAGTTATTTAACAAACACACTTGCTCTAAATAATTTCAAAATAAAAGCACCAATCCAAATCTTTTGCTTAAATGCCTTTAGCTTAAATAGCTTAATAATATATAAAATTCTACTTTTGATAATAGTAATGAGCCTAATTTATGGTTTAATTACCAACACACACTTCAGATCCTTTCAGTATGAAAGCAAACATTAAACCTTTACAATTTATTAGCAATATTTCTGCTTATATTTTGTATTTTCAGCCTCTGCAATTTTCAGCTTTTTATTTTTAATTTTATTTTCTTATTCTTCTCTCTAAGATGTTAATGCCATTGGCATTTAAAACAATTTTTACCCATCCACAAAGATGTTCAGCTTTGTCCTTTTTCTTATATATTAAGCTATACTTTTGATGTCTCAACCACTTTGAGCTATTTGTTTGAATGTTTTAGCATTTCTTGAGGAATACATTCAACATTACATTACACAGTAATTTTTGGCACCTTAACTGAAACTGGTATGAGGAGTGACACTTGCAATGATGCATGATGTTAAAAATAGCAATATTTCTGTTTTTAATTAGTTTATTATGACTTTTTTACTGTTGTATGCATGTGCAATTACCGGCACATGCTTTCTTTATATCTTTTCAAAATAAAAGCACTGATTCAATTTTCTAGCTTTATTTGTCACTTTTATATCTCTTGTTGGTAATGACTGCTAAATAACAAGACTATTTTACAGTTTAGCAATTGCCCATGCCTTGTCCAAATCCTTTCAAAATAAAAGAACCAATGTAAAACTTTACCCTTTATAGCAACATTTCTGGATTTGACTGGTTAAATATGTCCACAAATGTATAGTTTAGTAATTACCCGCACACACCTCCTCCAGACCATTCCAAAGTAAAAGCACCAATCAAAATTCCAAAAAAATCAAAAATCCTTAGTAAGACTATTTCACTCTTTAGCAATTATCTGCAGATGCTTCCATCAAATATATGAAATTTTTCCGCAACTTTGAGCTGAACATTTTAATTATAATATTTAGCTGCTTAATACATTTAGCTAAATTACATGAAATTAAGCAAATCTTTACACATTTCTGTTCAGTTTTTCAATTTCAGCATATGTTTTTTCCTCAATTTGAAATTCACTTTACTTCAGCTTCTGCAAAAATTCAACTCTGTTAAAACAACTCCTAATTCTCTTCAGATACATTAATCTATGCTTTACATGCTTCAGCTATTTTCAGTTATGTTTTAAATGTTTCAACTACATTCAGCAATTCTTCAGGAATACATTCAGCATGGAAGCAGCATGACAATTGTCGGTTTTTCCTTCATTAATAGAAGTATACCCACAATTTTGTCCATGCATGTATATTTTATGATTTAAATATGGTATTTGATATTGAAAACTAGTATTTGTTGGTTTTGATAATGTATCCTTAACTGCATGAGTTTTCTGCAATAATCTTGATTAACGCATTAATATGAGAAGCATTCAGTAACAAATTCAAAAGTAGTATATCACGCACTTTTAACAGTTGGTGCACGTTGCAGTACCGAACATTTTATAGTCCTCTACTTTTTATCCAACTTGTGAACTTCTTCCTGTGATGAGGCATCTTGAAGGAGTCGCACAAGTGCCGTCATTTCACATCATCCAGCACTAATTGACCTGCAGTTTGCAGCTAACCACTTAGCTATGGCATTTGTTAGCTTGCCTTTTTTTTTCATACTTCTCCCACACGCTACATCCAATGTAGTCTGCCGAAGTCTCCCTTTGCTGTTTGTTTAGGTGGGTGATTTGCTGACTTAAACGGAATGTTTTGCATTTAAGTGATACTTCAGACTCAAAGTACTATGATGATTCAGCTGATTCAGGATCAGCTTTGCTGTGAATAACTTGTTTCCACAAACTCCGCCATTCGGAAGAGATTTAAATGTCCTCTTAAGACACCTTTTATCATTCCATTCTATACTATTCGGTTCCATTTCACTGAACGCTGGAGTGGTCATACGCCCCCAAACGCTTTGATTGGTTGAGATGGGTATCTCAGGCCAATACTGATCAACAGCCTGCTCCTTCTGTGACCCTTCATTTGTCTGTATGAGTATTCAGAGCATGTATTTTCTGTGGAATTAACGCATTAACGTGCCCATATGGAGAACCGAAACCGCCATAATCAAATACGAAGTAAAAAGGAAATAAATGTACTTAGGTACTTATATAGAGATAAATAAATATTTTTTTTGCATTTTCTTTATTCCACATTTATTTCTAATTCTATTTTACTGACCTTATGCTAATAATGGGGCGTGTTTTCACTTTTTTTCTGCTCGCAGAACTCTGTTCAACCTCGAGGCTCAGCCTCTGGAAAGTGTCATCCAGTAGGTCAAAAACTGCCCTGGGTATTTCTCTGCCTGTATTGTCAGATAAACTGAAGTTTTCCCGAATCAAATCAATTTGAAACACCATTAAGTCTGGTGTAAAACTTTCTGAATAGTCCGCAAGATGCCTTAAGTTGTTTTCTATCTGCCGAAGACCCATTGCTAATGCTAGCTAGACCATGATGCATTGCTGTAGCATTCACCCAGGGTCTAGATGAGAGGAATTGATCAGGAAACGCTTCACAAATTGACCAATGACTGAATACAGTGACACAATTAAGACACGCCCTGCTCATTTACCTACACTTTGCGAAAAAGAAAAACGGCTTGAGAAAAGGAGAAGCTAAATGCATAAATCTTCCTTTAAAAAAATTGAAAAATAAATAAATGTGAACATTAATAAGTGTTTTACTGGAAATATAAGCATTTATACATTTCTTTTTCCAAAGTTTTATATATTTGTATATTCACAATTTAAAAATTAGTACATTTATTTTCTTTTTCCTTTATATATGATTATGACGTTTTCGCTTCTCCATATGCCCAGCCCTATGTATAACATTTCTTTGTTGTCAGTGCCAGATTCAAACTATTATTTCCTTATTCACGAGATAAGAAAGCTCTGTGCAGTTTTATTGTATATCTTTTATTTTAAGATTTATTTATTATGAAGTTAAACATGGCATTTGATACTGAAAGCAGTATTAGGTGTTAGCTTTGATGACTAATACAATTACATTGGTACATAATCACAGATATAGACTAGTATTTCCCTGTTTTACAGGACTAATTATAAGTCTATAAACAAATTTCTCAAAGATCTGTGTACTTTTACTGTTTAGGATATATTAGTAGTTTGTCCTAAAATGTGAGGAAATCAGGTAATGCTACATAAGTGTTAAACGTTATTTTGGTTAAATACATAAACTAAAGTACTTTAATGTAATACTTTTACTTACTGTTTACTTAGATTTGTTGGGTACATGTTTTTTTCTTATTGCCATAAATGTTGTAATTGCAAATTCAAATCAAATTGTGAGGCTATACTGCCCACCCCTAACCACCATTATCTTCTTTAATAAGGTTTTCCAGGTGAGGAAGGTTCAAGGTGCCCAGACGGGAAAGATTTTTGCAATGAAAGTCCTGAAGAAGGTATGTTGTCACACCCTGTGCCAACAGGGTCATACACATGCACATACTTTAGGTTTTATTTCTACGTAGGGAGAGATACAGGGGGGTTACATGATGCGGAGTCATGTGGTATTTGTGGTGGTAATGATTTAAGGTGCATCACCTGCAGGTTTTAGGTTTGACAGTTTGTAGTAAGTGGGTGATTGGGGAGGGCCTATTTTCGTTGACCGCTTTATTAGGCCATAACATTACGTTACTCTGTGGATTACTAGATGTATTTGGATGTTATTATTAATAAGCAAAGGGATAAACTGATTTTATATATTGAACTCGTGTTTGTTCAATATTTGTATAGAGAGCGTCTGACAAGCTTCCCTCACTCAGCTGCTTCGCGACTCTGGAAATATTGCAGCCAGGGAAAGTCGCCAACAATCAAACTGTTTCTCTTCTTCTGTTTATTCTTAATTACTTTCATTTACTTTTTTTTGTCCTGTCTGGCTGTTTAACAAGCAGGATGTATTAAGCTGAGTGCCATATTGTGATATTGTTTTGCTTTTTCAAAAGGAGTATGTAAATAATATATGTACTCCTCTTGATTAATGGTTTATTTATGTTTCTTAATCTATGGAGTCAAATTAGGGTTAGATTAGATCTGTGCACGCTTAAACTGAACTGTGCATGCGTAAACTAATCTGTGCATACGTAACCAAATGCGTGCATGTGTAATCAAATCTGTGCGTGCGTAACCAGATTTGTACTTGTAGATTTAGTTATCTATACCATGCTTACACTTGAAATTTGGGGCGTTAAAATTACGCACAAATCGTGGCTAAATTTACAAGTAAAATAATGTGACCTTAATTTGCCTCCACGCTCTGATTGGCTAATCAACAAGGAAGTTGTCGCAGTCCTTTGACGTGGCACAGCAAATCCTGAAAGCTCCACAAGCAGTACACAGCAACAAGCTAGTCCACTGACTGCCTGATCATTCAATATAATTAAAGTCATCAGGCATGATGGCTCATATTCATGTGTATCAAGTGTGACGTTACTCTCTTGATTTGTGGAGGTGATGCAGTTGCGGGAACAGTAAACGGTAATGGAGTGTAGCGTTTAACTTCTGTTTTGTGTCATGAAATGTGTCCTTTACCGACACACAAGTTGCCTGCCGGCAGGCGCTATCGGCCCCTACTGTAAGTAAACTGTGGGTGAAGCGAAGCAGAGTCAGAGCGGTGTAGGTTAAAAGAGAATGGTGCGAACTAAACAAATCTTTACGATTTCTCAGACCAAGCTTTCTGCCCGTGTCTTTGGTATCGGTGACATCTTGAGAGATTCTGCAGCAACACTGGGTGTCTGTCTCCTTGTAGACTGGTGTTGATCATTGGGAAGCATCAAAATCCTTCACTGAAATTCAAGCCTGTATAACAACTGCATTACATATCAGGCTGTTTAAAAGCATTGTTAGAGTAAACGTGCTTACCTAAAGCAAATATGTTTACTGTGGTCTGATAAACAATCACAGATAGTCACAACAGTAGCGTTACTGGAACATAACCACCTTAACTCCAGCTGCATCATAACATAGCATGGCATTGCTAATAGCCTGTCGGCTAACATGCTACATTAATGTCTGATAGAAACACCAGGTCAACGTTCGCGCAACTGCATTACCTCTGCAAATCACAAAAGTAACGTCACACTTTATACACATGAATATGAGCTGTCATGTCTGTTTGATCATTAAATATAATAAAAGTCATCAGTCAGTGGACTAGCTTGTTGCTGTGTACTGCTTGTGGAGCTTTCAGGAACTGCTTTCAGGATCAAAGAACTGTGACAACTTCCTTGTTCATTAGGCAATCAGAGCGTGGAGGCAAATTTAGGTCAAGTTATTTTACTGATTCAAGTCATTTTACTTAGTATTTCTACTCATTTAGCCATGATTTGTGCGTAATTTTAACGCCCCAAATTATAAGTGTAAGCATTGTATAGCTCACTAAGTCTACAAGTACAAATCTGGTTATGCACGCACAGAACCTATTATGCACGCACAAATTGGTTTACACATGCACAGACAGGTTTAAGCACGCACAGATTTGATTATGCACGTGTAACTAACTTAATTGGACTTGGTGTCCAACTAGTCATTTAACAACCTTTTTCTTTTGTTGACTCCGCGTTGTGTTTCAGGTGTAGAATAACTATCGGGAGGACATCGTCAGTTTACGTGGGACCGTTTATTTCCGACTTGTATAAAATACCCCTTTTTATGCAGTTAGCTTCCTCGTAAAAACAACTTTCCCCACACTTCCCATGTGCAACACAGCTGACGGTCCTCATACAGCACATACAGCAACAAGCTCAAAACAAAACTTCCTGGACTGAACAACATTCTGGTCATTCGCACACTGGAGTCGCTACCATCGCTACTTTCTCTCTCTGTGGAGACCGGTCTTTAGCCGCCCTTCCTGGGTTTCTTCCCCGCCACCATTCGTGGTCTTCTTCCACTCCGCAGTAGCACCCCACCCCCGAGGGGGGGGGAGTAAGAGCGCGCCCTCAAGCTGACAACAAGTGGAATTAATATTAAACTCTGTTACACACGCATGCATCTGGCTACGCATGCACAGATCGGTTTACACACGCACAAATCTAATCTGACCCTAATTTGACTCCATATTAATCTTATAATAAATGGGATGTCACGGTGTTGGTGGACAAGTTGTGTGTGTGTGTGTTTGGGGGGGAGTAAACACATTATTAAGTAAATGACTGCAGTAATGTTGTTAGCCATTGAATAGATATTAATACTAATAATAATGTTGATGTTAAATACATAACATAACATACAGTGCCTTGCAAAAGTATTCACCCCCCCCCACCCTTGGCATTTTGCATGTTTTGGTCCCTCACAACGTGGAATAACATGGATTGTTTGATAATTTGCATCATACTATATAAAGAACATGCCCACAACTTCAAAACAACTTCAATTTGATTCGGAAATCTATGAGCTTGCTACATCTTACCACTGGTATTTTTGCCCATTCCTCCTTGCAAAATTGCTGCTTGTGAACTGCAATCTTTAAGACCACAGATTTTCTATTAGATTGAGATCTGGGCTTTGACTAGGCCATTCCAACACATTTACACATTTCACCTTAAACCACTCAGTTGTTGCTTTAGCAGTGTGTTTAGGGTCATTGTCCTGCTGGAAGGTAAACCTCCATCCTAGCCTCAGATCACGCCCATAGTGGTGCAGGTTTTGTTCAAGAATATATCTGTATTTAGCACCATCCATCCTTGGTGTTCTTTGGGTGATGTAATGTGTTGGCTTTGCGACATACACAGCGTTTTCTATGATGGACGATAAGTTAAACTTTCGTCTCATTAGACCAGAGCACCTTACTCCATACATCCTGGGAGTCTCCCACATGCCTTTTGGCAAACTTTTTGGCAAAAGTTGTGGAGTGGCTTATTGTCGTTCTATGTACAGATACTCCAGTCTCTGCTGTGAAACGCTGCAGCTCCTTCAGGGTTACCTTTAGTCTCTGTGCTGCCTCTCTAATCAATGCCCTCCATGCCCAGTTCGTGAGTTTTTGTGGGGGCGACCGTCTCTTGGCAGATTAGCTGTTGTGCCATGTTCTTTCCATTTGGTTATGATAGTTTTGAAGGTGCTCCTAGGGATCATATTTTGATTTTGATATTTTATAACATATATATACACACACACACACACACACACACACTCTATTCTCACCCTCCGCGGGTGGTCTCATCCACTTTCCAAGCTCGGGTCCTCTACCAGAGGCCAGGGAGCTTGAGGGTTCTGCGCAGTATCCTTGCTGTTCCTAGGACTGCACTTTTCTGGACTGAGATTTCGGATGTTTTTCCAGGGATCTGTCGTAGCCACTCCTCCAGTTTGGGGGTCACAGCCCCTAGTGCTCCGATCACCACAGGCACCACTGTGGCCTTCACCTTCCAAGCCTTCTCCAGTTCTTCTCTGAGCCCTTGGTATTTCTCTAGTTTCTCATGTTCCTTTTTCCTGATGTTGCCATCACTTGGTATTGCCACATCCACCACTACGGCTTTCCTCTGCTCTTTATCCACCACCACAATGTCTGGTTGGTTCGCCATTACCATTCTGTCAGTCTGGATCTGGAAGTCCCACAGGATCTTGGCTCGCTCGTTCTCGACCACCTTGGGAGGTGTTTCCCACTTTGACCTTGGGGTTTCCAGTCCATACTCCGCGCAGATGTTCCTGTATACTATGCCAGCCACTTGGTTATGGTGTTCCATGTATGCTTTGCCTGCCAGCATCTTACACCCTGCAGTTATGTGCTGGACCGTCTCTGGGGCCTCTTTGCACAGTCTACACCTTGGGTCTTGTCTGGTGTGGTAGATCTGGGCCTCTATGGCTCTGGTGCTCAGGGCCTGCTCCTGTGCAGCCAGGATGAGTGCCTCTGTGCTGTCCTTCAGCCCAGCCCTTTCAAGCCATTGGTAGGATTTGTTGAGATCAGCCACTTCAGTTATGTTCCGGTGGTACATCCCGTGCAAGGGCTTGTCCTCCCATGATGGTCCCTCTTCCAGCATCTCATCCTCTGTTCTCCACTGCCTGAGACATTCACTCAGCACGTCATCTGTCGGGGCCTTATCCTTGATGTACTTATGGATCTTGGATGTTTCATCCTGGATAGTGGCTCTCACGCTCACTAGTCCTCGGCCTCCTTCCTTGCGGCTAGCGTACAGTCTCAGGGTGCTGGATTTGGGGTGGAATCCTCCATGCATGGTGAGGAGCTTTCGTGTCTTAACATCTGTGGTCTGTATCTCTTCCTTTGGCCACCTTATTATTCCCGCAGGGTATCTGATCACTGGCAGAGCGTAGCTGTTTATTGCCCGGGATTTGTTCTTGCCATTGAGCTGGCTTCTTAGGACTTGCCTTACTCGTTGGAGGTATTTGGCTGTTGCCGCATTCCTTGTTGCCTGTTCAAGGTTGCCGTTTGCCTGTGGTATTCCAAGGTACTTGTAATTGTCCTCAATGTCTGCTATTCTTCCTTCTGGGAGTGAGACCCCTTCTGTGTGGATTACCTTGCCTCTCTTTGTCACCATCCTCCCACATTTCTCGAGTCCGAATGACATCCCGATGTCCGAGCTGTAGATCCTGGTGGTGTGGATCAGCGAGTCGATGTCTCGCTCACTCTTGGCGTACAGTTTGATGTCATCCATGTAGAGGAGGTGACTTATGGTGGCCCCGTTCCGGAGTGGGTATCCATAGCCAGTCTTGTTTATTATTTGGCTGAGGGGGTTCAGACCTATGCAGAACAGCAGTGGGGACAGTGCATCTCCTTGGTATATGCCACATTTGATGGATACTTGGGCAAGTGGCTTCCCATTGGCTTCAAGGGTGGTTCTCCACAACCTCATCGAGTTTGCAATGAAGGCCCTTAGAGTTCTGTTGATGTTGTACAGCTCCAAGCATTCAGTGATCCATGTGTGTGGCATTGAGTCATAGGCTTTCTTGTAGTCGATCCAGGCTGTGCACAGGTTGGTGTGTTGGCGACTGTTCTGTCTACCAGGAGTTGGTGTTTGGCTCCTCTGGTATCCTTACCAATGCCCTTCTGTGCGTCGCTCATGTATTGACTCATGTGCCCACTTATCTTAGCTGCGATGATGCCTGACATGAGCTTCCATGTTGTGGAGAGACAGGTTTTTGGCCGGTAGTTGGATGGGACTGTGCCCTTTGAGGGATCCTTCATTATCAGGATCGTTCGCCCTTCGGTTAGCCATTCAGGGTGAGTCCCATCCCTTAGCAGCTGGTTCATTTGTGCTGCCAGGCGCTCATGGATTGCAGTGAGCTTCTTTAGCCAGTAGGCGTGGATCATGTCAGGGCCAAGTGCTGTCCAGTTTTTCATACCTGAGACTCTATGTTGGATGTCTGCCACTGTGATAGTCACTGGATTCTGTTCAGGGAGGTTGCTGTGGTCTTCCCTCAGATCCACCAGCCACTGTGCATCACTGTTGTGTGATGCCTCCCTTTCCCATATACCCTTCCAGTACTGTTCAGTTTCCAGCCTTGGTGGGTCTGCTCTGTTGTTATTACCCTGCCATTGAGAGTACACTTTCGCAGGTTGTGTTGCGAACAGCCGGTTTATTCGTCTGGCTTTGTTATCTCTGGTGTATCTCTTTAGGCGGCTGGCCAAGGCTTGTAGCCTTTGCTTGGCAGTTTCGAGTGCTTCAGGTATGGGCATCTGACTGTACCTCTTGGGCATCGGTCTTTTCATTGCACCTCTCTGGGCCTCTGTCATTTGGCTCACTTCCCTCCGAGCTGCCTTGATTTTTGCCTCCAACCTTCGTTTCCATGGTGGGTATTGTTTCTCATGGCTCCCATGGTTGCTCTTATAGCCAAGCTGATATACGCTTCACTGATGCTGAAGCGTATATCAGCTCATTGGTTTCTGTGATTGTTGTGGTAGGGATCGCTCTCAATGCTGCATTCACATCTTCCATGAGACTTTCTGATGGTACTTCACTTAGCCGTTGTAGTGGGGTTCGGGGTTGCCTGTTCACTCTCGCCATGATCTTATCTTTCAGGTCAGTCGCTGCCTCGCTCAGCGTATCTGTGCTTACTGGGGCTTCGTACCCAATTTCCGGTTGGGGAGATGGTGAAACCTCCCCTCTGACCTGGCGTCCTGGCTTCCCCTTGCCGTAGCATTTGTGTTGTATCTCGTCAATCTCAAGTTGTGATAGCAGTTGCCGTTTGTGGATGTTGGAACACTGAGCTACTAGTTGCTTCGCCGTCAGCCTTGAATGTGGGTTTCTCCGTTCCCATTCACCGCACATTCTTTGCATGTAACCCCTCTGACTAGGGTTACTTGAGTAGTAGCATTCCAACAGAGCCTTGTTCTCGCATCTCAGCCATTTCTTTCTTGTAATATATATATATATATATATATATATATATATATATATATATATATATATATATACAACAAGTATAACTTGTACTTGTATCCCTTACTTGTTTGGCAAGTGCCTTGGTTTTCATGGCAGTGTTCTTTTAGTGATGTCTCTTGCTTAGGTGTTGCAGCCTCTAGGCTGCAACACGTGTGTATATGTAAAAAAACGTGTGTATATGTAATGACATGTCATGTGACACTTAGATTGCACACAGGTGGACATTATGTCCACTATTGGGTCAACCGTTGTCTCGCCCAGGAGATCCAGAGGCAAATATTTCCTCACAGTGAGAGGGTCAGGCCCAGAGGTCGGAGCCCACCAGGAGAAGCCCCCCGCACCCAGAAAGGGAAGAGCAAAGCGGGTCCCACCCCAGCAGCCCGATCATATTACCTGGAGCAATGTCGGGCCTGCAACATGAGGCTGGCAATTGGTGGAGTTGGTAGAAGAGACCACCCAGGCATTCACGCACCCTGAGCGGAGAACAGAACTCCTATACACCCACCACACCACGTACATAGACACACACATATATAGACACACACACTACCACATACACTCCCACAAGCATCTACTGGCTGAGAAGCAGGGGGACAGCGAGAAGGGCTCTTCAGGGCCACGTAGCCCAGCTTGAATGTGAGTGTGTGGAACTAGAGTGCATTAGGGGGTAAGGATACCTCCGGGCACAGCCAGGCACCCCCAGAGGAAACCCCTACATCGGGCCATGCACACCAGCAGGGAGGCCTACCTCCGTTCCTTTGGGTCAGATACAGGCCAACCCCCCAAATGTCCCTACTCCAGCCCCCAAGCTCCGGTCCCAGCAGCCACCATAACCCAACCAGAGGGGTACCATGCGGCCACCCCAGAATCAACTACCCCTGCTGTCCCCATCTCTTTGGGCAGGCAGACAGGCACCCCCGGCCCCCAAGAACCCCCCCTCACCACGCAAGGCACAGCACCCCAGCTCCCACGCACTCTTACCTCGAAGTGAGATGAATCAGAGTGTAGTACTAGTTATTGATTTGAACAAACTAACAAAGTGTTTAAAGTGGTGTAATCTAACAAGATGTAAGAAGTAGTAGAAATATTGAGTAGTCCTTAATTTCTTTTTAGTTTTCCAGTTCATGAGGATGATTTTCTTTGCAATTTTACTCTGCTTTTAATGTCGACCTTTCTCCACATTTTCTGCCTCTATCTACATTTGTCTTTAGGCTAAAATAGTGTGCAATGCTAAAGACACAGCCCATACGAGAGCAGAGCGGGAAATCCTGGAGACAGTGAGGCACCCGTTTATCGTGGATTTGCTTTATGCCTTCCAGACTGGGGGAAAACTCTACCTTATTTTGGAATGTCTAAGCGGTAAGACAGAGGCACAGATGGGTGATGGAAAGGAGGTAAAATGCTCTGTAGGAGGAGACAGGAGATACTATTAGCCAGCTTAAGTCTATTTATACCTCTACACACCTTTTCAATTTTTTTTATTTTCAATGTGCATTTATGATTTATATGTTGTTTGAAAGCACACTGGGGAAAATATGAAAGGAAAAGCTCTTATGCTACTAACGCAACTTCATCATCTTTAGGAGGGGAGCTTTTCATGCAGCTGGAGAAAGAAGGCATCTTCATGGAAGACACTGCTTGGTATACCCTCTTGTTGTAATGATTGTGAATAGTTTCACTGGACTTATAAGGCATTTGTTTGTTTGTAGTTTCTATTTAGGAGAAATCACAATGGCCTTAGGTCACCTCCACTCCAACGGGATCATTTACAGAGACCTCAAACCTGAAAATATCATGCTAAATCACCAAGGTAATACCACTATGTGTTTGTCTAAAAACACATTTATAAATGGAGATTATTCATAAAAATGTGCCACTTAGAAATTCAGTTTAGGAGTTGAAATTCGCCGTGACCTCAAATATTTACTTTTTTGTTTACCGTATTAAGGTAATCTGTTTACATTTGACATCCCAAAATCCACCTGAACTTTGACTGATGATTTATGATTGATTCATGATTGACCAACAAAGCACAAAATAAACATTTACTACAACGAAATTGTGCACTTCTCAAAATCATACACTAATATATATTAGAAAACCTTATGTCAAAGGCTACAAGCTTGTATCAAAATGAATGTGAACTAGACTGCTATTTGAGGTAAAGGTTATCAAAAAGTATTGCAGGAATGTAAATAAGAATTATTTAAGGGGAAACTAAGTGAGGAAATAACTTAAGAACTAGAACTAAGAACTAAAAATTATTCATATTTAAAGTATTCGTATTGTAAGTGATTTGACACTTCTCATGTACAGACAAGCACACACACAGAAGGATAGAAATTTCGACACATGATTGGGGAAGCCAGGGATCAAATCACTGATCCTGTGATAAGTGGGCTTTACCTTTTATCCATTGCCACTACATGGATGTGGAAAACATATACCAATAGTCAGGACTCCCATAATTGGGAGTTCAAACCTGTCAAGTTTTGATGTATAAACTGCTCAAACAAATTATGGGAACAAAAACATAACACATCCTAGATCTGCATGAATTAAAAGTTCTTATTGAATACTTTGTTGTTTTCAGAGTTGAATGAGCAACAAAAAACAAACAAATATCAATAGAAATCAAATTTATTAACCCATGGAGTTCTGGATTTAGAGTCACACTCAAAATTTATTAGAGTCGGAAAGACACACACAGGCTACAGACAAATAATGCCAGCAATAGCAACAGTAAAAAGAGTAATAACAAGCAGAGTGCAAACATAGAATTCGCACCAACATTAAGAAACAGAACACCCCCATTATCTTTTTTGTGGTGCAGCAAAAAAGCAGCCAATACATGGTAACACATGTGGGGGCACATGGAAGTGCTACCAAGTAACTCCAGTGAAGGTAGAGTGATGAGTGGGACATGGTTGTCATCTCATACTATGTCCACCAGATGTCAGGAAGAAACCGAGAAACCGGGACCTCCACACATCCCCAGGGCCAGGTGGCCAGGCGTTGTTCAATGCCTTTATTCTTGTAATTAGCCTGTGGTACAACACATAACTGTAGTTACTTAAATCTATGTTTCTCTCTTTAAAGGACACATCAAGCTGACTGACTTTGGCCTCTGTAAGGAATCAATTCATGATGGCACAGTTACGCACACGTTCTGTGGTACCATAGAATACATGTAGGAAATTTCTTCTTCATGTGGGACCCAATAATTTTACAACCAGTTTGTTGTTAAATTGTGTGCTTTTGTTTTGTTCTTTATTCATTGTTCTACTTGCATAATACTTTATATCTATTCGTAACATTATATCAGTTATAAATGTTGCAAAAAAATACATTATGATGTGATTCAATTATGTGGCTTATTACAAATCTGAATGTCTTTTCCTCTTTAGTATAAAGCTTAGTTGCTTCTGTGTTTTGTCTCACTTCTTTTATGTGCTTTTTAGGGCTCCAGAGATCCTGACAAGGTCAGGGCACAACAGAGCAGTAGACTGGTGGAGCTTGGGTGCACTAATGTATGATATGATGACTGGCTCAGTAAGTAACTGAGGGAGTTGTTAATTAAGAGGGTGAAAATGTAAGAATATGATGACAAGCTAAATACACTTTAGTTTGGTGATAACCAAACTAAACCCTTTCCCATGGGTGAGCATGTGACCTAAACAAGTATTTAACCTTTTTATGTATTTTTGAATGACTAAGCTTACCCAAAGTTAAACAAACTAACCATTTCTCATGGGTATTACTACTGCCAATTCCTTTTGGCATGGCATGAAAGAAATACATTTTTAGTTTCTTTAAACACTACTCACTCCCTTCTCTGCTTTTTCGACAGCCTCCTTTTACAGCTGAAAACAGGAAGAAAACTATTGATAAAATCTTGAAGTGTAAACTTAATCTTCCCCCATACCTGACCGTAGACGCCAGGGATCTCATTAAAAAGGTACTGTATTGTAAAATTGACTGAAATGCAAACTATGTGCAAAAATAGAGTTGGAGATTTGAGTTTTTGTGTTTGACTGTCAAGGGATTGCTTTGAGACGAAATTTTATGACTGAGAAGTTCATGTGATTTAGAAGAGTGTTGTGATCACGGGCTACTTGCTAAGAACAAACAGCAGGAATGCATAGGAAGACCCCATAAAAATATTTTTATTCTCGTTAGTCCATATGTCAAAAGTGTTTTTTCTTTCCCTGTTTTATTTTTTATGCTCTGAACAGCTTATTCTGCTGTTGTGGACTCTGAGAGTGCACAGTGTTCTGCTGTTCTGCACTGTGTGTGATAGTTTTGGTCAACCCCTATTGAAAATCTGTAAAGTTTTCCTTTAACTCCATTAATTCGCAATAATGTTGTGGTATCCATGTCTACATTTGAGTGCAATACAATGGATGTGTGAATTATATGATGTGTTTAAGGGCATGTTTTCAGACAGTTGTGGCCTCTGAGATGTCATAACAGCAACAAAGATACCAGCATGGTTTAACCTAAAGCATTACAACATTATTGTCATTATCCTTTCTGTACTCTAAAAATTTAGTTTAGCAGCTTCATTCCACTGTTACATGATTACTATAAACATTGTATTAGTTGCACACTATGGGAGCTGGTTTGACCACATAAATGGGCAGCCATTGGTAGCTCATTTAGTCATAGTTGTAGTCGCCTCTCCTCTACACATTTAGGATCATCTTGATCTGCTGTCTTTTATATGTTAACACATCTGCCCCTTGTTTTGTGTGCAAATGTATCCATTAAATACTATTTCAATTTGCTCGAGTGCAGCCCCCTTTTCCAAGTTTGATGTTAATGTAGTTTTTGATAGAACCTGTTCAAACAAAAGTAAAACACAAACATATTTTTTTTTGACGGATTATAAAATACAAATTTACCAGTTCTTTTAACCAAGTCATTTAATATTGGTACATGCGCTAAAGCACATGAACTTCAACATGATACTCCATTGTAACAAACTCCTAGCTACTAATATCATTAAACATATTAAAATGATGTTGCTACACAACTATTTCTACTGAGCTATATCTTCACCTTATAGAGATATACCCCAGACAATTCTTTACAAAGTTTCAATATATATATATATTAGGCTGACTGTTGCATCATATTGTCAGTAGCTGCCTGAGGCAGTGTTGGTATCCTGACTTCTCAAAGATGTATTATGAAATGTAAATGTTAGGATCCACCTCATTCACACATAATGCTAACATTAATTACCCTGTCTCAGGTTCACTCAGTGGTCTAGAAGATTTCTTCCCTAAAACCCTGAAGCCTTAAATTGTGTTAGTAGTAGTTAGTTTGTTACTAAAGTTTTCTGTCTTCCTCTGTTGTTTCTTTTTTCTGTGCATGCTGTACAACAGTAATAATTACAGTATCTCGAGACTCGAGACTGTTTTATAAATATATAGTTTAAAGGAAGCTTTAAGGTAGTGCTCCTCGATTATTTTCTGTTATGCCCCCCGCAGGAAGAAGTAAACATTTTGCGCAAGTTTGATAAAAAGCTAATTTCTTTTATCTTTTCACGTTCGTGATAGGATTCGAACCTGCAAACTTAACATCAGTGGCATAATGCGCTAATCACTGCACTAAACACTGGGTATGCTTTTAATGGTCGGTACGCTCCCCTATATAACAGCATTCAACAGTCCAGTACTTGCTGACTTACGTTTGTCTCATTATCTCCGTCTGTCTCTGCCTTTCTTTTTATTCTAGTTAAATACTTTTCCGTGGTTTGTTATCTGCACTTCATATGTCCGGCTCTGTGCTGTGTCTTATTCAGTGCTAAAAACTACCTGTGTCAAAAAAGCATGTTCCTTGGCATCACATACGCCCCCCACTGTTTGAGAAACACTGCTTTAAGGCAAATAATTTCTAAGCTCCAAAATCTCAATTAAATGTTGAAAAGCATTTGTGTAAAACACTGACATGTGCCACTTACCCTCTTCAGCTCTTAAAGAAGAATCCAGGTCAAAGACTTGGCTCTAGTAAAGCAGATTGTGCAGATGTACAGGTACTTTTTTCATGTACTCACATTCTCTAACACTGGTTTCGGTGGACCTAAATGTTCTTTTTTCCACATAGTATTATCTGTGCATCTTTAGTTAGGTTCATTTTAAAGTGAAATTCCAGTGGCTCTAGAACATTTTTAAACATTTTGCAGTTTTTGTCAAAAGATCTTAGGATAAGGAATTAGTGAGTGATTAGTTCTACAACTAAAACATTTTTTCATATTTAGCAGTTTTCAAGTTACCAAAGTCTTTTGAAGCTGTCAGAATTGTCACTGTCACTTGACTCTCTGAGATTATTGACTTGTAACTAATGTGTTCCTAATCAACACAATGCTATAGACGTCATGGTATGGGTAAAGTTACAGTCTCTTTTGTCTTTATTTGCAGAAACATCTTTTCTTCAAGCACATTAATTGGGATGACCTTTTGAACAAGAGAGTGGAGCCACCATACAAGCCACAGCTGGTATCTTGGCATTTTATGCACATTATGTTCTAATTTAGCTTTTGAGATTGTTTATTATTATAGCAATACAGAAAATTTGCCTTTTTTTCTACTTTTTTTAACTTTTGGTACAGTGCATGTTTTTATCTAATTTACTGTAACTAACGTAACACATATGTAATTCTGTTCACTGCTTCTGTTTTCTTCTGTCTGTGTAGCAATCAGATGAGGACGTCAGTCAGTTTGATACTAGATTCACCAGACAAACACCAGTGGACAGTCCAGATGATTCCTCACTCAGCCACAGTGCAGAACTCGCTTTTGCTGTAAGAGACTGTTGATGTTTAGACATTTCTGTATAGTCACCTTTTAATTGAATTAACTTATTGATAATTAATAATTACAATAGTAATAAAGCTTTCTTAATTAATTAATTGTTAGGTTCTGCCTCCATCTATGCATAACTGTTAATGACTGATGGGGAAAAATGACCATTTCTTTTCAGGGTTTCACCTATGTGGCTCCTTCAGTTCTAGAGAATCTGAAAGAGGGTTTCTCTTTTGAACCCCGAATACGACATGTCCGCCGACACAACAGCAGTCCACGCACACCCATCAGGTAACACATCAAAAAATGGGAAAACAAATTTGAAATTGATAATGGGTAATGGATTATTCTGAATTTTGTCATATCTTCCAAATATTGTCTTGGAAATATTGTTTATTACTTAAACTACAGCAATAGCTGCAGGTGAATATTTTTAGTCATCCAGTTGATGTTGTCTGAAAATGGACCTATTCTAAAGGTTTTGACTCTAGAAGAAAGAAGCTGAGTTGCTATGGTCAGCTTGAACACCAAAGCAGCAGCAAAAGGCTTCGGCCTCATTCAACAGGTTGAATCAATCCCTGAAATGTAGTGTCCAACTCACGGACAAGCAAATAAAGGTGCTTGGTTTACTCACCAGTCTCTGCACCACTGGAGCCTTGCACGTCAATCAAAACAACATCAAAACATGACGAACAACAGTGTCAAAACTATTGTATATTGTCTCTACGATATTGTAGATCATACAGACCCCAAAACTATTGTGTATATACAATAATTACTGTGTATCAACACTGGGTGATAGCTACTGTAGGCAAACAAAGCTGTGATGTCAATTCAAACTCAACCAATTCATTATTATTCACATAGGAAGAAGCAACATCGATCTATTACTCATATTTACAATGCTGTTTCCTAATGCTGTGTACAAAAAAAAATTCCAAGCCAAATGAAAAAATAATAATTTGCCCTCCATTTTAAATTAAATGAATAATGTTTCTTTAGAGAAGGGGTGACCAAACTTTTTTCACCAAGGGCCAAATGTTGTAAAATACACAAAATGCCGGGCCAATCACTCGTTAAACTCGGTTAAAAAAATACTGTTGCTGAGCTAGCAAGATCGTTGTCATCTGCTTAACCTTCTGGTCTCGTTCCACACCAGTGAAGGACACAAAGGTCTGATGTTTTGTTTCGTAGTGTCGTCTACATTGCATTCCTTCATCACTGCGACACTCATTCAACTCAGTAGCTTCCCCTAGTGTTCAAACCAGAAATGGAGTACCGCCAGGTTTCATACAGTATGCGGGCCGTATTTTGGTATATTCTTTGGAATTTCCTGCGGGCCAATTTTAAATGGTTCCATAGTGTGTACACCCCTGCTTTAGAGGCTCCTTTCAAGGCCCAGAGGGACACAATTTGGTCCCTTAGGGTTTTAGGGAGTTATACATGCACTGAGTGTAAATAAAATATAAAAATATAAACTATGCCTGAAATAAAAGCTAAGATTAAAATGAATATAAAATTATCAGCCAAAGCCTGCTAGACATTACAGGTGGTGAGATATGTCCTGAAGAACAATGAAACCTAAGCTAAATGCTAGCTAAATGACATATGCACACTTTTACATTTTGCCATCTAAAGTCTATATTACAGGTGAACTTATCCCATTTTCTGTTATTCCTACGTCCTGGGTAATAGTCCAATCATCATAGCTGGGTATATGCCAGTCGACCTTGAGCCGATCCATGCCAGCTGTGTGGGACGCAATCATACGTATGTCAGCAAGGCATATCAAGTTCCCATACAATGGTTCATCAGGGCAAGATTAAAGTCCAATTTGCAGTGAGAGCCGGTTTACCTAATGTAATCATAGTCATCAACTGGACACACACTGCTATAAAAGCACCATCGCAGGATGAAGTGACATGTCAACAGAAAACATTTTTATTTCATCGGTACCTAAGACCACTGCAGTGCTCAGTAAACTAGAATCAAATAGAGCTGGCAGATAAATTGAGAAAGATACAGGTGTCTTACATTATCAATTCAATATTAATTACATTATCAATTTAAATCTATTCTAAATGGCGAGGTTGCTGGAAACAAGTAATTTGTAGCCACGGTAAAGCTGAATCCAAATCAGCTGAATCACTGTAGTACTTTGAGTCTGAAATATCGCTTAAATGCAATACACACTGTTGATGCCCTCAAGTCACCCACCTAAACAAACAGCGGACGGAGACTTTGGCAGACTACATTGGATGTAGCGTGTGGGAAAAGTATAAACAAAATTAAGGCAAGCTAACAAATGCCATAGCTATATGGTTAGCTACAAACTTCAGGACGATTAGTGTTGGAAGATGTTGGTCTGAGGAACACAATGAATGACGGCACCTGTGAGCCTCCCTCAAGATGCACCAGGAAGAATACACAAGTTGTATAAAAAGGAGAGGTCAATAAAATCAATGGCATTACAATGTGCACCAACTGTTGCAACTTTTGAATTTGTTACTGAATGCTTCTCATCCTAATGGATTAATGCAGTTAACGCGATTAAGGATTTTAATTGCTGGCCAGCACCATATGTACAGTACAAAAAATAAAAAAAAAATAAGAAAAAAATAGGACACCCTAAGAGAGCCTATGAATTTTTGTAACATTTTTGTATTTTTTTTGAATATATAAATATTATATCTCAATTTTACAATACAGAGAGATATAAAGTAATATATCTAAGCATTTAAAACTGAAGAGGGGCTTTTCTATGCAAATTCTAACTGAGGCAAAGGTTAGGACACCCTCAAATGTATTTTCTCTTAAAATGGCTCAAATCACAATAGGTGCACATAATTAGTATACTGTTACTTTAGCATTTTGAATGAGGTTTGCCCTATCAGACATTTGGTGTGCTACTGACTGTTAAAGTAAGAGTGAGCACCATGATGAAAGCAAAAGAACTGTCAGAGGCCTTCAGAAAAAAATTGTAGCATCCTATGAGTCTGGTAAGAGATTTAAAAATCAGTCCACTGTTTGGAAGATAGTCTACTAGTGGAGGGCTGCCAACATGCCCAGGTCTGGTTGCCCCAGCAAGTTCACCCCAAGAGCAGACAGCAAGATGCTGAAAGAGGTCTCCAAAAACCCTAAAACATTATCTCTGGAACTACAAACTTGCTGACTGAACAACAAACCTTTGCTCTCTATGAAAAAAAAAACTTGGCCAGATTGACATTTGCCAGAGAATATTGATACTGTTAAAGTGTCATGTTTTGGTGCTGCATTGCTGCAGCAAGACCTGGTCACCTGACCTTTATAGAATGCAGCATGATTTCTATTGTGTATCAGAAGGTGCTTGAAGAAAATATGAGACCATCTGTTAGGAAATTAAAGCTGAAATGGAACTTAACCATGCAACACGACAGTGACCCAAAACATACTAGTAAAGCAACCAATGACTGGCTGAAAACAAAGAAATGGAGAGTCCTGGAATGGCTCAAAGTCAAAGTCCAGCTATGAATCACATTGAGATGTTGTGGGGTGACTTGACATGGGCTGTACAAGCAAGAAACTCCTCAAATACCTCAGCAGTTGAAAAAATGAGGAGTGGGGTAAAATTTCCTCAGACCGAGGTCAGAGACTGGTAGATGGCTACAAGAAGCGTCTCGCTGCAGTTTTATCAGGCAAAGGAGGTAACACTAGCTATTAGGGGCTAGGGTGTCCTATCTTCCTCAGTTGGAATAGGCAGTTTTGTAAAATTTAATTTACAGAAGACCTTGAAAGGACCTTTTTTTAGTTTCCATTGATTAGTTATATCACTTTAATCTCTTTGTATTGTTAAAATCGAATTAAAACAAACATGTTTACAAAATGTGAAAAATTTGATAATTTCAAAGGGTGTCCTAACTTTTTCAAGTGACTGTACATACTGTATGTAGATCTGTGGTTAGTAGAGTTTGATACCTCCAAATTCTTTTTCTATTTACGCAGTTTTCTGCATTTTGAATGTACACCAAGTTTAGTAGGAAATCTATGCAAATCCTTCTACATGAGGTTCCACTCAGAACAGGCTTGGCCATGGTCGACCAAAGATGTTAAGCGCACATGCTCAGCATCATATCTAGACGCTGTGTCTGGGAAATACAGTAGATACATGAGTACTGCCATCATTGCTGCAGACGTTGAAGGCTTAGGGAGGGTCAGCCTGTCAGTGCTCAGACCATATGCCGCATGCTACATGAAAGTGGTCTGCTGATACACAACAAAGCCTACAAACAGTTTTCGTGAGACAAGTAGATTAAGTGTGCGAGAAGCACAAAGACAAGAACCACAAACTCCCACATGCACTGTAGTATACTGCAGCAAAGCTTCCCCAAACACATGACCAAGATAACCACTGCCTTGCTAACTGAGCAGAGGGTAAAGGTGATATACTGGCCAAGCACGTCTAAAGACCTAAACCCAATTGAGCATTTCCAGCAAATCCAGAAATAGTAAAAAGGGGAAATAATCCAGATGTATCAGTCTCTAGTAAGCGCGGATGAATGCATGTTCCCTTTTGTACATCCAATCAATGTGAAATTAAGCACAGATGAATGAGTAACAGATTCCACCCATGACACTCCATATGAATAGATTTAGTTTATTTAAATATTGTCTGCGTCTCCGCAGTACACTGAATTGTACTATGTGTGTGCAGTTGTCAATGCTGCAGGTTCAGCACAGTCACAGAGGAATCTAAATCCATTTAATCTCACCCACGCCAACTTGGAGTTTCTGGCACTTTGCCAGGACAGGCAACAGATTCCCTCGAAGCCGTTTCGGCCATGTTTTGAAAATAATTTGTCTGTCAGAGAATATTAAAATTTATTCACAGACGTCATCTGAAAGATCAACTGCTGCGCTTCAGTAGACAAAACTTTGAGAGCGGCTACACTTTGTTCATCAATCAATTTAGCACCTGATGAAGAGGGGCAGCTCTGTCTCCAGGCAAATCAGGCTGTCTAAGGCTTAAAATAAAATTTAGGCTTCCTTTACGTCACACTATGACGCTTATTGTTCAAGCTTGTTACGACTCGAATTTCGAAATTGATGCAAAGAACAGCATTTTGGTTGATTACTATTCAAGAGAGAAAAAATGAACGTGCGTGCATGCGGCGGATGAGCTGCCGCAAAAAGCTACGGAAAGACCCGCCTACTTTATTGTAAACGCACACCCCAGACACCTGCCAGGTGAACACTGCTGGCTCTGACGCTTGAAAAGAATGCCATAACTTTGGGCTGTAGTTTGTAAAAGAATTCTCTGGGTGAAAAAAAAGGTTCAATAAACTCTTTTTCTTTGTTCAAACGCAACGAAACAAACCACCAAGGAGGTGTCGATTCCACATTGCTGCCCTTACGAGGTCTCACATTCACATCATTACTGAGTATGGGGAAAGTCCAGAGAGGGGACAATTCGACTCTCTCTAATGTTGCTCCTCTTGTCATGCAGGCGGTTTATCTGGTCTCGTGACACTAGAAGCGTTTGCCTGATAGCTGAGTCACTCATTATTTATTACTAATCAAACTGGCCACAATTTGTCCTAATATAGGAAGGTCTGCTGTGACTAGTGGGAAAAGAAACCCACCACGCTGTATGAGTATTCTTTTTTAGTTTAAAGTCATCTTTTTTTGTCCGTAAGGGTTCTCAGGCTTCTCCTCTGCCTCTTTAACTTGTTGTACTGAAACCCTTCAAAAGATTAAATGCCAGTTCGTATATGGTCCTTACAAGATCCGTTGAGCACACAGAAAGAATAGCCTTTCGCTGCCGAGGTCCCCTGGACACTATCACTTTTAGGAGAGGCAGATTTCTCTTTAAAACGGTCTGACATTATTATTATTATTATTATAATATTTTCTCCACGGTAAATACAGGCAGGTTTGGTCGTGGGGCAACAGTCCTGTCCTCAATCTAAAACGCTCTGGGCAGTGTGGCGTCAAATCCACCAATAAGTAGCCGTGAGGCATCTTTGTCTTTGCATCGTCATAACTCTCATAAAATAATCTTTGTGACTGGGAAAAATCTGCTGGGCCAGCACAGACGTTTGAAGTTTATCACACAGGATTTTAAAGAGAACAAGATGTTTTGAATTCAGGTTCAGCGTTCGATTGTATTTGCCTTTATGAAAAATATTCTGGGTCAGAAACATGACAGACAAATTGAATCGATGGTGACGATATTGGGTAAATATTTTAACAACCTCTGGATTTTCAAGCACATCAAACATTACATCATACAAAACTATTAGCTGGAGATTTAAATTTCTAGGAAACCTCTAGAAAATCTCTTCATGAACTGGATAGACCTTCTACAAACTTGTTTTTATTCATCTTCTGCAAGTCGTCATACATGGGTTAATACGATGTGCAAATCCAAACAATATTTTCCGGCATACTGTAAGGTCGGTCATATATTTACAATTTACCAAAAGCCTTTCACAAAATAGGTTTCACCACACTCGCTTGGACTGACCACCATGCAGGAGAAAGGAGCCTTGAATCCAACATAAAAATCAATGGGCTCCATTTTTGTCAGATTTCTATAACGGGAATTTTTTTTTTACTGAAACTCCCTGAATCAACGTTTTCTTGCATGCCTCTCACTGTAACTCGAGACAATACCTTTCACTTTCAAAGGCTGCCAATAAAGAACTCTGCGTTTGAGGTGCTTCATATGACTCTAAAGCTTCACTCTGGTGCGCCCTATAGTAAATGCAGCATTGTCAGTTTTGTTTGGGCAGGGCATTGTCATGTCATTGCTTCAGCAAAGACGTGTTCTTGTTGAGAAACCAAATAAATGTTTTATTCTTTGTCCTGTACGTAGTAAAAGGCTTGCTGCAAGATATTGCTTTAACACACTTAAGCCGCTCTCTCTCAGAAAAACCCAAAATAAAAGTGAGAGTTAAGTGTTTAAGAAAGACTAAAAAAAAGAGTAAAAAAAATTAATATACAAACAAACAAACACTAAACTGATTGAGTTTTACAATTCAAGACAATTTTGCTTTTTCAAATTGGTTTATTGCAAGATATGAAAACATCTACTGTAGTTCTATTTCTATATCTATATCTATCTATCTATCTATCTATCTATCTATCTATCTATCTATCTATCTATCTATCTATCTATCTATCTATCTATCTATCTATCTATCTATCTATCTATCTATCTATCTATCTATCTATCTATCTATCTATCTATCTATCTATCTATCTATCTATCTATCTATTTATACATATATATATATATATATATATATATATATATATATATATATATATATATATATATAATTTATATAATGTACAATTTACATTATACATATACAGTATACTGTATATAGGTAAGCTATCAGAGCATCTTTTAAAAATCATTCAAAATCAATCATTTTGTAGCATCTTTGTATTTACTTTGTGTATTTTTTCAGTCCTGTAAAGTTTTCATCTGCGGGACCCTTCAAATCGAGCATGGACTGTGAGCCAGAACCTTTCTCGCTCACCTCTCCACTGGAAGCTGCACAGGTGCCTGAGCCACTGGAAAATGGAACAACCAGTCAGCCCATCAGGACTCCTGCCAGGAACAAAAAGCAGAAGGGCCGCCGCAGATGAGGAAGAAATGCTCAGAGCCAGCCTTGGTCAGCCTAACATTTTTGTAGTGTTCTTAGGCACTGCTTTGTTTTAACTGATTTTGTGCTTTTGGTAAACTGTTTGATTTTTTTTTTTTTTTGTTATTCATCTTGAAAATGTAGTCATAGTGTCTAGTATAGTAAATCATATTAACAATTCTTAGAAGTAAGTGGAATTTTCATATAATGAGCCATTTTTAAATGGTCATTTAAGCTTTAATTGAAAATTTCTATAAGCCTGCACTTAATGTTCTGTTATGCTGTGGCTCTAAAATCTTAATGAAAGCTATAACTGTATATAAGGTTTTCACAAATAGCTATATAGTGAGGCAACAGAACTATTGCGTCTCTTTCATGGCCTGTATTTCCTTATGTATTAGGAGTAGTTCAGATCAGGTAATGATGTTGATTGGTGTGTCATTTGAACAACTTAAATAGTAAGATGATATCATGTTTTGGGGTATGCCTACATTCTCAATAAGCGTACTTAATGAAAATGCTATCTTACATTTACTTTGTACAGTGAATGTGTTTATTTTGATGGTAATGCTGTTTTTCACCGATAACTGCATGTCTATTGCATCAAACATAGACAGGGTGATAGAAATTGCAAAGTCTGGCTACAGTCAGGAAAAAAAGTTTTTGAGATTTTGAAGGTTTGCCCACTAACAACGAAATGATCAGTCTATAACATCAATGGTAGGTTTATTTGAACAGTGAGAGACACAACAATAACAATAAATCTAGAAAAATGCATTTAAAAAAAGTTAAACATTAATTGTATAAATGTTCACGAATGATATAAGTGTTTAGTATTTAATCCTTTTGCAAAATCTGACCACAACACTTTCACCCAGTCTTCCTCTGAATCAGTCAGATGTTCAGTGGCAAACTTCAAATGGGTCTGTAGATGTGCTTTCTTGAGCAGGGGGACCTTGTGGGCACAGCAGGATTTCAGCCCTAGTGTGTTAATAACTTTGGTGACTATGGTCTAAGCTGCCTTGAGATCATTGGAAAGTTCCTCCTGAGTAATTCTGGGCTGATTCACCATCATTCCCATTATCACTGAAACTCCACGAAGTGAGATCTTGCATGGATCTGCAGACCGAGGGAGATTGGCAATTAATAACCTTTCATAACTTTTTTTGAAATGCATTTTTCTGGATTTTTTTGTTGTTGTGTCTCTCATTGTTCAAATAAACCTACCATTGAAATTATAGACTCATAATTTTTTTGTTAGTGGGAAAACGTTTAAAATCAGCTAGAGTTCAAATAATTTTTCCCTGACTGTACCAGAAGGAACTACAGTTTATTTAGATATTTGGGTAGTGAGGAGCCTACTTGTTCTACCATTTCAAATCAAATTTCCCCAAAATTGCATAATCTAACAATTACATATTTGAATGAAGTGTGACAGATTATAAGTATGTGTGGACTGCCGTGGACTATCAGAATAGATACCTTTTTCAATCTCAGCTGTAATCCACAAAGCAAAGCCGTTTGAGGTGAGTGTGGATATCACAGAGATACAAACCCTTCATCTGCATCCGTCCATTTACAAAAAATGGAACCCAAAAAAGGCCATCCTGTGTTGTTTACAATAAAGAGAAAGCCTTTGGTGTTGGTTAGAGAGTCCAACGAATGAGCACTTTTTCTCCGTGCCTTGTAACTGCGCCATGTCGGCTGGATCGTAGTCAGCTGAACTAAGCCAGTGACTTGCAATGGACTAATGTCAGAAGGCGCATGTCCAGTTTTCAGCTGATTTTGTCTTTGGTGGTGTTCGGACTAAACTTAAGGGGAGACTGTGTGAAGAATTGTGAACAGACCGCTCTGGTAAAGAATTGGACTAATTAGCAAATGCCAAGAAATTAGGAGTGCACTTCTTCAGAGTTTGTGTAAACATGCACCCTAGAATCATAAATTCCCAACTGCCAAGTCTTGAGTGATCAGTATTTACACTGAACAAAAATTGTTTTAAATTTTATGAACTGAACTCAAAGATCTAAGACTCCTTATATGTACATAAAGGGCCTATTCCTCTCAAATATTGTTCTTAAATTCGTGTTAGTGAGTATTTCACCCTTGCTAAGATGTGGGCGGCCATCTGCCTCGACCGGTTTGGATGAGAGGATAGACAAAGAGCACAAGAACAATCAAAAACAGAGCAGGATGGTTGGACCTGGGACTGGACACAGACAGGATGGTTGGATCCACAGCTACCCAGCGAAAACACAACGGTCTGGCCTGATGATACATGTAGGTGAGGACAGTGTGGGGGAGAAAGAGAGTGAGAAGCGCAATTACTGAAGGGAAAGAGACATGGTTAGTTAAACATAGAACAACAATGGGATGTTATTGACTAGAAGAAATAGATGAAAATAAAAATGCTCTGTTGAATTAAGTGCCATTAGCCTTTGTCTGTTGCAGCTTAACTATGAGATTGTTCCTGTGACTAACAATCATTGCCAGTGACCTGTACCATCTCTAACTAAAAGCTTTATCAAAAAGGAAGGTTAAAGCCTGATCTTAGAAGAACCTGGTAGCTAAAAGCTCTGCTTCTCATTCTTCTCCTTCTAGACTCTAGGAACCACAAGTAGCTTAACGCTCAAAGAACGAAGTGTTCTGCTGGGAGCATAGGGAACTACTATAAGAGGTCTTAAAGATGAGAATGACCTTTATCATTAAATGCTTTGGAGGTGAGTAGGAGAATTGTAATCCATCCACCTCACATATGACATATAAAGATGCTAATTACACAGCATGATTATTGCACGGGTGTACCTTGGGCTGGTAAAAGGCCACTATAAAATGTACAGTTTTATCATACAGCACAATGTCACAGATGGTGCATGTTTGGAGAGAGAATGCAATCGGAGTACTGACTGCAGGAATGTCTACCAGAGCTTTTCTTCCACAATAAGACATCTCCGAGGCCTTTCAAAGAATTTGGCAGTACATCCAACCGGCATCGCAATCAAAGACCACACGTACTGTAATCACACCAGCCTACGATCATCCAGGATCGTCTGAGAGGAATCACCTGGACAGCTGCTGCGACAATCGGTTTGCATATCCAAAGAATTTCTGCATAAATTGTCAGAAACTGTCTCAGGCAAGCTCATCTGCATGCTAGTCATTCTCAACAGAGTCTCGACTCGAGGCCCATTGTTGTGCCTTTCATCCACAACTGTCACCTCATGTTGCAGCATGATAATGCATGTTGCAAGAAATGCAGGTTTTCAGTTCCTGCCAACATTGAGCTGTGGACCAACATTCCACAGGCCACAATCAACAACCTCACACAAACCAAAGCATTTATATTTTTTTCAATGTAAATACTCATATTCTACTTTCTAAAACTCTTGCCTTGTTTAAACCAATTATGTCTCCACATAATTTTATGTGGAGACATAATTGCTTTAAACATAATTAATTTCCTACCCTCTTTTAAAACTTTATTTTTTTATTACCAAACTACAGTACATGTGTGATCAGTGTTAAGATGTATTTTTAGCTCATTATGAGGAACACTCTTTGAATAGCACTCATAGCTTCTATAATTTTACAGTTAATACAAAATTTGGAACAGCATATGCTTTCATTCAGTCAGACAATTTCAGCGTTTTTCAGGGAGGGATCACATTTTGCACCTTTTGCTCATTGCTCAATAATTTAAAAATCCTGCCTCAGTATAAATACACCTCTTGAACCATAGACATAATGTTGGATCTTTTGATCATGCAGCCCTCCTGTTTATACCAAATTGCAAACTTCAAGCCTGTTTTCAAATCATGTGAGGTTTACAGCAACCAAGAATTCAAGCCAACACATTTTTTAGGTACTACGTTACTAAACTAAGTAATAGTTATTGAAATGTTCATATTAATTTGGTCACCAGGAATCTTAGGGAGCTTTTCAGATATCGTATATTGTCAATCAATGCTGATTCAATAAAGTTATTCAGTCACTTACTGTAAATGGTCATTGTTTGTGATTTTATACAGCTGGAATTTCAACTTTTACTAACTAAGACTTTTATAATTTTTTACAATATTGATGTCATGGTTTTTCAGACTGTTTGGTTATCCCTGGAAACAGCATGTTTTCCCATAGTTCATTTGAATAATTAAAACAAGAATTATAATAAAGAATTGTGATTGATAATTGCTGATTTTAACCTAATAACTAAATGTATGATCTAATCTAATACTTGTCTTTCTATAGGTGGTGTGATAACAATTATAATTATTACATTATACCTACCTACCTACCTACCTACCTACTATATGTGCACTTGGTGATCCCACTACTGATCTGTGAATAAAATTTCTGCCAAATGCAGATCTTGCAGACAGCATATGCTGTATACTACTGGTCTCTGCTGGACAATTAATGTTACTGCTGGGCTAAAGAGAAATATGACTGGACTGCTGCAGAATTCAGGTTTATCTGAAAAGAAGACTGCTCTTTTCAGATGAAAGTAAATTCTACACTCGATTTGGAAGTCAGGGTCCCATAGTGTAAAAAAGAGGAACACAATTCAAGCTTGCTATGTTACTTAGTCTTCCTATGCTGTGACAAATCAGAATGGAGACCAGGTCGCAGAGTCGCAGTCTTACAAATAAATATATGCATATGCACATAAATATGTGAATGAATCGTTGTATATATATATATATATATATATATATATATATATATATATATATATATATATATATATATATATATATATATATATATATATATATATATGTATATACGCAAGGAAGGAGGCCGAGGACAAGTGAGCGTGAGAGCCACTATCCAGGATGAAACATCCAAGATCCATAAGTACATCAAGGATAAGGCCCCGACAGATGACGTGCTGAGTGATTGTCTCAGGCAGTGGAGAACAGAGGATGAGATGCTGGAAGAGGGACCATCATGGGAGGACAAGCCCTTACATGGGATGTACCACCGGAACATAACTGAAGTGGCTGATCTCAACAAATCCTACCAATGGCTTGAAAGGGCTGGGCTGAAGGACAGCACAGAGGCACTCATCCTGAACGAGCGAGCCAAGATCCTGTGGGACTTCCAGATCCAGACTGACAGAATGGTAATGGCGAACCAACCAGACATTGTGGTGGTGGATAAAGAGCAGAGGAAAGCCGTAGTGGTGGATGTGGCAATACCAAGCGATGGCAACATCAGGAAAAATGAACATCAGAAACTAGAAAAATACCAAGGGCTCAGAGAAGAACTGGAGAAGGCTTGGAAGGTGAAGGCCACAGTGGTGCCTGTGGTGATCGGCGCACTGGGGGCTGTGACCCCCAAACTGGAGGAGTGGCTACAACAGATCCCTGGAAAAACATCCACAATCTCAGTCCAGAAAAGTGCAGTCCTAGGAACAGCAAGGATACTGCGCAGAACACTCAAGCTCCCTGGCCTCTGGTACAGGACCCGAGCTTGGAGAGTGGATAAGACCACTCGCGGAGGGTGAGAATAGAGTGTGTGTATATATATGGCTCACTGGATAGCTCAATCGGTAAAGTCGCAGGACTTGTACATGGCGAATAAGCATCCAGTGTGAGTCCTTGGGCAAGACCCTTCAAGCTACCGCCTACCTCATGATGAGAGACAATGAACCACATGAGATACCAGCTCAGACATCGCCCAGTCTAACAAGGTCTGCGTCAGGTGTTGGGGAACCAGAGCACCTTGGCGAGAAGTGGGCTACTGGAACAAGAAAGAAATGGGAGATGCGAGAACAAGGCTCTGTTAGAATGCTACTACTCAAGTAACCCTAGTCAGAGGGGTTACATGCAAAGAATGTGTGGCGAATGGGAACGGAAAAACCCACATTCAAGGCTGACAGCGAAGCAACTAGTAACTCAGTGTTCCAACATCCACAAATGGCAACTGCTATCACAACTTGAGATTGACGAGATACAACACAAATACTACGGCAAGGGGGGGCCAGGACGCCAGGTCAGAGGGGAGGTTTCACCATCTCCCCAACCGGAAATTGGGTACAAAGCCCCAATTAGCACAGATACGCTGAGCGAGGCAGCGACTGACCTGAAAGATAAGATCATGGTGAGATTGAACAGGCAACCCCGAAACCAACTACAATAGCTAAGTGAAGTACCATCAGAAAGTCTCATGGAAGATGTGAATGTAGCGATTGAGAGCGATCCCTACCATAACAATCACAGAAACCAATGAGCTGATATACGCTTCAGCATCCGTGATCCTAGAGATGCTTGGCTATAAGAGCAACCATGGGAGCCATGAGAAACAATACCCAGACGAATAAACCGGCTGTTCGCAACACAACCCGCGAAAGTGTACTCTCAATGGCAGGGTAAAAACAGCAGAGCAGACCCACCAAGGCTGGAAACTGAACAGTATGGGAAAGGGAGGCGTCACACAACAGTGATGCACAGTGGCTGGTAGACCTGAGGGAAGACCACAGCAACCTCCCTGAACAGAATCCAGTGACTATCACAGTGGCAGACAACTAACAAAGAGGTATGAAAAAATGGACAGCACTTGGCCCTGACATGATCCACGCCTACTGGCTAAAGAAGCTCACTGCAATCCATGAGCGCCTGGCAGCACAAATGAACCAGCTGCTAAGGGATGGGACCCACCCTGAATGGCTAACCGAAGGGCGAACAATCCTGATAATAAAGGATCCCTCAAAGGGTACAGTCCCATCCAACTACCGGCCAATAACCTGTCGCAGCTAAGATAAGTGGGCACATGGGTCAATACATGAGCGAAGCACAGAAGGGCATTGGTAAGGATACCAGAGGAGCCAAACACCAACTCCTTGTAGACAGAACAGTCGCCAAAGATTGCAGAATGTGACACACCGACCTGTGCACAGCTTGGATCGACTACAAGAAAGCCTACGACTCAATGCCACACACATGGATCACTGAATGCTTAGAGCTGTACAACATCAATAGAACTCTAAGGGCCTTCATTGCAAACTTAATGAGGTTGTGGAGAACCACCCTTGAAGCCAACGGGAAACCACTTGCCCAAGTATCCATCAAATGTGGCATATACCAAGGAGATGCACTGTCCCCGCTGCCGTTCTGCATAGGTCTGAACCCCCTCAGCCAAATAATAAACAAGACTGGCTATGGATACCGACTCCGGAACGGGGCCACCATAAGTCACTTCCTCTACATGGATGACATCAAGCTGTACACCAAGAGTGAGCAAGACATCAACTCGCTGATCCACACCACCAGGATCTACAGCTCGAAAATCGGGATGTCATTCGGGCTTGAGAAATGTGGGAGGATGGTGACAAAGAGAGGCAAGGTAATCCACACAGAAGGGGTCTCACTCCCAGAAGGAAGAATAGCAGACATTGAGGACAATTACAAGTACCTTGGAATACCACAGGCAAACGGCAACCTTGAACAGGCAACAAGGAATGCGGAAACAGCCAAATACCTCCAACGAGTAATGCAAGTCCTAAGAAGCCAGCTCAATGGCAAGAATAAATCCCGGGCAATAAACAGCTACGCCCTGCCAGTGATCAGATACCCCGCGGGAATAATAAGGTGGCCAAAGGAAGAGATACAGACCACAGATGTTATGACACGAAAGCTTCTCACCATGCATGGAGGGTTCCACCCCAAATCCAGCACCCTGAGACGCTAGCCGCAAGGAAGGAGGCCGAGGACTAGTGAGTGTGAAAACCACTATCCGGGATAAAACATCCAAGTTCCATAAGTACATCAAGGATAAGGCCCCGACAGATGACGTGCTGAGTGAATGTCTCAGGCAGTGGAAAACAGAGGATGAGATGCTGGAAGAGGGACCATCGTGGGAGGACAAGCCCTTGCACGGGATGTACCACCGGAACATAACTGAAGTGGCTGATCTCAACAAATCCTACCAATGGCTTGAAAGGGCTGGGCTGAAGGACAGCACAGAGGCACTCATCCTGGCTGCACAGGAGCAGGTTCTGAGCACCAGAGCCATAGAGGCCCAGATCTACCACACCAGACAAGACCCAAGGTGTAGACTGTGCAAAGAGGCCCCTGAGACGATTCAGCACATAACTGCAGGGTGTAAGATGCTGGCAGGGTAAGCATACATGGAACGCCATAACCAAGCGGCTGGCATAGTATACAGGAACATCTGCGCGGAGTATGGACTGGAAACCCCAAGGTCAAAGTGGGAAACACCTCCCAAGGTGGTAGAGAACGAGCGAGCCAAGATCCTGTGGGACTTCCAGATTCAGACAGACAGAATGGTAATGGCGAACCAACCAGACATTGTGGTGGTGGACAAAGAACAGAGGAAAGCCGTAGTGGTGGATGTGGCAATACCAAGCGATGGCAACATCAGGAAAAAGGAACATGAGAAACTAGAAAAATACCAAGGGCTCAGAGAAGAACTGGAGAAGGCTTGGAAGGTGAAGGCCACAGTGGTGCCTGTGGTGATCGGAGCACTGGGGGCAGTGACCCCCAAACTGGAGGAGTGGCTACAACAGATCCCTGGAAAAACATCCGACATCTCAGTCCAGAAAAGTGCAGTCTTAGGAACAGCAAGGATACTGCGCAGAACCCTGGGGTGAGGGTGAGAATAGAGTGGTATATATATTTATATACTACATGTAAATACATCCACTGTGCATGGATATGCTTTTCAGCTATCATTTGTATAATAAAATTTTTTTTTATTATTTTTTAACTAAAATACAGTCAAGTGTATTTGAGGATAAGACACAGCCACTATTGATACTCAGTCTCTGACTTGGACCTCCTCTTACCATGCTGGTAGAACAACACAGACCTAGTGTAATCTTCTGCTTTTGCACGTCTTCCCCCTTCTTCTATCAAAAACCACCCGGAGCTGGTTGAAGTTATTTTAACAGCAGCTTTATTCTTGTATAGCCACCAACAGCACTGGACAGTCGTTCCTTCTCTTTCTTCACTTGCACAACCGCGCGCCTACTCCTGTGAGAGAAATCCTGCTAAATTGGGGCACAATGATATACCTATATAAAAAAAACAGAAGGAAGAAAGCTAGGTATCACGTGTCGGACACCAGAAGTGTGAAATCCAGAGCATGTTCTTATTCTAGTCAGTTTAACAACTCCTCACCCAGGAGTAGAACTCTATCGCCTACAACCAGAGGCGAGCCTCTTGCTGTACGGTTGTAGTTTCTCGCTTGACGTGACTGTTCAGTCCTGCTGTTCTGACGAGCGATGCGGGCAGGCTCAGCGAGATCATTTCTTAGCCGAGTGACAAATTCATGATGATCTACCACAGTAATGTTTGGGAGAGCATGATTGAACGCAACATCAACAGGAAGACGTGGAACTCTGCCAAACATAAGGAAAAGGGAGCAAAACCCTTCGTCTCATGTTCAGTACAGTTATAACAGAAAGTCAGGTCAGGACCAGGACATCGACACAGCCTGTCTGTTAAGCAGTCTAGAAATCTATACAGACCAGTTCCACAGGTTCAGAGGTGCAGATACTTTTGAGAGGAGCACGATCATTGGGGTCTGAAGTCTTTCCAACTACACAGTGGAAGCAGTTCCTCACATAATTGATGATATATATTTCCATTTCAACCCAAAGAAAACTTTGTCTGGCCAGGGAGAGTGTACGTGCCTGTCCCTGAACAGAAGAATCATGGAGGCCTCGGAGAACCTGTGTCTTAAGGGAATCTGGAACAAGAAAATGATTGACTGTCATGTTCATTTGTTTATCCTTCTTCACCTTGTACAATATGCCATCTCTGACAGTGAGCTTGGGCCAGTATCTCAAGAGCTTCACCACCCCACGAGGCTCTCCGGCATGTTCATGCCTGCTGGCTCTACTGTGGCGATGAACGTAATAGAGCGCACTGCCTAAAATCACATCCTGTTCTTGAAGATTGACAAGATGACTTCTAGGTCGAGTTGGCGAGGGCTCAAAACTGGCAATCACTGAGGCAGGCAGCTCAAAACGTCTCATTTGACTCACACCACCAGAACCATGAACAAGCACAGCCTTGACCTCTTGTGCTGTGAGGGAGCTCTGGGAAGATGGTAAAGGGCTACTTTCAGGCTCTGATTGATTAATAACTACATGTAGCTGACAGTTAGCAGTGTACCTGAAAGCATCTTGCACTGTTCTGTCTGCCATTTCAATAATCTGTTTTAGCAATGCTTTGTATGGTTCAATGACAAGCTGGTAGCTTATACATGATTTCACAAGGGGCTCTCTGCTTAATGTATCGGCAACAACATTCTTTGGGCCTGGGACATAACTCAGATCAAAACTGTATGCTGACAGTTTTGAAACCCATCTTTGTTCACATGCATCTAACCTCGGCTTTGTCAAGACGTATGTCAAAGGATTGTTGTCAGTCCAAACTGTGAAAGTGCCTTCCTTTTAGCCAGTGGCTGAACTCACAAACGGCCCACTTCAAGGCAAGAAAGGAGGTAACTGTAACAGGACAGCCCCTAACCCATCAAATGAAGCATCAATTGCTAGGCTGAATGGGGCACTGAAATCTTCGAGAGCCAATGTGGCACTGAGCATCAGGCCATGTTTCAGTGCTACAAAAGCTTCTCTGCACTCTTCAGTCCACTCCGATGGAGAGAGTATTGCATGGCTCTTTTTCATCTGTAGTTTACAGCCTCCCTACACCCTTTTTGCGTGGAGCAGCCTGTTCATCTATGAGAGCAAAAAGTGGTTTAGCAGAGCATCCCTTCAAAAAGTGATGGTAATAGAGGACCATGCCTAGAAAAAATCTTATTTTCCTGGCACATGGCGTTTCCCCATCAGATTCCATCAAATCAGTTTCCTGAATATCGTTTATAGCCTGCACCTTACTGGGATCTGTTTTAAAACCATCTTCACATATGAGGTCTCATATGACCGCAAGGCGAGAGAAAACCACGCAAAGGCACTCAAGTGCTACACTTTTAGATGGAGCAAAGACCATCCAAATAGCATAGGAGGCTTGTGAAGTTTTCATCCCCAAAAATAGAAATCATGTGCATAAAGGTTGCAGGGCTATTCGTCAGACCTTGTGGCATTCTGTTATATTCGTGAAGGCCAAATGGGGAAGAGAATGCTGTATATTTCTTGTCCTCCTGGTGTGGCTTTACATTGTAGAATCCTGATGTGAGGTCCATAGTAGAAAAGAATGCATTGTCACTAAGAGCTGCCAGTGCGTTCCCTTGATGTAGTAACGGATGTGCGTCCCCTCACAGTTCTCACATTCAACCACCTGAAGTCGTTGCAGATGCGGAGGTCACTGTTTGGTTTGACAACCAAAACAAGGGGCGATGCATATTCACTGGGATTTACGAATGATTCCCACTTCTTCCATTTTCTTTACTGCAGTCCTGAGTTTGTCATAGTGGCATGGAGGGACACACCTGTATAGGAGTCTGAATGGCGTGTTATCCACCAAGTGGATCCTGTGCACAAAGTCTATTGCTTCACCACAATCTATTTTGTGCCTCGAGAAGATCGATTCATACTGTTGAATAAGCCACAAAAGTTTATTCTTCCACTCCAAAGATACTTCACATGAAAGGTCCAAATCCTGCAAGCCCATTTCATTCAGGGCACATGAGCTCTCCTCTTCCAACTTTAATGTTGTTGGCCTGTTTGTGTACTGTACATTATAGTGGACATGTTCTGGCTCAGGCAAGTCATGCACAGTGACACATGCAGACACAACCTTTGCATTCCTTTTCAGAGTCAGGATCTTCTCTGTGGGATTTACAACCTTAACAGGAAGACAACCATCTCCTGATAACAAAGTTATAACCTACAATATTTTGTGCAGGCCTGCGCCTGGAGCGAGTGGGTTCAATGACAACAGGATCCTCCCACTGAAGATGGGTCAGGGGCCGATAGTTTTGCCCATACTAAATGTTCTGACTTGGGCTGCAAGGTTATGCTCCTCTTTAGCTTGGCTGTGCCTAGACTGTGTGATGTCGTGTGAGCCTTACAATCTGTGGAGCCAGTGAGCAGAGACATCAGGAGTGGTATGTTATTATTCAATGCACTGGTTGCTGGAGATAAGAAGTCTTGGTTCTTGATGGACAGCTGAATCTGAGAGATGAGCCACTTAATCACGTTGCTTCCAAAAATCCTCTAATCAGCCTGGACTGGCACAACAAGGACAGGAATAACAACTTTATAGCCATAAATGGCAGAAGGTGTAATAGGGTGGCCACCGCAACCCACAATGACAAACTTATCTGCAAACTTCTTTTCGATGTCAGGGACAGTCTTTGAGATAATAGCATCAGCTGCTTCACTGATGGTACATGCCATGGATCCACTGTCAACCAGAGCTTTGAGAACATATTCACTGCTGACTGTAACCTCAGTGTAAAACAGTGTTTAACAGTCTCTGCAGGCTTTGCAAAATTACTCTTTTATGCGATGCCACCAAATTATTTAAGTATTACATACTGTAAAGCCTCATAATCATTTATCTGTGTCCAAGGAGGGAGGGTCATCCATGTGATCTGTGCTGTCCTCCCCTGCACGCAGATCATTTAGTTTCCCTGGTGGCCAGACTGTCTGCCATCAGGGCAGTCGTGTCTAGCATGGCCAGGTGAGTGGCACAGGAAACACAGCTTATGCTCCTTACAGTGGGTGAAAGCGGAATGGGAAGTATCTCTACATACAGAGCATGGTATATTATTTAAGTGCTCAACCCTTGGCAATCTATTGTCGTGACCTCGTCTTTTGCTAAGGTAACTGTCACAAACACACGATGGAGGACGGTCCCAAATGCACAGCGTGGGCTTGGTTAAGAATAGTAGTTTAATTGCTCGAGGATAGGCAGGCAATGGTCATACACAAGTCAGGGAAAAACTGGATCTGACAGGGAGTAGGCACAGATGAGGTCAAAAAACAGGCAATGATCAAAACTCACGGTTCTGGACTGTCAGAGACTGGAGTAGAGATAAGGCGAAATAACAATGCTGGATCATGCATGATAGCAAGAGGCACGGTAACGCTTGCGTGTTGGTCATGAGAACGACGACATTCTGGCGGGGGACTAAGGCAAGAGGAGGTGTTTAAATACAGGTGAGTTGATTACTGAATGAGACACAAGTGAGGTTAACTAGAAACAGAAGTAAAAATAGAACTGCTGGTGTTGATGCTGAAACAGGAAGTCGTGACAAAATAAAACCGGAAATTAGAAAAGCGGTGACTAAATGACATAAGCTGTGACAGTAACTGAAGTAATACTTTTTCCAACATCCCTTTTCATGGCAGAACTCTCATGTCTCAATGTATGATTCAGTTCCATGGTTTTAAAAGGGGCAGGGTTAGAACTAACCTCATCCCTATTGATGTTGACTCTGCTACCACCCCCAGCTGTAGACCCAAGCTAATTTTCTAAGTGATATTTGTCCAGCACTTACTGGACCTCACGAGCTGACCACTTATTGAGTGTCTTGGATCTGAAGCTAAGTCTTTGGTGGGACAGTGTCTGATAAACATGCGTGTGACCTCCCCACTGGGGTCGTCAAATGTTTTCCCTTGCTCTTTGAGACAATTGCTGGCTGCTTTAGCAGTCTTATTCAGTCTTAGCCAGTATTTATATGGCTCTTCCAGGTCTTTAGGCAAGGTAGAGTAAAAATCAGCCAGGGGTACTGATGAATACTTAGCCGGACCAAAATGTCTGTGCAGGAGTCCATAAATCGCCTTGGGGTTGTGCTGAACATCAATTTCTCATTTCTTATTCCAAATCTAACAACATCCTTTTCCCTGCCTCTGAGGTGGATGAGTATTTTTTCTGCCTGATCCATCCTTTGTATTGCACTTTTCCTGATGTTTCCATTGATTCCACCCATTCATCGATACTTAGTGAATAAGAACTGTCACCATGGAACACAGGTGGGTCTTTCACTTCCCTCCAAGGGGCTGACTGCACATCTGAAAAGTCCACTTTACAACTGGTGTATGGTTTTTTATCACTGAGTGGCTCACTCAGGCTGGTAGTCACATTAGGTGTACTAGTTCATGTGTGGAGATATGTCATCACACTTTCTGCGAGTTGCTATCCTATCTGTTTAACAATTATGCTCATCTGTTCGGACAGTGTTGCTGTGTCTGGGAGAGGGTTCAGGGTCTGTGGTGACAAGTCATCTCTACCTTCCAGCTGCAGAATGTTATCAGCTGTTCTGGATCTCCGGTCCTAATCGCTCAGAGGAAATGGTATATGTGTTCTGAGTTTTACTCGCATTAAAAGGAGTCATTTAAACAAGGAGTCTGTTAAACTCACACAGATACAAAGTCGAAGTTTTGTAGTTCGTTGTCGTGGCTCAAATCAACCTGGTGGTTGTACATGCCGAGAAGCAGAATGCAGAATGTAGCTCCATGTGATGGCGAGAAAACGTGCTCCCGGTCCAGCGTTGTCATGAACGAGTCACGGCACCAATGTAATCTTCTGCTTTTGCACGTCTTCCCCCTTCTTCTATCAAAAACCACCCGGAGCTGATCGAGGTTATTTTAACAGCAGCTTGATTCTTTTATACCCACCAACAGCACTGGACAGTTGTTCCTTCTATTTCTTCACTTGCACAACCGCGCGCCTACTGTCGTAAGAGAGAGAATAACACATATCCCATCAGCACTAGCAAGTGCCCACCGAGATTCTGGTAGCTGCAGTCGGATCCAGAACCACTGAACTTAGCTAAATTTACAAAAGCACCATTTTTTTATTCATCAACACTTTTTCTTTGTTGACAATTCAACAAGCAGCATGTGGTGAATGTGTTATTGTGATGGAAAGTTTTGCTTTTTCAAGAGAAGTATATAAATAACATACATACTCCTCTTGTTTAATGGTTTATTTTTTGTTTTAATTAGTCTGTAGTCTGACGCGCGCATACACTCATATATATAAATACATTCATATACATACATGCATATATAGTATTACACATAATCACATGATACCTAATAATAGCCGTGACATACAATATTACAACTACAATACCATAATCATATATTACTAATAGTGATACGGTGAATGACAGCAGTACAGTACTAATATTTAAGATTAGGAAGACGGTTTATCGTTTCTTCTTTTCGTTTCGGCCGCCCACCAGGCAGAGCTGCAGCAGCTACAGAGATGACACCCGAGGTCAGAACAGACCACTGTTGGTTGTCCACTTCGTCCGCCCCAGGAGAACCAGAGGCAAACACTTCCCCCAGTGGGAGGGTCAGCCCGAGAGGATGGAGCCTGAGGTCTATAGGGAGCCCACCAGGGGATGCCCCCCGTGCCCAGAGAGGGACCTGCACTGCCTTCCATCCCGACAACAGAATCTCCCCCATACACCAACCCATCCATCCATCCATCCATCCATCCATTTTCTAAACCGCTTACTCCCTAGTGCGGGGTCACGGGGGTGCTGGAGCCTATCCCAGCTGGCAGGGTACACCCTGGACAGGTCGCCAGTCCATCGCAGGGCAACACATAGACAGACAACCATTCACTCACACACTCACACCTACGAGCAATGGAGAGAATCCAATCCACCTAATGCACGTCTTCGGACTGTGGGAGGAAGCCGGAGAACCCGGAGAGAACCCACACAAGCACGGGGAGAACGTGCAAACTCCACACAGAAAGGCACCAGGGCCGCATCCGGGAATCGAACCCAGAACCTTCTTGCTGTGAGGCACCACCACCGTGCCGCCCCATACACACCACATAAAAAGAGAAACATACAGTACATAGAAAGACACATATTGTACATATTACACACATACATAAATACACACCTACATAGACACAAACACATTTCCACAAACATCTATTCAGTCATTCCTGTAGAATTCAGTTAGGAATCCATCTGGCCCTAGAGCTTTTTTATTTGTCAACTCTCGCAGAGCTTGATGTAGTTCAGCCAAAGATAGTCTACACTTGTGGTTTGTGCTTCCTTTAACAATTCTAGTTTATTCAGAAACGCTTCTAGGTGGTTGGATCTATTTAGAACATATATAACTCTTGGTAAAACTCTTTATATGTCTTGTTTATTTCATGGGTATCATGAGTGTTGTTCCCTTTCTTATTTTTTATTGAATGGATGAATTTGTTTTTCCTTATTGTTTTTGAAAGGTTGACTAAAAATTTCACACATTTCGATTGATCAAAGTTCTCTAGACGTAACTGTTCTACTGTATTCGGAAACTGAGTTATTTGATTCCAGCTTTAAATTTCTAACGTCCTCTAGGACATCATTGGTTGGAGAATCAGCATATTCAATCTCTAGAGATTTATTTTTTCTAATTCTAATTCATATATTCATGTGACATGAATTACTGTAACCTTATTAGTCTGGCTAAAAAAGGTTTTACTGTATTTTTATTCTCTTATTGGATATTTATTTTTTTAATGCACAGATAAAAACTGTGTGAAGAATGTGTTTCTTATGTTACTCACCCATAAATCATCACATCAGCAGCCCCCTTGTATGACCACCTTGTAGTCAAAATACTGCAGTAATGAGGACAGCTGTTACAATAACAAATTCCAGGAATAACTGAATGAGTTATGTTTCTCTTGCAGAACATTACATGTACGTAAGAAGTGGAACCATCTGCTGTAGCACTTACTGAAAGTTAGTCTGGATGAGATTGCCACATAGAAATGAAAGTAATGGCCTTCCAACATTTATCTACTGTATGTGTCACAAAGTTCAGGAAAACAAAACTCATATTTTCCATTGAATTGATTCAGAATTGCTTGAGTCAGTAGCTTGGAAACATACTGTAATTTCATCCCTGTATGTTCTACCCAACCACACTTTACTATGTATCACCTGCTCCATGACTATCGCTTGACCTTAAATGATTAAAATAATAATGGTAATACATCTAATAAAGTGGTTCATGCTAAAACTAACTAACTAACTAAAATGTATTTTCCACAAATTCACTGATACTGTAGCTACTCTCAGTGATTCACAACTAATACAGTTTTTATTGATTGCTTTGACCTGGTTAAAGAAACTAGGTTCCACAGAACCTCATCATCACTAATCCAGCAGATTTGAAGAGTTCCTGGCTTATGATGGTGCCCAGGAAGTGGAAGGACTCCACAGGTCACTGGGGTGTCACAGAGGATGACGGGGGGGGGGGGCATTCCTGAAGTCCAATGTCATTTCCACTGTCTTCAGAGAATTGAGTTGCTGTTGTTGTTGTCATCAGCAAATTACAGGACTTACACATACTGCTGTCTGTGAGCGAGGAAGTCTGTGATCCACCTAAAGATAGAATAAGGCACATTCAGTTGGGAGAGTTTGTCATAGAACAGGGATGGAACTATTGTGTTGAAGGCAGAGCTGAATTCCACAAACAGAATCCTGGTTGTTGGAAGAATGCAATACATATTATGAGCTGAATCCTTGTCTTCTCTTCAGTGAGAGGAAGTTGCCTTTGCTGTAAACTGCTCATTCCTTGCAAGTAAAATCCTGAAGAAGGTCTCAACTGATTGTGGCTGCTCTATTTAAGATTCACAAAGGGAACTAACAATTTCCCTAACCTAAGCTCACGAGGTAAAAGAAGACTGGGTCTTCAGAAAAGTTCCGTGACGAGGTCACGAATAATGATAGTTTGTCTGATTGTAGCAGCGGCAGAGTGGAAACCTGACGGTGTCAACGTTAACTCTGTGATCAGCTGAAGTAAATCAGACTATATAAATAAGTCTTATTGTTTGTTGGTCTCTAAGTGAATTTTAACTTCTTAGAAGAAGTCCCAGAGACCTTTTGTGTTGTGTGTCTGATTAAGATCAAAATTGAGAGGTTGGTTTGCTGAGACAGCTGTGTCTGCAGGAAACTAGTTCCTGTAGAAGCTCGGCACAGTCGATGATCTCTGTGAACACTGTGACTGATTGTTCAATCCTTGTAGTGAAGCAAATTAAAGAACACTAAGGGTGAAAACTTTGAAGGTGATTCGAAATACATGTCTAAAAGACATTTGACTAATACAGTCGACTATAATAATATATATAATACTTACCACAGTGGAAAAAAGAAATTTGGATTTGATGGAAATTTTAAAAAGTAAAATAGTGTAAAGAATTTGATGGATAAAATAACTGTGATAACTGAAACTGTTTAAAGAAAGAGATAGGGAATATAATTCAAGGGACCAGTTAAAAATTCATGCTATATGCACAACAAGATTTTGAATTAAAAATAAACACTAAAGTGGTGTAAAACTATGGAACAAATTAAGTGAAGACATAAAAATATTAATAGAATGATAGAAATATAATAGAAAATATATAATAGATATAATTGAATAATTGTTTTATATTAATATAAAAAAATAACCTATAATAGAACAATAATAATATTATTGATGTGCTTAAATATAAATGTAAAGACATGCGCCAATTAAAATATAGAAAAGAACAAGCTCATTGATTAATTAGATGGAACGTTGTGGAAATGGTGCACAAATATTAACATTCTGTTATAATTCCTTATTGTTAAAATACTTTATGTGATGTATGAAACTAACAGTCTATGTTCAGATATTGAATACAAATCAATGAAATGAGGCAAAAGCAACAATGTTTGTTGTAGACAGTGAAGAATGCTATTGGCGCTGACTCACGTGAAAGACTACATGATTACCCACAAAAAAACATATTTGGAAAAAGGAAAACCGGCAGATGAGGTTGTTAACAGAGTTTATGATTGGAATCCAAAACAAAAGTGTGAATACAGCTCAATGACAGTGTGGAAGAGAATCTGTGCCCACCTAAGAGGAAATCAACAATCAGCAACAGCATGCTTTAAGTTTGGTAGAGAGATGCTGCCCATACTGCACGGCTGAGGCCACAGACCAGATGACTGTCCACAGAATGCTTGAGCAAAGTGATGGGCGAGAGGCCGATGGGGTTTCAGTACCAGTGTAGATAACACTGAAGAGGGAGGCGAACACACCACAATGAAGACACACACACACACACACACACACACACACACACACACACACACACACACACACACACACACACACACACACACACACACACACACACACACACACACAAGGAATATCACTTGTCATAGACCCCCTGTTAAGAACTACTCCCATATTTCCAGTAAAGAAAGCTCCCTCTTCCACTGGCCGGAGGATGGCACAACCAAAATCAGTCGTGATCTGTTGACTAATTTACACCCAGATAAGCAGATCTTCTCAGTTATAGATATTAGTAATGCCTTTTGTAGCATCCCAGTTCCCCCAGATTCACAATTTTGGTTTGTGTTTACTTACAAAGGTCAGCAATGCACGTACACTAGGCTACAATAAGGTTATTGTGAAAGCCCGACTATTTTCTCACAGTGTATGTCAGTGAATCTTGAATCTTTAAATTTACACCCCCACACGGTAGTCAGATATTACTGTACGTAGATGATGTTCTGGTGGCATCACAGACTAAAGAAGAATGCAGTAAAGATACTGTAGCGCTTCTTTCATTTCTGGCAGAGATCAGTCACAAGGTTAGTAAAAACAAACTGGAAGAAGGAAGTTAAATATTTAGAACAGATCATATCAGCAAGTGGACAAAAATTGATCCAAATAGAGTGTTCAAAAGTAGAGAACCTAGACCAGATTTACAGGACAACCCAATACCTGGTTCTATATTTGTCTTCGTGGATGGACCAAGCAAAAAGTCTGAAACTAGAAAAACGCAAAGTGGCTGTGTGGTTCTGACTGATAGTGGGACCTTGAAAGCAGAACCGCTACAGAGCACAAGCAGCATAGAAATAGTTGCACTGACTGAGGCATGCAAACTCATATATACTGATAGCAGATACGCACAATGAACTATTCATATATTTACCAGTCAATGGGAAAATACAGGCATGATGACATCAACGGGAAAGACTACAATGCAGGTGATTTAATACAAACTTTGTTAAAAGCAGTACAACTACCAACAAAAATAGCCATTTGATGCACTGCACACTCAAAAGTGAAAAAAATGGACTCAAAGGACAAACTGTTAATGTCATGGACTCAGTCACTGCACCATTGTTTATGTTCATTTCCGGTTTTATGTTATTGTCACTTCCTGCCTCAGCCATTATTAGTTACTGCCAGCTTTACTTCCTGCTCCAGACCACACACCTGTTCCCCATCTAACCATCTATTGCCACTACTTAAGCACCACCTCTCACACCAACCGGTTGCCAGATTGTCTACGTGTATTAGTCAGCAATCCAGCATTGAATTCATGATCGTGACACCAGTGTATGACCTTGTTTCTCCTGACCCTGATTCTCATCTCGCCTATGATCCTGCCTTGCCGTGAGTTTGACCCTAGCCTGCCTTGTGACCACCGCTTGTCTAAACCCTGTCTGTACTGTACCTGCCTGATCTGTGTATTGACCTTCGCCTGCCTGACCATGAATTAAGTAAACTGCGTTACCACTCAAGTCTTGTCTTCGCTGTGCATGTGGGTCCGCTACCTCGGAAGCCGTGACAGTTAAGTTATTATGTTTGACGAGGGGAAGCCTATCCTACCAACATCCCTCTGTAAATAGGGAGCAATATTGAGCCATGGGCCTTGCCATGTCTCAACGGGGGGGCTGGTACAGATAAAAAAACAAATACAGTAAATGACACAAGCTTATTCTAAAAAATTATGTTACCGAAGCATCACATGCTCTAAATATAACCCTCAAGGAAATATTCGACAAACAAGAAGAACATTCCCTATAGCAGAATATCCATTTTATTATTTGCATATTGGAATTTTGTGAATTAACTAGGTGTCAATGTAAAAAGTAGTGTTTGACAATTATTAACTGTTTTTTCCAAATGGATAGATTCACTAGCTGTAGCAAAAACTCTAGTAAAAAATATAATACGATTTGGGATACCAGATCGAATTTGTAGTGAAAACGGACCACACAGATTTTTCCTACCTGCTGCTATCAGACTATATTACCAGAACTGTTAACTTCCTATTGCTACATTAACTCACCTATTGCATCCGTGATTTATGTAAAAATCTCCCTTGTGCAACATTTGTGCAAATCAGTACAATATTTAAATTTATACAACCCTTCCAATTCTTTCCATATGCCAAAAGTGTTAAAACATCACAGAAATGAGAATGCTTTTCAAGATGTGCCTTGCCCACACGAGGGACCACTGCAGGTTGGTCACTGGGTGTTCATCAGAGTCTTAAAACCCAAGAACTGGACCTCACCCCGATAGAAGGCCCACACAGAGTGACGCTGGCAACACTTACTGCCAGCGAAGTCGAAGGCTTCTCTAGGTGGATCCATAACACACACTGCAAAAGACAACAGGTACAGGCAACCGAGTAGTATTGTTTGTGAGAAAAAACCCAACTGAGGGAGGGGAAAAGTCTGCCTCTAAAGGGGGTCAGCAGCATTTAGAGCACTGGTCATCTCAACGGCAGAGAAGAAACCAGCCGTACCTTCTCTCACTTAGGGGACATTCTCATAAGGAGATACTATGAGGGGACACTGTCCAGCCACAGGAGTTGTACTAACTGCCCTTGTACTGTTGATTGATGCTAAGCCACTCCCAAACCTCAGTGAGGATGAGGAGAGACCTCCTGATCAGTATCACACTAACTCGTGGTATCGTTACATGATGTTTCTTGCCAAACAGAGCACTCATAACTTTACTAAAAGTGGCTGTTATGTGTGTGGAAACATGCCAAAATCTGTTGCAAACCCTGATGTACAAATTCAGCCTGTAGACCCACAGCGAGAGCGATTGTATCCAGACACTTTACTTTCACTGGTTTCACCTGATGCTTTCTATACCTCCTTCCAAAGTCAAACGAAAGGACTAGTTCCACGTCCTCCACCATACCAGGGTCGTAATTATACAGTTTTTGAGTGCCAACTTCTCCATAGACATCTTATTTGATCATGTTCCTTTTCCTCCTCAGTTCAAGGGACACTGTTTCCAGAGCAGCAGCTTTTACCTTTTAAAAAATAAGGATTTAGCCATCTCAGTAGGGGAAGGTCCCCTGAAACACTGCCAGACTGTAAAGATGCCTTGCACTCGCAGTGCCACCCAGTTCAACACTTCTGAGGCACCAAAGGGAGTTTAGTGTGCCTCTTATTATGATGGTCCTGATTTATGGGGACTCTCCCACAGTCTGATATCAACTATGTTTGTAGGCATACAATCTATGTGCATCTTCCACTCAATTGGTTAGAAGGGTACGACTTCCAAGGGACGGCTACGAAAGCGAGAGATCGACCTGAAGGAAAGTGATCGGATCTGGGGATCAGACGTTCCCATGGACAAAAAGCTCTGGACTACAGGCCAGAAAGTGGCACTTACCCTATTTCCAAGGTTGGGGATAGGAACAATCATGCTAAGAGTTGAAACCATAAATTAGTGAATGACCCAACAGGCACTCCGTCACATATCCAATGTGCAGGCGGCTGACGTAATGAAGGACAAATCCTAGTTTGATTGGTTTAGGTCTGGCACAAGGACTGACATCTTGAAGATCTTTGGACCGGTTCTCGTGATTCTCCTGGTTCTGATGCTGATTGTGTTGTGCGTAATTCCTGTTTGAGGGCCATGATTATCAGGCTGGTGAATCAAGGCCTTCTCAGGGTGTGCACAGTCATGCACTCTTGACAAATACACTATACACCTTTAAAGCTTGATAACTGTGAAGAGAACCTCCACAATGTCGTCGGAAATGGACTCTAAGCTGTAAATATTGTGCTTCTGTGCTTTTAACCCTGCCTACGATGTAACATTTATTCCATGTTTTATTCTGAATGCATTCAAAATCAAAAGAAGTTGTGCTGTTCTGATGTAGGCATGATTGTTTAATGAATGTTTTAATGTTAAACAGGAGGTAAATGTTGGAAAAATACTCCATTTAATCAATCAATACATATTATGAGCTGAATTCATGTCTTCTCTTCATTGAGAGGAAGTGGCCTTTGCTGTAAACTGCTCACTCCTTGCAAGTAAAATCCTGAAGAAGGTCTCAACTGATTGTGTCTGCTTTATTTAAGATTTACAAAGGGAACTAACAATTTCCCTAATACTAGGGAAGGATCCTGGAGAGTCCAGATGCTGGAGGATGAAGTGGAGGGCTATGTATACAGCATCGTCAACAGATCTGTAGGCTCTGTGGGCAAACTGCAGGTGGTCCAGGAGGGGTCTGTGATGTCTTTGAGGTAGGAGAGGACGCGGCGCTCAAAAGACTTAATTATCATGAAAATATTACATTATATTATTCACTACAATTATTGTTAGGATCCTGAGCTGGCTCTGCCAGCCATTCTGTTGTCTTACTCTGGACCACACCTTCTCCCTCACCATGCTACGCCTCTGCTTTGGACCATGCTCACTCCCTGTTTCTCCCTCATAAGACTCTGTGCCTGCCCCCTGCTTCCTTCATATACCTCCCCAGCCCTTCACTCTGTGCTGGGTCATTGTCACTACTCCATGTTGCGCAAGCCATGATACTGTCTCCACTGCCTTCAGTGCTGCCACTATTTCGCACCACTACGGACATGGACTATTGATGGGCACTGTTGCTGGTTAGTCACGTGTTGCTCGGCATATAAGACCTGCAAAGGCACCTGTCTATTGTTAATGCTTTGCAGTAGCTTCTATTTGTTCTTGCCATGCCTTAGCCACGTTTGTTCAGGCCAAGCTCTTGTTTTGCTAGTTCTTCCTAATTTGCTTTGTTTATTCATTATTCGGTTCAATGAGTTTTTTGTTCTCCTGGTTCATCTTGGTTTATTTCTTTGAATTAGTGTGTTGTGTTAAAGTTTTGATAAAAGAGATCATGTTTCCATTACTTTGGTTTCCCTGGCTCTGACCTGGTCCAAATGGACTTCCACAGCCTCGATCCGAGGAGCACAGTGAACGTAAAAAACTATACCTAATGAATCTGTCCGGAATTTGAGAAAAACATGTATGTGTGTCAGGATCCATAAAGAATTGACAGAAGAACTGATGTAGATTTTATTCTGTCTTTGTATGTGCAACTTGGAAAAAGAGTGATTAACCATGACTCTAAGTATAGTGGAAGAAACACACTATACAATACAGGGACAATAAACAATACCTAAAACAAGGTAAGGGGGTGTGATGGGTTTGAGGATCTAATAGATGAGGTGGTGACAGGAGACTTAGTTATTTGCATTGCATTTGTATTGCATTATTAAGTATAGTTCCCACTGAGGCCCACCTGATCCGAGGGATGGGCTTTTTTTCTGCAATGTGACAACTGACATACTGCTTCAGTATGTCCCTGAGGACAGTGACAGCAAGCACAGACAGGCAAAAATGCTAAGCAGTATAATAAAGAGTTCAACATAACCCTGATAACCCTGAAAACATTGACATAGGTATAATCCAAAGCAAATTAACATGGCAAACATGTGTCTCGTTTAGCACCCATTGCACATTGAGATCGTGAAACAGAACAGATCACAAGAAATGAAATAAGTTATATATAAGAGTGTTAAAGCGGAACAAACATTTTAACAATAATAATATATAAGGCGACCTAACAGTCGCTGAACAAACGTTGAACCAAAACTTACATGACAACTTCTGTAATGATTTTAAATACAACATACTCCTGCGCATGCAGCCTCTGTACGTGTGCCTAGGTGTGCAGACGCTTGCGTCCAGCAGGCACGCCCATGCTGTGCCTTTGCTGAGTGAACGGTTGCAATTCATGCACGGTGGTCATTTACTGTACAGAGGGACGAACTGCAACACAAAAGTTAAACACAAGCCGTGATTATGGCAACAGGTGAAAACAATTAGGAAGACAAGTTAGCGAAACAAAGGAGTGCACAAACAGAAAGAAGAACCTATAAATGGTTTCCAGACTGGAAGTCAAGCTGTCGACTACACAGAATCATTACATCATATAGACAGTTTTACATACACATACAAAGACCTACAAGCCACACATTAACTGTAGCACATTATAGGCTACTTGAAAGAACAAAAATGCCTACTGGTGTTAACATTAGCAAGATATTAAGGCTGATGGAATAATAACACAATTATGACTACTATGTTTAATCACCTACTCCTATTTAATACACACTTAGTCAACCTGTCTAAAAAATACAAAATTTTTCAGGTATAGTTATCCAACTGGCGCAGCTAAAACAAACTGACTCGGCTGATTAGCTTAATGTAACTACTATATCCTCATTAAGGTACTTATTATAAATAAGCAAATGATAACAAGACAAAAAGCACAATGACAACACAATACTTACTTGTACACAGGAAATGCTTCCATCTCACCATCTCTTTGAAAGTTCCAATCATCTCAAGTCAATTTGTGGGCAGTAATATGATAAATTCAAATGGGCATGCGCTGATTTACCCACCCAATGATTTACTAATAAAATTGAATTATTATTTTTTGATAGATGATGTTATAAATACCTAGTAAAACTTACTTTCCCCACACAGTTGATTTATTACATGAATAAATTGTGTATTTTTTTTTTACTTTTACATGAAAATTTCTAGTTGTCACTGAATCTTAATATTCCAATATAAAGGTTATGACAGTTATTTTAATATACTTTATCACACCAAAAAGTTATTTTTATTAGCGTAGGGCTGTCCTATTGTGTTTCAAAGCGGCAGTAGAATGTATTGAGGTCGTCAGCCAGACGCAGATCATTCAGACAGTGGGGGGCACTGGACTTCTAGTTTTTGATGGTCTTGAGCCCTTTCCAGATAGAGGCAGAGTCTTTGGCTGAGAACTGCTGTTCCATTCTCTCACCATGGGCTGATTTTTTCTCACCTCCTTGCTAAATCTGTGCTTGGCCTCTTCGTACGTGTCTCTGTCCTCACTTCTGAATGCAGCTTTTTTCCTCTGACCTCAGCTGTCTGAGCTTAGCTGTGAACCAGGGTTTGTCATTGTGGTACAGTAGCTCGCCCTGGTGCGTGTTGGAAAAACGTCCCCGTTTGTGGAGTCCGGACACTCCTGAAGTTCTCCCCACAGCTTCACTGGTCCACTTCTTCCAGGTCCTCACAACCGGTTTGCAGAGTTTTAATTTCTGCCTGTAGGCTGGAATCAGGTGCACCATTATGTGGTCGGACAGGCCTAGTGCAGCGCAGGGGACTGCACGATAAGCACCGCTGATGGTGGCGTAACAGTGGTCCAGTACCTTTCCCTCTGGTTGGACATTTTCTGAACTGTTCGTATTTGGGGAATTCAGATGAGAGGTTGGCTTTATTAAACTCTCCCAGGACGATGACCAAGGCGTCTGGGTTTGTTTGCCCTGTCATAAAAGAAAATAATAAAACCAAAAGACATCCATTAATCCTAACTCCCTACCCCAAAAACAGGTGTAAACGAAACAAATGCTAATCATGGTGTAGGTTATAGATAGTAAAAAGTGTTTACTTTATTAAAACCTTTTACAGCATTCTGTCAGAACGTCAAAGGCAGCGGACCCACATGCACGGCACGGACAAGCTGGGATATATAACAGATTTATTCCAACTCGAAGTCAGGATCAGGCAGGGTCATACACGGACAGTTCAAACGGCACTATGCACAGGATCAGTCAGGCAGGCTCGGTGTCAAAGACAGGCAGAGTTCATACACAACAAGCTGGGTTACAGTACCGTTCCGTCAGGCGTAAATCGTGGTCAGGCAGTTGGACAAGTTCGGTAACATGCAGAGCAGAAGACCAGGGCAGACAAGACAGGCAGGGATTAGGCAGGCTCGGAATCAGCGGTCAAAAACAGGGTACACGATACACGGCAGGACTGGATCAACGAACTGGAACGTGGTCATAACACGCAAACACGATCTAACAATCTGGCGGTTTTCTAGAGTGAGAGGTGGTGCTTAAATATAGTGAACTGATTACTGATGACGTGCAGGTGTGGATAATGACCGGTAATGGTAGGGAACAGCTGTGGAGTGATTATGGCAGGAAGTCCTTCAAAATAAAAGCAGAGATCAGAACCAACGCACGACAGACAGGAAGAACTACAAAATAAAACCAGGGAACCAGACACTACCGAATGTAAGGAACTAAAAATAAAACAAGGACCAGGACCAGAGACTGTGACACATTAAATATTAAATATCTGAGTCTTGTTAAGTAACACATAGATGAAGTGTTGAAAGGTGTTTATTTATTTATTTATTTGTGTGTGATTCTCATCCAGACTGGCTTTGAGTGATTGCAACAGCAGATGGTTCCACATCCTACTAAATACCTTCTGCAAGGGAAACATGACTCAAACTCCCTGGCTAATACAGTTATTACCGAAAATGTGTCGTTGTAACAACTGCTGTCCTCTTTATTCCAGAATTGTGGATGTTTATATGATGATGGCTTGATGTATAAAGGTAAGTAAATGACAACAATTTGTAAACTACATTTGTATGCTTAAAGATTGGCTTTATGTCTTATGTCTTAAGATTTTCATGGAAACATTTCCAATTTTTTTTCTACATACAAAAATCCTATTAATACCGTGACGGGAGGTTCATTGTGTAAAAGCATCACAGTTCTTGCATCGCCCATTGAGCATGTTTGGAATGTTCTGGATCAGCATACAGTATACAGCATGTTCCAGTTCATGGCAACAGGGACGCCACTGTCATTTATGGGCCCTATTAAGAGTACCCACCACTATCTTTAGCATTGGCTGGTTGGTGCAGTTGGTTACAGTGAAATGCTGGTGATACTAAGCTCGTGAATCTGAATCTGGCTGCATGATTAATCATTATTTGTTTTGTCAAAGTCAAAGTTACATCCATTTAATTTTCAATAGTGAAAAACGTACACTATTGAATTGGAGTGTGACGGTTTTCAGGTGAGGAGAAAAAGTGTTAAAAGATTGATTCTGTAAACCTGTCAGGCTTAGAGCTCCATACTTGGATCTTGAAAAAAGTAGTTGGAGTGAGCGCTCTTACCGTTCTCGTCAAATACCACATCTTGGACATATTTTCCCTGTTTGTAAGCTAGCTTCAGCAGTAAGAAAGAGAAACGGTAGCAGCTCATGTTCTACAACTTGTAATATAATGCAAGAACCATACGCCTTGTGTAGACATTTTTATTTGGTTCGCTGGCTGTCTAGAAGCACATAGTGCACATGCTGCAAGGACAGTACATAGAGTGTCGGCTATGGAAGTAGCGCTAACAATATACTGCAAGGGAGCTCCGTGAATAAACAAACCCTTCTTTTAAATTTTTTTAAAGTTATTTTGGGCCATTCTTCTCTCTTTCTGCTTTGTTAAACATTTCTTTACGTGTCTGATGGCTGGATTTATGCTTCGTTGACTGCGAGGTAGTGGTGTGTCGCTCGTGAACGATTCATTCAGTATGAACTAATCTTTTTTATGACTCAGGGGGAGCGAGTCCGCTCAGTGAACGATTCATTCATTTTCATGCAGTACCTTCTCTCGCCATATGGCAGCAGCTGCTTAACAAAACATTAGTAAAATCAAATTGTTATGCCCTGCGATGGGCTGGCGACCTGTCCAAGGTGTACCCCCGCCTCTCGCCCATAGCCAGCTGGGATAGGCTCCAGCAGCCCACATATGGGACTCAGTGGTATGGAAAATGGATGGATGAATGGAAATTGTTATGCCTCAAAAACTAATCAAGATTAGTCTTTAGAAACAAAGAGACTGTTTATTGTTCTGCCTTTTTAACCACTGTTTTATAGGAAACTAAAAATATGAAGATGCAAAATATATCAGTGTACATTACAAAATGTCATAGTTTGTATTGCATGCATTCTCTACTGTATGTCTGGTGAGAAATTTCATTTGTATTGTACTGTAAAACATTTTCAATGCAGTACAGATTTTCTATTGCAGCAGTATTAGTTATTTTTATTGTTTCCTTAAAATTCACAGTACACTGTCACTTGATTTAACCATACACTCTGAATTCTTTTTACAATTATTATTTTAGAATAACAAATTACCTTCATGTTAGCAGGCACAATTAATCAAATTAGAGTAAAACAGAACATACCACAGAGACAAAATTTAATAATAACAACATCTTTAACAGTAATATGCGATATCCAGAATTTATCTACGAAAAAACTAATAAGACAAACAAACAAACAAACAAACAAACAAACAAATAAATAAATAAATAAATAAGACAAAATGACGGCTTATTTCTGCCTCTCTGGTCAAATTACACCCCTCCTCCTATTTACTGTACTGCATGGTTCTGTTAGTCCATCTGGATGCTATAGACTTGCGACTGAGTGAGATAGTCAGAGATAGTCAGATCGTCAATGGTTACAGATTTGTGACTTTTTGTACAAGGGGTGTCCAGCCAGGTCTTGGCAGCCAATTGCCTGAGCTGTGTCCAACAAGCATGTAATGAAGGGAGAGAGAGTGAACAAGCTGGTCCCCCAGTAGATAACCACACAAATAGCCTGCGTTTCTCTCTAAGGCTAAACTAGTCCAATACGCTTTTTTTCCTGAAACAGAAATATCATCTGTTCCCCCAAGATCGTTATTTAAAAAGTGAAAAAGAATTAAGCTGCTGCAATCTGTACTCCGCAATAAAATAAAGTGCAGAATATGTGACTGAATTCCTGTTCATTAAGGGTCCATCATGTCCTTGATACTATTGAAAATTCTGTTCCTCATGTGTTTCATAATCATTGTGGTTTTGCAACATTAGCAACAATTAGTTAAGTTAAAAAGTTAAGTTGTGCACATGTGTATAGTTTTTCTTGCACTGTATTTAGCACCTTTTTAAACATGGGCAAGCTGGCGAAGTGACAAACCATTATGTTATGCATGTGGATTCAGGGCTATGGGAAAAAAGCCTGTTCACACGCTGTAAGCTGCTCAGTCATAAATGAGATGATACAAGTCACAGCACTACACCAGCAGACTACTTGTCAATACTAGAAACTGTGGCAAGGCAGATCCTCCCTCGAACATAACAGACAATGGTTTCCTGTTGCTGTTGTCAATAGCCATAATGTTTGTAAAAGAAGAAATCAATCTGCACTAATTAGATAAGTATAAACTAATAACTAATCATAATGGGGAATACATGCATTAGCTTCCCCTTATATGAAAAGTTAGAGACACAATTGTGGGTATGATTGGTTGGTTGGCTTGGGTATACCTGGACCATTGTACATTTTAAAATATGTAAGCTATTATTGTTTATGTAAGATGCAATATTGTTCAGGTAATTATGCTTGTAACACACAAAGCAAAAAGAGTTTTTAAAAAAAGTTTTACTCTCCCCATCTTTAAGAATGTGGAAATTCCAGAGCATTTCGTAGGGTTTGGCTTTACAGGAATACCCAGCCCCCCCACACACACACGCAATTTGTTCATTTATAAGGAAAAGGGGCAGGCAGCTGCTTGTCACTGCTCTCTTCTTACTGGAACAAGCTTGCTCTCTCACTTTTCTCACAGAAGAATCTTTGGACTTACTTACTGACTCCACACTGAACAATGGTTTCACACAAAGGCTGTGCTCTTTTTCTGGTGTTTGCAGCTGCAGTTTGCATTGAGCTCTATCAAGGTGGGTTAACGCATAGGACTGCAGAATGTGTGATGTGATGCAGTAGTAATGCTAATATATATATATATATATATATATATATATAATTTTTATTGTAAACGTTGTATGTGACATACTTTGTTGAAGCAGTTATACATAGTTAAATACTTTCTTATTATGTTCCTTACTACTATGTCCCTTGCAGCTCAAGGCCTCCTGGGGCGATGCTTGTGTCCTGTCACAATGAAGTTCATCAAAGGCAACATATCAGATTTCCAAGTGTTTGAGAAGCGGCCAGGATGTGATCACACTGAATTAATGTAAGTTTAACAAACTTTAGCATTCTAACATTTTAAATCACAGATTTATTTTCTGAGTGTAATTTTATTTTATTCCAGTGTAATCCTGAACAAATCCATCAACTCCACTGAACAGATCTGCATGAACACTGAGGGAAAAAGGGCCAAGGCTTTCCTAAGATGCTGGGAAAGGTCGGTTAAACAATTTAAAAGAACTACAGTGACGTTTTTAACTCCAATAATTATGGAACGTCACATCGTCAAAACCTAAAGCTACAAATTCAGCCCCTCTGCATCATTTCACAGAAAAGCCTTTGTCTAAATAGCAAAATGTTGACTCTACAAACCCCATCGCACATGTGACTCATTGCACAATCACCCAGATGTTTTGTATTACTTCTTGGGCTTTGTCCAATCGTTTTTTTTTGTTCACTCCCATGCAGAATAAACAAGGACAAGAGCCGTAAGATGGACTGCATCGACAGACAGAAAAAGGCAGAGTGAAAGCACAAGTGGAGGGGGACTGGGGGAGCAAAGATAATCTGGTCCAGAGTCTCCGTGGTGAAATGAAAACTGAAGCATGAAAGAGAAAAGGAATGCTGAGAGCAGAGCTTTCACTGACCTCCTGCACAGCGGAGGACTGGGAAATAAAAGTGACCGTGTGTGGGTGTGCGTGTAGGAAGTGCTATGGAGACAGATGTTAACATGACAATAGCGTGTGCTGTGTGTGTACAATATGTACTTTAGAAGCTAATTTGTCTATGAATGCCACTATTTTTTTTACTTTGCTTGACAGAATATTATTTATGCTGACTTATTTATTACCAAAGTTTTATATCATTTTTTAAAAGTTTAAACAATAAACAAATTCAATACAATCCAAGTCTGTCATGTCCATGATTTTTCCTATGAAATCCTTTTTTACAACTGCCATTTAACTCCTTGAGTGACTCACCAAACGCAATCCTGCAACATACAGTAGCAGTTGCACAGCACTGCACACACAAACAAACCGCAAAGACACAGCTGGCACTTAAGAACACTGGTGTGACTTTGTTGCAGGGAGCAACAAATTGATTGTTATCATGGGAAAACAATTCCTGTAACAACTGTCAACTGTGTTTTCTTTAATGTCCTGTTCCCATGTTTTGCCAAGGTTTGTACTTCGTGGTGTCTTCGTTAAGTTAGGTAGTTTAGCCTGTAGAACAGTGCTGTCTTTAGTTGTAGTTAGTTTTGCTGCTAAGCATTGTGCAAGCAAGTAATTTTTAGTTCTGACTTTATGTTTAGAGCTTTAGTCCTGCTGAGGAGTGAGTTTATGTTTTTGTTATATGTTTAATAGAGTAAGATCCCAGTTTCCTGAGTGGGTCGTTGCATTTGGGTTCTAACCCTCTTGTGTCTCATTAAGCCAAGTTTGGAACTGGTACAGGGGGAGCTCATAACAATTTTTTCCTCAAGGAGGTGAAGACTTTGCGTGGTGATAATTAAATGATGCTCACCTAAATATTTAACCACAGCTTTTCCTGCAGGAGTGGTGGACTGGGGCCAATAGATACCCGTGGCATTTCATGATTATGTTAATAGAGGTGAAATGCGATTCACTGTGATGTATTTAAATTTGCATAAGACTGCTAAGGTACTACTAAATTAATGCAGGTACAAAAGAAGTAAAACTATAATTTCACTGTGGCGGGGTTTACATGATTCCTACTCTTAGGATTACTACTGCCTTCAAATGTGAGTTGTAGTTGAATCTAGAGATGGAAAGTTCAATTCTTTTAACTGACTCGGATCTTTAACTCACGAACTGTAAAGTGAACGAATAATTTCCAGTCATTCATTAATTTTGTTTATTAGCAGCACTGTGGGCATTGTAAAAATGGTTGCGGTTCTCAAACACTATACTGTATACTGAAGATAACATGGTTTGCTTCAGCGGACATATTATAATCACAAAATGCCACAAGCAATTTAAACCACATGAAAACCTACTGTAGCAAATACACACCCCACTAATGTGGCTTATGTCCTGCATCTTCCCCGCCTTTGTTGTTTAACAGCGCAACAGTCGTTTGGTAGTGGTCACATGACAAATGAAGGAACGAATGAATGATCTGTAAAGATCCGTATGAATGAATCAGGAATTAACTGGAGCGCTTGCTGCTCACTACAAAGCCTGCGCGACCTTGCCATTATGTGACAAATGAATGAAAGAATGATCCGTAAAGATCCGTATGAACGAATCCAAAAGAACTGTAGTACTTGCTGCTCGCCACAGAGCCTGAGCTGTGAACAATGAATGAGAACAATGAACTAAACCGTGCTGCCCGATGTGCCTTTTACGTGATGGCTGATAGAGAACAAGAGAATACTTTCATAGTAAGACTTTTAAAGCAAAAAGTAACAAGTTCCCTAAAATCTTTACTTGGTGCATTTATTGTGTCAAAATGGGACTTTGTGGGTTACTTTTATTTTAAACTGACCTGCGACGGCAACACTGCCTCAGCATTTATGTGTATGTGGACTTCATTTCACCATCATCCACTCGCTGTAGTAAGTACATGCTTGACACTTATGATGTCTTAATATGTTAGTTTGTCTGTTTAACATGTAGTAACCCACATGTGTGAGGCAAGTTGAAAGCTAGCTATGCTAACGGTTACAGCCCCATGAAATGTGCTGCTGTGGGCTGCTGCAACCACACACCTACGTGGAGAAAAGCTAATGGCTATCGGCCTTCGAGCAGCTACAGGCAGGGAGCTGTGGATGAAGCTTTTGTGCTGTTAAAATGTGCTGTCGTGGGTTGCTGTAATCACACGTGTGGGGACAAGCTAATAGCTATGGGCCTTCGAGCAGCTACAGGCAGGACTTTTTATCGTGTTTTGTTACATTAAAGAAAGGTTGTGACCTACATAATACATACTGAACATTTCACTAATCTACAATTGTGATTGCAGTAGCTTTTTTTGATGAGGTGATGGTGAGGACAGCCACAGCCTCCATCTGGTAGAGCACTACCACCACTCAAAGTCTTCCAAATAGTGATAAGAACAAAGATCACCACATCTCCCCGGTCATCTGTCAACAACTACACCTGTCCTGCTGCAGAAACAAATCTCCAACATAACCAAATTTACCATCAAGCATTTCCACTGCAAGGCCCTGCAGAAGCTTCTGTCCTCAAACCCCCAGACTTCTCAACTCACTCAGTAATAACAGGTTCTTCCAGCTTTGAAGTACTGGTGCATTTTCCGGTTGACAATAAAGTTGGCTTTGACTATTACATATTTCACTGAACTTTTTTTTTATGAGGAGAAAACACTTTTCAGAAAATCATAGTACTGAAAATACATGTTTTGCTCTACAAGCTACAATAAGCTACAATATAAGGTGAAAAGACTCTTAATGAGTATTGCACACACAAAAACACATTCCTACTCAAATGGTAAATGAGTTATCCAACAGGTGGTCTAACTCCCTCATACAGTGAGTGTTTTATCCATCAGGAAACTCTTCTATCTTGATCTACAAACCACCAAGAGAACCACCAAGAGATGACAACTCAGATTGTTCACCCCAGGAATCCCCAGTACCAGCTCACTAGCCTCTGTACTATACATGTAGACGCCTGTAACAACCTGAGCTGCAGAGACATATTACTGTCAGGTTTATCAAGAATGATCAAAAAAACTTTCTAAAAAACATAAAAAGTGTCAGGTCCCTGTGTTCACATCCCGCTCGCCTGGGAGCACCTACATGCTTGGATTCGGCACTCGCATCAGGAATCATACGGCCTTCCTCGTCACCCGCCGGAGCGGGGTTCTTTTTTGTGGGTAAGAAGGATGGGTCATTAAGGCCATGCATTGATTATCGCGGGCTGAATGACATAACCATTAGGGACTCTTATCCACTTCCACTATTGTCATCTGCGTTTGAGTTGCTTTCAGGAGCCACCTGCTTCACCAAGTTAGATCTCCGCAACGCATACCACTTGGTGCGTATTCGCGAAGGCGATGAGTGGAAGACGGCCTTCAATACGCCCAACGGACGATGACTTGATTATGCCATTCGGTCTCACAAACACACCAGCTGTCTTCCAATCGTTTGTTAATGAGATATTGGGTCCTATGATCAACAACTTTGTTGCACATCGCCCATGTCCGTCAGGTGCTCAAACAATTGCTCGAGCACAGACTATTTGTGAAAGCCGAAAAATGGGAATTCCACGTGGAGACCGTGGCATTTCTCGGCTTCATAGTGTCACAGGGCCAGATCCAGATGGATCCGGCCAAAACATGGGCGGTGGAGGAATGGCCGGTTCCCCAGTGCCGCAGGGATGTCCAGCGGTTTCTGGGATTCGCCAACTTCTACCGCAAGTTCATCCAACGGTTCAGCAGCATCGCGGCTCCACTGCACGCCTTAACCTTTGTCAGATTTCCTTTTCAGTGGACAGCGGACGCAGATGCAGCCTTTCAGCAACTGAAGGACAGCTTCACATCAGCACCCGTTCTGAACATGCCGGACCCGGGAGTACAATTCATCGTGGAGGTGGACGCCTCCGAAACGGGTGTAGGAGCAGTTCTCTCCCAGAGAGAGCCAGCCGGAGGTAGGCTCCATACTTGTGCCTTTATGTCCAGGAAATTGTCGCCAGCGGAGAGGAATTATAGTATCGGGGACCGGGAGCTGCTGGCCGTCAAGGTGGCGCTGGAGAAGTGGAGACACTGGTTGGACGGAGCGGAACAACCATTTATGGTGTATACGGACCACAAGAACCTGGAGTACCTGAGGACCACCAGACGAGTAAATTCACGCCAGGCCAGGTGGGCTCTGTATTTCAGCCGGTTTAACTTTCACCTCTCCTATAGACCAGGGTCCAAAAATATCAAGCCCGACGCGCTGTCTCGACTCCACGAGGTATGGACTTCCCTGGTGGATTCCACGCCACCAGGGGCAGCCTGGTTTCACCCTTTGGTTTTGTGTCCTTGTTTCTGTCTTGTGTTTCCTGTATTAGTTTGATTGGGTTCACCTGTCTTGTATGGTATTTAGGTCTCAGTTTGTGCACAGTCTTTGTTGGTGCATTACATGTTACATGTTACTGTGTCATCGTGCTCTCGTCCTCTCCGTCCAGGTTTGTGTGTTTGTTCACTGATTGTGTTAAGTACTGTTGTTTGCATGTTTGGTGTTCTTGGTATGGTTAATTTAGTTTCCTGCTCTGCAGTGATCTTTAGTTTACCTGTGAGTTATATGTGTTAGTTTGCATGGTTTATTTCTGGCCTATCCTGCATATGCAGTGTCCTTAGTTTGTATTGTCCTCTGTCTGTATGTTTTATTTATTAAATCGTTTAACGTCAGTCCTGTCTGTGGGTCGTGCATTTGGGTCTAAAAAATAAGTGTAAAACAGTTCTTATTACTCTTGCAGAATCAATATAAGCAGAACAAACAACTTGCAGCATTAATGAGTAGGAGATCTGCTGAGTCCTGGTGTTCTGGCATACCAGAGAGAGTTTATTACAATTTATTTATTTTTATTATATAATATTCTCTACAAGTTAGCAGTGGTAGTCTGCCAGACTTGTGTGAAATACCACAAGAAGAGCGTTTAAAAAAAGTTAAGTGAAAGGTTTTGGCGTCCCACAGCCTACGTAGGTGCAGCTGATGATGCTGCCCGATCTCCCATGGAGCTTTTTCTTTGTCTTGGAGCTAAAGTATTTCACACCTATTGATCGAGTGGTGACAATATGTTAACATGTCTCTGTGCCAATACGGAGTAGGGGGAAGGGATGTGAAGTTTGCTTTAGCGACTGAACCAACATCAGACGCCGTTTTTAAGACGCAGAGCCAGTTCCAAATCCACTGTATTGCCTGTGTAATAAGTTTGTTTTTCTGCAGATATTGTGATTAATGTCATTCCGGTAAAATGTTGAAAATCTTCCGTTTAAAGGACATTGGCTATATCTTACTGGTTTAACTGTTCTTACACACACCTTAAAAGTGGTCAAAGTGGTTTATGAGCAGAGGTTATTTTATATATAAGTTATTTTCATCCAGTATAACCGTTAACATTTGGAAACACACTGTGTGTCTCTTCTCTTAATGTGTGCAATCAACAAAGACTGGACAGCAGGGCGACACGTTCCGAGTGCGTTCTAACCGTTTGATTTCCGCACCAGAGTAAAAGGTGGGAAAACGAGAAAACGTCTTTTTCTCGTTTTTCCGTTTTTTCCTCAAAACGAGAAAACGGGAAACAGCTTCAGATCCAATTCTGGGTCTAGTTTTAAAAACACTGTTTTAAGCTGTTAAATTCGTTTTTAACACGCTGCTTTGATTAAATTCCGTTTGTCAGTTTTATAACGAGGAACAAGAAAACAGTCCGTGTATGTTCCAACAGTTTGGTTTACCCCCCCAGGATAAAAGCTGGGAAAACAAGAAAACTACTTTTTGTCTCATTTTCCGTTTTTTTTTCTCAAAACGAGTAAAAGGGAAACGGCTTCAAATCCAACATGGTGCTGTGATTAAATTCTGTTTTTCGCATAAGAGAAACAAGGTAACGAATGTTCTTTGTATTTTATTTTCTGGACAACTTAACCAGAAAACGACTTGATTTCAGCTGATGTTGTCTGGAAAGGAAAACATAAATCCATTACTTAATTTGCCCTTGAGCACCGGCTTCCTGTCGTCGTTGTACTGTGTTTCAAAATACGACTCTCACTTTCTTGCATGTTCAGGCACATTAACAGGTCCCCGGTTCTAAAACTTTCTAAAACAACTTGTTTTCTCTTTTTCCCAGCTTTTATTCTGGAGGGGAAAATCAAACTGTTACAACGTACATGGCCATTTTTCTCGTTTCTCTTTATAAAAGTGACATTTAATCAAAGCATTGTTTTAAAAATGCAGTCTGAGTAAATTTTGGTTTCTCCACCAACTTAAAAGCTGCTATAATGAGAGAACGACTTATTCTTTTGTTCTCTGCTTTTTTCTCAAAACGAAAAATCAGCTTTAAATCCAATTGCGTGCCTTGTGTCGAAAAAACAACAACACTTGAATTCCGTTTGTTGCTCATATCAAGAGAAACGAAAATCCAGTTTGTTTTGTGTTTTTTCTTCATGACCAACAAACCGGAAGACAAGTACAGATATACATATAAAATACATTTATAACATAGATTGATGAATAAATATAGATTCCTATTTTATGTTATTATACTTATATTGATGTATTGGATTGGCTGGAAGAGGGACTGTGTCTCTCGGCTGGCGTAAAGACATCAGCAGCTTTGGCAATTGACAACAAACACTAGCGCGCACACTAGCGAGCAAAGACGCATAATAATCTATAATATTTAAAAATGAACTACATTTAATGATACAGTAACATGACATCCGTTTTTGTGCATAATGTGCAGACACAGATAGAAATGAACAGTCGGACCTCACGTCTTTGCGCCACCTGTTGGTTAAAACGAGACTAGCACCATGATTTTTTTCATCTTGTTGCGGGATGAAAAATCCTTAGTCGGGGACGCACCCATTGCGAGGTGGCGACGCGACCGTAATGCAGTAAAAAAGGTGGTCGCTTTGAAGTGCTAAGACTGTAATAATAGGAAAAGGAGATGAACCGTATGCTATGTTGGTAAAGGTTATTATCATCCAGGTGAGTCATTGCAACTTGACTTCTCTCTAGAGTAGAATGTTTCTAAACAAATCCCCCATGAAAAACGCAGACTTGTAGAATAAAAGATAGGTGAAGTGATCTTCACAGGTCAATGTGTAACTTTCCACATACTGAAGAAGCTACCTGGACATGTGGTAAAACATTTCTGCTCTAAAGAAATAATTTCAGGTCTGTGGAATAATAATGTCAGTGTTTTTGTTGGAGTCAGTTACTCCTGGCTGGCTGTAAAAAACTGTCAGTACATTTAGTGTTAATCAATATAAGTACAGTAGTAGGTAAGTAAGTATATGGGCAAAAATAAAATATTCATGTGGTTTATTAATGCTGTAAAGGCTGTTTTATTCAAAGCCGCAATGGGTTTTCTAGTATAAAGATGTATAGGATCCTGCTGTACATAAAGCAGGATTAGTAGGGTACATTTTTTTAACAATAAATCAATAATTGATTTCACATTGGTTTTGGTCTGACACTGAAATGTTTTTCCAAGGTGCAAATATGATGAAAAATCAATGATAATCTACAAAATTTATTTGCTTGTTGAATATTCATTTAATGTTAGTGTAGCAGCAAAGCAGCAATAATGATGTAGGATAGGTTTGCCATGAGACTTCTATCTGGAGTCTCTTCTGCTAGTTTACAAGCTTAAACACGATCAACTCTGCAACCTAAGTAGAGTAGTGGCCTGGCAACGCGCCAGACTTCAAAACGGCATGAGAAATGCAGACTGCATAACTGACCTGACATTTGCTCGAAGCAGAGTCTCTAGAGGCAGAGCTATCAACAAATGGGACAAGATCACAGTTAGGCATTACCACTTCCAAAAAATCTGGGTACAGAGTGCAAACCTGGTTCACAATGGAAACAGTTGTGAGGCTCACCAGCCTGATAGAAGAGTGGCTAGGTTAAGAACATTGCACCTCTTGACAGTAATCTAATGGGTTAGTATCTAATCTATTGGGCTGTAGAAAGATGTGATGCTTTCTGCTCCTAAAGGATCAAAGAAACAGAATGAGGAACCAACAAGGCGATAGCCTACTATGTCACGTAATGCCCGCACAGCTTTCTCTGCCGCAACCACTGCTCGTAGACACCATTGAAGTTTAGCAGCAACTGGCTCAAGCTTGGCAGAAAAATAGGCTACAGGATGGAGGAACAGAAGCCATACAACCTGATTTTTCCTCTACTGTTTGGGTGAAATGTGTAGGTTCAGGCCAGCTTGGGGTCGTTGAATTGTTTGTTCAGCCTGAGATGTCTACATGAGGGAAGAAGTGGACGTAAAAGATGTCTGCATCAAAACCCTGAGAGGGGCTTCAAAGACAGTAAAGTTCAGAATGAACTTCCTACAATAAGAAAACATGCCTAGAAAGGACATACTGTAAGCTGCTCACTAATATTTTGCAGGCACGAGCCCTGCTGCAGCATGCTTCGATCGTGCGTGTGATTTTCTTTAATTAGTCTTAGTATTTAAGTTGCACCCTCTCTGATCATGTTGTTCAAGAGAGTTTTTTGGTCCGTTTTTTGCTTGGATTTATACTTTTTGACTTTTTTCTGACTTCGCCAGAAACGTCAAAGAAATAAGGAGAAGAACAAGGGGATGCAGAGGAGGCAAAAAGGTTTGTGGAGGGAATAAAGACCAAAGACAGGCGCTGCGCAAAAAGAAGGTGAGAAGATTTAAGCTGTGTCTCCCTTCGCTGATTATGGCCAACGTGAGGTCACTGGATAATAAAATGGAGGAAGTGACAGCTCTAATAAGAGAGGAGAAAATCTTTGCTGAATGCAGTTTGATGTGTTTCACGGAGACCTGGCTTCATGACGGTATCCCAGACTTCAGCGTTAATATTGACAGGTTCAGCGCTGTGCACTTTGACGGAGACCGAGTGGGGTGCAGGAAGAAACGAGGAGGGGCGGCCATTTTTATTAACCATAAGTGGTGTCATCCTGGACACGTGACGGTCAAAGAGCGGATCTGCAGCCCTGATATCGAATTCCTGGCTGTTGGCCTCCGTCCATATTATTTGCCCAGAGATTCCACACGTTATCCTCATCGCTGTTTACGCCCCCCTCGTGAATGCTGCTACAGATGGCCGTCTCCAACCTGCAGTGCAGACATCCTGACACTTTCCTTATGATCTCCAGTAACTTTAATTACACCAGCCTCGACAAGTCACTACCTACATTCGCCTAGTTTGTGAGTTGTCCCACTAGAGGTGAGAAGACACTGGACCTGATGTACTGTATGCCAATGTTAAGGATGCCTACTCTTCCACTACCCTCCCCCCTCTGGGAAAGTCATGTCACAATCTGTTTCATCTGCTGCCACAATACACACTTCAGGTTCAAAGGCTGCCTGCCACCATTAAAACTGTTAAAAGGTGGACACATGAGGACTGTGTTGCTCTGCAGAGCTGCTTTGAAGACACTGACTGGGAGGCTTATGGTAAGGACATTGATGGACTGACAGACTGCATTACAGGTTATATTACTTTATGCGTGGACACCCATGTACCTGATAAAACTTTTCACTGCTTTCCTAACAACAAGCCACGGTCACTCGTCATATCAAACCCACCCTGAATAAAAAGAAGAAAGCATTCAGGTCGGGGGACAGGGAGGCAGCTAGGAGTGTCCAGAGGGAGCTGTCACTCAAAATCAAGGAGGGGAAGGAGACTTTCAGGGGGAAACTGAAATACAGACTTCAGAACAATAACACTAGGATGTGTGGAGGGGCATGAGGACCATCACTGGCTACAAGTCCAGCAGCCAGGTGACTGAGGGGTCTGTGGACAGGGCCAACAAACTTAATAACTTCTTTAACAGATTCCAGGTTGGGCCCATAAACCCCCTGCTTCCCACGATAGGCCCCCCTTCACATCACCCACAGGGCTCAACCACCCCCACCTCACACAATCAGGTGTGAAAGGAGCTGAACAATCTTCATCCAACAAAGGTGTTCAGATCGCTGGGTAGATCTCTCGCCGCTAGACAATCTTTAACCCGCCGAGATAATCCGCGGATGAATACGTCACCCAATGCTGTGGCATCCCAGCCGGCTTCGGCCGCTAGCGTCCGAAACTCAATCGCGTACTTAGCGGTCGATCTTCCGCCCTGCCGTATGTTCACCAGGCGCTGAGCCGCCTCACGTCCCGGGGTGACTTCTTGAAAAATCTGCTTGAGTGCTACCGCGAAGGCAGCGAAAGTAGACACACAGGGAGAGCCTGTGTCGGGTGCCTCGACCGGATTAACCCCTTTTCAGTGCGCTTACGGATTCCAGCCACCCTTGTTTCCAGCTCTAGAGGAGGAGGTCCACGTCCCTTCGGCACACGCATTGGTCCGGCGCTGCCGCCTCACATGGTTGCGAGCACTGTATAAATCTTTGCTGTACATTCAGTAAATAAATAGCAAAATTAACTGTCCAAAAGGTTACACACCAACAGCAGTGTTGACAGGTTGTCAACACTGCTGTTGACAAGAGGGCGGCGGACCGTAAGCGAACTCCTGGTCCGATATACAAGGTGGGTGACCAAGTCTGGTTGTCCACCAGGGACCTCCGACTACAAGCACAATCACGCAAGCTAACACCGAAATTCATTGGTCCGTACACTATTTCTCGCATCATTAACTCCGTGTCTGTGAGGCTCTCATTGCCCAGAACTATGAAGATCCACTCTACGTTCCACATCAGCCGGCTCAAATCCTTCAGGTCGTGTCCCATGGTCCCTCATCACCAGCCACCCCCACCTCCACGGGTCATAGATGGAGGCCCCGCCTACACGGTCCGGGACCTCCGCGACTGTAGACGCCGGGGACGGGGCTTTCAGTACCTGGTGGACTGGGAGGGATACAGGCCGGACAAGTCCCTCATCAGGGAGTTCCACGCAGCGCATCCTGAGGCCCCGTCTCCGGATGGGATGGGGCGACACGACCAGGTTTCCACAGATGAGGAGGAATCCGGATCTGGTCCCTCCTCCTGATGTCCTCCCTCCGCCCACCCTACTTCGGTGTCCGGCCGGGGGGGGATTCGGGCCCTCCTCCTGCGACCTCCCTCCGCCCGCCCTGGACTATGACAGTACCCCCCCCCCTATGGCGCCTGCTGGGGCAGGATTTTTCTTTGTGGGGAAAAAGGACGGCTCATTGCGGCCTTGCATTGACTATCGTGGCCTCAATGATATCACCGTCAGAGATTCATATCCTTTACCTTTGTTGTCCTATGCCTTTGAGCTATTGGCAGGGGCCACCCACTTCACTAAGTTGGGTGGCCCCCGTCTGTGCCTCAATACCGTACATATTTTGACAGAGGGACATGTGGAACTGTAGCATAAACTTAAAGTAGACCTGTGTTGAGGTCAGTTTTTCAGTGCGTGTGTGTGAAATCATAACTCTTCAAACCAGGACCAGAAGACACATGTGCTGTACAGGACAGGTCACAGGTCAGATGCATCTCCTAAAGTAGAATTACATGGGGGAAACAAGCTTTCGTTCAGCTTGCATGAGGGCCTGAGCAACAGCCCTCCCCCCTCAGCAGGTGTGACATATCGGCCCTTGTTATTATACTGTTCAAAGGTGGGTGTTTGAACGGCAATTTGGACTGTCACCTAGGACCTATTTGGCGTGGGAGACCCTATCAGGGACATTAAGTCCCCAACAACATTCTGTAGCTACAGTACTAGAGGCTTTTTAAAAACGCATTGTTTGGGAAATTGTGAATTCCCTTTTTATTTCTTAAATAAAAGAGAAACAATCAGTTGAGACCTTTTTGAGGATTTTGCTTGCAAGTAGTGAGCAGTTTACAGCAAAGGCAACTTTCTCTCACTGAAGAAAAGAAAGCAAAAGAGTACAGCTTGTAATATAGTTAGTTTCCACCCTGGCAGGTGCATGTTTACAGAGCACATGAGAAAATACCTTCTGCACAGATCACATGCCAACACAGATGAAAATGCTACATTCAGGTGCTCTCTGTTCTAAACAGAAGGGAGAATGTAAAATGCTACACATAATTATCACACTGTTTCAATGATTAACTGCATATTTTCTTTTTCCGTTTTAAAATAATTTTGAAATCCAGCTGTCGGTTAATGGAACTGTGAGAGAGAAAACTTTCATGTGCTCTTTCTTCATTAGGGATGGCAAAGTTGCTGGTGTAACCAAAAAAAGAAACAACACATAAACAGTCAAGTGGAGTGTGAAAGAGGTAGGACTTGGAAATGTTTTGAAAGCAGCTATGCAGATAAGCGCTTCATTTGTCAACAGTGTGTCAGGATATTAAATCCATTTCTTGGGTCCTGGATGTTTTTTTTAGGATGTGTACATGTCAGTGTTGGTGCAACATGCTCAGATCAACATGTTTCAATTGTATCAATTACTTGTAACTCCATATGAACTGCTTTATGGGTTTTAATGATGATCCTGAGATGGTAACATTTATTTGTGAGTCTTTGTGACAGTGGCCTGGGTGACAGACACAGGGCTTGGAGGGGGAAATGGACTACCCTGCTATCCTAGTCGTGGCTGTTTCCAGCAGGATAAATAAATTGATGGAGCATCCACCTCGTCTCTTCCCTCGCCTTGTGAGATCCAATAATGTACTAATTTCAAGTGCAGAAGATAGGGGAAACTGAATAGGGAGTGGAAAAAAACAGATCTGAACATTGCATTGATTCTATAGATTTCTTTATCATAAGTAAGCACAAAGCTGCTGGCTTGTGAATCCTAAACCATATGCAACATCACTAAGTGAATGATGTCTTCAAATTATTACATTTTCTTCCTTTCTAAGGATTGTCATCCAATCACAGCAGTAATGCTGTTTCTGCTACAGTATGCTGGATTCCATACCAGTGGATTTGAATTGGCTATTTTAATCCAGTCATTATAGCACTCTGTACACTATGCTAATGGGATAAAGAACATTGAATTTTCTTCCACTTGACGTACCACAAGGCCTTGATTAACAGGGATGGACAGATGGATGGTTGAGTGAATGTGAGAAGGGAAAAGAGAAACACACAGTATGCCTGGATATTGTTTCTGGTCACTGGTTCAGGTCCCTAGTTGCTGACACCCTCTGTCAAGTCGTTGAGATGCAGTGGGAGCTGCAGCTCAGATACTGTGACAGAGGATACAAAAACACTCCTTTTGTGTCCTTGTGTGTTTTCCCTTGCTCACTCACACACATTCAAACAAGAAAAACAAAGGTTCAAAAAGAAATTTGAATTGTTCCATGCTGTCTTTCTCCATTTCTTTAATGCTTGATGCTAAAATTTGCATGTGGTTCTGTTTACAGGAAAGCTTTCCTGCAGGGTGGAGTAGAATCTTACAATAATCAGTGTTCATGTTGCCTGTTTGCAAATCTCAATTAGATGCTACAATGTTAAAAATAAGGCTGCATTTGAATAATATTAATTACTAAATACATGTACTAAATGCATCACCCCTCATCCCAGTGTTGCACCTGGTAATTTTCACCTTTAGGGGACGGTGATACTCTCTTCTACAGCTATGTCTTCATCAGCATTCTATTGCCCTGTGCACCTGCCATGCCCACTGTAGGGGGATTTGTTGCTTACAGTGTGGAATTCATTAACCTTTTTGCCATTCCCAACAAAAGTGCATGGCAGCAACTGGAAATAACCCCTTCACACTTTAAACAGTTTAGTATAGGCTGTTGACAGTGGGAAAAGGGCAGGACCTTATTTGATCTTATCAAAAAAATGTCATCTCACATCGCATGGTTAATTCTTTAGCAGTGCAGGGCATTTGTGATTCACAATCATAGGTTATCCAAGGCCTGATACAATATGCTATCGGACAGGTGGCAAATTTTAGATAGGACTTATAATTTTCTCAATTGACACCATCTAATAAGCTCTGTGCAGTGTTCAGCAGCCATTTGTGTCAGTATTGTTATGCTACCAGCGAGGAGGCAGTGGAGCTGGAGCTAAAGGAGTCAGGCAGCTGATCAATGAAGACTGCTTTAATGTCATGTAACAAAAAGGAAGGCAAAAGTCAGAGTCCAATAAAGAGTCCCAGGGAAAGCAGCAGCGAGCTTGAGGGGCCAGGTAGCGTGAGTCATGATCCAACAAGGATGGATCAGGTGGATAATGGAGCCTTAAGGAGAAAATGAGTCCAGTGGTGTCTGAGAGAGGTCCGGTACAGAGCACCACAACAAATGATAGATCTGGACACAACAGGAAGAGGTTCATACTATGTTTGAGCATGTGCAAAAGCAAAAACAGGTACTGACAATTTGGTGACTGGCGCGCGGCTGCTCTGGCGGTTTCGAGCCAAATCGATAGTGAAGCGTACAACATATCTGAAAGAGAATAACATATGTTTTAGATGTTGTTCTTCCAGTACACACCAGGCAAGAGACTGTAAGATAGCTATACAGTGTTCTAAGTGTAATAGTGACACCCACACCACGGCTCTTCACCCTGGACCACCTCCATGAACTGTACCAGCCTCTGACACAGAGCACAGCGGGGACCAAGAAGAGTCAGTTTTACCAGCAGTTGACTCCAAATGCACAGACGTCTGTGGAGACATCCTCCAAGATTTGCATTTTAGAGGTCTATAAGAATAGCCATCAGATCAAAACCCACAGAGTCTATGTCATACTCGATGACCAAAGGAATCGGTCGCTCACTCTGAGTTCTTTGACTGCTTCCATCTGAATGGCACAGATTCTCAATACACACTTTGCACATGTACTGGAGTTGCAGGGATGTCTAAAAGGAGAGCCACAGGCTTCACCGCCTGCTGTCTCGACGGAAGCTGTACTGTAGTGTGTCACTACCCACGCTGATTGGATGCAGCAACAGGTCAGAGATACCAACTCACAAAGCTGTAAAACACCATGCACACTTCAAATCTATCACCCATCTTATTCCTCCTCTGGATCCTGAGGCCCACATTCTTCTCCTTCTTGGACGTGACATTCTTCAACTTCATAAGGTGAGAGATCAGCAAAACTAAATGCACCTTATACACAAACATTGGATTTTAGCTGGGTTGTTCTGCTCCACCTGGTGCATGAATGTGCAATTGCAGGTCATTTTAAGATACATTTAGGGAGCGTTAACAAGGCAGCTACACATTAAGTACATCACAGTGGGGGGGTCATGACTGGCGTAGGGGGGGCTTGGTGGAATGGTGCTATGAGAGTCATGAAAATGTCATGAAGAGATCAGCGAAAATTTGCCACTCCATCTGTTTTTTGGAGCATCTGGTTTTTGGAGCAGGTTTATGAGGGCTGATTTCATATTTGCGGGTAATGAATGTTGTTACTTCAACTATCATTTATAAAATTCAATTGGGAATCCATCTAGCCCTGGAGCTTTTATATTTGGCATCTCTTGCAGAACTTTATGTAGTTAGTAGGTAGCAGGAACTAGTGATTTTAGTAACGTTCCTCATACCAACATCTTTCAGCACTAATTGGACTGCAGTTTGTAGCTAACCACTTAGCTATCGCAAATTCTCAAAGATGTGGTCGAGAAACAGGCAAAATGTTAACAGGCAGGCTAAACAAGGAATGCTTGAACGGGTTACAAAACTCACAATCTGGCAGGGAACTAAGGTAAGTGCTGGTGATTAAGTACTGAAGTTAATGACAGGAACAGCTGAGTAATCACGTGACTGAAATGTAAAGCAGAAAAGGGCATGACTGAAGAGAAACCGGAAATAACTACAAAATAAAACTGGAAATGCATGACCACAAATCCAAACTATGACAGCTTGTCTTGCTTTTGTTTACATTTCTACCACACGTTACATCTAATGTAATCTGCCGAAGTCTTCCTCCACGGTGTCTTTAGGTGGGTGATTGTTATGACTGAGATTGCTGGCATCAACATTTAAGTGATACTTTAGACTCAAAGTACTACGGTGATTCAGCTGATTCAGATTTGCCGTGAATGACTTGTTTCTACGAACTCCACCATTTGGAAAAGATATGAATTGATATTGTCCACGTAAGACACCTTTATTCTATTCGCCTTTATTTCACTGAGCCCTGCAACGACGTGTGAATAACATGTTAACGTACCCAACACTAGTATTTATATATGAAAAAATAAATCAAATAGCGTTAAAAACAATATATGGGACCTATTTCTTATACATTAAATTTCATTTTGTCCCCCCTCCAAATCCGCCTGGACCCTGTGACTCCAAAGGTCACAACTCTGGCCTGCTTCAACCTACAGAAGCTAGGGGAGGGCCCCAATGAAAGCTCACAGGATGTAAAATGACCCAATGAGTGTTCACTGTAACTCTCTCTGTTTTCTTACAGCACTTTCGGGGTTAATGCTATTAGCCTGAGAGTGGTGAAGGGGGGTTCCCAGGCAGCTGAACCTGATTGGCTTCTCACGGTCGATGTAATCTCAGTTTTTTCTGGCATTCTCAAGCACAAACAAAGCGTAAGAGACATAGCATCCATCTCCAGCGAATTGAGGAATTTGCTGGATAACTTACTTCTATAGCGAGTTACCGCTCATAGAAGAGGAAAAAATTTTTCTTTCGCTTAGCAGTTGGAGCAGGAAACTTGCAGTTTTCAGACCATTGTGGATATACCATGTATTTTGGACTGAAATGCTTTACTGGATTATATTCATTGGATCGTAATGGAAAGTACGGAAAGTAAGTGATGGAAAATTTATGGACTTATGGTTATTGGATTTCGAGCTTTTGGTGACTGGGCTGTGATTGATGTTGCTTCCTATATTGCCAAGAAGACGTGAGTCTAAGCTTTACAATGATGTGTAGCATGCATGGCTGAGGTATTGGGGCTGGACTGTATACATCTCATAAATCATGGTTTGGTGAGAAGTGCGGAGTTAAGTTAATTGAGGAAAATAAATAAAATGAGGTAAGGAAAAGTTCATTTTAACTACTTTAAGACTGAATCCGTGGAACAGGCTGGTACAGGCTGAGGTTGGTACACAGGTAAACATCAGTAGACATACAGACGAGGAACAGGCAAAAACGTCAGTTGAAAAATCAGGCTAAATCCAAGATTAACAGGCAAGGCTACGGTACTACAAGGGCAAGGCAGGCGGAAAAAACAAGGACTGAAAACAAGGTCGAGCACAAGTCAGGACTACAAGATACAATGCTGAAAAGTGGTGAGAACATGCAACAATCTGGCAAAGGACCACGGTGAGTCCTGGAGACTAAAAAGCTGAGCAAATGACTGATAGGAAACAGCTGATGAAATCACATGACACCAATGTTAAGCAGGAACTAAATATGACAGAATTACATGACAGCTTAAGAGTATGGAGCCGTGACAAACAAGTCTTTCACTTACCTTTTAGGCCCAATACCAACCAGATTACTCAAAGACGTTCTACCTTTAATCATCTTATCCATATCAAATCAAATCAACCAGCCTTCACTAATAGGCTATGTACCACAGGCTTTTAAGGTGTCTGTGGTCAAACCTTTATTGAAAAAAAATAGTCTAGACAACATTCTATTACAGAGACTAGAACATAGCATCGGAACAGCATACATTAGCTTCAGATTCTACTGTGAGGTACCTTGGTGTCATCTTTGACCAGGATCTCTACATCATAAATGAAAATCTCCAGAACCGCCTACTTTCATCTTAGAAATATAGCTAAAATTAGAATCATCCTCTCTCATAACGATGCAGAGAAACTGAGCCATGCATTTGTTACCCCTAGGCTGGACTACTTTGACTCCTTACTCACAAGATGTCCTAACAGCTCCTTAAAAAGCCTATAGCTAATTAAAAATGCTGCAGCCAGATTTCTGTCAGGATGTAGAAAGAGTGTAGAAAGAGAGATAACATTTCTCCTACATTAGCTTCTCTGGCTGCCTGTAAAATATTGGACAGTATTTAAAATTCTCCTAATCACCTACCAAACATTTAATGATGACGCTCCCTATCTCAAAGACCTCAGTTTCTTATGCTCCCAACAGAACGCTTCGTTCTCAGAGTTTATTTGTTGTTCCTAGAGTCTTTAAATGTAGAATGGGAGGCAGAGCTTTAAGCTACCAAGCTCCTCTCCTGTGGAACCATCTCCCTCTTCAGGTTCGAGAAGCTGACACACTCTTCACTTTGAAGACCAAGCTTAAAAACTTCGCCAAAAAATTTAACCCCGCTAACACTATCCAAGACTTGAACAAGATGTGTCCCACATGAGGAATTATAAGACTACGACAAAACTGGAGTAATGCTTACCACGTAGCCACACAATGGTGATGGTGACAATGCTTATTTAGGATCAGTTCATCAAAAGTGCACCTCTCATGATGAGAACATAACGTGGATGCCACTGCAGTTACATCAGTACTTAGATTTTATCAGCAATAACCATTTTAACACCAACTTTAGCAATAATTTTGTATCACTGACTTCTTTTCCTTTTGGCTGTTCCCATATGTGATTTCCATAGCAAATCATCTCCTTCCACCTCACTCTATCCTGGACATCTTCTACTCCAGGGGTCAATAGCCAGTTTGAACCTAATCTGAAATCATGACACAACACAGCCTGGTTGATTTTTCATTTTTATGTCAAATGTATAAAATGTGTGTAATGTGTCTATCAGGAGATGTTTGTACAGTAGATGTGATGTTATCAGATGACAACTCAGAGACGAGTAATGACAGCGAATTACGCTTCAATTGAGGTAATCCAAGAAGAATACAGTGTCTGCACAAACCTTCACTAGAAGTAAAGCACAATGTTACTACTGTAGTTGTCGTGTGGTGATCAGCAACCTGGTCATCAATCACAGACTGAGGGATGATTGACCATGTTGTTTTCACATATGCACTCAAATTTGCTTTTTTAACTAATTCCAGCTCAGCAAAATCAGCATAATTATTATGTGACATGCAACAAGTTTTGTTTTTAAATTCACACCAAAGTGTGATTTAAAAAAGAATAGCAACAATACATACAATAGCAGAATAGCAACAATATATACAATAGCAATGTATATAACTCACAGAAAAATGGTGCTATGCTAACATATTTTTAGAAGAGGTGTTGTGTCCAACAAAAAGCTGTTAAATGTTGTAATCCAATCTGACTGATCTTTTATAAATCCAATAGGTGTAAATTATCCTTTGGTAAAATGATAAAATTAAAAATATGTAAATTCCAAATTGAATGATGAATCCAAAAAAGTAGAAAAATAAACTAAATCCACAGTAGTAAGGTTCCATAAAATTTATAAATTCCCAAAAAGGTGAAAAGCTAAATTAATCCAAAATTTCCATAAAAGTCCCAAGCGGTAATCCTGCAAGCAAGTCCAGATGGCAAGATCCCAAAATATTACTATGCCCTGAGCAGCAAGATCGAAGGTTAACAAAGTGTCTATTCCATAGAAAGGTGACAGAACACAGAAAAGATTGACTATATATTTGTTTATAACATCACCCTATATACCTGTTGCTCACGGGTAAGGATTCAGCTCCGGGGAGCACTCAGGGATGGGCAGCTCTCATCTAGCCCTCCACTTTTCCAAGGTCAGGTTACTCTAGGTCAAATGCTTGCTGCAAAAGCTGCACTCCTCCCCTCCTGCTTTTTCTAGGTCATTAAAAGACACTGTTGGTCTAATGGTTTTGTTGGTGCTAAACTAGAGATGGGATTTTCGGTTCTTTTAACTGACTTGGATCTTTAACTCTCGATCAGTAAAGTGAACGAATCATTTTGAGTCATTCCTTCATTTTGTTCATATACAGCAGGTGGAAGCGCAACATTCGCTTGGTAGCGATCACATGGTAAAAGAACGAATGAGCGAATGATCCGTAAAGATCCGTATGAACGAATCAGGAACGAACTGGAGCTCTTGCTGCTCGCTACAGAGCCTGTGCGGCTCGACTGTCACGTGACAAGTAAACGAATGAACGATCCATATGAACGAGTCCCAAAAGAACTGTAGTACTTGGTGCTCGCCACAGAGCCTGAGCTGTGAATGATGAACGAGAACGATGAACTAAACCACGCAGCCCGAGCTGCCTTTTACGTGATGGCGGGTAGTGAAAGTGAAACTTATTTTGACAATTAGTGAGACTAGTGAGACTAAGCAAAAAGTAACAATATATTAAAATACTAAAATTTAAAAAATATACTAAAATATTTACCTGGTGCATTTATCTTGTCCAAAACGTGACATTATTATTATTATTATTATTATTATTATTATTATTATTATTATTATTATTATTATTATTGTTGTTATTGTTATTATTATTATATGATTGTGGCAGCGTATGTAGTACCACAAAATCAACATGTTGATATAATGTTTGAAAGTATTGATTTACTGTACAAACACACTTTACATTATAAACACAATAAAACTACACACATATACAAGACCACTAATTAATTATGATTCCATGAAGAAATAATGTATGTCGGCTGTCAGGTGACAAACAAAAATGTCAGAAGTCAGAAATCAGGAATCGTTCATTTTCTTGTTTATCAGACCACATAGCACCATAGCTGAGCCACAGCTGTCACGTGACAAAGGAATGCATGTTCCATAAGGATTAGTTGAGTGAGTCCTTAACAAATCATTTCTATTTTCTGGCCTGAAGGTACTTCATGGAACTGAACGGGTTGTTCACTGAGAGGACCCAAGTCATATAAAAAACATCACTAGCTACAACACTTCTGTTGTAAATAGGTAAACGTTGGTGTCCCCTGTTCTACTCTGACACCAGCCAACCCAATCTAATCTATCAGCACATTCATGTATTTCATCCTTGGTTCTCCTCTTGCCCTCTTGTCTGGCAGCTCCATCTCTAACATCCTTCTACCAATATATTCACCATCCATCCTCTGCACATGTCCAAACCATCTCATTCTGGCCTCTCTGATTGTCACTGTCACTGTCGCTATCACAGGCAGGCACGGTCCCTCTAATGTGCTTGTTCCTAATCCTGTCCAACCTCGTCATTCCTAAAGAGAACCTCAATCTCTGCTGCCTTAATCTCAGCCTCTTGTCTCCCACACTGCTACCATCTCTAACCCACAGAGCAGAGCTTGTCTCACCAATGTCTTGTACACCTTTCTTTTGAGTTTTCTGACACTTCTGTCATACAACACGCCTTCAATTGTCTCTTTACCTCTTTTCCACATTTCCCATCACATTGAACTGCTGACACCAAGTACTTCCTGCTCTTGAACTCTGTAACCTCACTGTTCTACTTTCCTCCCTTTTCTCAAGACACGTGTTCTGTCTTACTATGACTGACTTTCATGCCTCTTCTTTCTGCAAAACTCTACCTCTGCAACTGTTCCTCCTCCTGCTCTCCACTCTCACTGCAGATCACAATATTATCTGCAAACATCATTTTCTAAAAGTCTAAGCTGACCCTTGGTGTTCTCCCACCTTCACCTTGCTCTACTTTATCGGACCTACAGCACATCTCACTACCGTTATAGTCCTCACATACTCTCATACAAGTCCTGGACTACTTTGACGTCCATCTCTGTTGGTCTTGACAATCTCAAACAGTGCCACAGCTCCTCTCGTGGCACCCTGTCACTTATTTGTCATTCTCATATTTTTGTTACAATCTCAAAAATTGGTCCGCTGCATTGGAGCCATACGCTGGGGGAGAAGTGGGCTGCCACGCAGGGCGCCCAGGGAGCTACACTGGTGCAAAGTGTCTTACTCAAGGACACACCTGGAGCTCTGGTCGGCTTGAACCTCGGACCAAGCCTTGCTCTACCAATTGAGCCCTTTCTTCACTTCCACACCTACACATGTAGTATGTCATCAGGACCAACAGCCTTTCCATACTTCATCCTTTTCAGAGCCTTCCTCACCTGTTCATGTCATGATCTGGGTTTATTTCCTGTTTTATTTTGAAAGGACTTCCGTTTCTGGTCACGTCATGTTAGTTCCCGCTTCACGTCCCGGTCCTATTACGCACACCTGTCTCATATCAGTCATTACTCACCTGTGTATTTAACCACCACCAGTCACAACAGCCAGTTGCCAGATTGTTGTATGTCAGTCATCACATTCCAGCGTCATTCTGCTTACCGTGATTGTGATCTTGTTTCCTGTTCCTGTCCTCCGATTCCTGTCTGCTCCTGAACGGTACTGTTGCCTGGAAAGAATTTGTGATACTGACCTGATCGTCTGACCTCGAGACCTCCTCACCGGTACTGTAGCCTTGTCAATCCTGTGGCCGAACCCATGTCTGTTCTTGGACCTGACTCAGCCTGCTCCCTCTGTACCGTAATTGGAGATTCACTGTGTATGACCTGGACCGTTTGTACCAAGGATTACTGGATTAAACCTTGATTTTACCACCTACCTTGTGTAGTCGCACTGTGCATGTGGGTCCGACCTCTGCCTAAACCTGACAGAACAATCTGGCCAGACTTGTTCCCAGCCAGTGCCCAGCCTTTATTCAGGTCAGTGACTGTTTTTTTCCCTGCTTGTTGGGGGTTGCGTGCACTAACCACGTGCCGGAGTAATGGAGTTTTTCTGCCCGAGTTTACCGGAGAATATCCGCGGGGACCTCGAAAGACTAGCTAAAGGATATGCGGAAGCGCCCAGCCTTAATGCCCGGCTCCGCCTAGTAAAACTGGACATCGAGATTTTGTTGGACAAATTTTCGCCGCTCCAGCGGTTCAGGCTCCTGTTCCTGTCGCGTCTCCAGCGGTTCAAGCTCCCAGCCTAAGTTCCTCTCGTCCCTGCTTCAGTTCCTGTCGGCCTCCAGGCGGAGGTTGTCCCTGCTTCGGTTCCTGTCGGCCTCCAGGCGGAGGTCGTCCCTGCCTCGGTTCCTGTCGGCCTCAGTTCCTGTCGGCCTTCAGGCGGAGGTCGTCCCAGACTCAGTTCCTGTCGGCCTCAAGGCGGAGGTCGTCGCTGCTGCAGTTCTGCCTCGGTTCCTGTCGGCCTCCAGGCGGAAATCGTCCCTGCTTCGGTTTCTGTCGGCCTCCAGGTGGAGGTCATTCCTGCGGCAGTTCCTGTCAGCCTCCAGGCGGAGGTCATTCCTGCGGCAGTTCCTGTCGGCCTCCAGGCGGAGGTCATTCCTGCGGCAGTTCCTGTCGGCCTCCAGGCGGAGGTCGTCCCAGCCTTGGTTCCTGTCAGCCTCCAGGCGGAGGTCGTCCCAGCCTTGGTTCCTGTCAGCCTCCAGGCGGAGGTCGTCCCAGCCTTGGTTCCTGTCAGCCTCCAGGCGGAGGTCCTCCTAGCCTCGGTTCCTGTCGGCCTCCAGGTGGAGTTCGTCCCTGCTTTGGTTCCTGTCGGCCTCCAGGCGGAGGTCGTCCCTGCTGTTGGCCTCCAGGCGGAGGTAGTCCCTGCTGTCGGCCTCCAGGCGAAGCTCGTCCCTGCTTCGGTTCCTCTCGGCCTCCAGGCGAAGGTCGTCCCAGCCTCAGTTGCTGTCGGCCTCCAGGCGGAGGTCGTCCCAGCTTCAGTTGCTGTCGGCCTCCAGGCGGAGGTCGTCCCTGCTTCAGTTCCTGTCGGCCTCCAGACGGAGGTCGTCCCAGTCTCAGTTCCTGTCGGCCTCCATGCGGAGGTTGTCCCTGCTTTAGTTCCTGTCGGCCTCCAGGCGGAGGTTGTCCCTGTCTCAGGTCCTGTCGGCCAAGGGACCGCTCTTGGGGTTCCTGGTGGTCCTGCAGAGACCACCATTATTGTTTCCTTGCACACAGGAGCCTTTCTGGGATGGGCCGGAGGTTCCTGCGGAGACACGTTCGCATCGTTTCCTGGTGGTCCGGCGTTGGTCACGTTTGCCTCAGCTCCTGGTGGTCCGGCGTTGGTCATGTTCGCCTCAGCTCCTGGTGGTCCGGCGTTGGTCACGCTTCCCTTGGTGCCTGAGGGTCTAACGTCACGTTTGCCCTTGTCTCTGGTCCTGGCTTCAGCATCACGACTGCCCTCGTCTTTGGTCCTGGCTCCAACGTCACGTCTGTCCTAGTCTCCGGCCCAGGTTCCACGTCCATCCCGGTCTTGTCTTCCGGTCTGGTGGCCTCGCCCTCGGCCCTCCCTGCCGGCACTGTCTCTGCCGTCGTCGTCCACCACGACCCTTGGATCCTTGGAGCATCCTAGTCAGGAGGAGGTTGGGCTTGGCTCCGCCCTCCCGGACTCCGCCGTCTGTCATGGACAACCCCTCTGCTATTCCAGCTCAGCGGCTGCTGGGTTGGGAGGATCTCCCGCTACCACCCTTCATGAGAGGGGTGTTTGGGTCCTGTGGGGCCTTCCTGGGGAATGTACTATGTTTTGGACTTAGGAACCTTAGTGTCCCTTCATTCTTAAATACTACCCAAGGTTGTTTTGGTAAACGTTTTTTTTTTTAAAGTTTTCTTTTAATTATGTAAGCCACTGTAATTCTCAACAGAAGGAGACAACGACACAACACGGACCGGACTGGGTTGAGTTCTTTTGGTAGTGGAGTCCAAGACTATTTATTCTAGATGTTTGATCTAGAACCTGACCCTGAAGCTGAAGAGGAGGCTGCTGAAGTCATTTCTGCTTATTACAAGCAGAAAATGCACCAGTACCCCAAAGCTGGAAAAAACTGTCTGTCACACTCCAATGTATAAGTTACTGAGTGAGTTGAGAAGCCTAAGGGCTTCAGGACAGAAGCTTCTGCAGGGCCTTGCAGTGTAAGTGCTTGCTTGATGGAAGAAGGGTAATGCCTCTGCCTGCTCTCTACCCACAGTCACCTTTATGTCTGGCCCCATTTCCATTCAGCAGGCAGTTCTGATTGACTCAGGTCCGGTTGCAAGCCTTATGGACGCTGAGCTGGTGGAGAGATTGGGGATTACCATGCTGCCCGTTGCCTCGCCGATGGAGACTACGGCGCTGGACGGACGTCGGCTCTGGAAAATGACCCACCACACCGGACTTATCACAATGCGATTCTCTGACTCTCACATTGAACAAATTCATTTTTTTCGTTGTTGAGAGTTCATTTCCTGTGTAATTAGTTGATCCATCTGTTTTTGAGTATTTAAGGCATGTATTGGTTTTCACACACTGTTAGTATATACGCGCTTGTAGCTTGGAAGCTACACCAATGTTACCTGTAAAGAGCAAAGTGTTTAGAAGTGGAATTCTTTTTGTTTCATTTGATGTTCTGTCTCCTGGAAGGTTTGTGAGTGTCTTGTGTTTTATGTTTCAGGTTTAGGATCTTGCCCGTGGTACGGAGCGTGTTTAGTTAGCCTGTTAGACAGTACCGTAGATTAGTTCTTAGTTGTCTTGAGTCTTTAGTAGTATTTTACCTGCACTGCAGTGATTTTTAGTTCTCACCTGTGTTGTGTTGAATTGGATCCTGCCATGCAATGAATTTATGTTTGTGTCAAATAAACTGTATATTGTTACAGTAACTGTAAACTCTGTGTTTGGATCGTGCACTTGGGGTTTCCCTCTTGGTTCCCTGCGACCTGGTCAGCCAGTTGCGGCCAGGTGAGCGTGAGGGGTCACTGAGGTTTTTTTAGCGCGATGGGTTCGCAGCTGTGTGCTGGATACACGTTGGCTGCAGTGCCAACTCCCCTGCTCAGTGTGAGTGCGCCTCTGCTCCCGGCTCTGAGAGAGCTGCAGTTTACCTGCTCGGAGCGGGTGCTGTCATTTTCCATCTCCACTGCATCTCCTCTCCTGCCCCTGGGTTCCATCAAGCCCCGCCGGTTCAGAACAGACGGGGAAAGTCCGTAACAGTACCAACAGTCTGCAGTTTTTTCTGTTTGACAACCTCCTTGCGTTTGGGTAACTGGGATGAGCCCACCTACAATATAGAAAAATACATTGTTACATTTGAATTTAGCATTACTGACCCTATAACAGCTGGAAAGAAATGTTACTATACCAGATGTTTATCTGACAATGCTGTTGCCAGATTCAAGCAGATGATTCCATCATCTTTTGCCTCAATGTCTTGTAGATACACAGAGAACAGTCACCTTAATCCTTATGAACAGGTTGACTGTCTTGTAGATGATGCTGCAGCTTCTCTACGTACAATGTTAGACACAGTGGCTCCTCTGAAGAAGAAGACAGTGAATCAGAGGAGGTTAGCCCCGTGGTATAACTCAGACATCCGCAGCCTAAAGCAAACGACTAGACAACTAGAAAGACAGTGGCGTTCCAACAAAATAAATGTAAACTGCATTGCTTGGAAGGACAGTCTAATGAAATATAAAAAAGCACTTTGTGCTGCTAAAAAAACATATTATTCCTCCCTAATTGAGGAAAACAAAAACAACCCCAGGTTTCTTTTCAGCACTGTAGCCAGGCTGACAAAGAGTCATAGCTGTATTGAGTCTACTATCCCCTTAAATCTCAGCAGCAATGACTTTATGAACTACTTTACTAATAAAATTATCATCATTAGAAAAAACATTCAGCAGCGACTTCTTCCAAATGACAGAAAGCACTGTCTAGATCCATCAACTTTAAATTTATTAAATCCTCTGTCTTACCTAGACAGCTTCTCCCCCATAACTCATATGGAGTTAACCTCAATAATTAACTCGTCCACTTGTCTTGTAGATCCAATCCCAACCAGATTACTCAAAGAAGTTCTACCTTTAATCAGCTCATCCATATTAAATCAAATCAACCAATCTTTACAACTAGGCTATGTACCACAGGCTTTTAAGGTGGCTGTGGTCAAACCTCTATTGAAAAAACCAACCCTTGACCCTGGACAACTAGCCAACTATAGGCCCATTTCAAATTTACCCTTTATTTCCAAGATTCTGGAAAAAATCGTGGCTAAACAATTATCTGACCACCTTAGTGGGAATAACCTGTATGAAGATTTTCAGTCAGGATTTAGAAAACATCATAGCACAGAAACAGCTCTGGTTAGAGTCACTAATGATCTTCTATTAGCTTCGGACAATGGTCTAGTTTCTGTCCTTGTCCTGTTAGATCTTAGTGCTGCATTTGATACAATTGATCATAACATTCTATTACAGACACTAGAACATAGAATCGGGATTTTTGGGACAGCATTGAGATGGTTTAAATCCTATTTGTTGAACAGATTCCAGTTTGTTCATGTTAATGATAAATTCTCCACACGCACAAGGATTAGCTATGGAGTTCCACAGGGTTCTGTGCTGGGTCCAATTCTGTTTAGCCTATACATGTCTCCTCTAGGTGAGATTATTAGAAAGCATTCTATTAATTTTCATTTTTACGCAGATGATACTCAGCTATATATGTCCTTGGAACCAAATGAAACAGATCAACTAGTCAAAATTCAGGGTTGTTTAAAAGACATCAAATCCTGGATGTCCCAAAACTTCCTTCAACTAAACTCAGATAAAACCGAGATTCTTATTGTTGGGCCTAAAAATCTGAGAGAGACACTATTGAGTCAGATAGCCACCCTGGATGGCATAACATTAGCTTCAGATTCTACTGTGAGGAACCTTGGTGTCATGTTTGACCAGGATCTCTCTTTTACATCATACATTAAACAAATCTCCAGGACCGCCTACTTCCATCTTAAAAATATAGTTAAAATCAGAAGCATCCTCTCTCAGAGCGATGCAGAGAAACTGATCCATGCATTTGTTACCTCTAGGCTGGACTACTGTAACTCCTTACTCATAGGATGTCCTAACAGCTCCTTAAAAAGCCTACAGCTCATTCAAAATGCTGCAGCCAGAGTTCTTACAGGACTTAGAAAGAGAGATCACATTTCTCCTACATTAGCTTCTCTGCACTGGCTGCCTGTAAAATGTAGGATAGAATTTAAAATTCTCCTACTCACCTACAAAGTACTCAATGATAAAGCTCCTTCTTATCTTAAAGACCTTATAGTTCCTTATGCTCCCAGCAGAACACTTCGTTCTCAGAGCGCTGGGCTACTTGTGGTTCCTAGAGTGTTTAAATGTAGAACAGGGGGCAGAGCTTTTAGCTACCAAGCTCCTCTCCTCTGGAACCAGCTCCCTCTTTAGGTTCGAGAAGCTGACACACTCTCCACCTTTAAGATTAGGCTTAAAACCTTCCTTTTTGATAAAGCTTATAGTTAGAGATGGTTCAGGTCACTGGCAATTATTGTTAGTCACAGGAACCATCTCTTAGTTAAGCTGCAATAGACATAGACTGCTGGGGGACTTAATTTATACACTGAGCTCCTCTGTTTCTTCTACCTCCTCTGTCCCATAACCTCCCATCATTGTCCCATGTTTAACTAACCTTGTCTCTTTCTGTCCAGTAGTTGTGCTTCTCTCCTCCCCCCTACCCCCACTCTTTCTCCCTCTCTGTCCTCACCTACAGGTATCATTGGACTCAAAGTTTGGTGTCTGTGATGGGCAGCTGCGGATCCAACCATCCTGCCTGCATCCAGTCCCTGGTCCTACCATCCTGCCTGTGCTTTGTTGTTGCTTGTTGTTGCTTGTTGCTGTTGCTGTGCTTTTCTATCTCTCTATCCTCTCACCCCAACCGGTCGAGGCAGATGGCCGCCCACATCCAGTCTGGTTCTGCTGGAGGTTTCTTCTTCTCACTGTTGCTGTCAAATTAAATGCTTGCTGTATGTGGGATTTGTTGGGTTTAGTTGTGTGAGGTTTTAAACCTTACTTTGTAAAGTGCCTTGAAATAACTTTGTTGTGATTTGGCACTATATAAATAAAATTGAATTGAATTGAATTGAATTTATTGTAAATTGTATTACTGTGTCGGTCCTACAACTATAATGGCTATGTTACACAAGATAAGCAGCACTTATTGTACACAACACAGTTACCATACATGTTAGAATTTGATAGGACAATGTCTTAACCCCAAATCACAAGTCAATTTAGGCTGTGACATATGAGGGAGAAATAACAGACATAATTGCATTTGTCTGCAATTTCCAATTGTAGTGATCGCCTAGCTCTAAACTACAAAGGGCTCATGGCACGCTAATGCAACACACAAATATGAGCACAGTTAGTGGCGCTGCCTTATATTATGTGTATCATATCGTGTGCAACCTTGCCGCTTAGCTCTGTGTGGCTGCAGTCGCAGTAACTTCAACTTCAGACTTCGTCTGTGTAGTTGATAACGACAAGCGAATGACTTGTTAACTGCTATAAAAAATACAGGAGCAAAGCTATGTGCCACAAAAAAAAGAGAAGTTTGTAAGACAAAAATATTTCATTTAATTAATGGAAGCAAAAATCATGGTTGCACAAAATGCAAATGGAAAAATATTTAATTTAGTAAATGCACAAAAATAATATGTTTTTACACCGCTGGGATAAGTTTTAAGTTAAGTTGAGAGTTTGAGACCAGTTCTACTGTGTGTTGTACTTGTGCTACTGTGTCTAGAATCTTCTGTTATGCTGCCATTCTGGTATTTAATTCGATTTGTCTTTTGTCTGTATGCCACTTACCTTCATATCTCTCCCCACTATAGCTTCTCACCCCTGCTTCTGTACTTCAACCCCTAGTATTACTTTCATTATTTGATTTTACTGATAACAGACCACCCAGTCTGCTCCAGCCTTTTTAAAACTCAAGGAACTTATTCATTCAGAATTGACCCCTCGTGGTGCATTTACAAGGGCAATGAGTTCAAACCTTCTGCAATGTGCAAATTATAGGTAGAGGCCTCACAAGAGAGGTAAGAATAATACTAATGTATTCTGAAGTATGGCATTACTGTACTGTACCGGCTGTGCAATGGAATTCACAGGACAGGATGCGGACAAGCACATGAACAGCCTGGGTGGCGCACCATGTCTGTCACTTTCTTAGGATATATCATTTAAATGGCTAAAAACAACTCAAACTCTATGATGACAACATATTTGGTTCATGAGATATGGTACTCTATTACTGACTAATCTCTACACAAAGTGAAATAAAGCAATGCCCAGCGTGTGGAAATTACTTTTGAAGTAAAAGTAGTATAAGGATTTAATTAAGGCTCTGACAGATGTACTTATTGCTACACAGCAGTTGTGTATGTTAAGAAAGCTATTTCCTGACCGGGAATCGAACCTGAGCCGCGGCGGTGAGGGCGCCAAATCCTAACCACTAAAACACCAGGGATTTTTATTTAACCCAAAAACCTGCCTTGCAGGTTGTTTGCCAGATATTTGGTCAAGCAGGTCACTGGCTGAATGTCTATGTACTGTACCGGCTGTGCATTGGAATTCACAGGCCAGGATGCGGACAAGCACATGAACAGCCTGGGTGGCGCACCATGTCAGTAACTTTCTTACTTTCGTAGGATATATCATTTACATGGCTAAAAACAATTCAAACTCTATGATGACAACATATTTGGTTCATGAGATATGGTACTCCATTAATGACTGATCTCTACGCAAAGTGAATTAAAGCAATGCCCAGCATGTGGAGATCACTTTTGAAGTAAAAGTAGTTAAAGGATTTAATTAAGGCTCTGACAGATGTACTTATTGCTACACAGCAGTTGTGTATTTTAAGAAAGCTATTCCCTGACCGGGAATCGAACCTGAGCCGCAGCGGTGAGAGCGCCGAATCCTAACCACTAAAACACCAGGGATTTTTATTTAACCCAAAAACCTGCCTTTTAGGCAGTTTGCCAGATATTTGGTCAATCAGGTCACTGGCTGCATGTCTATGTACTTTACCGGCTGTGCATTGGAATTCACAAGCCAGGACGTGGACAAGCACATGAATAGCCAGGGTGGCGCACCATGTCTGTCACTTTCTTAGGATATATCATTTACATGGCTAAAAACAACTCAAACTCTATGATGACAACATATTTGGTTAATGAGATATGGTACTCTATTAATGACTGATCTCTACACAAAGTGAATTAAAGCAATGCCCAGCGTGTGGAGATCACTTCTGAAGTAAAAGTAGTACAAGCATTTAATTAGGGAGTAACAAATGTATTTATTGCTTCACAGCAGTTGTGTATGTGACGAAATCAGTTCCCTGACCGGGAATCAAATCCGGGCCGCGGCGGTGAGAGTGCCGAATCTTAGCCACTAGACCACCAGGGACTGTTTTTCAGCCCAAAAACCTGCTTTTTAGGCAGTTTGGCAGATATTTGGTCAATCAGGTCATTGGCTGCATGTCTATGTACTTTACCGGCTGTGCATTGGAATTCACAAGCCAGGATGCGGACAAGCACATGAACAGCCAGGGTGGCGCACCATGTCTGTCACTTTCTTAAGATATATCATTTACTTGGCTAAAAACAACTCAAACTTTATGATGACAACATATTTGGTTCATGAGATATGGTACTCTATTAATGACTGATCTCTACACAAAGTGATTTAAAGCAATGCCCAGCGTGTGGAGATCACTTTTGAAATAAAAGTAGTATAAGAATTTAATTAAGGCTCTGACAAATGTACTTATTCCTACACAGCAGTTGTGTATGTTAAAAGAAGCTATTCCTGACCGGGAATCGAACCCGGGCCGCGGCAGTGAGATCACCAAATACTAGCCACTAGACCACCAAGGACTGTCTTTTCAGCACAAAACCTGCCTTGTAGGCAGTTTGCCAGATATTTGGTCAATCAGGTCACTGGCTGCATGTCTATGTACTGTACCGGCTGTGCATTGGAATTCACAGGCCAGGATATAGACAAGCACATGAACAGCCTGGCTGGCGCACCATGTCTGTCACTTTCTTAAGATATATCATTTACTTGGCTAAAAACAACACAAACTTTATGATGACAACATATTTGGTTAATGAGATATGGTACTCTATTAATGACTGATCTCTACACAAAGTGAATTAAAGCAATGCCCAGCATGTGGAGATCACTTCTGAAGTAAAAGTAGTACAAGCATTTAATTAAGGAAGTAACAAATGTATTTATTGCTCACAGCACTTGTGTATGTGACGAAATCAGCTCCCTGACCGGGAATCGAATCCGAGCCGCGGCGTTGAGAACGCCGAATCCGAGCCACTAGACCACCAGGGACTGTTTTTTCAGCCCAAAAACCTGCCTTTTAGGCAGTTTGGCAGATATTTGGTCAATCAGGTCACTGGCTGCATGTCTATGTACTGTACCGGCTGTGCATTGGAATTCACAAGCCAGGATGCGGACAAGCACATGAACAGCCTGGGTGGCGCACCATGTCTGTCACTTTTTTAGGATATATCATTTACATGGCTAAAAACAACTCAAACTCTATGATGACAACATATTTGGTTCATGAGATATGGTACTCTATTAATGACTGATTTATACAAAAAGTGATCTAAAGCAATACCCAGCGTGTGGAGATCACTTCTGAAGTAAAAGTAGTACAAGCATTTAATTAAGGAAGTAACAAATGTATTTATTGCTACACAGCAGTTGTGTATGTGACAAAATCAGTTCCCTGACCGGGAATCGAATCCGAGCCGCGGCGTTGAGAACGCCGAATCCGAGCCACTAGACCACCAGGGACTCTTTTTTCCAGCCCAAAAACTTGCCTTGTTGGCAGTTTGCCAGATATTTGGTCAATCGGGTCACTGGCTGCATGTCTATGTACTGTACCGGCTGTGCATTGGAATTCACAAGCCAGGATGCGGACAAGCACATGAACAGCCTGGGTGGCGCACCATGTCTGTCACTTTTTTAGGATATATCATTTACATGGCTAAAAACAACTCAAACTCTATGATGACAACATATTTGGTTCATGAGATATGGTACTCTATTAATGACTGATCTCTACACAAAGTGAATAAAAGCAATGCCCAGCGAGTGGAGATCACTTTTGAAATAAAAGTAGTATAGGGATTTAATTAAGGCTCTGACAAATGTACTTATTGCTACACAGCAGTTTTGTATGTTAATAAAAGCTATTCCTGACCGGGAATCGAACCCAGGCCGCAGCGGTGAGAGCGCCAAATAATAGCCACTAGACCACCAAGGACTGGTTTTTCAGCCCAAAACCTGCCTTGTAGGCAGTTTGCCAGATATTTGGTCAATCAGGTCACTGGCTGCATGTCTATGTACTTTACCGGCTGTGCATTGGAATTCACAAGCCAGGATGCGGACAAGCACATGAACAGCCAGGGTGGCGCACCATGTCTGTCACTTATTTAGGATATATCATTTACATGGCTAAAAAACACTCAAACTCTATGATGACAACATATTTGGTTCATGAGATATGGTACTCTATTAATGACTGATCTCTACACAAAGTGAATTAAAGCAATACCCAGCGTGTGGAGATCACTTCTGAAGTAAAGGTAGTACAAGGATTTGATTAAGGAAGCAACAATTGTATTTATTGCTACACAGCAGTTGTGTATGTGGCGAAATCAGTTCCCTGACCGGGAATCGAACCAAGGCCGCAGCTGTGAGAGTGCCTAATGCTAGCCACTAGACCACCAGGGACTGTTTATTCAGCCCAAAAACCTGCTTTTTAGGCAGTATTCCAGATATTTGGTCAATCAGGTCATTGGCTGCATGTCTATGTACTTTACCGGCTGTGCATTGGAATTCACAGACCAGGATATAGACAAGCACATGAACAGCCTGGCTGGCGCACCATGTCTGTCACTTTCTTAGGATATATCATTTACTTGGCTAAAAACAACTCAAACTTTATGATGACAACATATTTGGTTAATGAGATATGGTACTCTATTAATGACTGATCTCTACACAAAGTGAATTAAAGCAATGCCCAGCATGTGGAGATCACTTCTGAAGTAAAAGTAGTACAAGCATTTAATTAAGGAAGCAATAAATGTATTTATTGCTACACAGCAGTTGTGTATGTAAAGAAATCTATTCCCTGACCGGGAAACGAACCCCTGCCGTGGCGGTGAGAGCGCCGAGTCCTAGCCACTAGACCACCAGGGACTGTTTTTCTCTTCCCAAAAACCTGCCTTGTAGGCAGTTTACCAGATATTTGGTCAATCAGGTCACTGGCTGCATGTCTATGTACTTTACCGGCTGTGCATTGGAAATCACAAGCCAGGATGCGGACAAGCACATGAACAGCCTGGGTGGCGCACCATGTCTGTCACTTTCTTAGGATATATCATTTACATGGCTAAAAACAACTCAAACACTAGGATGAGAACATATTTGGTTAATGAGATATGGTACTCTATTAATGACTGATTTCTACACAAAGTGAAATAAAGCAATGCGCAGCTTGTGGAGATCACTTCTAAAGAAAAAATAGTACAAGGATTTAATTAAGAAAGTAACAAATGTATTTATTGCTACACAGCAGTTGTGTATGGAAAGAAATCTGTTCCCTGACCGGGAATCGTACCCCTGCCGCGGTGGTGAGAGTGCCGAATACTAGCCACTAGACCACCAGGGACTGTTTTTTCATCCCAAAAACCTGCCTTGTAGGCAGTTTACCAGATATTTGGTCAATCAGGTCACTGGCTGCATGTCTATGTACTTTACCGGCTGTGCATTGGAATTCACAAGCCAGGATGCGGACAAGCACATGAACAGCCTGGGTGGCGCACCATGTCTGTCACTTTCTTAGGATTTATCATTTACATGGCTAAAAACAACTCAAACACTAGGATGAGAACATATTTGGTTAATTAGATATGGTACTCTATTAATGACTGATTTCTACAAAAAGTGAATTAAAGCAATGTGCAGCTTGAGGAGATCACTTCTGAAGTAAAGGTAGTACAAGGATTTGATTAAGGAAGCAATAAATGTATTTATTGCTACACAGCAGTTGTGTATGTAAAGAAAGCTGTTCCCTGGCCGGGAATCGAACCAAGGTCGCAGCTGTGAGAGTGCCTAATGCTAGCCACTAGACCACCAGGGACTGTTTATTCAGCCCAAAAACCTGCTTTTTAGGCAGTATTCCAGATATTTGGTCAATCAGGTCATTGGCTGCATGTCTATGTACTTTACCGGCTGTGCATTGGAATTAACAAGCCAGGACGCGGACAAGCACATGAACAGCCTGGGTGGCGCACCATGGTTGTCACTTTCTTGGGATATATCATTTACATGGCTAAAAACAACTCAAACTCTATGATGACAACATATTTGGTTCATGAGATATGGTACTCTATTAATGACTGATCTCTACACAAAGTGAATTAAAGCAATACCCAGCGTGTGGAGATCACTTTTGAAATAAAAGTAGTATAAGGATTTAATTAAGGCTCTGACAAATGTACTTATTGCTACACAGCAGTTGTGTATGTTAAAAAAAGCTATTCCTGACCGGGAATCGAACACGGGCCTAGGCGGTGAAAGCGCCAAATACTAGCCACTAGACCACCAAGGACTGTTTTTTTAAGCCCAAAACCTGCCTTGTAGGCAGTTTGCCAGATATTTGGTCAATCAGGTCACTGGCTGCATGTCTATGTACTTTACCGGCTGTGCATTGGAATTCACAGGCCAGGATATAGACAAGCACATGAACAGCCTGGCTGGCGCACCATGTCTGTCACTTTCTTAGGAAATATCATTTACATAGCTAAAAACAACTCAAACTCTATGATGACAACATATTTGGTTAATGAGATATGGTACTCTATTAATGACTGATTTCTACAAAAAGTGAATTAAAGCAATGCGCAGCGAGTGGAGATCACTTCTGAAGTAAAGGTAGTACAAGCATTTAATTAAGGAAGTAACAAATGTATTTATTGCTACACAGCAGTTGTGTATGTGGCGAAATCAGTTCCCTGACCGGGAATCTAACCCAGGCCGCGGCGGTGAAAGCGCCAAATCCTGGCCACTAGACGACCAGGGACTGTGCCTTGCGGACAAGCATGCGGACAAGCACATGAACAGCCTGGGTGGCGCACCATGTCTGTCACTTTTTTAGGATATATCATTTACATGGCTAAAAACAACTCAAACTCTATGATGACAACATATTTGGTTCATGAGATATGGTACTCTATTAATGACTGATCTCTACACAAAGTGAATAAAAGCAATGCCCAGCGAGTGGAGATCACTTTTGAAATAAAAGTAGTATAGGGATTTAATTAAGGCTCTGACAAATGTACTTATTGCTACACAGCAGTTTTGTATGTTAATAAAAGCTATTCCTGACCAGGAATCGAACCCAGGCCGCAGCGGTGAGAGCGCCAAATAATAGCCACTAGACCACCAAGGACTGGTTTTTCAGCCCAAAACCTGCCTTGTAGGCAGTTTGCCAGATATTTGGTCAATCAGGTCACTGGCTGCATGTCTATGTACTTTACCGGCTGTGCATTGGAATTCACAAGCCAGGATGCGGACAAGCACATGAACAGCCAGGGTGGCGCACCATGTCTGTCACTTATTTAGGATATATCATTTACATGGCTAAAAAACACTCAAACTCTATGATGACAACATATTTGGTTCATGAGATATGGTACTCTATTAATGACTGATCTCTACACAAAGTGAATTAAAGCAATACCCAGCGTGTGGAGATCACTTCTGAAGTAAAGGTAGTACAAGGATTTGATTAAGGAAGCAACAATTGTATTTATTGCTACACAGCAGTTGTGTATGTGGCGAAATCAGTTCCCTGACCGGGAATCGAACCAAGGCCGCAGCTGTGAGAGTGCCTAATGCTAGCCACTAGACCACCAGGGACTGTTTATTCAGCCCAAAAACCTGCTTTTTAGGCAGTATTCCAGATATTTGGTCAATCAGGTCATTGGCTGCATGTCTATGTACTTTACCGGCTGTGCATTGGAATTCACAGACCAGGATATAGACAAGCACATGAACAGCCTGGCTGGCGCACCATGTCTGTCACTTTCTTAGGATATATCATTTACTTGGCTAAAAACAACTCAAACTTTATGATGACAACATATTTGGTTAATGAGATATGGTACTCTATTAATGACTGATCTCTACACAAAGTGAATTAAAGCAATGCCCAGCATGTGGAGATCACTTCTGAAGTAAAAGTAGTACAAGCATTTAATTAAGGAAGCAATAAATGTATTTATTGCTACACAGCAGTTGTGTATGTAAAGAAATCTATTCCCTGACCGGGAAACGAACCCCTGCCGTGGCGGTGAGAGCGCCGAGTCCTAGCCACTAGACCACCAGGGACTGTTTTTCTCTTCCCAAAAACCTGCCTTGTAGGCAGTTTACCAGATATTTGGTCAATCAGGTCACTGGCTGCATGTCTATGTACTTTACCGGCTGTGCATTGGAATTCACAAGCCAGGACGCGGACAAGCACATGAACAGGCCTGGGTGGCGCACCATGGTTGTCACTTTCTTGGGATATATCATTTACATGGCTAAAAACAACTCAAACTCTATGATGACAACATATTTGGTTAATGAGGTATGGTACTGTATTAATGACTGATTTCTACAAAAAGTGAATTAAAGCAATGTGCAGCTTACGGAGATCACTTCTGAAGTAAAAGTAGTCCAAGGATTTAATTAAGGAAGTAACAAATGTATTTATTGCTACACAGCAGTTGTGAATGTAAAGAAATCTGTTCCCTGACCGGAATTAGAACCCGGGCCACAGCGGTGAAAGCGCCGAATCCTAGCCACTAGACCACTAGGGACTCTATCTTCAGCCCAAAAACCTGCCTTGTAGGCAGTTTGCCAGATATTTGGTCAATCAGGTCACTGGCTGCATGTCTATGTACTTTACCGGCTGTGCATTGGAATTCACAAGCCAGGACGCGGACAAGCACATGAACAGGCCTGGGTGGCGCACCATGGTTGTCACTTTCTTGGGATATATCATTTACATGGCTAAAAACAACTCAAACTCTATGATGACAACATATTTGGTTAATGAGGTATGGTACTGTATTAATGACTGATTTCTACAAAAAGTGAATTAAAGCAATGTGCAGCTTACGGAGATCACTTCTGAAGTAAAAGTAGTCCAAGGATTTAATTAAGGAAGTAACAAATGTATTTATTGCTACACAGCAGTTGTGAATGTAAAGAAATCTGTTCCCTGACCGGAATTAGAACCCGGGCCACAGCGGTGAAAGCGCCGAATCCTAGCCACTAGACCACTAGGGACTCTATCTTCAGCCCAAAAACCTGCCTTGTAGGCAGTTTGCCAGATATTTGGTCAATCAGGTCACTGGCTGCATGTTTATGTACTTTACCGGCTGTGCATTGGAATTCACAAGCCAGGATGCGCACAAGCACATGAACAGCCTGGGTGGCGCACCATGGTTGTCACTTTCTTAGGATATATCATTTACATGGCTAAAAACAACTCAAACTCTATGATGAGAACATATTTGGTTAATGAGATATGGTACTCTATTAATGACTGATCTTTACACAAAGTGAATTAAAGCAATGCCCAGCGTGTGGAGATCACTTCTGAAGTAAACGTAGTACAAGCATTTAATTAAGGAAGTAACAAATGTATTTATTGCTACACAGCAGTTGTGTATGTAAAGCAATCAGTTCCCTGACCGGGAATGGAACCCGGGCTGCAGCGATGAGAGCGCCAAATACTAGCCACTAGACCACCAAGGACTGTTTTTTAAGCCCAAAACCTGCCTTGTAGGCAGTTTGCCAGATATTTGGTCAATCAGGTCACTGGCTGCATGTCTATGTACTTTACCGGCTGTGCATTGGAATTCACAGGCCAGGATATAGACAAGCACAGAAACAGCCTGGCTGGCGCATCATGGTTGTCACTTTCTTAGGATATATTGTTTACATGGCTAAAAACAACTCAAACTCTGTGATGACAACATATTTGGTTCGTGAGATATGGTACTCTATTAATGACTGATTTATACAAAAAGTGATCTAAAGCAATACCCAGCGTGTGGAGATCACTTCTGAAGTAAAAGTAGTCCAAGGATTTAAATAAGGAAGCAATAAATGTATTTATTGCTACACAGCAGTTGTGTATGTAAAGAAAGCTATTCCCTGACCGGGAATCGAACCCCAGACGCGGCGGTGAGAGCGCCGAATCCTATTCACTAGACCACCAGGGACTCTTTTTTCCAGCCCAAAAACTTGCCTTGTTGGCAGTTTGCCAGATATTTGGTCAATCGGGTCACTGGCTGCATGTCTATGTACTGTACCGGCTGTGCATTGGAATTCACAAGCCAGGATGCGGACAAGCACATGAACAGCCTGGGTGGCGCACCATGTCTGTCACTTTTTTAGGATATATCATTTACATGGCTAAAAACAACTCAAACTCTATGATGACAACATATTTGGTTCATGAGATATGGTACTCTATTAATGACTGATCTCTACACAAAGTGAATAAAAGCAATGCCCAGCGAGTGGAGATCACTTTTGAAATAAAAGTAGTATAAGGATTTAATTAAGGCTCTGACAAATGTACTTATTGCTACACAGCAGTTTTGTATGTTAATAAAAGCTATTCCTGACCGGGAATCGAACCCAGGCCGCAGCGGTGAGAGCGCCAAATAATAGCCACTAGACCACCAAGGACTGGTTTTTCAACCCAAAACCTGCCTTGTAGGCAGTTTGCCAGATATTTGGTCAATCAGGTCACTGGCTGCATGTCTATGTACTTTACCGGCTGTGCATTGGAATTCACAAGCCAGGATGCGGACAAGCACATGAACAGCCAGGGTGGCGCACCATGTCTGTCACTTATTTAGGATATATCATTTACATGGCTAAAAAACACTCAAACTCTATGATGACAACATATTTGGTTCATGAGATATGGTACTCTATTAATGACTGATCTCTACACAAAGTGAATTAAAGCAATACCCAGCGTGTGGAGATCACTTCTGAAGTAAAGGTAGTACAAGGATTTGATTAAGGAAGCAACAATTGTATTTATTGCTACACAGCAGTTGTGTATGTAAAGAAAGCTGTTCCCTGACCGGGAATCGAACCAAGGCCGCAGCTGTGAGAGTGCCTAATGCTAGCCACTAGACCACCAGGGACTGTTTATTCAGCCCAAAAACCTGCTTTTTAGGCAGTATTCCAGATATTTGGTCAATCAGGTCATTGGCTGCATGTCTATGTACTTTACCGGCTGTGCATTGGAATTCACAGACCAGGATATAGACAAGCACATGAACAGCCTGGCTGGCGCACCATGTCTGTCACTTTCTTAGGATATATCATTTACTTGGCTAAAAACAACTCAAACTTTATGATGACAACATATTTGGTTAATGAGATATGGTACTCTATTAATGACTGATCTCTACACAAAGTGAATTAAAGCAATGCCCAGCATGTGGAGATCACTTCTGAAGTAAAAGTAGTACAAGCATTTAATTAAGGAAGCAATAAATGTATTTATTGCTACACAGCAGTTGTGTATGTAAAGAAATCTATTCCCTGACCGGGAAACGAACCCCTGCCGCGGCGGTGAGAGCGCCGAGTCCTAGCCACTAGACCACCAGGGACTGTTTTTCTCTTCCCAAAAACCTGCCTTGTAGGCAGTTTACCAGATATTTGGTCAATCAGGTCACTGGCTGCATGTCTATGTACTTTACCGGCTGTGCATTGGAAATCACAAGCCAGGATGCGGACAAGCACATGAACAGCCTGGGTGGCGCACCATGTCTGTCACTTTCTTAGGATATATCATTTACATGGCTAAAAACAACTCAAACACTAGGATGAGAACATATTTGGTTAATGAGATATGGTACTCTATTAATGACTGATTTCTACACAAAGTGAAATAAAGCAATGCGCAGCTTGTGGAGATAACTTCTAAAGAAAAAATAGTACAAGGATTTAATTAAGAAAGTAACAAATGTATTTATTGCTACACAGCAGTTGTGTATGGAAAGAAATCTGTTCCCTGACCGGGAATCGTACCCCTGCCGCGGTGGTGAGAGTGCCGAATACTAGCCACTAGACCACCAGGGACTGTTTTTTCATCCCAAAAACCTGCCTTGTAGGCAGTTTACCAGATATTTGGTCAATCAGGTCACTGGCTGCATGTCTATGTACTTTACCGGCTGTGCATTGGAATTCACAAGCCAGGATGCGGACAAGCACATGAACAGCCTGGGTGGCGCACCATGTCTGTCACTTTCTTAGGATTTATCATTTACATGGCTAAAAACAACTCAAACACTAGGATGAGAACATATTTGGTTAATTAGATATGGTACTCTATTAATGACTGATTTCTACAAAAAGTGAATTAAAGCAATGTGCAGCTTGAGGAGATCACTTCTGAAGTAAAGGTAGTACAAGGATTTGATTAAGGAAGCAATAAATGTATTTATTGCTACACAGCAGTTGTGTATGTAAAGAAAGCTGTTCCCTGGCCGGGAATCGAACCAAGGTCGCAGCTGTGAGAGTGCCTAATGCTAGCCACTAGACCACCAGGGACTGTTTATTCAGCCCAAAAACCTGCTTTTTAGGCAGTATTCCAGATATTTGGTCAATCAGGTCATTGGCTGCATGTCTATGTACTTTACCGGCTGTGCATTGGAATTCACAAGCCAGGACGCGGACAAGCACATGAACAGCCTGGGTGGCGCACCATGGTTGTCACTTTCTTGGGATATATCATTTACATGGCTAAAAACAACTCAAACTCTATGATGACAACATATTTGGTTCATGAGATATGGTACTCTATTAATGACTGATCTCTACACAAAGTGAATTAAAGCAATACCCAGCGTGTGGAGATCACTTTTGAAATAAAAGTAGTATAAGGATTTAATTAAGGCTCTGACAAATGTACTTATTGCTACACAGCAGTTGTGTATGTTAAAAAAAGCTATTCCTGACCGGGAATCGAACGCGGGCCTCGGCGGTGAAAGCGCCAAATACTAGCCACTAGACCACCAAGGACTGTTTTTTTAAGCCCAAAACCTGCCTTGTAGGCAGTTTGCCAGATATTTGGTCAATCAGGTCACTGGCTGCATGTCTATGTACTTTACCGGCTGTGCATTGGAATTCACAGGCCAGGATATAGACAAGCACATGAACAGCCTGGCTGGCGCACGATGTCTGTCACTTTCTTAGGAAATATCATTTACATAGCTAAAAACAACTCAAACTCTATGATGACAACATATTTGGTTAATGAGATATGGTACTCTATTAATGACTGATTTCTACAAAAAGTGAATTAAAGCAATGCGCAGCGAGTGGAGATCACTTCTGAAGTAAAGGTAGTACAAGCATTTAATTAAGGAAGTAACAAATGTATTTATTGCTACACAGCAGTTGTGTATGTGGCGAAATCAGTTCCCTGACCGGGAATCTAACCCAGGCCGCGGCGGTGAAAGCGCCAAATCCTAGCCACTAGACGACCAGGGACTGTTTTTTCAGCCCAAAAATCTGCCTTGTAGGCAATTTGCCAGATATTTGGTCAATCAGGTCACTGGCTGCATGTCTATGTACTTTACCGGCTGTGCATTGGAATTCACAAGCCAGGATGCGGACGAGCACATGAACAGCCAGGGTGGCGCACCATGTCTGTCATTTTCTTAGGATATATCATTTACATGGCTAAAAACAACTCAAACTCTATGATGACAACATATTTGGTTAATGAGATATGGTACTCTATTAATGACTGATCTCTACACAAAGTGAATTAAAGCAATGCCCAGCGTGTGGAGATCACTTCTGAAGTAAAAGTAGTACAAGCATTTAATTAGAGAGTAACAAATGTATTTATTGCTACACAGCAGTTGTGTATGTGACGAAATCAGTTTCCTGACCGGGAATCTAACCCACGCCGCGGCGAGAAAGCGCCGAATCCTAGCCACTAGACCACCAGGGATTGTTTTTCCAGGCCAAAAATCTGCCTTGTAGGCAGTTTGCCAGATATTTGGTCAATCAGGTCACTGGCTGCATGTCTATGTATTTTACCGGCTGTGCATTGGAATTCACAGGCCAGGATATAGACAAGCACATGAACAGCCTGGCTGACCCACCATGTCTGTCACTTTCTTAGGATATATCATTTACATGGCTAAAAACATGAAAAACAAAAACCTGTCTTGTAGGCAGTTTGCCAGATATTTGGTCAATCAGGTCACTGGCTGCATGTCTATGTACTTTACCGGCTGTGCATTGGAACTCACAGACCAGGATATAGACAAGCACATGAACAGCCTGGCTGGCGCACCACGTCTGTCACTTTCTTAGGATATATCATTTACATGGCTAAAAACTACTCAAACTCTATGATGACAACATATTTGGTTAATGAGATATGGTACTCTATTAATTACTGATCTCTACACAAAGTGAATTAAAGCAATACCCAGCGTGTGGAGATCACTTTTGAAATAAAAGTAGTATAAGGATTTAATTAATGCTCTGACAAATGTACTTATTGCTACACAGCAGTTGTGTACGTTAAAAAAAGGTATTCCTGACCGGGAATCGATCCCGGGCCGCAGCGGTGAGAGCGCCAAATACTAGCCACTAGACCACCAAGGACTGTTTTTTCAGCCCAAAACCTGCCTTGTAGGCCATATATTTGGTCAATCAGGTCACTGGCTGCATGTCTATGTACTTTACCGGCTGTGCATTGGAATTCACAGACCAGGATATAGACAAGCACATGAACAGCCTGGCTGGCGCACCATGTCTGTCACTTTCTTAGGATATATCATTTACATGGCTAAAAACAACTCAAACTCTATGATGACAACATATTTGGTTAATGAGATATGGTACTCTATTAATGACTGATTTCTACAAAAAGTGAATTAAGGCAATGCGCAGCGAGTGGAGATCACTTCTGAAGTAAAGGTAGTACAAGCATTTAATTAAGGAAGTAACAAATGTATTTATTGCTACACAGCAGTTGTGTATGTAAGAACTCAGTTCCCTGACCGGGAATAGAACCCAGGTCGCGGCGGTGAGAGCGCCGAATCCTAGCCACTAGACCACCAAGGACTGTTTTTTTAGCACAAAAACCTGCCTTGTACGCATTTTGCCAGATATTTGGTCAATCAGGTCACTGGCTGCATGTCTATGTACTTTTCCGGCTGTGCATTGGAATTCACAGGCCAGGATATAGACAAGCACATGAACAGCCTGGCTGGCCCACCATGTCTGTCACTTTCTTAGGATATATCATTTACATGGCTAAAAACAACTCAAACTCTATGATGACAACTTATTCGGTTCATGAGATATGGTACTCTATTAATGACTGATTTCTACAAAAAGTGAATTAAAGCAATGCGCAGCTTGTGGAGATCACTTCTGAAGTAAAAGTAGTATAAGGATTTAATTAAGGCTCTGACAAATGTACTTATTGTGAGTGGGGGCGCCGAATCCTAGCCACTAGACCACCAGGGACTGTTTTTCAGCCCAAAAACCTGCCTTGTAGGCAGTTTGCCAGATATTTGGTCAATCAGGTCACTGGCTGCATGTCTATGTACTTTACCGGCTGTGCATTGGAATTCACAGGCCAGGATATAGACAAGCACATGAACAGCCTGGCTGGCCCACCATGTCTGTCACTTTCTTAGGATATATCATTTACATGGCTAAAAACAACTCAAACTCTATGATGACAACATATTTGGTTAATGAGATATGGTACTCTATTAATGACTGATCTCAACACAAAGTGAATTAAAGCAATGCCCAGCGTGTGGAGATCACTTCTGAAGTAAAGGTAGTACAAGGATTGATTAAGGAAGCAACAAATGTATTTATTGCTAGACAGCAGTTGTGTATGTGAAGAAAGCTGTTCCCTGACCGGGAATCGAACCCGGGCCGCGGCAGTGAAAGTGCCGAATCCTAGCCACTAAACCACCAGGGACTGTTTTTCAGCCCAAAAATCTGCCTTGTAGGCAGTTTGCCAGATATTTGGTCAATCAGGTCACTGGCTGCATGTCTATGTACTTTACCGGCTGTGCATTGGAATTCACAGGCCAGCATATAGAAAAGCACATGAACAGCCTGGCTGGCCCACCATGTCTGTCACTTTCGTAGGATATATCATTTACATGGCTAAAAACAACTCAAACTCTATGATGACAACATATTTGGTTAATGAGATATGGTACTCTATTAATGACTGATCTCAACACAAAGTGAATTAAAGCAATGCCCAGCGTGTGGAGATCACTTCTGAAGTAAAAGTAGTACAAGCATTTAATTAAGGAAGTAACAAATATATTTATTGCTACACAGCAGTTGTGTTTGTGACGAAATCAGTTGCCTGACCGGGAATCGAACCCAGGCCACGGCGGTGAGAGCGCCGAATCCTAGCCACTAGACCATCAGGGACTGTTTTTTAGCACAAAATCCTGCCTTGTACGCAGTTTGCCAGATATTTGGTCAATCAGGTCACTGGTTGCATGTCTATGTACTTTACCGGCTGTTCATTGGAATTCACAGGCCAGGATATAGACAAGCACATGAACAGCCAGGCTGGCCCTCCATGTCTGTCACTTTCTTAGGATATATCATTTACATGGCTAAAAACTACTCAAACTCTATGATGACAACATATTTGGTTCATGAGATATGGTACTCTATTAATTACTGATCTCTACACAAAGTGAATTAAAGCAATACCCAGCGTGTGGAGATCACTTTTGAAATAAAAGTAGTATAAGGATTTAATTAAGGCTCTGACAAATGTACTTATTGCTACACAGCAGTTGTGTATGTTAAAAAAAAGGTATTCCTGACCGGGAATCGAACCCGGGCTGCGGCGGTGAGAGCTCCAAATACTAGCCACTAGACCACCAAGGACTGTTTTTTTAGCCCAAAACCTGCCTTGTAGGCCAGATATTTGGTCAATCAGGTCACTGGCTGCATGTCTATGTACTTTACCGGCTGTGCATTGGAATTCACAGGCCAGGATATAGAAAAGCACATGAACAGCCTGGCTGGCCCACCATGTCTGTCACTTTCTTAGGATATATCATTTACATGGCTAAAAACAACTCAAACTCTATGATGACAACATATTTGGTTCATGAGATATGGTACTCTATTAATGACTGATCTCTACACAAAGTGAATTAAAGCAATACCCAGCGTGTGGAGATCACTTTTAAAATAAAAGTAGTATAAGGATTTAATTAAGGCTCTGACAAATGTACTTATTGCTACACAGCAGTTGTGTACGTTAAAAAAAGGTATTCCTGACCGGGAATCGATCCCGGGCCGCAGCGGTGAGAGCGCCAAATACTAGCCACTAGACCACCAAGGACTGTTTTTTCAGCCCAAAACCTGCCTTGTAGGCCATATATTTGGTCAATCAGGTCACTGGCTGCATGTCTATGTACTTTACCGGCTGTGCATTGGAATTCACAGACCAGGATATAGACAAGCACATGAACAGCCTGGCTGGCGCACCATGTCTGTCACTTTCTTAGGATATATCATTTACATGGCTAAAAACAACTCAAACTCTATGATGACAACATATTTGGTTAATGAGATATGGTACTCTATTAATGACTGAACTCTACACAAAGTGAATTAAAGCAATGCGCAGCGAGCGGAGATCGCTTCTGAGGTAAAGGTAGTACAAGGATTTGATTGAGGAAGCAACAAATGTATTTATTGCTACACAGCAGTTGTGTATGTGAGGAACTCAGTTCCCTGACCGGGAATAGAACCCAGGTCGCGGCGGTGAGAGCGCCGAATCCTAGCCACTAGACCATCAGGGACTGTTTTTTAGCACAAAATCCTGCCTTGTACGCAGTTTGCCAGATATTTGGTCAATCAGGTCACTGGTTGCATGTCTATGTACTTTACCGGCTGTTCATTGGAATTCACAGGCCAGGATATAGACAAGCACATGAACAGCCAGGCTGGCCCTCCATGTCTGTCACTTTCTTAGGATATATCATTTACATGGCTAAAAACTACTCAAACTCTATGATGACAACATATTTGGTTCATGAGATATGGTACTCTATTAATTACTGATCTCTACACAAAGTGAATTAAAGCAATACCCAGCGTGTGGAGATCACTTTTGAAATAAAAGTAGTATAAGGATTTAATTAAGGCTCTGACAAATGTACTTATTGCTACACAGCAGTTGTGTATGTTAAAAAAAAGGTATTCCTGACCGGGAATCGAACCCGGGCTGCGGCGGTGAGAGCTCCAAATACTAGCCACTAGACCACCAAGGACTGTTTTTTTAGCCCAAAACCTGCCTTGTAGGCCAGATATTTGGTCAATCAGGTCACTGGCTGCATGTCTATGTACTTTACCGGCTGTGCATTGGAATTCACAGGCCAGGATATAGAAAAGCACATGAACAGCCTGGCTGGCCCACCATGTCTGTCACTTTCTTAGGATATATCATTTACATGGCTAAAAACAACTCAAACTCTATGATGACAACATATTTGGTTCATGAGATATGGTACTCTATTAATGACTGATCTCTACACAAAGTGAATTAAAGCAATACCCAGCGTGTGGAGATCACTTTTAAAATAAAAGTAGTATAAGGATTTAATTAAGGCTCTGACAAATGTACTTATTGCTACACAGCAGTTGTGTACGTTAAAAAAAGGTATTCCTGACCGGGAATCGATCCCGGGCCGCAGCGGTGAGAGCGCCAAATACTAGCCACTAGACCACCAAGGACTGTTTTTTCAGCCCAAAACCTGCCTTGTAGGCCATATATTTGGTCAATCAGGTCACTGGCTGCATGTCTATGTACTTTACCGGCTGTGCATTGGAATTCACAGACCAGGATATAGACAAGCACATGAACAGCCTGGCTGGCGCACCATGTCTGTCACTTTCTTAGGATATATCATTTACATGGCTAAAAACAACTCAAACTCTATGATGACAACATATTTGGTTAATGAGATATGGTACTCTATTAATGACTGAACTCTACACAAAGTGAATTAAAGCAATGCGCAGCGAGCGGAGATCGCTTCTGAGGTAAAGGTAGTACAAGGATTTGATTGAGGAAGCAACAAATGTATTTATTGCTACACAGCAGTTGTGTATGTGAGGAACTCAGTTCCCTGACCGGGAATCAAACCCGGGCCGCGGCGGTGAGAGCGCCGAATCCTTGCCACTAGACCACCAGGGACTGTTTCTTCAGCACAAAAACCTGCCTTGTAGGCAGTTTGCCAGATATTTGGTCAATCAGGTCACTGGCTGCATGTCTATGTACTTTACCGGCTGTGCATTGGAATTCACAGGCCAGGATATAGACAAGCACATGAACAGCCTGGGTGGCGCACCATGGTTGTCACTTTCTTAGGATATATCATTTACATGGCTAAAAACAACTCAAACTCTATGATGACAACATATTTTGTTAATGAGATATGGTACTCTATTAATGACTGATTTCTACAAAAAGTGAATTAAAGCAATGCGCAGCTTGTGGAGATCACTTCTGAAGTAAAAGTAGTATAAGGATTTAATTAAGGCTCTGACAAATGTACTTATTGTGAGTGGGGGCGCCGAATCCTAGCCACTAGACCACCAGGGACTGTTTTTCAGTCCAAAAACCTGCCTTGTAGGCAGTTTGCCAGATATTTGGTCAATCAGGTCACTGGCTGCATGTCTATGTACTTTACCGGCTGTGCATTGGAATTCACAAGCCAGGATGCGGACAAGCACATGAACAGCCAGGGTGGCGCACCATGTCTGTCACTTTCTTAGGATATATCATTTACATGGCTAAAAACAACTCAAACTCTATGATGACAACATATTTGGTTCATGAGATATGGTACTCTATTAATGACTGATCTCTACACAAAGTGAATTAAAGCAATGCCCAGCGTGTGGAGATCACTTTTGAAGTAAAAGTAGTACAAGGATTTAATTAAGGAAGTAACAAATGTACTTATTGCTACACAACAGTTGTGTATGTAAAGAAACCTGTTCCATGACCCGGGCCGCGGCGGTGAGAGCGCCGAATCCTAGCCACTAGACCACCAGGGACTGTTTTTTTAGCACAGGTTAAGATGTGGACAAGCACATGATGATGATGAGAACATATTTGGTTCTCATGGTGGCCATGGTTACTCGGCTGACGGAATTACACCAGAGGATGGCCCGGATTGAAGGACTGATAATTAACATCTCAGCTCGTTCGGATGATTTGCATCAGAGGATGACCCGGATTGAGGGACTGATCGGTACATCTCAGCTCGTTTGGATGCTCGGATTGCAGGACTGACTAATAGGATCTCAGCCCGTTCGGAGGAAGACAAGGGACTGAGGGATAACATCTGCAGACAGACTGAACACTTGTAGAATATGGTAACAGCCTTGTCTGACAGGCTTGAGGAGATGTCACGGGTGACCCATGGTCCCACAAGAGGCGGGAAGATGAAGCCCTGAGTTCTGATCGATTGGAGTATTGATCTAGACAATTTAGTCATGGATTGTTAAAATGTATTAGAATTGGCTGTGTATTACTCTGTCCCTTCGCCGTGCTGCGCGCGCCTTGCCTGATGTTCACAAGTCGCTGAGCCGCCTCTTGGCCAGGTGTCACCTCCTGAAAGATCTGTTTTTAGGGCTTTGGCAAATCTGGCGTAAGTGCTCATGCACGGCGACTGATTCTGCCACTTCGAGGTCGCCCACACCTCCACGGGTCCCGTGAGGTATGATAATGCGAACACCACCTTGGAGCGCACAGTGGTAAACTCAGGTGCGTGGAGTTCATCATTTATCTCACGGCGATGGTCAGTAACAAACAGGCTCGGCAACGGTACAGACAGGGGCAAGGCAAAGACTAGGTCGGCTCAGAAAACAGAACTGGTATCAGGCAAGGAATCAAAACGAATGCTGGAATGCGGAAAGAATCACGACAATCTGGCAGAGGATACAGGTGAGTACTGGTGATTAAATACAGGCATGATTGCTAATGACAGACAGGTGGAATGATATGGACCGAAAGTAACAAACTGGCAGCAACATGAACTAGGTAAAAACGGAAATACCAAAATAAAACCGGAAATAAACCCAAAACCTGACACACATTATTGATATTGGTAGTGATAAGTATCAGTAATACTTACAGTTGGGTTTAGAAAGCCTGTTTATGAGCTCAGGTGTTGAGTGTCCCACTACAAGGTGAGTAAATCTGTAGCTTAACATTGTTTACCCAAAGCGTGAGGCAGACAATGGTGCATGAACAATGCCACTTGTGGAAGCCAGGGTGATGTGAGGAGCTCAGTCACTACACCCATCTAACAAGCAGAGGAAAGAATCCTAGCAGCCAGGGAGCCCACGCACCTTCAGTTCCAGGAGGGCAGGTGTTGCGTATCACCGTACCCCGGGCGGAAAACCGGACCCCCCACACTTCAACAGCACCACACGCATACCAACTCAAAGAAACACAGACGCATACACCCATCCACATGTGCAACACACATCATCACATCAACACACACACACACACACACCATAGACTCTCTCACAACAAACTAGTCAATCATACGTGAACCAATGCACTCTCAGATACATTCTCGCACCCACACCATTCGATTGATCACATTCGTGGGGAGGGTAGGTCTCCGGCCTGCCGTCCATGTGGCCCCAGGCAGGGACCGCAGCTCCAACCCCCCCAACCCGGGGGAGGCAGAGGGCAGCAGAAAAGGTACCCCAGAACCCTGCAACCCAGCTTGGACGTGAGTGTGTGGAACTAAAGTGCACTGAAGGTGGGTGACACCTCCAGGAGCACAACCGCTGGCTGACGGTGTGTCCCCCGGACAGTGCCCCCCCCCGCCCTAAATGTCTTTTTGCAGTTAAAACTGGGTGGTGATCTCTCCACCAGGGCCAGTGGGCGAGGCCACAACTGGCCTCAGCCCCAGGCCCCAGTGAAGGAGCCCACCCCCGGCCCTAAATGTATGTGTATGTGGCTAAGTATGAGGAACTTTGGGAGATTGTCAATTCTCCGAGGGGTCCAGCAGACAGAGCCATCAATGGGAAGGCTCCGTCTACTGGCCCCCCCGGAAGGAGCCCCCAGATTCCTGGACAAGTGTGTATGACTAATGCAATTAAAACTACAGAGCATCCCACTTGGAAGGGACGGAACCACTTCCCAGTAGCCCCGGTCCCTCCATCAGCAGGACGCCCATTGCAGACCTAAGTGGAAATGTAGTTGGGAAGCAGAGCACCAGGGTCCGCAGAGCCAGGTTCCCGACTGGCTCTGCTACCCATCCCACCACCGCACAACCCCCAGCCAGGAAGCGACAGCCGAGACCCAGGGACCGCAGTACTACTGCCTAGGCGCCACACGCAGCACAGCCAGAGCCATCCTCACCCTTCTTTCACACTAACCCATTCTCTCGCTCAAGTATGCCCATGCTCGCCCCGTGTAGTGCTACACTCAAACCCACACACATACTCTGTGGTTGTGCATTGAGGGCCAGCCTCCGCCCAGGGCCCAATGAAGGTTGTAGCCTGAGTAGTCCGCCAACCCCCCCTGCAACAGGCCCGAGCAGTCACCAGAGGGCGTCGGGCCGCTAGGGCAGGTAGCGCCCCACCGGAGCAGGGGCAGCGCCCCAGGGGAGAGACACTACTCCGGGCACAGGCAGGCACCCCCAGAGGGAGTCCCCTGGACGCAGGTCACCCAGGTCTCCACTCCCAGGTCCGCCCCCGCACACCGGCAGGGAGGCCCGCCTCCGGCTCCCCGGAGACAGGCACACGCCAACCCTCAAAATGGCCCTACTCCGGCATTGCTGCACAGGTGAACATGACCAGAATGCATGTAGGAATCTATCTGCTGTGTTATCTGTACAGTGAGGGCAAATATTTGAGTTTGTGAGACCCATTTGGAACATCCTTTGTCCTGTATAGTGAGTTCTATGAAGAATTTTGTATTGTATTAGTTGTAAATTTGTATTTTTTGTCATTCTGAATAAATTAGAACGTATATTATTCCAGAACGTGTAATTAGTGGTGATATTGAGATCAGCTTCCCATTTAGAGATCGGAAGGCTCACTGTCTGGTCTACATTGGAAATTAAGATATAGATTTTGGATACTGTCCTTTTCCTTGATATATCAATAAATCGCTCTATTACTGGTGGTGGTTGCATGTGGATGGGAGTATTCTTACTTTTTGCATTAAGTATTGACTTTAGTTGTTGGTATTCTACGAAATTGGCACTAGTGATTTCATAGTGGGACACTAGTTCTTCAAAAGAGGTAAACTTGTCTCTTGTGAAAACAAGTTTCGGATGTGTTATCCCTTTGATATGCCAAGTTGGAAAGTGTATTGCCTTTTTGTTTTGTATGATGTCTGGATTGTTGCAGAGAGGTGTGTTTTGGCAAAGAGTAAGCGAAGACCCATTAATTTTAGGAAAATCCCACCAGGCTTGCAGAGATGCTCTTATGCTAATGTTCTGGTAACAACTATGATGTTTGATTTTGGTGTTGATAAAGGGCAGATCTGCAACTTTAATATTTCCACAAAATGTTTGTTCAATGTCTATCCAGGAGGAGTCTGCTGGCATGGGTTTTATCCATTTGTGGACATGGTTCAGTCTATTGGCAAGAAAATAGTGGTGGAAGTTAGGTAGTTCTAGGCCGCCGCAGTGTCTGGATTTTTGAAGAGTTTTTAAACTAATTCGTGGTGGCTTGGTTTTCCACAAAAACTGTGAAAAAAAAGTCTAATGTCTTAAACCATGCCTGGGCTGGCTGAGTTGGAATCATTGAGAGTATGTAATTAATTTTTGGCAGGATCATCATTTTCATGGTGGCAATTCTTCCCATAAGTGAAATGGGTAAGGACTGCCATCTTTTGAGGTTGGCTTCTATTTGTTTTAATAATGGATTGTAGTTTAGATCAATAAGCTCTGATAGCCTAGACGACAATTCAATGCCCAAGTATTTAATGTTCCCTGAATGGAGTGTGGTAGAAGAGATGTTAGGTCACCTTAAGGTTAAGTGGTAGCAATATAGATTTGGTCCAGTAAATAGAGTACTCTGAAAGTCCTGAGAATTCATCTATGAGGCTGATAGTTGTAGGAAGAGACGTCTGTGGCTCCAGGAGAAACAGTAACACATCTTCAGCATATAAACTTATTTTATGATTTACTGATTTGGTCGATATTCCAGTAATTCCTTCATGCTGTCTTATTGCTGCGGCTAGAGGTTCAATAAATATTGCAAAATAGTGATGGGGAAAGTGGGCAGCCCTGTCTTGTCCCTCTATGCAGATTAAACCTTGGTGAGATCCGGTTGTTTGTTCTGACTGCGGCGTTTGCTGAGTTGTATAATATTTGGATCCAGTCTATGAATGTTTCCCCAATGCCGAATTTGTGCAGAGTGGCTAAAAGAAACTTCCAGTTTACTCTAGCGAAAGCTTTTTCTGCATCTAAGGAGACGATGGCTGACTCTAGTTTATGGATGGTGACATAATCAATTAAATTAATTAGTCTGTTCATATTGTTTGTTGACTGTCTACCTATAATGAAGCCTGTTTGATCAGAGTGACTTATATATGGAGTGATTTTTTCTAATCTTCTAGCAAGTGCTTTACACACTATTTTTAGATCTACATTTATTAGTGAAATTGGTATATAACTCGATGGGTGTGTAGGGTCTTTTCCTGTTTTTAGAGCAGGCTTATGAAGGCAGAATTCATATTTGTGGGTATTGAATGTTGTTGTTTAATTTCAGCTACCATTTTGTAAAAGCTGGGTGCCAGCATGGACCAGAACTCTTTATAAAATTCAGTTGGGAATCCATCTGGTCCTGGAGCTTTTTTATTGGGCATCTCCTGCAGAGCTTCATGTAGTTCTGCCAAAGATAACAATGAGTCTAGAGTTGTGGATTGTTCTTCCTTTAGCTTTGGCAGTTCTAGTTTATTCAGAAACGCCTCTATGGCTGAGGTGGATGGATCTATTTGGGACGTATATAACTCTTGGTAAAAGTTTTTAAAGGTATCATTTATTTCATGGGGATCACGAGTAATATTGCCTTCCTTATTAGTTATTGAATGGATGATTTGTTTCTCTTTATTATTTTTTAATTGGTTAGCTAGAAATTTACCACATTTGTTAGCCTGGTCAAAGTTCTCCCAGCGTAATTGGTCTATCTGAAACTGAGTTTTGCAATCAATTATATTATTTAATTTCAGCTTTAGATTCTTCTTCTAGGATTCTATCATTGGTTGGAGAGGCAGCATAATTAATCTCTAGAGATTTTATTTTTTGCTCTAATTCTAATTCAAGTAACATGTCCTTTTTTTCTTGTGTGATGAATATGAAATAATTCTACCGCGCATAACTGCCTTCCCAGTCTCCCAAAGAACACAAGGTGACATTCCCGGTGTATCGCTGATTTCTATAAAGGTTTTCCATTCTGTCCTGACATAACTGATGAAGTCTTGATCATTGAGTAATGATGTATTAAACCTCCAATTCCTGGTTGATGGTGTGGGTGTCTTAATCAATGAAATGGACATTGGTGCATGATCACTGATTGTGATAGATTGAATATTGGTGTCAGAGACATCTTGTAAGACGGAGTTATTTACTAAAATATAATCTATACGGGAGTGAGAGTTGTGAACTGGTGAAAAAAAGGTATATTCCCTGGATGAAGGATGAAGAGAACGCCATGTGTCACAGAGACCGAAGTCATCCATGTACTGTGTTAAGGTCTGTACTGATTGCCAGTTCCTGTTGCTCACAGCTTTGCTTAGCCTGTCCAACTCTGGGTTAAATACTAAATTAAAGTCCCCTCCTACTATAAGTTTGGAACCAGAGTGAGCAGACAGTGATGTGAAGAAGCTGTGAAAGAAAGAGGGGTCGTCAACATTTGGGCCATACACATTAGCTATGCAATATTTTCTATCAAGATATTAATGATTATATATCTCCCTTCTGGATCTACAATGGTATCGTTATGCGTAAAGTAAATATTTTTATTTATTAGGATGGCGACCCCTCTTTGTTTAGAATTGTAATCGGCTAAGTAAGCATGTGGGAACTCTGCTGATGCCAGAGTGTAATTTATAATTTTGGGAATATGAGTTTCCTGTAGTAAAACAATGTCTGCTTGTAGGGTTTTCAAATGATTAAATATTTTAAATCGTTTCTCCTTCTTATTGATTCCATGTACATTCCAAGTGACAATCTTCAGTGGTGTCATATCTTATCTGACTGCTGTGGATCCCTAGTCTTGTGTGTATGTAGTGTGACAGACTTTAGGTGTGTGGCTAACCTTAAGTACCTGTGTATTCTGAGTTGTGTGTTATCTATGTATGTGCACGTGTTTCCCCTGTGCAGTAGATGTTTGTGTGTAGCTGCTGGAGGGCTACATAGCTGGCTGATTATGTGGGAGAAGAATAGAGAAAAGAAGGATGTAAACAGTGTGGAGTGAAAGTAGGTGAAGGAAAAAGAGTGAAGGGAAGGAAAATTAAAGTGAAAGGAAAGTGAGTGATTAAGTATGATGAGCGCTTTGCAAAGTGAGTGAGTGAGTGACATTAGAATGACAATAAACATTTACATGAAACATCTGCGAGAGAACGAGTTTGAATACTGGATGTAAAGTTATAACACATAGTTGCGTTGCATCTATTATTTTTTATTTTAACAAACCTTTTATATTAAACCATTTTTTTACATACCACCTGCTAGTAGAGCCACGGAGTTGCTTCCCGGTCCCGGTAGAGCTCTCCGTTGACGTACAGTTTGTCGACGCTGATGACAGCCCTGCAGCCTTCTGCCATGAACCTCTTACGGATGGGGAACAGTCGGCGGCGGCGGTCGAGGATCTCCTTGGGGAACTGGTCGTTGACGCTGTAGTCGGTTCCCTTCAGCTGTCTGCCCCGGCTCTTAACCAGTTCCTTCTGCTTAAAGTCATGAAACTTGGCAACGATGGGTCGAGGGCGCTGGCCATCCGGTCGTCTTCCTCCGAGTCTATGCGAACGGTGGAACGCCATCTTGTCCACTGCGTCCGCTGGAATCTTCATCTGTTGTTTAAGGAAGTTTTTAATTGTGGTTTCCGTGTTTTCCTCCGCCTGTTCTGGAATCCCCGAGAACACCAGGTTGTCCCTCATGCTGCGGGCCTGCAGATCGATGATGCCTTCTTTTATTTTTTTATTTTCGGCCGCTAGCTGAGCCACATCCTCCGTCAGGGACTGCACCGTTCCTTTCTGGGCCTCGTTCTCGGTGGCGAGAGAAACCACCTGCTGCTGGCTGAATTCCAGGGAGTCGCGGGGCCATAAACTCTTTGTGGAGGAGTTCCACTAGTGCCAGACGCGCGTCGAAGCTTGATATTTTTTTCTCTATGGACTCCAGGATGTCCGTGATGTTTTTATCCGCCGAGCTAGCTCCAGGTGACTCAGGTGAGTCAGACGGACGGGAGCGCTTGTTGGGAGCCGTCTCCTTTTTCCCCATTACCAGACGCTCGAAGCACTCGTCGATGTACTCGAAACTTTCTTCGGTGTTATCCAGAATGGTAGGGTGGTTGATTATTTTCCGTAAAATAAGGTAGTTATTTTTTTTTCCAATTGGCGGGTAGTTTGTCGCGCTGTTGTTTACTACCGGTGTCGCGCCGCCTTGTTGAATTTCTCGTGCTGTTCTCGCAGAGTCTTGCGTTCTCTCACAGCATCGCATTCTCCCTCACCCTATTGACCTCTTGAATGCAGGCTCAGCCTTCCTAGAGTGTTTAAATGTAGAATAGGGGGCAGAGCTTTTAGCTACCAAGCTCCTCTCCTCTGGAACCCGCTCCCCCTTCAGGTTCGAGAAGCTGACACACTCTCCACCTTTAAGATTAGGCTTAAAACCTTCCTTTTTGATAAAGCTTATAGTTAGAGATGGTTCAGGTCACTGGCAATTATTGTTAGTCACAGGAACCATCTCTTAGTTAAGCTGCAATAGACATAGACTGCTGCGGGACCCAATTTATACACTGAGCTTCTCTGTTTCCTTCTACCTCCTCTGTCCAATAACCTCCCGTCATTGTCCCATGTTTAACTAACCTTGTCTCTTTCTCTCCAGTAGTTGTGCTTCACTCCCCCCCCCCACTCTCTCTCCCTCTCTGTCCTCACCTACAGGTATCATTGGACTCAAAGTTTGGTGTCTGGCTTCGGCAGATGTCGAACCCACATGCGGATCCAACCATCCTGCCTGCATCCAGTCCCTGGTCCTACCATCCTGCCTGTGCTCTGTTGTTGCTTGTTGCTGTTGCTGTGCTTTTCTAACTCTCTACCCTCTCACCCCAACCGGTCGAGGCAGATGGCCGCCCACATCCAGTCTGGTTCTGCTGGAGGTTTCTTCCTCGTTAGAGAGGGAGTTTTTCCTCTCCACTGTTGCTGTCAAATTAAATGCTTGCTGTATGTGGGATTTGTTGGGTTTAGTTGTGTGAGGTTTTAAACCTTACTTTGTAAAGTGTCTTGAAATAACTTTGTTGTGATTTGGCGCTATATAAATAAAATTGAATTGAATTTAATTTATACAACTCAATGACCGGTAACTTAAAATACAGAAGATTTAGAGTTACAAGACTTAGTTCCTCATTACTCTTACAGAATTGAACTCTGGCATTTACTGAACATCACTGAACTGTGTGCATCTGTGCAGCAGAATGTGACGGACCCTCCTCCTACTGTTCTTCCACACTCTGGGGCAGAGGGGAGATAATAAAGTCACTATACTTGGAGATCAAGTTACATCCTTTAGGCTACACAACACAAACATCAGAAATCATGTGATGTGTATAAACTGTATTAATAATACTGCTTATCATAATTTAAGCTTTATTTAGTAGTATACTTACAACATCCTGGGCTTCTGTTGTGACAGGAAGATTCACATATTACCATCAGAATCTGTTAAGACCAACAAAGAACCCAACCCAGACTCTAAGAAATGAATATATCAAAAGTAGCCTAGGTAAAAAATCAAATATATAGGTAGGCCTCTTACGTTTCTCCAGGACCCCAGGATTACTCCAGGAATTCCTTAAGCCCCTGCTTTCCAGTGTTCATGCTGAGGGCCTTCTCCTCTGCATGCGTTAGTGGTGGTGGTGCAGGTACTCCACCAGTTGTTCTAGCCTCTGCCTTCTTTCTGTTGGCTGAGTAAAAGTCAAATGTTTAACTGTGTGAAAACATTACAGCGATGTTGAAAATGCTGCTGCACTGCTATACTCTGCATGCTATTTAGTTATTTAATATGTCAAATGTTGTAAAGTCAGGTAGTCTACACCCATGACATGATGGTGCCTTAGCTGTTTGAATTATGTTTTTACATTCCATTTTTAGCCATGTTCTTTTATGCCTGCAGGATTGCACCTACATAAAAACTGAAATTAAATTCTTATATTATTACGTGTTTTGGGTAACTTTTAAAAACCTAATTAGATTATTGTAATAATTGCTCTCCATAAAACGTATTGGATTATTGAATTATCATTACTTTACAAATCCCACATCAACAACAACAGGAATTTTAAAAATGCATAGACATAACACTGCACTTTTAATTCATACAAACATCGGTATTTATGCAATTACTGAAGTAACTCCTTAGATTAGTGAAAAATTACTTTACAAGTCCTTACTTTACGAGTGAAATATAACAACAATTCTAAAATTATTTAGTATTTAGTTACGCTGAACACTGTATGATTAAAATGTAAACTTACGCATTGACTCGAGGAGCTATTTTCTTCCAAGCTAATTCTTTCTCTTTCACCGCTGCAGCCGTGTTGCTTTTTCTACCGAATATGAACTCGTAGTCGCTATTTGCTTGAGGTATTGTATCCATTTCCGAACGTATTTTGTTGTCCTGTTGCCATGATGACTCGTAATATCTTCACTCCATTGATCAGGGCTTTGTATCGTCGCGGTGCACGCGCTTAAATCTGAGTTAGACAACTCAGAGTTGCTTAAACCAACTCTTTTCAGCTGTTCTGGAACCGAAAACTCCAGGTTTGCAAACTCAGAGTAGATCAACTCAGAGTTTCGTTTTAACTCAGAGTTTGTTAAACCTCCTTCTTGAAACGGGCCCCTGGTCTGTTAGCAGTCGTTGAGGTACACCAAATTTGTATACAAAATCAAGAATACAAGTGGTCACCTCCTCTGCTGAGGGTAGGCTTCGTGAAATAATCAACCATAGCACAGATGTACTGATTACAACCCTCTGTATTGGTGAGTTTCATTAGGTCCATTCCAACCAGCTCAAAAGGCTTGTTAACCTGAAAAGTTTATTTTCTCATTTTAGTATTTAAGCTTTTAAGTGAATTTTGGTTACCAGTATTAACTGTTACAGTACTGACTTATATTGGGCTATATAGTGTATTTTCCTTTAGACTGGCCTGGGTTGCTTAACAGTCTGGAACAGCAACATATTCATATCAAAATATGTCATGTTTGCTTATACACAAATTGCTTTTTTTCTAAACTCCAAAACCCATTCCTTCCAACCAAGGCCAGTAGTAGCGTTGGATCACTGCATTGTGTGTTTTATCCACAACACAATGGCCACCAATTGCACTGCAGTTAAACTCTACAAAAAGAACAACTTTTGCAAGGTGTTCCACTTTGTCCTGTCTTCTTCTACATATACAATGTAGAACATAATCAAGACATACAGCACATCAATTTAATATGTTGCTGCAATAGGATGAATGCTACTTTGACAATGTATGCAATCCAGCAGTATTACGCACAAATGATTCCCAGCCGGAACCGTCTTGTCAGGCTTCGGCAGATGTCGAACCCACATGCACAGTGCAGACGAGGTGTTCAGTTAACAAAAGGCTTTAATTGTACAAACGTAGTCAGGGCAATCCAGGTCATACACGTTAAGTCTCAGGCTTAAGGCACAAAAGGAGCAGGCAAGACTCTGTTCCGGGGACAGGCAAGGTTTCGGCAGACAGGGAGTAGGCTATATCGTTGTCAGACAATCAGAACGTTACCAAGAGATCCAGGCGTAGGTACAGTCAAGGAACAGGCAGGAATCGGCGGTCAGAAACAAACGGGATCGAGGAACAAGGTAAGCTATACTGATACGCTGGAAAGTGGTATGGAAACTCGACGAGAAACAGGAAGTCCATAAAAATAAAACAGGAACTAGAACTGGAACCTGACAGTACCCCCCTCCCCAGGGCGTCTACCACGGCCCCCACGGAGGCCCCCCTCCCCGACCAGGGCAGGCGTAGGGTGGACTTAGGAGGAGGGACCGGATCCAGACCCCCCCCCTCCTCTGCGGGAACTTGGCTGAGTTGACACGCCCCATCCGGGGATGGGGCCTGGGGGTGTGCAGTGTGGAAATCCCGGATGAGGGACTTGTCCAGGATGTCTCAGGAAGGCACCCAGGAGTGTTCATCCGGTCCGTACCCCTCCCAGTCCACCAGGTACTGGAAGCCCCTGCCCTGGCACCTGCAGTCGAGGAGCTCCTGGACCGTGTAGACTGGTTCGCCCTCCACAACCCGAGGAGGCAGAGGAGGTTGGTGCTGAGGGACCATGAGACATGACCTGAAGGGCTTGAGTCGGCTTACATAAAATGTAGGATGGATCTTCATGGTCCTAGGCAATGACAGCCTCACAGAAACGGGGTTAATGATGCGGAATATAGTGAATGGGCCAATGAATTTTGGTGCAAACTTACGTGACTGACCCTGCAGGTGGAGGTCCCTGGTTGAAAGCCAGACCTGGTCCCTGACCTCGTACTCTGGACCAGGGCTTTTCTTGCGGTCTGCTGCCTTCTTATAACGGGCCTGTGCTTGCAGAATTGTCCTTCGAGCCCGCAGCCACGTCTGGTACCATCTCCGGACCAAAGCGTAGACCTCCTCCTCCAAGGCTGGAAAAAGGGGACGTTGGAACCTGTAGGCACACTGGAAGGGAGTCAGTCCGGTAGAGGTGCAGGGCAGGGTATTGTGAGCAAATTCTACCCACAGTAGCTTACTGGACCAGGATCCGGGGTTCCTGTAGGCAAGAAGCAGAAGTCCCACCTCCAGCTGCTGGTTGGCCCTTTGCGTCTGTCCACTGTGATACTCCGACGACAGGCTGACCTCTGCTCCCACAAGGTTGCAAAACTCCCACGACACGATGTCCTGCGGGAACCCATGAAGTCTAAAAACATGCTCCAGCATGGCCTGAGCTGTCTGCTTGGCTGACGGAAACTTGGGCAGTGGAATGAAGTGTACCAACTTGGAGAACCGGTCTACCATTGTCATTACCACTGACTTTCCTTGAGACGGTGGTAGACCGGTCACAAAGTCCAGGGCCACATGCGACCATGGGCGGTGCGGCACCGGCAGGGGTTGGAGCAGGCCCGCAGGCCGCTGGTGGGAAGCTTTGCCCATGGCACACATGGGGCAGGCGGCGACGTACTCCTGTACGTCCTTCTTCATAGTTGGCCACCAGAATCGTTCTCCCACCCTAAATGTGATGCGAGGTGCCCCCGGGTGTCCACTTACCACCGAAGCATGGATCACCTCCCCACGGAGGTCTGGCGGCACAAACAGTCGGTTGGGGGGAACACCCTGTGGAACGGGAAGGTCTCGTACAGCCTCTCGGACATGATGTTCTACTGGCCAGGAGACGGCACCTACCAGGCATCCTGCTGGCAGGATGGTCTCTGGCCCCGCAGGGTCTTCCTGTGAGTCGTGTAAGCGAGAGAGTACGTCAGGTTTAGTATTTTTGGATCCGGAACGATATGACAAGTGGAAGTTAAACCCACTAAAAAACAGAGCCCACCGGGCCTGACGGGAGGTCAGTCTCTTGGCGGTTTCGAGATATTCCAGGTTTTTGTGATCTGTATAAACTAAAAAAGGTTGGTCCACTCCTTCCAGCCAGTGCCTCCACTCTTCGAGTGCTACCTTCACAGCTAATAGTTCTCTGTCGCCAATGTCGTAGTTGCGTTCTGCTGATGACAACTTCCGTGACATGAAGGCGCATGGGTTAAGTGTCTAGTTGGGTCTGGCATCCGCAGCACCGGCGCTGAAGTGAAGCCTCTCTTTAAGCGCTGGAATGCCTCCTCTGCCTCTGCCGTCCACTAAAAAGGAGTCTTAACAGAGGTTAGTGTGTGTTGCGGAGCCGCAATTTTACTGAAACGCCTGATAAACTTGCGGTAAAAGGCGAAACCCAGGAAACGCTGCACCTCTCTGCAGTTCTGGGGCACTGGCCACTCCTCGACGGCTTTGGTTTTGGCCGTATCCATCTTGTTTCGGCCCTGAGACACGACGAAACCATGGAACGAAACTGTGTTGACGTGAAACTCACACTTTTCTGCTTTCACAAACAGCCGATGCTCCAGCAGCTTTTTCAGAACCAGGCGGACATGTGCAGTGTGCTCCTCCTTGGAGCGAGAGAAAATTAATACGTCATCCAAGTAGACAAAAACAAAGTTATTAATCATGGTGTCAGGAACGGCAGAGAGAGGACCCAAATGCGCAGTGCGAGGTAGGTGGTAAAAATCAAAGTTTATTCCTTAAATCGTGGTACAAGGTGGTCCAGGTCATTCACAGAAAATCTCAGTAGTGCAGGTACCAGGGAGCAGGCGGGATCAGGTCCAGGAGCAGGCAATGGTTCGTTAACAGAATCAACAAGATTACGGTACCGGCAGGTAGAGATGTCCAACTCGAGACCTCCCACTCGACTCAGCGTCGATCTTTTGAAGCGGAAGTGTCGTCAAGCAGAATCTCGAGCGCGTTCCGAATCACGTGACCAATGAGAGTGAGAGGTGTCGATACGCCACTTGACTGCCGAGCGGCTTAAGTGCACTTTGAACGGACGGTTGTTTTAATATGGCAGAGCTTTATAAACCCGGCAAGCGGTCCGGAGATGATCTATAAGATGATAGATGATCTATAAGATACACAGGTTTCACATTACAGACATCTGTAATGTATTTATGACAAGTTCAAAATGTAATTAAAGACTAAAACTACATTTTGACAAGTCGCAATTCCAATACAAATATCTTTATTAGTCAGACATCAGTGCCGTGCAAACGGCTCTTCTCCAAAGAGAATGTGATTAAAGTCATGTTCTGTGGAAAAATAAAATGAAATAAAGGTCTTTGATTAAACTAACTGACAAACATGTCTCCTCAATGTAGTAATAAACATAGTTGCAGAAGAACAAATACAGCTCTAACATCGGACATCAAACATGTTTGCCACATCAAGGCTACTTATACATTTTTATCCAGAGAGAAACACAATTACACACCTTTGATTAAATAAGTTTTATTTGACAATAAAACATAGACTGTGATCCTGAACAACCACGTATCAGAGAGGGTTTGATGGTCAGTCTGCTCAAGCAGTTCTCACGCACAACCAGCAGATGCCGTTGTTCTGACTGTGTCATGATGGTGTCGAGCAATGTGTCGATTTTAGCCCAACTGTGTCATAGTTGCTCAGTGATTCATGAGGCTTTGATTTCGCCATCTCTACCGGCAGGGAGTGGGCAGGAGTCGGTGGTCAGGAAAACAGAATCAATACACAGTAATTCGGACGGAGACAATTGCTGGAAGGTGGCGACTGGTTTTCACAAATGATCTGGCAAAGACTATGGTGACTGGTGGTGGTTTAAATACACAGGTGATTACTAATGACAGACAGGTGTGTGTAATGAGACCGGGCCGTGGAACGGGAGCTAACCAGATGAGACACAGGTGCGTAACTGAAAACCAGAAGTAAAGCGGGAACTGCTGTGGCGTGACGAGAAAGGGAAGTGCTTACAAAATAAAACAGGAAACTGGAACCAAAACACGGATGACAAACTAAGTCCTTTCAAAACAAAAGCGGAAACTAACCTGATGAACAGAAACCGGAAGAGTTACAAAATAAAACAGGAAACAAGGCCAAAACCTGACACATGGAGCCCAGCACGTTATTCACAAAAGCCGGGAAGACTGCAGGCGCGTTGGCGAGGCCAAAGGGCATGACCAAGTATTCATAATGCCCGTTTGGTGTGTTGAATGCCGTCTTCCACTCATCTCCTTCGCGGATGCGCACCAGGTGGTACGCATTACGTAGATCTAGCTTGATAAAATATGTGGCTCCTGACAATAACTTAAAAGCTGAAGACAGCAGGGGTAAGGGGTAGGAATCTCTGATGGTTATCTCGTTTAGTACACGATAGTCAATGCAAGGCCTCAGTGAGCCGTCCTTCTTACCCATGAAGAAAAATCCTGCTCCGGCAGGCGACAAGGATAGACGGATTATACCTGACGCGAGTGCTGAGTCGAGGTATTCTTTCATGGCACGGGTCTCCTTAGGTGAGAGCTGGAAGAGTCTCACTTTGGTTGGGGTCAAACACGGCCTCAGGTTTATGGCGCGGTCTGTCAGACTTGGGCAGGTGTCGGACCCACATGCACGGTACAGAAGCACGATGATGGTTTAACACAGGTTTATTAGATAAGGCAGGGTCAGGCGGTCCAGGTCATGCACAAAAGCGTTAGATGAAGCAGTACACAAGGGAGCAGGCAATCTCTAATCCAATGTCCAGGCAGGGTTCGTTACACAAGCAGGCTCGGCAAAAGTACAGGCAAGGATAAGACAAACTCACGGTCAGATTATTAGGCACGGTTCTCTCACGGGCAGCGGGATACACGAGGTTCAGGCAGAAGCAATGGTCAAGGCGATCAGGGTCAAAACACGAGTAGCTAAACATGAGATGCTGGAAAGAGTACGGAAACTAACAATCTGGCAACTGGGGTCTGTGAGTGGTGAGGCTATATACTGGTACTGATTACTGATTGGTAACAGGTGTGGATACTGGAAACCGGAGAGTGACGACTGGGTAAACAGGAAGTTAACAAAATAAAACAGGATGAGACAGATGGCGTGAAACATGACACGGTCATGTTTTCTGTGCGGAGGAAGTGATGTTGCCTTTGACTTACTGAATACTGGACGGAGATCATGGTAGCACTCTGGAACCCCTGTCAGATCTGCCTCCTCTGGGTGTCCATCTGCGGGTGTTGCGGCTGCAGGTCCCTCTGGGCTGGTCGTAGTCTGGAAGCAGATATTCTGGCAGTCCGCGTCCCACTTGCTCACTTCTCCGCTTCTCCAGTTCAGTGTTGGGTTATGCAGCCTTAACCAGGTGTGTCCTAACACTACGGGATGGTAGCAAGATTCCACCACTAGGAATGTGATCTTCTCCGTATAAGCATCTGCGAAGGTCATAAGCACAGGTTCAGTATGGTGGGAACCTTCCACAGTCGACGACTGTCCAGAGCCGCCGTTTCCACCGGTGATGCCAACGGTAGGATTGCGATGCCCATCCGATCCACAAACCCTGCGTCCATCAAACTGGCATCGGCGCCTGAGTCCATTAGCACCGCCTGCTGGACAGAACGGGTTCTGGAAAAAAATTTAACAGTTGGTAATGAACGCGCGGAGACACTGCCAAGCACCGTTCGTCTCACCGCTACCCTCCACGCTAGCGATGAGCCTGCTCTTTTAGTGGGCTCTTTGCTGCGAAGTGTCCCGCCTGGCCGCAATACATGCAGAGCCGGTGGGAGCACCGTCTGTGCTTTTCTTTCTCCGTGAGTTGAGCGCGTCCAATCTGCATCGGCTCCTCCGGTGTCTGTACCCCTCCTGGGCTTCGCGGAGTGAGCTGGCCGCCCACCTCCCGTTGTCCTCTACCGGGGCTCTCGGTCCGGAGTCGGCGATCCTCTCTCGTCCTCTCCTCCCTGTGATGCTCCTGCTCGGTGTTTCCCAACAGGTGCTCAATTTGGATGGCCAGCGCGATCAGCGCATTCAGCTCGCTGGGCAAATCCCTCGCCGCTAAACAATCCTTTACACCGCGGGAGAGACCGCGAATGAAAACATCACCCAAGGCGGTGGATCTTCCGCCCTGTTGGAGGTTCACCAACCGTTGCGCTTCTTCGCGACCAGGTGTGACTTTAATATTTGTTTTAGTGCTGCGGAAAAGATAGTAAAGGTGGACACACAGGGAGAGCCGTTCTGCCACACCGCTGTCGCCCACGCCTCTGCTTCTCCCATCAGGTGCAAGATGGCGTACGCTACTCGGGACCTCTCAGTGGGGAAAGCAGGTGAGTGTAGTTCAAAGTGTATCTCAAACTGTGTGAGAAAAGCACAACAGTCTCCGGACTCACGCGAGAACTGCGTGGGCGCTCCCAGTCGAGCACCCGAAGCCGAAGTAGCAGGCACAGGGATCGCGGCAGCTGGGTTCACTGCTGCAGGCGTTGGGACCTGGATCTTTGAACCAGAAGATTTACCGCCTCCGCCAGTCCTGCCACCGCTTCCTCCTGGCGGTGCGCGTGCTCCGCTAGCTTCTGGAGTGCCTCACTGGTTTTCTCTTCCTGCTCGCTGATTAGCTGCCCCTGTGCAAGGAGCTGAGCGCGGAGGTTCTTGACACTGGCTGGGTCCATTTCTGGCCAGATTGTTCTGTCAGGCTTCGGCAGATGTCGGACCCACATGCACAGTGCAGACGAGGTGTTCAGTTAACAAAAGGCTTTTATTGTACAAACGTAGTCAGGGCAATCCAGGTCATACACGTTAAGTCTCAGGCTTAAGGCACAAAAGGAGCAGGCAAGACTTGGAAACTCGACAATCTGGCGTCTGACTGCTGGCTGAGGTGGTGCTTAAATACTGGGTGTGATTACTAACTGATGACAGTGTGTTTGGTGAACTGGAGATAACAGGAAACGTGTGAATTGGGAGAAACAGGAAGTCCATAAAAATAAAACAGGAACTAGAACTGGAACCTGACACGTCTTTATAGCAGCTGTCTGCACCCACTTCAGCATTGTTTGTTTCTTGTTGTTTGGAAATCATGTACTAAAATGGCATTTTGTTGTTTTTATTTTATTTTATTTATTTTTTTCTCTTTGTTCTGTTCAGCAGTTTAACAAGCAGCATGTATTAGGCTGAATGGCGTATTTTGATGAACAGCTTTGCTTTTTTTAAGAGAAGTGTATAGGAAATATATATACTCTTCTTGATTAATGGTTTATTTAATGTTTCATTTAGTCCATCCTAAATATGTGTGATGTCACTGTGTTGGTGGACAGGTTGAGTTTTTGCTTTGGGGTGTGTGTGTCTGGGTGGTGGAGGTGGTGGTGGTGTTGCAACCAGCTGCTGAAACCAAGCAAATCAGTTAATAAAACAATCGGTGCAAAGTAAATAAGCAGGGATGTACCTTAGGCTGACACATTCATACCTAAACAACTGTTGTACTGTGGTTTACCTTTTAAATTAATATTAATACCAATTATAGTGTTAAGGTATGTGCACACACTCATACAAACATATACATATATCATATACATACACATATGCATTGTTATACATAATCTCATACTACTTAATAATAGCCATGACATACATCACAACTTCCATATTCACACATTATTGATGTTGGTAGTGATAAGTATCAGTAATACTTACAGCTAGTTTTAGAAAGCCTGTTTATCAGCTCAGGTGTTGAGTGTCCCACTACAACACGTGTCAAGCTCCGGTCCTCGAGGGCCCTTCATTTAAATTTAAAATAATACTATATAAAATACAATGGCCTAAATTATTATTGTATATATTAGGTCATCAAATTAGTGTCAGATGAGTCTGTCAACTAGGTTGCCTTTTTTTAAGGTCCAACAGGTGTTAGTATTCAGTGACACAGTATCAATACAGTTTTGCAATGTGTCGAAACGCTTCATGCCACCTCATCTAGCTATCACTAGTATCTATAACTATACATCTTTTTGTCTGTTTGTCGATTTCTGTCTATAGATCTTTTGATTGCGAATACTGTCTTACCTCTATCTCTACCACGATGTAAGCCACTTCGGGTGAACTTTATATGGTCTTGGGGGCCTATTGGGAAAACGGCCCACAGCTGAATCCCTAGCATTAAGACACAAGTGGTGAAAATAATTTAGAAAAGGAGTTTCACTTGTGTTAAAGGTGACCTGTGTCCTGCATTAGTAATGTGTTGTTCGTGAACGATTCATTCTATACAATATCCTCTCTTCCATGCAGTACCTTCTGTTACCACATGGCAGCAGCTGCTTAAGCTCAGTCAGCAGGACAGGAAATAGAAATGATTCGTTCAGGACTTACTCAACTGAGCGTCCTTACTCAATCAGTCGTTCTTTTGTCACGTGACAGCCGAGTCGCGCAGGCTCTGTAGCGAGCAGCAGGCGCTCCAGTTCGTTCCTACGGATCCTTACAGAACGGTCGTTCTTTGGTCACTTCACAGCTGTGGCTCAGCTACGGGGCTGTGTGGACTGATAAATAAGGAAATAAACGATGTCTGATTTCTGACGTTTATTTATTCATCACCTGACAGCCGACATACATTATTTATTCATGGGATCACAATTAATTACCGTTCTTTGATTCCTGTAAATGTGTGTAGTTTTAATGTAATCTGATTTTTCATGTTCACATGTTTTGCTCACAACTTCAACTTCAACTACCGTCAGCCTGCGACTCATCTGAATCCCGTTTTATGTTGTGGGGATTTGCAAACTGATTTGCAAACTGGTTGCATATACTGACTGGCATTGTACCTTTGGCCCAATTCATTAGATTAACCACACATATAATGTATCAACTGTGTGGTATGTTTAATAGGAACATTTTCAAAGGAGACCTGGGGTGCTTTCATGAAGTAGACGGTCTGGTCACAGACAGATTGTTTATTGTTTATTGTTTATCGATGCGTCATGCCACCAAATAGTTTGATGTCATACAGAAATGATCAGACCAAACGTATGAATAAGAAGCTGCTGGCTGCTATGCTTCTGCACAACGTTGAAGCGACCGTGATTGTTTGTCACAAACACAACAGAAAAAACTACTTAAACAGTAACACAGTAACAAAAGGCACAGAAGAACAGCTGCTGGCACCAACGTAGCAAATGTAGACACTTTATAAAAAAAATGTATTTATCGTAACATCATCTGTATGTGGCCTATAGTTTTGTTTTTATTGGAGTGGTCGCAGGATCGAATACCATTAAATTTGTTTATTTCACAAAGTGTTTGTGAATGTTTTTATATTTCATGCTTATTAAACTCAGTCAAGGCTTTTAAGACAAAATGCAGAGGTTTGACTTTGTTCCTTTATTGAAAGCAGAGCATACTGTAGCAATTCAGGAGCAGACTTACTCAGTACTTACTTTTTTTACTACCTACATAACTATAGCACGAGCAACGTTCAAAAACTGCGTCAGGTTGTTTCTTGTAAAGTTCTATTTACTTAAATCTTGTACAGATGACAAAACATCATAAAGACATTGGGATTCGGCATTGGCGAGGGGGGCTAACACGTCTTCTTCCTGCTACAAACAGCTGCCATAACTAAGAGCAACCAGGGCGGCATGAGAAAGTCGGTCGCCAGTTAACGAGGTCGCGACTTAATACGGAACACCGGTTGTAAACAATAGTGTTTTTGTGGCCCGTCAAAAATCAGACAGTCCACCCGCGGGCCGTGAGCAGAGCATATCTGAGTGCAATCAGAGACATTTTGAATTTGCTGGAAGGGTTGTGAGACCAAGCATGACAAAATCTGAATTATAAATGTGGTGGTGTGGAGGTTTGCTCCACCCACCTGCTAGTTGAGAGTGTAAAGAATTGGGGGTGTAAAAGAACAATAGCAGTCTCCTGCTTGTAGTAAGTAAGCATGGAGATGGTATGTAAAGATGATCATTTTATTCTAGGCAACCAAATGTGGCATCCATCTCATAACCACATGATGACAAATAAAAATCATATAGTATTTCACAGTAATATTCATCCTTAATGTTGAGTGGACTGATGTTACACTTTCCATAGTGGCTCTCATAGTTATTGGCCACCATGTAGTCTTCACTGATTCCTACCACATCCCTTGTGCTAATGGGATTTAAGCGCTGTGAAGACAATAGCTTTTGACATTACATGGAAACACTTCCAAGGCTAATGTCTCAAACATCTTTGCTCCCCCTCTCTTTTCTCTCTTACCCTCTCACAGTCTTTGATTTTCTATATCTGTGTTTGTCTGTCAGAGTGAATCACCAACCAGCTGCTCTATCGTTTCCTATCCCAAAACATCAACTCTTTGTTATAGGACTCCTTTCTTCACCATCAAAGCTGAATATGATGAAAATAGCCCAAAATGCACTTATAGAAGATTATTATAGAATATGATAGAATTCAAGCAACAGAGTATACAAGCTTCACTGTTAAAGCATGTTGTTAATATTATTTTTGAGATTCAAAATTCTAAATTTTATTTCAGCATGTATGACCTAAAAGTATGCACCTAGGACCTGTTGCACTCTATTTACAATTGTTGCAGAGCTTCCTTCTGCATAGGGACCAATTTGTCAGCTCTACAGAATGGCACTGTTTCAACCTCTTCGTCAATAAAAGAAAATATTTCTGGAGAAAGTTTTATATCTTCTATTTTGGTGATGGTACAAATCAAGTGCAGCCCGATTTAAATTTATTTTAAATCACTTAATTTTACTACACTATAATGTAGCGATGCCCAGCTATGGGTTGTCACGCATGGGTATGGTGGAGCTAAGACTAACTTCACTGTGCAGCTAAGCTAATCAGCTGGCAGCTACATTAAGGAGAACATCTGTGTTCTTCCTACCCAAAGTGTCTCAGAGGGCGGTGAAAGGCACTGATACCAGACAGGTCTGAATGTTTAGTTATGTCAACCGGATTTCTTCTTTTCAGTAGAAAACTTTCGCCATCAATCCAGGTGGCTTTTTCAGGCTGAAGGAAGTTGGCTGAAGGCCACACATTTATCCTTCAGTAAGGTATCCCCTCCCACCTGTAAACGATGGGCTCATTATGAGAACAAAGGGCTGAGGGTGGTGAATAGGTGTGAATACTCAACTACTCTCTATAGGTGTGAACTCTCAAGCTCCTTTTCCAACGACTCTGATGGACGAGGACAGAAACTAGACCATTGTCTGAAGCTAAGAGAAAATCTTTGTGACTCTAACCAGAGCTGTTTCTGTGCTATGATGTTTTCTAAATCCTGACAGATAATCTTCATATAGGTTATTCCCACCAAGGTGGTACGATTGTTGTCTACCTACGTTTTCTTCCAAGAATCTAAAGGGAGATTTGAAAATGGTCTATATTTGGCTAGTTCTCATGGGTTCAGAGTAGGTTTTGTCAATAAAGGTTTGACCATAGCCACCTTAAAACTCTGTGGTAGCAAAGATTGATTAATTTGATTTAGTATGGATGAGCTGTTTAAAGTTAGAACTTCTTTGAGTAATCTATTAGGGATTGGATCTAACAGAAAAGTGGACGGCTTGGAAGAGGTAATTAATGAAGTTAGCTTCATTTAATTTTTTGGGAGAAGTACGACTAAGTAAGACAGATCTTGTTAGATTAAAAGTTAATGGATGTAGTTAGGGATTTTTTTTAACCATTATTAGTTCCACAGTGGGTAAATTTGTTCTCTGCATTTGGCCCATCACCCTTGGGCTCTCAGGTAGCTAGCGCAAGTGTCTTGCTGTGGGACACGCCTGATGCTGAGGCGGGGATCGAACCTCAGACTTTTGCCGAACCGCTACCAACTACACCATTTCTGTCATTTGGAGGACGATGCTAACTAATGTTTTCCCCAATGATGATGGTTTTATAATTGAAATAGTTCATAAAGTCTTTGCTGCTGAGATTTCAGGGGATAGTACACAGCTATGTCTCACTCATAGTGCCAGAAAAGGAACCTGGGGTTGTTTGGATTTTCATTAAGTAAGGAAGAATAATGTAATTGTATATTATAAAACTGTCCTTCCATTCTATGGAGTTTACACTTGAATCTTATTAACATGAAAGTTAATCAGAACTCTCAATTTGGAGCAGGAGTACAGTAAACAAAACACAACTGGCTTCTGAGTTTTAAAGACTGGGTGAGAAAGGCTCTCAAATAATTATAACTATTGTAGTTAATGTGACTCACTGGAGTTGACTCGTTTAAACTGACATTTTCATCGTACTGCAGCCAGGTTTCAGTGAGACAGAACAGATCTATGTGATGGTCACTGATCAAGTCATCTAATAACTATATATAGGGGGAGGGAGAACGCGAGACTCTGCGAGAACAGCACAAGAAATTCAACAAGGCGGCGCGACACCGGTAGTAAACAACAGCACGACAAACTATGGTGGTTTCTCTCGCCACCGAGAACGAGGCCCTGAAGGGAACGGTGCGGTCCCTGACGGAGGATATGGCTCAGCTAGCGGCCGAAAATAAAAAAATAAAAGAAGGCATCATCGATCTGCAGGCCCGCAGCATGAGGGACAACCTGGTGTTCTCGGGGATTCCAGAGCAGGCGGAGGAAAACACAGAAACCACAATTAAAAACTTCCTTAAACAACAGATGAAGATTCCAGCGGACGCAGTGGACAAGATGGCGTTCCACCGTTCACATAGACTCGGAGGAAGATGACCGGATGGCCAGCGCCCTCGACCCATCGTTGCCAAGTTTCATGACTTTAAGCAGAAGGAACTGGTTAAGAGCTGGGGCAGACAGCTGAAGGGAACCGACTACAGCGTCAACGACCAGTTCCAGATCCTCCACCGCCGTCGCCGACTGTTCCTCATCCGTAAGAGGTTCATGGCAGAAGGCTGCGGGGCTATCATCAGCGTCGACAAACTGTACATCAACGGAGAGCTCTACCGGGACCGGTGTTTAAGTTTAACTCATTTCCAGTTTAACTGGTGACCGACTTCCGAATGCCGCACTGGTTGCTCTTAGTTACGGCAGATGTTTGAAGCAGAGAAAAGCGGCTTAGCTGTCCTTGTCGATGCCTTGACAATGTTTTCTCAATGTTTTGTCCTCTGTACACGTTCTAAACAGTATTTTTACATTTTTACAGTGCGTAATCTGATGCAGTGTGATCGCTGTTCGTGTTGTAGATACTGAATTTGCTCAAAGGAAATAAGGGCTGAATAATTCTGCTGCAAATTGCTACGATCTTTTGGCAATAAAATATAAAACGTTGAACCTCTGTGTCCTGTCTTCGGAGTAGTGTTTACTAAGCTTGGCTCATAAAAAAATCTCAAAGATTCCGTGACATTAGCAAAAAAAATACTTTTAACGGGATTCGATCCCGCTGCCACTGCTGCAAAAGAGTCCAAGGTCTCAGTGTTAACCACTGGGCCACCGAGGTGTCACTGTGGGGCACTTCTCTTAATACGTATCTAACACATATGAAAAGCATTATGCGGACGGTGGAAATCAGATTAACTTGTGACCACTGTTTCTTGGTGTTACGTTAAATCTAGCGGGTTGTATAAGATGTCTACATTTGATAAAATAGTGTCAGCAGCTCTTCTCGTTACAACAGTCTTGTCTGTTGTTACTGCGTGGTCAGAACACACGTTTAACTCGTCTTTTGTGTCGTGTTTTGGTAAACGAGTCACAGTCACTTTCAACGTTGAGAGGAAGAGGAGGAGCCAGCAGCTGTTTACGCCTGGATTCAGATGCCACCCAGGTTGACGGTCACAGGTTGACAGAATGGTCACACGTTAAATTGTCTGTATTATGTACAAGACAATGCATCAGAACATTTCAGCGCCCCGTGTTAGTTATTCAGAAGGCCTTATAAAAGATATTCCTCCCATTAACGTCAGAACATTGAGTAATGCGTGTTACTACACAAAAAATACTGTTTATGATGGGAAAAAAGCAAACAAGGCAGTACATTATTTCCATGGAAATATCAGGTCTACTCAAACATTTCTTAAAACAAAACAAAGATTATCTGTATAAATATAATATGTTATATTCATACATATACATCACAATTATGAATATAATACATTATATTTATACACCAGAGCTGTCTAATACATAATGAGGCCATTGTGCAAAGACAGTGAGTTTGCAGTAAATGTTTATTTATACAATAGAATCCCTTTGTAACTATTGGAGCCATGCTTAAAAAGGTTAGGGTTATAAATTGTTCCAACACTTGTCTCTCTAAAATCACCAGCTGGTGTTAATTGTTAAATTAGCCCAAGGCTATATAAAGTTCTCCAATGGCTGCTCAAATTGTGGTAGTGTTTAGGCGTAGTGCATTGATAGCAAAAGAGAAAAAAAGTCAAAATGGATCCCTTACTTGTAAAGGAAATTCTTGACTTCAAGCTGAAGAATACATTTCCTGACGGCTTGACGAAGCAGGAACGTTATGTGATAAAGAGAAGATCATCCAATTTTGTTCTAAAGGGTAAGTAATAGATCTGGTTTTATCAATTGTCAGTCTACAGTTTGTCAAATTACAGGAACATTTTAGAATGATCTTCCATATATTTTAGATGGAGCTCTTCACTACATTTGTCGAAGAAGACAAGACAAAAGGGAGCACCTTGCCAAAGTGGTGCTCACTGCGACCGAGGCAAATTCCTTAGAGTTCCATTCCAGTAATATTGGTGGACACTGTGGTGTTGAAAAAACACACAGTGCACTGATTGGCAGATATTACTGGCCTGGCATGCAGGATGACATTCGCAAATGGGTAAGTTAGTAGCAACATCTGACTGCTAAATCTTTTATCCCTAAATAATCAATTTGTATGTATGTGTGTGTGTACATTTGTGTGAATGTTACCGTTTTAGGTTTCCCAGTGCCCAGATTGCCAAGCGAAGCGGGCCAGTCTAAAAGAGAACACCCAATACAGTCCTATAGAGGTTAGTGCATTTACTGCTTGTAATATATACAATATTGTGCCTCAGGTTTTAAATACTGAAAGTGTACATGTACATGTTTTTAGGTTCAGGAGCCATTTGAATTGGTGGGAATGGACTTAATGAAGCTCACCCCAACAGAGAGTGGTAATCAATACATATGTGTGATGGTTGATTATTTCACAAAGTGGGCAGAAGCCTATCCTCTGAAGACTAAATCAGCAGAGGAGGTGACCAGTTGTATTCTTGATTTTGTGTACAAATTTGGTGTACCTCAAAGACTGCTAACAGACCAAGGGACAGAATTCAAGAACCGGGTAAAACAGTACATTCAACATTACATGAGTAACCATATTGGAAACACTAATAATAATTTACATGGTCATATTTAAAGCTTAATTCCAGACTCTGTCAGGTGTTAGGGATAAAAAGGAGCTTTTGCACTCCATACCATCCGCAAACAAATGGTTTGGTGGAAAAACTAAATGGCACCATCCAGAGGTATGTGACAAATATTTTAGTATTTGACTTGAAGTTTGAAACAAAGTCCCTGTTTTACATTTTATCTAATTACACTCTTCAGATCTCTAAACAAGCTTGTCCAGAAAACCCCCCAAAAATGGGACAAGTATTTGCAGTGCACAATGTTTGCACTAAGGACCAAAAAGCAGCTAACCACGCAGTATAGTCCTTATTTTTTAATATTTGGCAGAGAAGCCTGATGTCCCTCAGAAGTTGCAGTGAACTATGACGTAAGAGAACCAATTATTATTCTACTCACACCTGTTAATAGTACTTGGTTAATGGAGCACAAACCATACGATTCCATTTCTACATGTGTGTTTTACCATTGCAGGTAAGCACAGAAATCGTGAAAGAACTAGTAAAGAAGGAGACTGTCTTTGAAGGGCTGCTGGCGCGCGAGTCTGTGTATAAAGATGCTCAGCGCAACATCAAAAAATCTCAGGAGCGCTTTGCGAAGAGAAAACTTACCAAAGGCCTTGAAACTACAATGTTGGTGACAAAGTGCTGAAAAAAAACATTAGAGATGAACAGCGGAAAGGAGGGAAGCTGGACACTGATATGCTTGGGCCCTATGAAATTATCAGCATTCAGGGCAAAACTGTGACCCTTGAAAACAAACATGAAAGGACGGTTGCAAACACCGACCAAATTGTTCATTTTGTTGAGCCAGAGGAAAGAGTACCAGCTAAGCTCAAGAAAACTCAATGTGAATCTGATTCCCCATCTCCCAGCACAACCGACCATGAAAAAGGCCCTGCTCCACAGCTTGGCATGACTGTAGCAAAACCTGGAACCACTCACAGTAATGATGTCCACGTTTAAATAGACACATTTAAACATGACACGTATAATGGCAATACTTTTCTTAGGAATTGCTTTTGCTTTTTAGTGGTAAAGAAAGTATGGAGCGAAAGCAAAGGGGAGATTTTGTGGGCTAAGCTGGGGCCTTACAAAATCTTCACCGAAGATTTACAGAGCCTGGCACCAGACAGAGTTGGAGAGTGAGGTAAATTTCATTTGTCCTTGACCTTTGCCTTTTTGATATAATATTTACCTTTTCATTAATTCTTTAATATGGGCTTGTTTCCTAGATAGTCAATTCTTACCTTTGGTGTGTGACCAGACCGTTACACGGTGTCAAAGTCATTGACACTTTTCAAATTACCAACATTTGGAACGACACATCAAGGGAGATGAGACGGGTACATATCACTTATTTTATTTAGAAGGTTGTTATTACAGGTCACTCTCTGCTGAACTCAAATATTCACTTGCAGCTAGATGTTTCGGAGTGGGAAACATTAATCGGTGCTGTCTGTAAGGATAGACATTGGACGCTAATTGTAAGTAATGTCCTTTCAAGCAGCTGACACAAATGTATTTATAAGTCAGCTTTGAACACTTCAGCAGGCAATCTGTTCAAGGTTATGTATCCAAGGCAAGGAAAGGCTTTATATATTGATTCATTTGGCGCCACATCCAATGTTACCTTGTTTTATCCCTGCAATGCAGGGATAAAACAAGGTAACACTTTTCTGGTCTATTTCATTGTTGTTGATATTTATTATATATTTATATATAATATATAATATATATATTTATATATTATATATTATTTATAACATTGATGGTGTTGCTTCAGGCTCTTAATTGTATATCTTCAGATGACTTAATGGATCTTTGCCACGCCTGTGGGGACGGAGACACCTCAGAAGCCCTTGTGGACGATTGGGTAACAAACTTTGAAACCATGTTTAATGTTTATTTGTTTATTCAATGTGCTTATTTTATATTAATGATGTGTGTTCTATTTTTTAGATTGAATGCACAACCTGCCAACGTTGGTTCCACTGGGTGTGCGTGGGAAAGCCCACACAGAAGCCGTGTTCCTCTGTCCAGCCTGCCAGTGATGCAGACATGGCTGCACTTTATTGAATAACTTTATATATTGTATACATAAACATTTACTGCAGGAGGAATATCTTTTATAAGGCCTTCTGAATAACTAACACGGCGCGCTGAAATGTTCTGATGCGTTGTCTTGTACATAATACAAACAATTTAACGTGTGACCATTCTGTCAACCTGTGTCTGTCAACCTGTGACCGTCAACCTGGGTGGCATCTGAATCCAGGCGTAAACAGCTGCTGGCTCCTCCTCTTCCTCTCAACGTTGAAAGTGACTGTGACTCGTTCACCAAAACACGACACAAAAGACGAGTTAAACGTGTGTTCTGACCACGCAGTAACAACAGACAAGACTGTTGTAACGAGAACAGTTGCTGACACTATTTTATCAAATGTAGACATCTTATACAACCCGCTAGATTTAACGTAACACCAAGAAACAGTGGTCACAAGTTAATCTGATTTCCACCGTCCGCATAATGCTTTTCATATGTGTTAGATACGTATTAAGAGAAGTGCCCCACAGTGACGCCTCGGTCACAGCGGAATCGAATCCCGTTAAAAGTATTTTTTTTGCTAATGTCACGGAATCTTTGAGATTTTTTTATAAGCCAAGCTTAGCAAACACTACTCCGAAGACAGGACGCAGATGTTCAACATTTTATATTTTATTGCCAAAAGATCGTAGCAATTTGCAGCAGAATTATTCAGCCCTTATTTCCTTTGAGCAAATTCAGTATCTACAACATGAACAGCGATCACACTGCGTCAGATTACGCACTGTAAAAATGTAAAAATACTGTTTAGAACGTGTACAGAGGACAAAACATTGAGAAAACATTGTCAAGGCATCGACAAGGATAGCTAAGCCGCTTTTCTCTGCTTCAAACATCTGCCGTAACTAAGAGCAACCAGTGCGGCATTCGGAAGTCGGTCACCAGTTAAACTGGAAACACCAGGAAGCAACTCCGTGGCTCTACTAGCAGGTGCTATGTAAAAATGGTTTAATATAAAAGGTTTGTTAAAAAAAAATAATAGATGCAATGCAACTATGCAACTTTACATCCATTATTCAAACTTGTTCTCTCGCAGATTTTTCATGTAAATGTTTATTGTCATTCTAATGTCACTCACTCACTCACTTTGCAAAGCGCTCATCATACTTAATCACTCACTTTCCTTTCACTTAAATTTTCCTTCCCTTTACTCCTTTTCCTTCACCTACTTTCACTCCACACTGTTTACATCCTTCTTTTCTCTATTCTTCTCCCACGTAGTCAGCCAGCTATGTAGCCCTCCAGCAGCCACACACAGGCATCTACTGCACAGGGGAAACACGTGCACATACATAGATAACACACAACTCAGAATACACAGGTACTTAAGGTTAGCCACACACCTAAAGTCTGTCACACTACATACACACAAGACTAGTGATCCACAGCAGTCAGGTAAGATATGACACCACTGAAGATTGTCACTTGGAATGTACGTGGAATCAATAAGAAGGAGAAACGATTCAAAATATTTAACCATTTGAAAACCCTACAAGCAGTCATTGTTTTACTACAGGAAACTCATATTCCCAAAATTATAAATTACACTCTGGCATCAGCAGAGTTCCCACATGCTTACTTAGCCGGTTACAATTCTAAACAAATAGGGGTCACCATCCTGATAAATAAAAAGATTAACTTTACTCATAACGATACCATTGTAGATCGAGAAGGGAGATATATAATCATTAATATCTTGATAGAAAATATTGCATAGCTAATGTGTATGGCCCAAATGTTGACGACCCCTCTTTCTTTCACAGCTTCTTCACATCACTGTCTGCTCACTCTGGTTCCAAACTTATAGTAGGAGGGGACTCTAATTTAGTATTTAACCCAGAGTTGGACAGGCTAAGCAAAGCTGTGAGCAACAGGAACTGGCAATCAGTACAGACCTTAAAACAGTACATGGATGACTTCGGTCTCTGTGACACATGGCGTTCTCTTCATCCTACATCCAGGGAATATACCTTTTTCTCGCCAGTTCACCACTCTCACTCCCGTATAGATTATATTTTAGTAAATAACTCAGTCTTACAAGATGTCTCTGACACCAATATTCACTCTATCACAATCAGTGATCATGCACCAATGTCCATTTCATTGATTAAGACAGCCACACCATCAACCAGGAACTGGAGGTTTAATACATCATTACTCAATGATCAAGACTTCATCAGTTATGTCAGGAGAGAATGGAAAACCTTTATAGAAATCAACGATACACCGGAAATGTCACCCTGTGTTCTTTGGGAGACTGGGAAGGCAGTTGTGCGCGGTAGAATTATTTCATATTCATCACACAAGAAAAAAAAGGACATGTTACTTGAATTAGAATTAGACCAAAAAATAAAATCTCTAGAGATTAAATATGCTGCCTCTCCAACCAATGATAGAATCTTAGAAGACCTAAAGAATCTAAAGCTGAAATTAAATAATATAATTGATTGCAAAACTCAGTTTCAGATAGACCAATTACGCTGGGAGAACTTTGTCCATGCTAACAAATGTGCTAAATTTCTAGCTAACCATTTAAAAAATAATAAAGAGAAACAAATCATCCATTCAATAACTAATAAGGAAGGCAATATTACTCGTGATCCCCATGAAATAAATGATACCTTTAAAAACTTTTACCAAGAGTTATATACGTCCCAAATAGATCCATCCACCTCAGCCATAGAGGCGTTTCTGAATAAACTAGAACTGCCAAAGCTAAAGGAGGAACAATCCACAACTCTAGACTCATTGTTATCTTTGGCAGAACTACATGAAGCTCTGCAGGAGATGCCCAATAAAAAAGCTCCAGGGCCAGATGGATTCCCAACTGAATCCATCTAGGAGAATCCATCATAAAGGAGTTCTGGTCCATGCTGGTACCCAACTTTTACAAAATGGTAGTTGAAGTTGAACAACAGCATTCATTGCCCACAAATATGAATTTAGCCTTCATAAGCCTGCTCCAAAAACCAGGAATATAACCCACGCTTCCATCAAGTTACAGACTAATTTTACTAATAAATGTAGATTTAAAAAAAGGGGGTAAAGCACTTGCTAGAAGATTAGAAAAAATCACTCCATATATAATTCACTCTGATCAAACAGGCTTCATTAAAGGTAGACAGTCAACAAACAATATGAACAGACTAATTAATTTAATTGATTATGTCACCATCCATAAACTAGAGTCAGCCATCGTCTCCTTAGATGCAGAAAAAGCTTTCGATAGAGTAAACTGGAAGTTTCTTTTAGCCACTCTGCACAAATTCGGCATTGGGGAAACATTCATAGACTGGATCCAATTATTATACAACTCAGCAAACGCCGCAGTCAGAACAAACAACCAGATCTCACAGACGTTTAATCAGCATAGAGGGACAAGACAGGGCTGCCCACTTTCCCCATCACTATTTGCAATATTTATTGAACCTCTAGCCGCAGCAATAAGACAGCATGAACGAATTACTGGAATATCGACCAAATCAGTAAATCATAAAATAAGTTTATATGCTGACGATGTGTTACTGTTTCTCCTGGAGCCACAGACGTCTCTTCCTACAACTATCAGCCTCATAGATGAATTCTCAGGACTTTCAGAGTACTCTATTAACTGGACCAAATCTATAGTGCTACCACTTAACCTTAAGGTGACTAACATCTCTTCTACCACACTCCATTCAGGGAACATTAAATACTTGGACATTGAATTGTCGTCTAGGCTATCAGAGCTTATTGATCTAAACTACAATCCATTATTAAAACAAACAGAAGCCAACCTCAAAAGATGGCAGTCCTTACCCATTTCATGGGAAATATTGCCACCATAAAAATGATGATCCTGCCAAAAATTAATTACATACTCTCAATGATTTCAACTCAGCCAGCCCAGGCGTGGTTTAAGACATTAGGCTCCTACATCTCACAGTTTTTGTGGAAAACCAAGCCACCACGAATTAGTTTAAAAACTCTTCAAAAATCCAGACACTGCGGCGGCCTAGAACTACCTAACTTCCACCACTATTTTCTTGCCAATAGACTGAACCATGTCCACAAATGGATAAAACCCATGCCAGCAGACTCCTCCTGGATAGACATTGAACAAACATTTTGTGGAAATATTAAAGTTGCAGATCTGCCCTTTATCAACACCAAAATCAAACATCATAGTTGTTACCAGAACATTAGCATAAAAGCATCTCTGCAAGCCTGCTGGGATTTTCCTAAAATTAATGGGTCTTCGCTTACTCTTTGCCAAAACACACCTCTCTGGAACAATCCAGACATCATACAAAACAAAAAGGCAATACACTTTCCAACTTGGCATATCAAAGGGATAACACATCTGAAACTTGTTTTCACAAGCGACAAGTTTACCTCTTTTGAAGAACTAGTGTCCCACTATGAAATCACTAGTGCCAATTTCTTAGAATACTAACAACTAAAGTCAATACTTAATGCAAAAAGTAAGAATACTCCCATTCACATGCAACCACCACCAGTAATAGAGCGATTTATTGATATATCAGGGAAAAGGACAGTATCCAAAATCTATATCTTAATTTCCAATGTAGACCAGACAGTGAGCCTTCCGATCTCTAAATGGGAAGCTGATCTCAATATCACCACTAATTACACGTTCTGGAATAATATATGTTCTAATTTATTCAGAATGACAAAAAATACAAATTTACAACTAATACAATACAAAATTCTTCATAGAACTCACTATACAGAACAAAGGATGTTCCAAATGGGTCTCACAAACTCAAATATTTGCCCTGTACAGATAACACAGCAGATAGATTCCTTCATGCATTCTGTTCATGTTCACCTGTGAAGCAATTTTGGTAAAGAGTATGTGAACACCTGTCAACCCAGTTAGGCTGTCCAATCCCAGCAGCCCCTGCACTTTGTCTTCTAGGAGATCTAAGTGGGCTTGATCTAGAGACAAACTCATCACACACACTTCTTTCTGCCCTCTGTGTCGCAAAGAAAATCATCCTCATGAACTGGAAAACTAAAAAAAAAATTAAGCATTACTCAGTACCTGAACAGCTTGTTAGATTAAACCACCTGAGTCACATTGTCTGCTTCATCAAATCAATGACCAAAACTATACTCTGATTGATTCCATTTTCAGGTAGGGATGCGTGGGGCTCGGGTACTGCGTCGTGTCTGGCACAGTGGTGGTGGGGTGACTAGTGGTTGGGGGTGCCTGCCTGCCTAAGGAACCAGGACAACGGGTTGGTGGACTCTGGGCTGGCCGCATGGGTCCCCTACTGCGGGGGTGTGGTGGCTGCGGGGACCGGCGATCCTGTGCCGGAGTAGGGCCATTTTGAGGGTTGGCGTGTGCCTGTCTCCGGGGAGCCGGAGGCGGGCCTCCCTGCCGGTGTGCGGGGGCGGACCTGGGAGTGGAGACCTGGGTGACCTGCGTCCGGGGGACTCCCTCTGGGGGTGCCTGCCTGTGCCTGGAGGGGTGTCTCTCCCCTGGGGCGCTGCCCCTGCTCGGGTGGGGTGCTGCCTGCCCTAGCGGCCCAACGCCCTCTGGTGACGGCTCGGGCCTGTTGCAGAGGGGGTTGGCGGACTACTCAGGCTACAACCTTCATTGGGCCCTGGGCGGAGGCTGGCCCCTTAATGCACAACCGCAGAGTATATGTGTGGGTTTGAGTGTAGCACTACACGGGGCGAGCATGGGCATACTTGAGCGAGAGATTGGGTAAGTGTGAAAGAAGGGTGAGGATGGCTCTGGCTGTGCTGTGTGTGGTGCCTGGGCAGTAGTACTGCGGTCCCTGGGTCTCGGCTGTCCCTTCCTGGCTGGGGGTTGTGGGGGGCGATGGGATGGGTAGCAGAGCCAGTTGGGAACCTGGCTCTGCGGAGCCTGGTGCTCTGCTTCCCAACTACATTTCTCCGCATTCATCCACTTAGGTCTGCAAGGGGCGTCCTGCTGATGGAGGGACCAGGGCTACTGGGAAGCGGTTCCGTCCCTTCCAAGTGGGATGCTCTGCAGTTTTAATTGCATTAGTCATACACACTTGTCCAGGAATCTGGGGGCTCCTTCCGGGGGGCCAGTAGACGGAGCCTTCCCATTGATGGCTCTGTCTGCTGGACCCCTCGGAGAATTGGCTATGTCCCAAAGTTCCTCATACTTAGCCACATACACATACATTTAGGGCCGGGGGTGGGCTCCTTCACTGGGGCCTGGGGCTGAGGCCAGTTGTGGCCTCGCCCACTGGCCCTGGTGGAGAGATCACCACCCAGTTTTAACTGCAAAAAGACATTTAGGGCGGGGGGGCACTGTCCGGGGGACACACCGTCAGCCAGCGGTTGTGCTCCTGAAGGTGTCACCCACCTTCAGTGCAGGGTACCTTTTCTGCTGCCCTCTGCCTCCCCCGGGTTGGGGGGGTTGGGCGGGGCTTGGGAGGAGCTGCGGTCCCTGCCTGGGGCCACATGGACGGCAGGCCGGAGACCTACCCTCCCCACGAATGTGATCAAGCAAATGGTGTGGGTGCGAGATGTATCTGAGAGTGCATTGGTTCACGTATGATTGACTAGTTTGTTGTGAGAGAGTCTATGGTGTTTTTATGTATTGATGTGATAATGTGTGTTGCACATGTGGGTGGGTGTATGCGTCTGTGTTTCTGTGAGTTGGTATGCGTGTGGTACGGTTGAAGTGTGTGGGGTCCGGTTTTTCGCCCGGGGTACGATGATCGTCTGCCTGGGTGGTCTCTTTTCTGCTGACCCCACCAAATGCTGGCCTTGTGCTGCAGGCCGCTGTGGCGCCAGGGGACGAGGTCGGGCCGATGGGGTAGGCCCCGCTCCGCTCGTGTGGGGGTGGTGGAGTGGGAGCGGGCCCCACTCTGGGCGCGGGGGCATCTTCTGGCGGGCTCCCTACGGACCGTGGGTCCTCGGGCTCTACTCTTTCAGGCCGACCCTCCCGCCGGGGGGAGTGTTTGCCCCTGGTTCTCATGGGGCGGACAGCGCTGACCCCCGGTGGCCCACTCTGGCCTCGGGTGCTGTCTCTGTGGCTGCTGCAGCTCTGCCTGGGGGGCTCTGTGTGGGTCGCAACACCTGCCCTCCTGGAACTGAAGGTGTGTGGGCTCCCTCGCTGCTAGGATTCCTTCCTCTGCTTGCTGGATGGGCGTAGTGGCCGAGCCCCTCACATCACCCTGCCTTCCACAAGTGGCATTGTTCATGCACCAACGTCTGCCTCACCCTTTGGGTGAATAATATTAAGCTACAGCCTTACTAACCTTGTAGTGGGACACTTTCCAAATCCAACTGTAAGTATTATTGATACTTATCACTACCAATATCAATAATGTGTGAATATGGAATTTGTGGTGTTGTATGTCATGACTTTTATTAAGTAGTATGGGATATGTATAATAATGCACATATGTATGTATATTATATGTATATGTTTGTATGAGTATGTGCACATACCTTAGCACTATTATTGGTATTAGTATTAATCTCCAAGGTAAACCACAGTACAACAGCTCCGATTGTTTACTTAACAGATTTGCTTGATTTCAGCAGCTGGTTGCACCCCTTACCCCCCCCCCCAACCTCCCGCATAAACACCCTAAAGCAGAAACCTAACCTGTCCACCAACACAGCAACATCACACACATTTTGGATTAGCTAAATAAACCATTAAATAAACCATAAATCAGGAAGAGTATATATATTCTATATATACTCTTCTTGTTAAAGCAAAGCTGTCCATCACAATATGGCATTCAGCGTAATATATGCTGCTTGCTAAACTGCTGGACAGAACACAAAAAAAACACTCTAGGAACCACAAGTAGCCTAGCGCTCTGAGAACGAAGTGTTCTGCTGGGAGCATAAGGAACTATGAGGTCTATAAGATAAGAAGGAGCTTTATCATTGAGTACTTTGTAGGTGAGTAGGAGAATTTTAAATTCTATCCTACATTTTACAGGCAGCCAGTGCAGAGAAGCTAATGTAGGAGAAATGTGATCTCTCTTTCTAAGTCCTGTCAGAACTCTGGCTGCAGCATTTTGAATAAGCTGTTGTCACGTCCGGGCTTTACAGCCGCCTTTTACTCTGAAAGGACTTCCTGTTACACACCACATACTCAGCTGTTTCCTGTCTGTACCGGCACTCATTACCCACACCTGCATCTCATCGGTTATTAGTCTGCTCTGTATTTAAGGTCCACCTCTCACACCTGTTACCCACCAGATTGTTGCGTGTGATCACCACTTTCCAGCGTTCGTTGTTTTGTATTGCCGTGTATTGTGCCTTCCGTTTTCTCCGATTCCGAGCCTGTCTAGTCCCTGTCTGCTTTGTCTGCCTTGTTTATCTACTGCTGCACGTTACCGACCTTGCCTGCCCGACCACGATCTGACGCCCGACGATTTGGTATTGTACTCCAGCTCTTGTGTATGACCCTACCTGTTCCTGACGACGTCTCTGCCTGATCCTGTTTAACCCGTTTGATCTCCCGTGTATGACTCTGCCTGGATTGGACTCTGTATTCTGGAATAAACTGTCCTCTTAACATCAGAAACCTTGTATTGTGCTGTGCATGTGGGTCCGTCATCTACACCGCCCTGACAGAACAATCTGGCCAGAAATGGACCCAGCCAGCATAGAGAGCCTCCGCGCTGCGCTCTCCGCCCAGGAGCAACGACTCAGCCAGCAGGAGGAAAAGACAAACTCCGCGCTCCAGAAGCTGGCGGAGTGCGCGCTCCGTCAGGAGAACGCGGTGGCGGGACTCGAGGAGGCGGTGGACCGCCTCGCGTCAGGAAATCCCGAGGGCACCGCGCCGATCCAGGTCTCAGCAACCGCAGCAGCAAGTGCGCCCGTGGCGACTCCGCCGATTCTCCCTCCGGCACCAGACGCTCGCCTCGGAGCACCTACCCGTTTCTCCGGTGAGTCCGGCGACTGTCGGGCATTTCTCACACAATGTGAGATTCACTATGAACTGCACGCTCCCGCTTTTCCCACCGAGAGAGCCAAGGTGGCGTACGCGGTTTCGCATCTGATCGGAGAAGCGGAAGCATGGGCAACTGCAGAATGGCAGAATGGTTCATCCTGCATGTCGTCTTTTAGAGCCTTCTCAGTGGCTTTGAAGCAGATCTTCCAGGAGATCACACCTGGGAGGGAAGCGGCGCAGAGGCTCGTGAATATTCGACACGGAGGGAGGACCACGGCCAAGTACGCGATCGAGTTTAGGACCCTGGCAGCGGAGGCCGGGTGGGACGCGACCGCCTTGGGCGACGTGTTCATTCGCGGCCTCTTGCGGCGTGTGAAGGACTGTCTGGCGGCGCGGGATCTGCCGAGCGACCTGAACACATTAATAGCACTGGCCATCCAGATTGACCGACGACTGGGGAGCAGCGAACGTGAGCACCGCGGAGAAGGAGGAGCAAGGGAATCGCACCACGGCAGGACGGAAATCTCCACCAGAGGTCAGTGTTTCGCCGATGGGGCCCCCACCTCGCAGAGCTCAGGTACGCAGCCGCCACCAGAGGAACCCATGCAGCTGGGACGCGCGCGTCTCACCGAATCAGAGAAGCGACGACGCCGCTCCCAGGGGTTCTGTTTGTATTGTGGACAGAACGGACATTTTGCCAGCAAATGTCCGCTAAAAGACCTGGCTCATCACGAGCACGGAGGATCGTGGTGAGCCGAATCATGTTTGGAAGTGCCTCCGCCCGTTCACTGCCTACAGTCACGCTCTCGCCAAGTTCTCATTCTCTCCAGCAGGCTGTTCTTATTGACTCAGGGGCCGATGCCAGCCTGATGGACTCCAGGCTGGTGGAGAGGATGGGCGTCGCCATCTCCCCTCTCGCGGCTCCGGTGGAAACCACGGCCCTAGACGTTCGCAAACTCTGGAGGGTGAAACACCACACAGAGGCCGTCACCATGGAGTTTGCAGACGGGCACACGGAACGCATCCATTTTCTGGTGGTGGAGGAATGTTACCACCCGTTGGTGTTGGGCCACACGTGGCTTCGCAGGCACAACCCCAGGCTGGATTGGAGAAGCGGTGAAGTAAGCGAGTGGGACATGGACTGCAGGAGTACTTGCTTTCAACCCTTGGTGAAGGCGGAGGAACCCCCGACAGGGACGGGTCAGGAAAGAGTGGACCTAACAGGAGTGCCGGCCTGCTACCATGATCTCGCCGCCGTATTCAGTAAGTCCAAGGCCATGTCCCTGCCACCACACAGAACCCACGATTGTGCCATAAACCTACGGCCCGGTTCCACCCCCCCCAAGGGAAGACTGTTCCAGTTGGCCCCGGCCGAAAGACAGGCGATGAGGGAGTACCTGGACTCGGCTTTGGCTACAGGCATCATCCGGCCATCCTCCTCCCCAGCGGGGGCGGGGTTTTTCTTCGTGGGTAAAAAGGATGGCACCCTTCGACCGTGCATTGATTATCGAGGACTCAACGACATCACCATTCGGGACTCGTACCCTCTACCCCTCCTCCACTCTGCGTTTGAGCTGCTATCGGGAGCTAAGTGGTTCACAAAGCTGGATCTACGGAACGCTTACCACTTGGTTCGCATCCGAGAGGGGGACGAGTGGAAGACGGCATTCAACACCCCGAACGGCCACTATGAGTACCTGGTAATGCCGTTCGGCCTCACCAACGCTCCCGCCGTCTTCCAGTCTTTTGTTAATGAAGTATTAGGCCCTATGATTAATAGATTCGCGTTTGTTTACTTAGATGACATCTTGATCTTCTCCAGTACGGAGGAAGAACACAAGAGCCACGTCCGCCAGGTTCTGAAGAAGCTTCTAGAACACAGACTCTTCGTGAAGGCAGAAAAATGTGAGTTTCACGTTGGCACCATGTCATTTTTAGGGTTCATTGTGTCCCAGGCCCGGATCCAAATGGACCCGGCAAAAACCAAGGCGGTAGAAGATTGGCCGACACCCCAGTGTCGGAAGGATGCGCAACGCTTCCTGGGGTTTGCCAACTTCTACCGTCGCTTCATCAGACGGTTCAGCAGCATCGTAGCTCCTCTGCACAAACTCACCTCTCCTAAGTCAGATGAGGCAGAATCGGCATTCCAGCACCTCAAGCGGAGTTTCACCACCGCACCCGTGCTCCGCATGCCAGACCCAGAGTGCGATTTCGTGGTGGAGGTCGAGGCCTCGGATTCGGGGGTAGGAGCGGTGCTCTCACAGCGCGACCCAGCCGAAGGTAGGCTCCACCCCTGTGCATTCATGTCCCGCAAACTATCTCCAGCCGAACGAAACTACAATATCGGGAACCGGGAGCTGCTAGCCGTTAAGACCGCATTGGAGGAAGAGGCACTGGCTGGAGGGGACAGCACAGCCATTCCTGGTCTACACTGACCATAAGAACCTGGAATACATAAAGACCGCGAAGAGGCTAAACTCCCGCCACGCCCGCTGGGCGCTGTTCTTTAGCCGCTTCCACTTTCATCTGTCATACCGCCCAGGTTCAAAGAATACGAAACCGGACGCTCTCTCCCGTCTCCACGACAACCTAGATGCCCCGGTGGAACCGGATCACATCCTACCGGCAGGATGCCTGGTGGGAGCAGTGACCTGACCTACACCGCCCTGACAGCTGTAGGCTTTTTAAGGAGCTGTTAGGACATCCTACGTATGAGTAAGGAGTTACAGTAGTCCAGCCTAGAGGTAACAAATGCATGGATCAGTTTCTCTGCATCGCTCTGAGAAAGAATGCTTCTGATTTTAACTATATTTCTAAGGTGGAAGTAGGCGGTTCTGGAGATTTGTTTAATGTATGATGTAAAAGAGAGATCCTGGTCAAACATGACACCAAGGTTCCTCACAGTAGAATCTGAAGCTAATGTTATGCCATCCAGGGTGGCTATCTGACTCAATAGTGTCTCTCTCAGATTTTTAGGCCCAACAATAAGAATCTCGGTTTTATCTGAGTTTAGTTGAAGGAAGTTTTGGGACATCCAGGATTTGATGTCTTTTAAACAACCCTGAATTTTGACTAGTTGATCTGTTTCATTTGGTTCCAAGGACATATATATATATATATATATATATATATATATATATATATATATATATATATATATATATATATATATATATATATATATATATATATATATATATATATATATTCCCCATATATATATATATACATATATATGGGGAAGAAGCTGTCTAGGTAAGACAGAGGAGTTAATAAATTTAAAGTTGATGGATCTAGACAGTGCTTTCTGTCATTTGGAAGAAGTCGCTGCTGAATGTTTTTTCTAATGATGATAATTTTATTAGTAAAGTAGTTCATAAAGTCATTGCTGCTGAGATTTAAGGGGATAGTAGACTCAATACAGCTATGACTCTTTATCAGCCTGGCTACAGTGCTGAAAAGAAACCTGGGGTTGTTTTTGTTTTCCTGAATTAGGGAGGAATAATATGTGGTGACTGTTCTCTGTGTATCTACAAGACATTTAGGCAAAAGATGCTGGAATCATCTGCTTAAATCTGGCAACAGCGTTGTCAGATTAACATCTGCTATAGTAACATTTCTTTCCAGCTGTTATAGGGTCAGTTGTGCTAAATTCAAAAGTTAATAAGAAATGGTCAGATAACAGAGGGTTTTGGGGAAGAACTATTAAATTATCAATTTCAACCCCATATGTCAGGATAAGATCGAGGGTGTGGTTAAAACTATGAGTGGGTTCATTTACCTGCTGTGTAAAACCAATAGTGTCTATTAAGGAGTTAAAAGCAGTGCTGAGACAGTTGCTGTCAACATCTACATGAATGTTAAAGTCTCCCACTACAATGACTTTATCTGTGCTAAGAACTAAGTCAGATAAGAATTCAGTTAAGAACTCCGAATATGGACCAGGAGGACGGTAAACAATACAAAACACAACTGGCTTCTGAGTTTTAGAGTCTGGGTGAGAAAGGCTCAGAGTGAGGCTCTCAAATGAGTTATAACTATGTTTAGGTTTAGGAGTAATTTATTAATCTGATTTATAAATTGCTGCTACTCCTCCACCTCTACCTGTACTTCTTGGAACATGATACTGTAGTTGGTGTGACTCATTGGAGTCGACTCATTTAAAGTAACATATTCATCCTGCTGCAGCCAGGTTTCAGTGAGACAGAACAGATCTATGTGATGGTCACTTATCAAGTCATTTATTAAAAAGGATTTAGATGAGAGAGATCTGATATTTAATAAACCACACTTTATTAGCTTACTGTTACTTTGTTCCGTAAGAGGAACTGTTTTGATGTTTATTACATTCTGGTAAGTCACTCCTCTTTGATTTGTTTGTGACTTGTATAGTTTAGGTGGAGAAGCAGACACAGTCTCTATGCGATAACTAAGACTAGGAGTGGGTGGCGGCTGTAGAGAACATGGAGAGAGGCGTTTAAGACTGTGACTCTGCGTCCTGGGCTCCACTCTGAGTTGTCACGGAGTGGGGAGGCTAAGCAACATGGCCATGTTACTAGAAAGCAGAGAGGCTCCGTTCAGCGTGGGATGGACGCTGTCTCTTCTAATCAGCCCAGGTTTTCCCCAAAAAGTGCTCCAATTAGCCAAAAAGCCCACATCGTTTGCAGGACACCCCCTCTCTTATGGCTCGCTCTTAAGGCTATGAAAATGTGAAAAAATTTTAAAAAGTCACAGGAAAAAAATTGTCAAGTTGTCCATTTTAAAGTTGGAGATACAGTAAGGTCCTGAAGAAAAACATTAGACAAAAACAGCGCAAAGGTGGCAAAGTGGAGAGCCACATGCTGGGTCCTTTCAAAATAACACAGATTGAAGGGAAAATTGTCTGGGTCTGTACAGATACATTCAAATGTATCGCAAATGTGGACCAGATAGTGCACTTTACAGGGCCAGAAGAAGAATCCCAGCAAATTTGTGAAAAAGAGACTTTGCATCCTCTCTGCACAATTACCCAGGTTAAACAAGACGTTGATGTGTTCACCTGCAGGCGAACGCTCAGACGTGCAGCCTACCCTGTCACCAGCACAAACTGAAGCCATCCACAGTAAGGTTATCCACATTTTAATTACAGTTACAAAAATATCAGTGTCTAACTAACAGAATATATATTGCAAATGCAATACACTTCTAGTAGTGAAAAAAATCCAACAAAGGGGAGATTTTGTGGGCAAAGATGGTGCCCTATAAAATTTTTACGCAAGATCTACGGAGCCTGGCATCAGATATTGAATTGGAAAGTGAGGTAAGTTTGGTTGGTTGTTGACCTTTTTGAATTACAATGTACTTTTTAATTATCCTTTTATTAATGTGAGTTGTCAATGCTTACCTTTGGATGGTGACCCAGACAAAAGGGAAAGTAAAGGTCATTGACATGTTTCAAAAACTGCAATTTAAAATCAAACATCAAGAGAAATAAGGAAGGTGAGGACTGTAGTTATTGTCAAAGGTTGTTCTTACAAAGGTTACACTTTGGTACAATGAAATATTCATCTGCAGCTTTATGTGTCTGAATGGGACATCCTGATTGGGGCTGTCTGCAAGGACAGACAAAGGACTCTTGTGGTAAGTAATATATTTGAATGCAGTGCAGCCAAACATATTTGCTATTAAGACATGTCCATTTTAAACATGTAATCTATAAAAGGCCATGTATCCAAGCCCAGGCTGTGTTTGTCAATCCCTTTGGAGCCACAGCAACACAAATAAAACACTGCAAAGACAAAACAAGGTAAGGCTAATTTTTTATCTATTAATAACTTCTGACATTGTAAAGGAAATGAAGTGTGTATAAAAAAATAATTTTTACGGCCTTTTTTAGGAAAAAAACCCCATCCACATATCAAGATGGTCATACTGTCTCCCATCCCTGTCAGCAAGACTCAACATCGTGTGGAGTGTTTGTGTGCAAGGTACTGTAAGATAATGAGCTTTTCTATACATTCCATTGAAAACTGGAATATGATTGCAATGACATTTGAATTTATTATTGCAGAGCAATAAATATGAATGCATATGTGTGCTGTGTGTATGCTTGCAGGAACCAATCACAACAGCTTTTATAATTTTTTTAAATAACAATTTTGTTAAAACAGAAGGATTATTAAAGCTTTAAAATCACTCAGTTACAAAACATTATTCACCAGCCACTCCCAAATGCCCACAGCTTCTTGAATATATATCAGCTTTGATTCAGAGTCTCCGATCAGCTCATTGTGAATAACACCAACAACATCCACCACGTTTTCAGATGGTTTTACAAAGATCAGGAATTTTTCAAAGTAGAGGTTGATCTTCTCTTTAGAGGCCATTTTTCGAGCACTCTGGGACGGTGCCCCAGAACCCTGCAACCTAGCTTGAACGTGAGTGTGTGAAACTAGAGTGCACTGAAAGAGGGGGACACCTCCAGGAGCATGACCGCTGGCTGATGGTGTGTCCCCCGGACAATGTCCCCCCACCCTAAATGTCTATTGTGTAGTGAAAACTGGGTGGTGATCTCTCCACCAGGGCCAGTGGGTGAGGCCACAGCCTAAGTGGATGAGCGTGGAGAAATGTAGCTGGGAAGCAAAGCACCAGGGTCCGCAGAGCCAGGTTCCCGACTAGCTCTGCTACCGATCCCACCGCCCCCCACAACCCTCAACCAGGAAGAGATAGCCGAGACCCGGGGACCGCAGTACTACTGCCCAGGCACCACATGCAGTGCAGCCAAAGCCATCGTCACCATTCTTTTACACTTACCCATTCTCTCGCTCAAGTATGCCCATGCTCGCCCCGTGTAGTGTTACATTCAAACCTACACACATACTCTGCGGTTGTGTACCGAGTGTACCTCTGGGATTGGACAGCTTAACCGGGTTGACAGGTGTTCACATACTCTTTGCCAAAACTGCTGCACAGGTGAACATGATCAGAATGCATGTGGGAATCTGCTGTATTATCTGTACAATGAGGGCAACTATTCGAGTTTGTGAGACCCATTTGGAACATCCTGTGTCCTGTATAATGTGTTCTATGAAGAATTTTATATTGTATTATTTGGAAATTAGAATATTTTGTCATTCTGAATAAATTAGAACACATATCATTCCCGAACATTTGATTAGTGATGTCCAGATCCGCTTTCCATTTAGAGATCGCAAGACTCACTCTGATCAACATTTGAAATTAAAATATAGATTTTGGATACTGTCCTTTTCCCTGATATATCAATAAATCACTCTATTGCTGGTGGTTACATCTGGATATGAGTATTCTTAGTTTTTGCATTGAGTACTGACTTTAGGTGTTGATATTCTGAAGAAGAAAATGGCACTAGTGATTTCATAGTGGGACACTAATTCTTTAACAGAGGTACACTCGTCTCTTGTGAAAACATTTTTCAGATGTGTTATCCCTTTCACATGCCATGTCGGAAAGTGTATTGCGTTTTTGTTTGTATGATGTCTGGATTGTTCCAGAGAGGTGTGTTTTGGCAAAGAGTAAGCAAAGATCCAGTAATTTTGAGAAAATCCCACCAGGCTCTCAGAGATGCTCTTGTGCCATTAGTGAAATGGTAGCAACTATGGTGTTTGTTTTTGGTGCTGATAAATGGTAGGTAAATGGTAAGTCTACAACTTTAATATTTCCTCAGGACTGGGTTTTATCCATTTGTGGACATGGTTCAGTCTGTTGGCAAAAAAAAATGGTGGAGGTTAGGCAGTTCTAGACCACCGCACCATCTGTATTTTTGAAGAGTTTTTAAAATAATTTGTGGTGGCTTGGTTTTCCACCAAAAATGTGAGATGTATGAGTTTAATGTCTTAAACCACACCTGGCCTGGCTGAGTCTGAATCATTGAGAATATGTAAATATTTTTTGGCAGGATCATCATTTTTATGTTGGCAATTCTTCTTAAAAGTGAAAGGGTGTTGTGAGTCAGCTTCCAGACAGCCAGAGGGCACTCTGGCTCACGTGGCATTAAGGCCCTCTTGGTTGGTTCTTTGTTTTTTCATTTCCTGTCATGTCATGTCCTGTTATTAGGTTAATTAGAGTCACCTGTTTTAGTAGGTATTTAAGTTTCTGGTTTGGGTACAGTCTTTGTTGGTGCATTACTCGTTATAGGTTACTTGTTATGTGTTGCAGTGTCGTCGTGCTCTTGTGCTCTGTCCAGGTTTGTGTGTTTGTTCACTGTTTGTGTTGGATACTGTTGTTTGCATGTTTTGTGTTTTAGTATGGCTACTTAGTTTCCTGTAGAGATGGCGAAATCGAAGCCTTATGAATCACTGAGCAACTATGACACAGTTGGGCTGAAATCGACACATTGCTCGACACCATCATGACACAGTCAGTACAACGACATCTGCTGGTTGTGCATGAGAACTGCTTGAGCAGACTGACCATCAAACCCTCTCTGATACGTGGTTGTTCAGGATCACAGTCTATGTTTTATTGTCAAATAAAACTTATTTAATCAAAGGTGTGTAATTGTGTTTCTCTCTGGATAATAATGTATAAGTAGCCTTGATGTGGCAAACATGTTTGATGTCCGATGTTATTAGAGCTGTATTTGTTCTTCTGCAACTCTGTTTATTACTACATTGAGGAGACATGTTTGTCAGTTAGTTTAAACAAAATTAAAAACCTTTATTTAATTTTATTTTTTCACAGAACATGACTTTAATCACATTCTCACCACCTCTCCAGCTTTGCACGGCACTGATGTCTGACTAATAAAGATATGATATTAGAATTGCGACTTGTCAAAATGTAGTTTTAGTTTTTAATTACATTTTGAACTTGTCATAAATACATTGCAGAAATCTGTAAGGTGAAACTTGTCTATCTTATAGATCATCTATCATCTTATAGATCATCTCCGGACCGCTTGCCACGTTTGTAAAGCTCTGACATATTAAAACAACCGTCCGTTCAAACTGCACTTAAGCCGCTCGGCAGTCACGTGACGTATCGACACCTCTCGCTCTCCTTGGTCACGTGATTCGGAACGCGCTCGAGAGTCTGCTTGACGACACTTCCGTTTCAAAAGATCGACGCTGAGTCGAGTGGGAGGTCTCGAGTTGGACATCTCTAGTTTCCTGCTCTGCAGTGATCTTTTGTTTTACCTGTGAGTTATATGTGTTAGTTTGCATTTTTTTGTTTCTGGCTTATCCTGCAGTCGCAGCGTCCTTAGTTTGTATTGTTCTCAGTCTGTATGTTCTATTTATTTATTAAATCACTTATTGTCAGTCCTGTCTGTGGGTCGTGCATTTGGGACCTCCCTCCAGTTCAGTTTGTAGGCCATTGTAGTTTGTCTCCCCGCTCAAGGAGCGTGTTTTAGAATATCGTGAAGTCTAGTTTGACCCTCGTTTTAACAATAGTAAACCGTTCAGTCTAGTTTGACCCTTGTCCGTAACAAAGGGGTAAGGACTGCCATCTTTTGAGGTTGGATTCTATTTGTTTTTAGAATGGATTGTAGTTTAGGCTATCAGAGCTGATCTAGACAATTCAATGCCCAAGTATTTAATGTTCCCTGAATGGAGTGTGATAGAAGAGATGTTATTCACCTTAGTTAAGTGGTAGCACTATAGATTTTGCCCAGTCAATAGAGTATTCCGAAAGTCCTGAGAATTCATCTATGAGGCTAATAGTTGTAGGAAGAGACGTCAGTGGCTCCAGGAGAAACAGTAACACATTGTCAGCATATAAACTTATTTTATGATTTACTGATTTGGTTGATTTTCCAATAATTCCTTGATGCTGTCTTATTGCTGCGGCAATAAGAGGATCAAAAAATATTGCAAATAGTGATGGAGAAAGTGGGCAGCCCTTTCTGGTCTCTCTATGCAGATTAAACCTTGGTGAGGTCTGGTTATTTGTTCTGGCTGTGGCGTTTGCTAATAATTTCTCAATGCAGAATTTATGCAGAGTGGCTAAAAGAAACTTTCAGTTTACTCTATCGAAAGCTTTTTCTGCATCTAAGGAGACAATGGCTGATTCTAGTTTATGGGTGGTGACATAATCCATTAAATTGATTAATCTGTTAATGTTGTTTGTTGACTTGTCTACCTTTAATGAAGCCTGTTTTATCAGAGTAAATTATATATGGAGCAATTTTTTCTAATCTTCTAGCAAGTGCTTTACCCCCTTTTTTTAAATCTACATTTATTAGTGAAATTAGTCTGTAACTTGATGGAAGCGTGGGTTATATTCCTGGTTTTTGGAGCAGGCTTATGAAGGCTAAATTCATATTTGTGGGCAATGAATGCTGTTGTTCAACTTCAACTACCATTTTGTAAAAGTTGGGTACCAGCATGGACCAGAAGTCCTTTATGATGGATTCTCCTAGATGGATTCAGTTGGGAATCCATCTGGCCCTGGAGCTTTTTTATTTGGCATCTCTTGCAGAGCTTCATGTAGTACTGCCAAAGACAACAATGAGTCTACAGTTGTGGTTTGTTCTTTCTTTAACTTTAGCAGTTCTAGTTTACTCAGAAACTCCTCTATAGCTGAGGTGGATGGATCTATTTGGGACGTATATAACTCTGGGTAAAAGGTATCATTTATTTTATGGGGATCATAAGTGATGTTCCCTTTCTTATTAGTTATTTAATGGATGATTTGTTTTGCTTTATTATTTTTTAATTGGTTGGCTAAAAAACGTGATCAAAGTTCTCCCAGCGTAACTGATCTATCTGAAACTGATTGTCATAGAGTGAATATTGGTGTTAGAGACATCTTGTAAGACTGAATTATTTACTAAAATGTAATCTATATGGGAGTGAGGGTGGTGAACTGGAGAGAAGGTGTATTCCCTGAAAGTAGGATGAAAAGAGCACCATGTGTCACAGAGACCAAAATCATGGTCTCATCATCATACAAGGTCTGTACTGATTGCCAGTTCCTGTTGCTCACAGCTTTGCTTAGCCTGTCCAATTCTGGGTTAAATACTGATTTAAAATCCCCTCCTACTATAGGTTTGGAACCAGAGTGAGCAGACAGTGATGTGAAGAAGCTGTGAAAGAAAGAGGGGTCGTCAACATTAGGACCATACACATTAGCTATGCAATATTCAATGTTTCCTATCAGGATAGTAATGATTATACATCTTCTTTCTAGATCTACAATAGTATCATTATAAATAAAGTTAATCTTTTTATTTATCAGGATGCACCCCTCTTTGTTTGGAATTGTAACCGGCTAAGTAAGCATGTGGGAACCCATATCTATAGTTTTGGGAATATGAATTTCTTGTAGTAAAGCAATGTCTGCTTGTAGGGTTTTCAAATGTTTAAATATTTTAAAACGTTTCTCATTCTTATCAATTCCATGTACATTCCAAGTAACAATCTTCAGTGGTGTCATAACTTACCTGACTGCTGTGGATCCCTAGTCTTTTCTGTATGTAGTGTGAAAGACTTTACTGTAGGTGTGTGACTGAACTTGAGTATCTGTGTATTCTGATTTGTGTGTTGTCTCTGTATGTACACATGTTTTAAGTGTGCAGTAGATGTTTATGTGTGGCTGCTGGAGGGCTACATAGCACACAGTGTGGAATAAAGGTAGGTGATGGAAAAGAAGTAGAGGCAAGGAAAATTAAAGTGGAAGGAAAGTGATGAGCTTGATGAGTACTTCGCAAACTGGAGTGAGTGACAAAATGACAAACATTTAACTGAAACATCTGCGAGAGAGAACGAGTTTGAATATTGGATGTAAAGTTATCAGAATTACCTTTACATATATTATTTTCTTTTAACAAACCTTTTATATTGAACCTTTTTTTTTTTTTTACATACCACCTGCTAGTACAGCCACAGAGTTGCTTCCCAGTCCCAGTAGAGCTCTCCGTTGACGTACAGTTTGTCGACGCTGATGACAGCCCTGCAGCTTTCCGCCATGAACCTATTACAGATGGGGAACAGTTGGCGGTGGCGGCAGCGGTCGAGGATTGTCAACGCTGTAGTCGGTTTCCTTCAGCTGTCTGCCCTGCTCTTAATCAGTTCCTTCTGCTTAAAGTCATGAAACTTGGCAACGATGGGTTGTGGGCACTAGCCATCTGGTCATCTTCCTCCAAGCCGATGAGCGTGATGAAACGCCATGTTGTCCACAACATAACGTGGAAGCTTCATTCAAAAGTTTTTAAAGGTGGTTTCCGCGATTTCCTCCGGCTGTACTGGAATCCCCAAGATCACCAAGTTGTCTATCATTCCGCAGGCTTGCAGATCAATGTTGATCAATTGTTTTAAAGTTCAAACGTGTCTGTAGCTTAAAATATGCTGAAGTAGTTAAAGCTGAAAGAAGATAAAGCTATGTATAAAGAGTATTTGAAAATGGTTTTCCATTCATTTCAATAGGGAAAAAAAAAAAAAAAATATATATATATATATATATATAAAAAATTTTTTTTCTTAGCTATATATATGAAAGATATGTAAAAGTGAAATGGATCTGCGCGAAGCCTGAAAAGCTGCACTTTTTATATTTGAATGATTTCTATAGCTTAAAGGGCTCATATCATGCAAAATCCACTTTTTAGACATTTTGGAGCGTTCCTATGACTCTATGGGTCACATATACACACACTGAGCACGGTAGAAATGCATTTCCTCCTTTTTTCACATTTTGAAAACGTAAATTTTCTCATCCAATGAAAACAGCCACGACCTACTCTGAGGCCGTTCCCCAGGTTTCGTCACCGTGGTTGAAAGTTCTCCTTGCAAATCCTGAACCACCACCCCCACGATGATCCCGAACCAAAACTGGACTTCCGCCATTTCCCCCCTCTCACTCACCGTGAACAGACCAGCACGGCAGCGTTCAAGTCCTCCCATAGAAATAGTTCGGTTCTTGGGTGTTCTAACCAACACCAAAGTCTATTCACTTTACCAACAAGTGAGGACTTTGTGGGTCACTTTTATTTTTAACGGACCGGTGCCAGAAACACTGCCTCAGCATTTATACGTATGTGCATTTCAAACGAGGGTGCGTACAATGCTGGATTTGTTTCACGGCTCCTGTTGGAAAAAAAGGACCTATTCCTAAAGTCCGTCATCCACTCACTGAAGTAAGTACATGCTTGATATTTATAATGTTTTAAAATGTTAGTTTGTCCGTTTAAAATGTAGTAACCTATGTGTGTACTAGCTAGCTATGCTAACGGCTACAGCAAGTCGACCGAGCCTTTGTCCCCTTCAAATGTGCTCATGTGGGCTCCTGCAGCCACACACCTGTGTGGAGAAAAGCTAATGTTTATCGTATCGGCATCGAGCGACCACAGCCAGGGAGTGGTGGGTCTAGCTCGCTGTAGTAAGTACGTGCTTGATACTTACTATGTTTGTTGGTCTGTTTAAAATGTAGTAACCCACATGTGAGACAAGCTAATGCTATCGGCATTCAGCGGCTACACGCAAGGAGCGGTGGGTCTAGCGTATGTCCTTTTTCTGTAATCTCATACACCTGCGGGGAACAGCTGAACGTTATCGCCCTTCCAGCGGTGACAGACAGGAAGCGGTGGATCTAGCTCGCTGTAGTAAGTTTGTGCTTGATACTTGTGATATCTAAATATGTTAGTTGGGTCTGTTTAAAATGCAGTAACCAGTGAGTCAACCGAGCCTTTGTCCCTTTCAAATGTGCTACTCTGAGTTGGCGCAATCACACACCTGTGTGGGGAACAGCTAATAGCGATGGGCCTTCGATCGGCGACAGGCAGGAAACGGTGGATCGAGCTTTTGTCCTGTTGACGTGCTGCCGCTCCTGTTTGTGTTGCGTTAGCCGTTAGCATGCCTTTAGGCCTTTGCACTTTACAGCTACAGCTGGTCGATCTCTACAAAAAGAAACTGCAGATGAACGCGGTTATGTTTGTTATTACCGCGTCCTGTGTCACTGCCTAAATCAACTTGTGATTTTGGGTTATGTCATTGTTCTATCAAATTCTAACATGATTAGTTGGAATGATTACTGTGTTGTGTTGCAAGCTTAGTTGCTAATTAGTCACATCTCTACAATACCTGCTGCTTATCTGGTCAGTTTCCTATAGCTTGTACCATAGCCATTATATTTGTAGGACCAATACAATTTACAGTAAATGTAACAGTCTTTTCTATACTGTAGGGAGCCACATCCCAGTTACCTACATGCAAGGAGGCTGTGAAACAGAGAAATCTCTGCAGACTGTTGGTACACAGACATCTGCTGCCCAGCTCAGGAGTGAAGGTATGTAAGTTTGTATGTACCAACAGTAAGATAGGTAATAGAAGATTTTAATTGGTATATACCGTTTAGATTTTATATTTGAATTGTAACAACTGTTTATCTGTTGTTTTAGCACAGACAGGCCTGTCCTCTTGTTTGGTTTGATTTTTTGTTTGGTATTGTGTATTCTTACATTAGAGAAGGTTTTGACCTACATAATAATGAACATTTCACTAATCTACAATTCTGATTGCAGTACCTTTTTGTTTTGATGAGGTGATGGTGAGGACAGCCACAGCTTCCATCTGGTAGAGGACTGCTTCCGCTCAGTCTTCCAAATAGTGATAAGAACAAGGATCACCACATCTCCCTGTTTACCCTACTTTCATGCATTTCGTCTGCAAGGCCCTGCAAAAGCTTCTGTCCTCAAACCCCCAGACTTCTTAATTAACTCAGTAACCTATACATTGCACATTGAAGTGTGAAGGTAACAGTTTGTTCTAGCTTTGGAGTAGTGGTGTATTTTTTTGGTTTACAATAAAGTTGGCTTTAACTATTATGTATTTCACTGAACTCTGTTTCTGAAGGGAAAACACTTTTATTTAGGAAATCATAGTATTGAAATTACATGTTTTTCTCTTTCTAATATGGTAAGCTATAAAGTTGAAGCAGCCATAAATAAAAAGCATATAAATTATATATAAATAAAATAAAAAAATTCTTAATGAGTGTTGCACTCACAAAAAACACATTTTTACTCAAATGGTAAAGGAGTTATTCCACAGGTGGTCTACATCAATCATACAATGAGTGTTTTAGTGTTTTATCCATCAGGAAACTGCCTTCATCTACAACCCAAGCATGAAGAGATGGCAACTCAGATTCTTCACCCCAGGAATCCTCAGCACCAGCTCACTAGCCTCTGTAGACTAGATACCTGTAACAACTTTAGATACAGAGACATATTACTGTCAAATTTATCATGAATGACAAAAAACAATTAAAAGCAGTAAAAATACGTTAGGTCAATATATAATTTGAACCAATGCTTTTTGTTCCCAGGAAGGTCATGAAGTGATTGCTCTAAATATTAATGCACATTTTTTAAATAAAATTATGTCAGAGCAGCAGCACAAGTAAGACAAAAACAGTGGAATGTGTAAATGTAAAATGTATTTATATTATTTCAGCTATGCTCTCAAACTTATTTATTTGTATAATGTAAGCTAAAGTGGTGTTTTCTATTAACGAGAGTTTTCCAGGTAAGTCGTGTTGTGAATATTGAAGCTGCACACGCCATTTAGCATTCGCATTAGCAACCGCTAGTCGCTTTGCAAATTACATAAATCAATTAAATTGAAATAAATGCGACATTACCAATGAGACACATCTTGCATCAGCCGAAATGTGGTGACTTCAACAGCCTCCTTTTCAGCTTCAGGGTCAGATTCGGGATCGTAGACGTATGGTTCCACTACGCTAAGAACCAGCTGGCTAGCTAATGTCATGCGGTCCTGTAGCGGGTCTTCTTCTTCTGTGGAGGATTGCGGTGGATTGCATTCTCAATGTCGCACTACTGCCACCTATTGTATCCTAACCTTGCGGTGGCTCGTATCCATGGAGCCAATTTAAAAAAAAAACAACAACAAAAAAGGTATGCGCTTCCGCACAGAGGTGTGGTGAGCAGCTTCGCTTGTGACACGCCCAGAAAACACAGCATTTGCTGATGGGGAGTGAGAACCACATATTGACAGGGGCAGTGTGGACGATCTAAAGGGTTTTATGGGATGAAAATTTACAGAGACCTTACTGAGACATTAAAGTCTAATATTTTTTAGAATGAAAAGTATGATATGACTGCTTTAACTTATGCGGGAATAGTTAACTGAAAAACATATGGAAGAACGGTAATAAACTAAGATTCAAATAACAGTGTTGTAACAATGTTATAATAAAGAAAAACAATACTGATAATAAAGATACAAAAATAATACAGTTAATCCTGGAAGCATTCTGGGGTGTTGGTTAGTACCAAGCTTCCACTCCCTCTATCTGTTGGTCTCTACCCCATTTTTCCTGCGTCCGAGGAAATTACCACCCTATAAATTCACTGACAATTAGATGTGCAGTAGATATGATAAAAATCGCTGACAGGCATCTTGACATAATAGTCACACTGTCTCAGAGAAAAGGGGCCTCTTATGAATTCAGATGAGACCCACCTCGATAATTATTGCCATGTCATTCAGATGAGGCCAGGATAAGGCATTTTGTTTGCTAAGGCGGGCAGTGATTGTTGAACAAAGTGACTTGCAGCTGACTTTACGATAACCTTGGTCTGGACTTGTTTAGACTTAAAATGCTATTCCCCAAGATATCTTTGGATGATAATGTAGCATGTGGTCAAGTGTTTTTTTGCAAACACCTTTATTCACAGAAGGAAAGCAACTGCTTTTCAAAACAAAGTCCTAGCTGTTGGAATGTTTTAAGAGCTTGCACACAAAAAGCTAAATTTAAAAAAGCCACACTAATCCTCTTTTTTCCCTTCTCTCACAAGGGGTGGGAAATCCACTGTGGAAAAAACACTTTTCAATATTTAACAAAAAGTGTTCCAGACAACACTTTAAATTCCCCAAAGTGCATTAAGCAGCTTAATCGAATGTGATCACAGTTAGGGACTTTTTGTTTCTGTTTCTTGTTTCTTTGTTGGGTCCCTTTTTCACACAATTCCAGTCATGCAGATTCACTCTCTTATTTGCAACAACTGTGTTGGAACGACCGTTTAGCGGATGGAAACACAGTAGGATTAAGGCAGAGATGGTGCGAAGAGGTACTTTAATTTTCACCCGGTGAACAACATAAGACTAAATCAACCAAACAAAGTAACATAAAATTAAAAGTACAAGCAGGCCGCAGGCCACAGCCCCTGTGCAGCAGCCCGGTCCAGACTCCTCTACTGGCTGCATAGGAAAGCTCTAAACTCAAACACTCATACACAAAATGAAATAAATTACACAAACACATAAACATAATACAAACAAACAATAATCAATAATCTGTGCTGTTGCACTCCTCCTATTCCACCAAACAATAATATAACTCCAAATTAAATACCGAACCCACTACCAACTCCCCTACTCCCATTAATCAGTAGCTGAGCCTGGTTGTGCAGTCACTCTCTTTAACAAACCAACTGGAGCACATGAGGTGAGTCAATCAATGTCCATCTTAATTATTTAAACCTGTAAAATAAAGTTACTTTAAACTATGGTTATGGGTTGTATTATTTTCAGTATTCCAACAATTAAATACTTAACAAATTGATGTACTGAGGAGTTCCATTAGTAATGGAGACCACCTCCATTACAAACTGTTTTCCTAGTACTGAACTGAACTGGGAAAATCAATCCAAGCCACACTTACCTAGAGGGTTTTGAGTATTGTGTAGTCCAGATAAAAAGTCAAAAAGAAACCATTGCATGCTGTGCTGTATACAAGGTTTTGGCCTCCACTTACTGTGAGTTTTATCAGGATACAGCAATTACACACATACCTGCTACTTCAGCTTTTTCTTGACATTTCAATATGCATTTTAAAAATGCATTCTGTCAGAACGTCAAAGGCGACGGACCCACATGCACGGCACAGACAGACTCAGAGTCCATACGTGGCTACAGTATACAGGATCAGGCAGAATCGGTCTCAGGGACAGGCAAGGTTCATAAACAAGAGTCTGGATTACAGTACCGTTCCGTTAGGCGTAAAATCGTGGTCAGGCAGTCAGGGAAGGTCGGTATCAGGCAAGATCAAAATCCAAGGCATACAAGACAGACAGGGACTAGACAGGCTCGGCATCAGTGGTCAAAACAAGACTGTGCTAGGCTACAGAACACTGGAGGGTGGTGAATAACACGCAACACGAACTAACAATCTGGCAAAGGTACTGGGGTGAGAGGTGGTGCTTAAGTACAAGGTGAACTGATTACTGATGACGTGCAGGTGTGGATAATGACCGGTAGTGATGGGTCCAGCAACGCCGATGCGTCAGCGCCTGTGTCGAGCTCAAAGAGCGAAACACTGTGTCGGTGCGTGTATCGCGTTGGGAAAGCACGTGACCGATACAGTTCCTGTATCAGTCACCGTCTGACGCGCCAAACTGCGTTTATAAGGCAGCGCATGTGTTGGGATGCATCTGCCAAAAGGAATCCCTGAGCATTTGGCGTTCATCGTCATATTCATCTATAATTCATCTCAGATCGGAAAATAAGGTGTCTTTTTTATTTAATTTGAAGTGAAAGTGTATTAATAAAATAATTAATTTTAAAAAGTTTTCACTTGATCTATCTGAATTCAGATTAATTTCAAAGTGACTCTTAGTTTACTAATAATAGTATTTTATGCAGCTTAAATGTCACATTTGTTCGACAGAACTTTCCTATTTAAACAAAACCACCTCAGTGTGTTGACCCCAGTAACACTTCTAGACCCCAGATTTAAATCACCCTGGTTTCTCCAAGTGCAATGAGGCCGTCATTAGACTGCAGTCAGAACGGCAGCTGTCTACACCTACCTCAGACATGTTATTTAGCATTATTTGTTTCTTGTTGTTTGGAAATCATGTACTAAAATGCCAGTTTATTGTTTCTAGATAAACTTTGGCCAGATCTCCTCATTGCAGTGGACAGGCAGACCAAATTTGTTTTAAAAAAAAAAGGCATCCTCAATCACAACATGTTAACTTAGATTTTCATGTTATGATACATGTCCACTTTATCGGCTGCATCTAAAAATATTAATTTTAAATTTAAATAAAGAAATGAAAAAATACTATGTAACATACAATGGTTTAAATTATATTATTGTATATATTAGGAAATCAAACCAGTGTCAGATGAGTCCGTCAACTAGGTTGCCTGTAGGGATTTTTAAGGTCCAGCAGGTGTCAGTATTCAGTGACACAGTATTGGCAGAGTATCAATACAGTTTTGCAATGTATCGAAGCTCTTCATGGCGCCTCATCTACCCATCACTAATGACCGGTAATGGCAGGGAACAGCTGTGGAGTGATTATGGCAGGAAGTCCTTCAAAATAAAACCAGAGATCAGAACCAAAGCATGACAGACAGGAAGGACTTCAAAATAAAACCAGGGAACGGAACCAGACACTACCGAACGTAAGGAACTCAAAATAAAACTAGAAAAAGTAATTTCTCAAGAAATTACGTGGGAGAGCTGATCTGCTGCCGCAACGATGACAAACGCTGATTAAGCTGCTGACGTCAAAAAGTTGACTACGTCCAAACGTTGACAAAGATTAAAACAATGACAAAAGATGGCGATTAAAAAGATGATGATTGAAAAGATGACCAAGGTCATACTAAGACAAGATTAAAATATGACAATGATTCAAAAGTTGACCAAGGTAAAAAGATGTCAAAGATTAAAAAGTTAACCAGAGTGCATTGTTGACAATCCTAAATAAGCTGACTAGCTTTTTGATTTGAAGAAAGTATTTGTAAACAATTACCTGTGTAATAGTTTAATAACTAGTAAACATTTACCAGTCAGAAACAAAAATCTTGCCATTTAAGGTAATAAATTACATTGGTGCTTTTATTTTGAAAGAATTTAGAGGTCGTGTGTGAGTGATTACTAAACTATAAATAGTCATTAGATAGTCATAATTTATCATTCAATAGCAAGAATAGCCCTATTAAATCAAAAGATTTAGATTAAGCCCTTTCAGAATAAAATCACCCTAATAAGTGTGAGTGGTTATTTACTGCACTCTAAAATAGTCTCATTAACGATTGGTAAGTATTCAGAACCAGAATATGTCTAATCAATCTTGCCATTAAAGGTTGTAATTGTAATTGGTGCTTTTATTTTGAAAGGATTTAGAGGAAACGTGTGGGGGTAATAGCGTAACTGTCATTTAGTCTTTAAATAATGCAGCGTAGTTAAAGCTAATAAATTGCATTGGTGCTTTTATTTTGAAAGGATGTAGAGGAAGCATGTGTGGGTAATTACTAAACTGTTAATCTATCTTTAAATAGTCATAATTACCCATCTAAAAGCGGAAATATTGCTATTAAAGCTAATTGTTTGGCTTGGTGCTTTTATTTTGAAGGATTTAGAAGAAAGTGTGTGCTTAATTACTACACAATACAATAGTGTAGTTGTGTAATCAGTAATAAGCATGGAACTGCTGTCTACACTGAGCATCAGGAGTTTGACCTGTCAGTGAAATCTGCAGCTGCGCCGTCGCCATGGAGACGAAAGGCGGGAAAATCAGGCTCACTCTGCTCTGTAAAAGCAGTTTCACCCTGTATAAACAGGCTTGTTCCAGCTAAACCATAATAGTTATCACAAAAAATATTTTATTTTACGAGTCCCAAGACTTCAATGAGCAAATTGTGTGAATTTTATGTTTGAGGACAAAAGTTTGTAGCCACAGTCGCAATTTCAAAATACATATCCTCTTGTTTTTCTCGCCAGACGTCTGCCGAAAATTATCATTAGAGTCTATAGGAGAATTTTAGGATCTCTCTGCGCTTCAAGGTCCGTAGCGACTAAAGTATAGGTCTGAGGGTATAGCCAGACACATAATTAGAAAGAAGACAAGTATGACTACGGTTTTGTGAAAGAATTACGTTGATAGAGTAAAAATTGTGGCTGTAGTAACGAGTTAAAGACAGAAGTTCTGTCTTTAAAAAGCTCAACCTCGCACTCTGGCTGTGACATCACGCACTCTAACTGACCCAATACACACTAATGGAAAAGCTGAAAATTTAACAAAAACCACCCAATGTTTAAACGCTTAAAAGTTGAAAAGTATAGAAGATACGAGGACGCTGATTTACACGGAGAACGTTGAAAGATGATAGACGCTTTTGAAGTTGAAATGACGTTTCTACGCCAAAGTATGAAGATGACAGACGCTGACGAAAAGAGGCAAGTTGACAAAAAGTTGAACGATGATTCCCATAGACAACCATTATAAAAAAAAAACCGAAAAACGTTGAATAACGTTAAAAGTTGATAGGCTGAAAACGTGAAAAGTAATAGCCCCCATCTCCTAAAGACGACACACGTTTAGAAAGTTAAACGGCGATTCTACGACGAAGCGTTGAGACAATGAAAGCGACTGAAAAACGGGGCGAAATAATAATAATAAGAAAAATAAAGAGCTGTTCAGCTCTCCAACTAACAAGGAACAGGACCAGAGACTGTGACACATTCTGCAATTGGCATTTCAATATGCATTTTGAAAATGTATTCTACAATTGGCAATTCAATATGCATTTTGAGAAACATTCTGCAAATGACAATTCAATATGTCAGACTTGGGCAGGTGTCGGACCCACATGCACGGCGCAGAAACACGATGGTGATTAAACACAGGTTTATTAGATGAAGCAGGGTCAGACAGTCCAGGTCATACACCAGTCGTTCAATGAAGCAGAACACAAAGGAACAGGCAATCTCTGATTCAATGTCCAGGCAGGGTTCGGTACACAAGCAGGCTCGGCAAAAGTACAGGCAAGGATCAGGCAAACTCACGGTCAGATTATCAGGCACGGGTCTCTCACAGGTAGCAGGATACACAGGGTTCAGGCAAGAAGCAAGGGTCAAGGCGATCAGGGTCAAAACACGAGTAGCTAACAAGAGATGCTGGAAAGAGTACGGAAACTAACAATCTGGCAAACTGGAGTCTGTGAGAGGTCGAGGCTAAATACAGGTACTGATTGCTGATTGGTAACAGGTGTGGATACTGGGGACCGGAGAGTGACAGGAAGTTAACAAAATAAAACAGGATGTGAGAGATGACAAGAATCATGACAGTACCCCCCCTCCTATGGCGTCTTCCACGGCGCCAACGAGCCCCTCCCCCCTCCGCCCAGGGCAGGTGGAGGGAGGTAGTACGAGGAGGGCTCGAATCCCCCCCCTCGGCCGGATGACGAAGAAGGGTGGGCGGAGGGAGGACATCAGGAGGAGGGACCAGCGCCGGAGTCCTCCTCGTCTGCGGGGCCTCGGTCGTGTTGCCCCATCCCGTCCGGGGACGGGGCCTCGGGATGTGCTGCATGAAAGTCCCTGATGAGGGACTTGTCCAATATGTCCCGGGCCGGCACCCAAGAACGTTCCTCCGGCCCGTAGCCCTCCCAGTCGACCAGATACTGGAAGCCCCGACCCCGGCGACTGCAGTCGCGGAGATCCCGGACCGTGTAGACAGGACCTCTGTCCACGATCCGAGGAGGAGGAGGCGGTTGGTGAGGAGGGACCATGGGACACGATCTATAGGGCTTGAGACGGCTGATATGAAAGGTGGGGTGTATCTTCATAGTCCTGGGCAATGAGAGCCTCACAGAAACAGGGTTAATGATGCGTGATATCGTATATGGACCAATGAATTTAGGAGTTAACTTACGGGTCTGGGCCTGCAACCTGAGGTCCCTGGTGGATAACCAGACCTGGTCGCCCACCTTGTACTCTGGGCCCGGTGTCCGCTTACGGTCGGCCGCCCGCTTGTATTGGTCCCGTGCCTGCAACATGGTGCGCCGTGCCTGCAACCATGTGAGGCGGCAGCGCCGAACCAGAGCGTGTGCCGACGGGACGTGGACCTCTTCCTCCAAGGCCGGAAACAACGGTGGCTGGAACCCATAGGCGCACTGAAACGGGGTTAGTCCGGTGGAGGCGCAAGGCAACGTGTTATGGGCAAACTCCACCCACACGAGTTTGCTGGCCCATGACCCCGGGTTTCTGGAGGCTAGGAGCCGCAATCCCACCTCCAGCTGCTGATTAGCCCGTTCGGCCTGTCCATTGGACTCTGGGTGGTACCCCGACGATAAACTAACCTCTGCCCCTAGGAGAGTACAGAACTCTCGCCAAAATCGCGAGACGAATTGGGGCCCTCGGTCCGAAACAATGTCAGTAGGAAAGCCATGGAGCCTAAATACATGTTCCAGCATGGCTTGGGCCGTAGCCTTGGCTGACGGCAACTTGGGCAACGAGATAAAGTGAGCTAACCTGGAGAAGCGATCTACCACCGTCATAACGACTGTCTTCCCCTGGGAGGGTGGTAGACCGGTGACAAAGTCTAGGGCTATGTGCGACCATGGACGGTGCGGTACCGGCAGGGGATGCAGCAGGCCGGCCGGTCGCTGGTGCGACGCTTTGCCCATGGCACACGTGGGACATGCTGCGACGTATTCCTGGACGTCCCTTTTCATCGTCGGCCACCAGAATCGTTCTCCCAGCCTAAACAGGGTATTAGAGACTCCTGGATGTCCACTTACCAGTGAGGCGTGAGCCCACTGGATCACCTCCGCCCTGAGGTCGGGTGGCACGAACAGCCGGTTGGGCGGGACGCCGCGTGGGGCTGGACGGTCATGGGTGGCCTCCCGTACTCGACGCTTCACAGACCACGCGACTGCCCCCACCAGGCATCCGGGTGGTAGGATGGGTTCTGGTTCCGCTGGGTCCTGCTGCGCGTCATGCAGGCGAGACAGAACATCAGGTTTCACATTTTTCGACCCAGGGCGATATGACAAATGAAAATGAAAACGACTGAAGAACAGTGCCCATCGGGCCTGGCGTGAGTTCAGCCTCTTCGCCGATCTGAGGTACTCGAGGTTTTTATGGTCCGTGTACACTAGGAAGGGCTGGTCTGCCCCCTCCAGCCAGTGTCTCCATTCTTCTAAGGCCACTTTCACCGCGAGCAGTTCTCGGTCCCCGATGTCGTAATTACGTTCGGCCGGGGATAGCTTGCGGGACATGAACGCGCAGGGGTGGATCCTACCGTCCGTGGGATCCCTCTGGGATAGCACTGCCCCTACTCCTGAGTTGGACGCGTCGACCTCCACCACGAACTGCCGCTGTGGGTCGGGCATCTGTAACACGGGTGCTGTGGTGAAGCTGCGTTTCAGACGCTGAAACGCCTCCTCTGCTTCGTCCGTCCACTGAAAAGCAGTCTTACACGAGGTTAGTGCGTGCAGTGGGGCGGCAATACTGCTGAACCTCCTAATGAATTTTCGATAAAATTTGGCGAATCCCAAAAAACGCTGCACCTCCCTGCGGCTCTGTGGAACCGGCCACTCCTGGACTGCCTGGGTCTTGGCCGGATCCATCTCGATCTTGTCCCTGCTGACAATGAACCCTAAAAAGGAGACCTGGTCCGCATGAAATTCACATTTCTCCGCCTTTACGTATAACCGGTGTTCTAGAAGCTTTTTGAGGACCAGGCGGACATGTGCTATGTGCTCCTCCTCGGAGCGAGAAAAGACCAGGATGTCATCAAGGTACACGAAAACAAAGTCGTTAATCATGGGGCCTAGTACCTCGTTCACGAAGGCCTGGAAAACGGCTGGCGCGTTGGTAAGGCCGAAGGGCATGACTAGGTACTCGTAGTGTCCATTCGGGTTATTGAAGGCCGTCTTCTATTCATCCCCCTCTCGGATCCGTACCAGATGGTACGCGTTACGGAGATCCAGTTTCGTGAAGTGAGTAGCCCCTGCTAGCAACTCAAAGGCGGAGGATAGTAGTGGAAGAGGGTAGGAGTCTCTAACAGTAATGTCATTGAGACCCCGGTAGTCAATGCAGGGCCGCAGCGAACCGTCCTTCTTCCCTACAAAGAAGAACCCTGCGCCCGCAGGAGAGGATGACGGACGAATAATACCTGAGGCCAACGCAGAGTCCAGATACTCCCTCATGGCTCGATTCTCCTTGGGAGAAAGCTGATACAATCTCCCCTTGGGTGGTGTGGTCCCTGGGCGCAGGTTGATCGCGCAGTCGTGTTTCCGATGGGGGGGTAGAGAGGTCGCTCGAGCCTTACTGAACACCGTGCGGAGGTCATGGTAACATTCGGGGACTCCAGTTAGATCGGCCTGCTCGATCCCCTCACTGGCTGTCGCCGCTGCTTCCGCAGGTGCCTGTTGGGAAACTGAAGCCTGAAAGCACGTGTTCAGACAATCTGGGTCCCATCGACTCACCTCCCCCCTGCGCCAATCAAGCGTCGGATTGTGCAGCCTTAACCATGTGTGGCCCAGTACCACCGGATGGTAGCACGACTCCACAACCAAAAATGTGATTCTCTCGGTGTGAGTATCAGCAAATGTCATTATTACCGGCTCTGTGCGGTGGGTGACTCTCCAGAGCCGTCGTCCGTCCAGCGCTGCCGTCTCCACGGGAGAAGCCAGGGGAAGCGCCGCGATGCCCAGTCGTTCCGCGAGTCCTGCGTCCATCAGACTGGCATCAGCTCCAGAGTCAATGAGAACCGCCTGCTGGACGGACCGGGTGCTGGAAACTAATGTCACCGTTGGTAGTGAACGAGCGGAGGCGCTACCTAAAACCATTCGGCTCACCGCTACCCTCCGCGCTAGCGATGAGCCATGTCTTTTAGCGGGCAGTGCAAGGCGAAATGCCCGGCCTGACCGCAATACATGCACAGTTTCTGGGCGCGTCGACGCTGTTTCTCCTCTTCCGTAAGCCGGGCGCGTCCGATCTGCATCGGCTCCTCTGGCGTCGGTCCAACTTCCGGGTTCCGGGAAACGGTCTGGCCGCCGGGCTCACGATGCCCCCTCCTGGGGCTCGTAGTGCGGAGTCGACGGTCCTCCCGCAGCCTTTCCTCTCGATGGTGCTCCCGTTCGTTGCTCCCCAGCCTGCGGTCAATTTGGATCGCCAGGGCGATCAGAGCGTCCAAATCGCTGGGCAAATCCCTCGCCGCTAAGCAGTCCTTGACCCGACGAGAGAGTCCGCGGATGAATACGTCGCCCAATGCGGTGGCGTCCCAGCCTGCCTCCGCCGCTAGCTTACGGAACTCGATCACGTATTTCGCCGTCGGTCTCCCGCCCTGACGGATGTTCACCAGCCGCTGAGCCGCCTCGCGCCCCGGGGTGACTTCCTGGAAGATCTGTTTCAGCGCTGTAGCGAAGGCAGCGAATGTGCACACGCAGGAAGAGCCGTTTTGCCACTCCGCTGTCGCCCATGCTTCCGCGTCCCCCGTCAGATGCGAAATAGCGTATGCCACTCGAGCGCGTTCCAATGGAAACGCGGGTGAGTGTAACTCAAAGTGAATCTCACACTGCGTGAGAAATGCTCGACAGTCTCCTGACTCACCAGAGAACCGTATCGGGGCGCCCAGCCTGGCGTCCGGGGCGACGGCCAAGGGAACCGCTGCGGCCAAGGGTGCAACCGCGGCAGCGGCGCTCGGAGTCAGCCTCGTCTCTCCCGTCGAGCTCTGAGTCAGGCGATTCATCGCCTCAGTCAATCCTGCCATCGCCGTCTCCTGTCGCAGGACACACTCGGCCAATCTCTGGAGGGCGGCGTTGGTTCTCTCCTCCTGTTCTGCTGCTCGTTGCTCCTGAGCCATGAGCTGTGCTCGGAAGCTCTCTGCACCGGCGGAGTCCATTTCTGGCCAGATTGTTCTGTCAGACTTGGGCAGGTGTCGGACCCACATGCACGGCGCAGAAACACGATGGTGATTAAACACAGGTTTATTAGATGAAGCAGGGTCAGACGGTCCAGGTCATACACCAGTCGTTCAATGAAGCAGAACACAAAGGAACAGGCAATCTCTGATTCAATGTCCAGGCAGGGTTTGGTACACAAGCAGGCTCGGCAAAAGTACAGGCAAGGATCAGGCAAACTCACGGTCAGATTATCAGGCACGGGTCTCTCACAGGTAGCAGGATACACAGGGTTCAGGCAAGAAGCAAGGGTCAAGGCGATCAGGGTCAAAACACGAGTAGCTAACAAGAGATGCTGGAAAGAGTACGGAAACTAACAATCTGGCAAACTGGAGTCTGTGAGAGGTCGAGGCTAAATACAGGTACTGATTGCTGATTGGTAACAGGTGTGGATACTGGGGACCGGAGAGTGACAGGAAGTTAACAAAATAAAACAGGATGTGAGAGATGACAAGAATCATGACACAATATGCATTTTGAAAATGCATTCTACAATTGGCAATTCAATATGCATTTTGAAAATGTATTCTGCAAATAGAAATGCATTATTAAAAATTGTTGATTCAATACCCAGTTTTATTAATTCAACATTTAAATAAAGACCTAATCAATTGCATTTCAGTTTCTCGTGGTTTACGGTCTTTATTCAAATATGACAGCAGACAGCCAGAATGCATTGCATGATCTGTCAACTGCCGACTCCAAGAGTCTCAAATTTAAAAGCGTTGTTCCAACATTGGGGTTAAACTGTCCTTACTAACCTTCAGCAAAGAGACAGAATGGTGGAAGCAGCGTTGTAGCTGCCAAGCGCCACTGAGGCTTTTCTGACTAACAGAATAGAAATAGTGTGAAGACAGCATCATACTGGTTTAACTGGTCTCAAACAGGTGTAGAAAGTGATAAGATGTACTGGATGCTCAATTAATCTGTTACAGTATATTACTAAAACCCAGCAGAGCTCCATGAACCTAAAAAAGGGTGAAGGAGCTTTCAGTAAACAAATCTCTGTCTTTAATCACTTGAATGTTAATGTTAAGGTGTGTAGCGGATTCAAATTATCAATAGTTTGATATTAATGCAGAAACATTATTATACCTCGAAGTTGGGGCACCAGGTTTGTTTTAAAGCTGAAACCACGCTTGTATCAATCTAGTCAACGCCAGATGTCAATTCAATGAGTTATCAGTTATGAACAACAATAACCACTTTCTTGTGACTAAACCAAATCAGTCTCTTTTGTCGTGAATTCTTGTCGCGGTTCAGTGACCTGATCTGAAGAACAATGCACACAAAACCAGATTCCTTTTAACGTTTTAATAATCTAACACTACTGGATATATGAATAACATAATATGGAAATACTCAAATAAACAGAACAGAAAATGAGAAAACAATCAGAATGAGATGAACAGTGAATGAATCAATGAGTGAAAGCACAAGGAATGGTCAAGACCTGAGTGTGTGATGGCTTTGATCAAGCGAAAAGAGTATTTGTCTCTAACTAATTCTAATCTAAGGACAACTAACGAATTTGGAATGTTCAATGTTAGCGCTTTGAGAAACACCAGACTTCTCAGAGGATTAGAGATGTTCGTCTCGCCTTAGTTTGGAGCTGTAGCCGCTGTGCAGCGTCTCCTGTTACCGGTTGGTTGAGCAGGCGTGCCCTCTCTGGTCCAGGTGCCACGGCCTCTGGGCCAGGAATCGTTGCCCGCGGTGATGATGACGGCTCGGGTTCAGCGAAGTAGCAGTCAGCCAGGCTGGACTTTCCAAGGTGTTTCAAAACGTCAGCGCTACTTAAACTAGCCCAAAAGGGAAACGGGCTGGAATCTAATTTAATTAGTTGGATCAAAAATAACGAGTCAATTAAGGACTGGTTGTAATAGTTTGTTTCGTTGAGTTTCTTGATGACTTTCTAACGTTACAAAAATCGTTGTTCGTTTGTGTTTCTAAGTTTAACTTAGGTTAACAAAATTTAAGAACAAAGAAAAATTAAAGAAAAGTAATGCAACGCAAAAAGAAAAGATGAAAGAAGTTTGAAGATAGAGGGAAATCCGATTCGCCTAGGGTGTCACTGCTTTAAATACCCCTGGGGCAGTGGTCACTGCAGGGCGGAGAATTTAGTTCAACCAGTGATGAAGAGTTCCACCTCTTCAGATCAGGAATCAAACTATTTGATTTGGATTGCTCCTAAATCTGGGATAACTAAGCTTTCCTCTTTTCATCAAGCTCAAAGTTCCATCACACCATAACACAATAACAGAATAAACATGTAACGATCACTTTGAAACTCAAATAAGCAGAGAAGTCAGAATGGAACAGAAATAATAAATGCATAGAATATTAAGGTCTTATATGTGGTCCCTTACAACGCTGTAACAAATGAAATGTTATTCCTCATGACTGGTCTTGCTTATGTAACAGCCAGTAAACACTAAAACATACACGAATAATAAATGCAAGCAAAATCAAATTATAAATGACCTAATCTGGACATTACTAATTAAACAATTGTAACACTTAAAAATGTATTACAATAATGAGGATACCGAATTGTAGCTGGTGGAAATAGTCTATGTGTATGTTGCACAGATTAAAAGAAGTAAAGAAGGTGAGTATCTGTATTTCAACTTTGTGCCTTCACACAAAGGAAAGCATGGTGATAAGTGGAAGTCCCTTGTAACTTTAGAAATTTCCTGGTAAATCTGTAGCTCAGGCATTAAACATCACACAGAAACCAATCTAATATCAAATGAAAACGTTTTGTCCACAGAATACAATGGCATCAGTTTCATGGAAGTTGGAAGTTCTGGTGCATGGGAACCAGAACGTGTGTCCAAATAAAGTCTCCCGTTTTCTTAATGAACACATTCCCCATTTTATGGCTGGTGGTCCCAGTTCTGGGAGAGGCAGCTTCTCAGTGATAAATGTGACAGCCTGTCCTTTTGGCATGATAAGGAGAGGTGAAATCCTGAGAGATTTACAGGTAGATCAACAAAGTGGACTCATGGTTCTTTGATATGGACATTTGAGATGTTGGCGCCAATTGGTGCCTGTGGAGATAGAAACCAGTCTCCTGTGGTGGGGAAAGATTCAGGGTCCCTTATCTCTGGGGACTCGAAAGGACGTAGAGGCTCTTCAAAGGAGGGAGTTAAGTTCACATGTAGGTCGGGTTACCTCCGTCCAGACGTGGATTGCTACAGGTGTGTGCACTCATACATAAATACACTCATATACATATACCTATGCATATATACATGTGTATACACAATATCGCACTTACGATAATCAAACATTATTAATAGTGATAACAGTAAATGACAGCAGTACCTATATGGAAGATTTTTAGACTCAAAATCCATTTCACAATACATTCGTCAATCGGCAATTCAATATGAAATATCGTCGTTCAGTTTGAAAATTCCTTTTGCATTTAGCAATTTTTTTGTAGTCTTTATTCAAATGGAAATGCATTTTGCAGTTGACAATTCAATATGCTATTTGGTCATTTAATTTGAAAATGCATTTTGCAAATGAAAATACAACTTGCAATTCGAAAATAAATTCTGCAATTGGCTATTCAATAGGCATTTTGAAAATTGGCAATTCAATAGGCATTTTGAAAAGGCATTCTGCAAATGAAAATGCATTATTAAAAAGTGTTGATTCAATACCCACCTTCATTAATCCATCCATCCATCTTCTATACCGTTTAATCCCGTACGTGGGGTTGCGGGGGTACTGGAGCCTATCCCAGCTGGCTATATGCGAGAGGCAGAATACACCCTGGACAGGTCGCCAGTCCATCACAGGGCCACACATATAGAAACAACCATTCACACTCACACCTAGGGGCAATTTAGAGAAGAACCCACACGATCACAGGGAGAGCATGCAAACTACACACAGAAAGGCACCCGGTCCGCCTCCGGAAATCGAGGACATGGATAAAAGTCAGATGATGAGTCTAAGCAAAAGAGGAAGACACAAATTAAATAATAATAAAGTATTCCCATCCTCATCCAAGAGAGTATTTTATGCCCTTCTTGTCTCCTGTGGCCCTCTGCATATCTCATTTATGAGGTCTCAAAATATCTGCCAACTCAGCTTGCCCACCATCCTTTTCCTAAAATAAAAATGCAGACAAATGTGGAGGGCTCTTACTATGTTGTTTAGCAACATAACCAGGTCATGTCTGCTCTCTCAAGAATAAGTACAGGCAATTTTAGAACCCAGGGATTCAACAAGCTTGTTAAGTTCAAGGACAGTGTTTGTCGATTGAAAGATGGGCTGGTGTTCCTGACATTTCAATAAATAAAACAGAAGATCGATACAGCAAGGAAGAACTTAAAAAATGACAACTGGTATGTACAGTGAAGAAAGATGAAACAAAAAAAGCAATTTAGAGAGGAGAACAAAGTCAAGTAAAATGTTCACAGTTGCAAGAGGCTATAGAATTCATTCAATTCAACGTTAACTGTATAACACTACCTTTTTGAAATCCATAAACTGCTCAATTTTGCAGTGGAACATGAACATCATAATTGAAATTTGCTGTATAATAATCAGCCTTGAGAGGAAAATTAATCTTATTCAGCCTCCTAAATCAAGAGTCTATAGTTCTTGCCAGGAATTTTGTTGAGGATGGATTTATACCATTTGTTGGAAAAGTCTGGATGTTTTTTTTTAACTCTTGGATGAAGTTGCAGATTCTACTGCTGACGTTGTATTTGTTGTGATTAACGTTCAGAAGAGCTGGAAACTGGCTTTAGGATGCCAAGGAGAAACCAGAAACAACTTTCTAACAACTGCCTGCTTTGATTCAAAATAAAAAGCTGGACTTAGAAATTATGTCTTTATTCAAACACAATGTTCAAATATAATCTTTTGTTAAAAATTTAAAGCAATATCTGAATGTTTTGGTGGGTAGATTCAGTTGTGATTCTTTCAGTGCAGAGGCATGATGCATCTGGCTCTCGGCTGTCTGTTGCAGGATGCCAGGGCAGCCTCGTACTCCAAACGGTGTAACTCGTCGGCGCTGTACTCTGCCTATTACAAATTACCACGAATATCAGACTGTGCTGAAGTACTTGCGGTACTAAATCTAAATCTGACCATTGCTGGGGCAGGTACAGAGGAAACCAGAATGCACTGATTGTAGTCTATGAGACCATGGCAAACAATCTGCCAGGGAGACTTGCCTGAGCAATTAATGATAGTTTCTCTACATAGAAAATATGAAGGAAACTGAGTGTCCATTCATTCCTACATAGTACAGTACCTGAGCTCATTTTGGTCAACCCATTAAAAATCATTTTTTTTTAAGTCAGTCAATAGGAAGATTGAAATAACATATGAAATATAAGGCCTGTCTAACTTGCAGTGGCAATGCATTCCACAACTTAGGGCCTACAACCGCAAATGCCCTGTCTCCCCTGAGGTTCCGTTGTGTCTTTGGCACATACAGAAGCAGCTGGTCAGCTGATCTGAGCGACTGAGAGGGGGAGTGCACACATAGCAGCTCAGAAAGGTAGGGAGGCAAGACCATTTAAAGACTTAAAAACAAATAAAAGAATTTTAAAATGAACCCTAAGATGGACAGGCAGCCAGTGCAGTGAGGCTAAAACCGGGGTAATGTGCACTCTCTTGCGAGTTCCACTCAGCAAGCGAGCAGCAGCATTTTGTACCAGCTGAAGACGGGACATGGACGATTGAGACACACCAAAATACAAAGAATTACAGTAATTCAGCCTAGTCGTAACAAAGGCATGGATCACTGTCTCAAAGTGCTTTTTTGACAATAATTGTTTAACTTTTGCCAATTGTCTCAAGTGAAAGAAGCTGGATTGTACCACTGAACTAACCTGCCTATCCAAACTAAAACCACTGTCCACCTTAACACCCAGGTTTGTGACCGTAGGTGTAAAAAATTGTTGTAAAGGGCCCAGGTCTACAAGAGAGGACCCACTGTTGGCGCTCGGACCAAAGACGATGACCTCTGTCTTTTTCTCATTAAAATGGAGGAAGTTTAGAGCCATCCAGGCTCTTACTTCACCCAAACATGTCATCAATGAGCCCATGGCAAAGCCATTCTTCTGTTTTACTGGTACATATATCTGGGTGTCATCAGCATAACAGTGAAAGGGACAGTTATACTTTCTAAGAATGGAGTCGAGGGGAAGCAAGTACAGGGAAAAAAGCAGAGGTCCCAAAATTGAGCCCTGTGGGACCCCACACAGAAGAGGAGCTGAAGATGACTGGACATGATCAATTTGTACACAAAATGTTCTCTCTTCCAAGTATGACCTAAACCACTGAAGAGCAGTGCCACCGATGCCTACACATTTCTCTAATCGAGAAGTCAAGATACCATGATCCACTGTGTCAAAAGCAGCAGTTAGGTCCAGTAGAACCAAGACCACATTGTCTCCAGCATCTGTAGCTAAAAGGATGTCATTAAAAACCCTCAGCAATTCTGACTCAGTGCTATGAAGAGGTTTAAAACCAGACTGGAAAACCTCAAGTGTGCCATTTGGTCTAGAAAATCCTTCAGTTGTACATATACATTTTTTTTTCAGAATTTTGGAGATAAAGGGGAGTTTGGAAATAGGCCTAAAATTAGACATCATAGTGGGATCCAGGCCTGGCTTTTTGATCAGTGGCTGGACTGTAGCATGTTTATAGTTCTTTGGAAAGACACCAGAGCCGAGGCTGCTGTTAATAACAGCAAGAACAGAATGTCCTAAAGTAGTGATAACCTCTTAAAAAAAATCGAGGTGGAACAGCATCATTGGGGGAACCTGAGGGCTTCAAATGTTTAACAGTCTCGTATAAAAACAACAGAGTCACTGGTTCAAATTGAAGAAAAGTTACAGGACAAAATACAGAAACTGACGGGTCAGAAGCAGGTGGTGATATGAGGGCCTTGACATTGTTCACCTTATTTACAAAGAACTTAAGAAACTTTTCACATGCCTCAAGACAAGGTTTTACACAGGCAGTCTTCGGGGCATTAAGAACAATATCTATAGTGTTAAACAGAACACGAGGCTTGTGTCAGTTTGATTGGATGATATTAGACAGGTGTTGTCTTTTAGCCTCTTTTACCACAGTCTGATAACGACGCCAGCAGTCCTTTAAAATTTGCAAAGACACTTGCAGCTTGTCCTTCCTCCACTTTTGCTCAGCTTTTTGGCACTCACGTCTGACACCACAAGTTGTTAAATTTAGCCAGGGTTCAGATTTAGTTTTAGGCTGTCTGGGTTTTAATGGAGCCACAGCATCTATTACTGTTTGGCAGGTGGAATAAAACCAGGAGCTGAGCTCATCTGTATCAGAACACACAGGCTCTGGGGTGTTTTGATTGAAGGAGGCTGAGAACTGAGCGGCAGTGGAGGGGTTAATAGTGCAGACACTCCGAGCAGGAGCGCAGGACTTGAACGTGTTACAGGACAGGTTGATGTCAAATAAAACAGGCATGTGATCAGAAAACACTGCATCACAAATCCTCAAGTTGGAAACAGACAAGCCGTAAGTTAAAACCAGGTCAAGTGTGTGTCCACGTTCTTGCATGGGTTTTGAAACGTGCTGAAGAAAATTAAGAGTCAATAAGACTTAAAAAGTCCTTCGACATTGTTTTGTCTGACAGCACACATGTACTGTACATTAAAATCTCCAACAATAAGAACTCGATCATACTTAGGCATGATTTCAGACAGCAGTGAAGATAATTCATTTATAAAGTCCTTATTATAATTAGGTGGACGATAAACCATTGCACACAACACAGGGTGCAGGTGACCCAGTTCAAAGAAGTCCAATTCAAAGCTGGAGAAGGAGTTAGATATAGCTATACACAGATCTGTACACGGTAGCTATCCCACCGCCTCGACCCGACTAGCGCGAACAGTTAAAATAACCACAGTCCGGTGGTGAAAGTTCAGAAAGAGCATTGGACTCACCAACATTCAGCCACGTCTCCGTCAGACAAAGAAAGTCCAAGCGTTGTGAGCTGAAGAAATCCTTAAGGATAAAAGTTTTGTTCGCTAGAGTCCTGGTGTTTACCAGGCCGAAGCTGACAGGTGCTGGTGAGGCCAAGGTATTTGTAGTCCAGGGGGCCCAGCACAGAGGCCGCAGGTTCTCCAGGTTGACCCCACGCCGCCTGGGCGCATCAGAACAAGGACGACGATGGTAGTAGTGCTCTTCCGGTCCGACGATAGGCACCAACAGGCTCCAGTAAAAGTCGGGAAGGAAAGAGGCGATGAACCGCTCCAAACCCTTGCAGCGAGTCCACCCGAAACCGTATCAAGCAGGCCTTCAGCTTCACCAGTTTACCGCTGTGTCTGCCCCGGCGACGGTGGCGTTTCCTCCGTGGAGGTAGTACTGCAGCCCGGCAAAGGTGAGCAGGTATCCCGGACAAGAAAGGAGACAAACTTTCCTGACCATCAATGTCAATCTCCACCAAGTTCCTGGCCGAGACACGAAGATCAGGAGCGTAAGGCGATCATACACCAGCAGAGCATTGGCATTTTGAATGACACTCAACAAAATCAGCATAAACACAAAGTCAGCCATGACAGATGGCAAGCCGGACACTCTGGCGCCATCTGTGTGTGTCATGTCATTAGAAAAGACATTAATCAACGTCTTTCTCCAAATGACAGAAATCACTGTCTAGATTCAACAACATTAATAAATTTACCTCTACCTAGTCCTCTGTCTTAATTAGAGAGCTTTCCCCCATAACTCATGGCATTAACTTCATTAATTAGCTCTTTTAGTCGACTTGTCTTTTAGACCCAATCCCAACCAGATTCCTCCAAGAAGTTCTACCTTAAATCAGGTCGTCCATATTAAATCAAATCAACCAATCTTTATTAATAGGCTATGTACCACAGGCTTTTAAGGTGGCTGTGGTCAAACCTTTATTGAAAAAACCTACTCTGGACCCTGGAGAACTAGCCAACTCTAGGCCCATTTCAAATTTACCCTTTATTTCTAAAATTCTTGAAAAAATTGTAGCTAAAAAATTATCTGGCCACCTGAGTGGAAATAACCTGTACAAAGATTTGCAGTCAGGATTTAGAAAACGTCATAGCACAGAAACAGCTCTGGTTAGAGTCAAATACTGGACGTCCCAAAACTTCCTTCAACTAAATTTACATAAAACCAAATCATTGGGCCTAAAAAATAACAGAGACACACTATTGGGTCAGATAATTACTTTGGATGACATAACATTAGCTTCAGATTCTACTGTAAGAGTTGACACAGGTGAGTGAACAAACAATCTGATGAAGAGTGTGGTGAGTACTGGGGTTTATATGCAAAACTTGATTACTGATAGGCAACTGCTGGAAAATGACATGAAAGGAAACTAGGGCAGACCAGGAACTAAACAGGAAGTTAACCAAAATAAAGCAGGAAATAAGACACCAACATGAGAATGACACTGGATCCGTGACACCTTGGTGTCATCTTTGACTAGAATCTCTCATTTACATCATACATTAATGTATGAATCTCCAGAACCGCCTACTTACATCTTAGAAATATAGCTAAAATTAGAAGCATCTTCTCTCAGAGGAATGCAGATAAACTAATTCATGCATTTGTTGTAACAGAAAGGGGCAAACTGAGCTGGAGAAAGAATAAACTCTTAGTTAAGCCGCAAAAGACATAGACTGCTGGGGGGCTTAATTTATACACTAAGCTTCTCCTTCTTCTCCTTCTATGTTTTCTATCCAATAACCTCCCATCATTGTTCCATGTTTCACTAACCTTGTCTCTTTCTCTCCCGTAACTGTGCTTTTCATCTCTTTCTCTCTCTCTCCCACTCTGTCCTCACCTACAGGTATCATCAGACTCAGAGTGTTGTGTCTGTAATAGGCAGCTGCGAATCTAACCATCCTGCCTTTGTTTAGTCCTTGGTCCAGCCATCTTGCTTGTGCTCCTCTGTTGTTGCTGTGCTTTTCTCTCTCTCCATCCCTTCACCCCAATTGGTTAAGGCAGATGGCCGGCCACATCCAGTCTGGTTCTGCTGGAGGTTTCTCCCTCGTTGGAGAGGGAGTTTTTTGTCATGATTCATGTTTCTTAGTTACGTTTGTCTAGTCATGTCCGGTTTTATTTTATTACCACTTCCTGTTTAGTCCTCATCCAGTCAACCCAGCTTTACTTCCTGTTGTTATCATCACCTGCATCTCATCAGTCATTAGTCATGTAGTATTTAAGCTCCACCTCTAGCCATAGTTCCCGGCCGGATTGTCTACGCTGATTCCTCACTAGCATTGCAGCATTCCTTGACCTCTTGCCTTGTGTTACTGACCGTGCTTTTCCTCGACCCTGCTCTTGCCTAGTCTATGAACGTCCTTTACTGTAAGTCGACCTCTGCTTGTACCTTGACCACGTCTCTGCCTGCTCCTTGTCGAATCCTGATTGCATCAGGACCGAGCTGCAAGCCCAGGAAGCGCGGATTCGTACCCAAGAAGAACGAATCACCACGATGCTTCAGGAACTTTCCAGATACGCAGCTCGCCAGGAAAATCTCATGACGACGTATGGAGAACAACTGGCGGTACTTACCCAGCGAGTAAAACCAGCTCCAGCTCCAGCTCCGGTCGCTGCCGCAATACCCACACCGAGCTCAGCCGCTCCACACGTTCAACTCGGAGCTCCGACGCGCTTTTCCGGTGACACAGGTGATTGCAGAGCTTTCCTAACCCAATGTGAGATACAATTCGAGCTTCATGCTCCGTCTTTTCCGGCGGAGCGAGCCAAGGTCGCTTTCGCCGTGTCCCACCTCTCGGGAAAAGTGGAAGTTTGGGCCACAGCGGAGTGACAAAATAACTCAGCCTGTCTAGCCTCGTTCACTGCCTTCTCGGCCGCCCTGAAACGCATCTTCCAGGAGGTCACGCCGGGTCAAAAAGCCGCCCAGAAGCTGTTGAGTCTCCGTCAAGGGGATCGCTCTGCTTCCGCGTATGCCATCGAGTTTCGGACACTCGCCGCGGAGGCAGGTTGGGACTCCACCGCTCTGAGTGACGTATTGATCAAAGGTCTGTCCCGTCGAGTTAAAGACAGTCTAGCAGCCACCGAAACCCCAGTCGACCTAGATGAGTTAATAGCCCTGGCCATCAAGGTGGATCGTCGGCTATGGACTAGCATCAAGGAGCGCCGTGAGGAGGAACGCACTAACCCACCGCAACGCTTCAAGCTAATGGCGTCCTCGAGTCTAGAATCACCCAGTCACCCTGAACGCTCCTCGTCGCAGGTCTTCCGGCAACACGCGCCAATTCACCACGCCCATGCGGGGGGAGTCAACGAGTCAGCATCTCAACCCATGGAATTGGGACGTCTCTGTCTGACGAGCGCGGAGAAGGACCGCAGACGAAACTCAGGTCTGTGCTTATATTGTGGCCAACCTGGCCATATCGCCTTGTCATGCCCAGTAAAAGCCAACGCTCCCCACTAGTCCGGAGGTTAGTGGTGAGCCAATCTACACTGTGCAAATCCTCCGTCAGGCCATTACCCGTAGCCACATTCTCCGTGGGGACCCAGTCTATTTAGCAGGCACTTTTGGTGGATTCCGGTGCAAACGCTAGCCTCATGGATGCTAGTCTGGTCAAGCGTCTGGGTGTGCCCACGTTTCCACTACCTACCTCATTAGAAGCCACAGCCTTAGACGGTCATAGATTATGGAAGGTCACGCACAGTACTGGTCCGCATCAGAGAAGGGGACAAATGGAAGACGGCCTTTAACACTCCCGCCGGACATTACGAGTACCTCATGATGCCTTTTGGTCTTAACCATGGCCTGGAAAATCGCGGGGGCGTTGGTAACGACATATTGAGCCCCATGATCAACGTCTTTGCCTTTGTGTACCTCAACGATATTTTTTGTTTGTTTGTTTCGCGCAGCGAAGAAGAACACCGGGACTGTGTCCGTCAAGTCTTAAAGAAGCTCTATGAACACAGCCTATTCGTCAAAGCCGAGAAGTGCGAGTTTAGCGCCACCACCATCTCTTTTTTGGGATTCATAATTACCCCTGAAGGCATTCAAATGGATCCAGCCAAGACGCAGGCCGTCGCCAACTGGCCGCAACCTCAGTGCCGCCGAGATGTCCAGCAGTTCTTAGGCTTCGCCAATTTCTATCGCCGGTTCATTCATAGATTTAGCTCCATAGCCACACCTCTCCATAACCTAACCTCGTCTTAAGTCTCTTTCCAGTAGTCGCCTGAAGCTGAGACTGCCTTCCAGCGACTCAAGACTGCCTTTACCCCGGCTCCTGTCCTGCGCATGCCTGATCCTAGCCGTCAGTTCGTGGTGGAGGTGGATGCCTCGGAATCTGGGGTCAGAGCAGTTCTCTCCCAGCGGGCTCCTCAAGGTGGGCACTTGCATACTTGTGCGTTTCTCTCCAGGAAACTATCTGCAGCGGAGCAGAACTACGACATTGGAAACAAGGAGTTGTTAGCGGTCAAAGTGGCCTTGGAGGAGTGGCGCCACTGGTTGGAGGGAGCTGAGCAGCCTTTTCAAGTATTTACCGATCATAAAAACCTCGAGTACATCACCACTGCTAAACGTCTTAATTCCCGTCAAGCCCGTTGGGCCTTGTTCTTTGCCCGGTTCAATTTTCATCTTTCATATCGCCCTGGATCCAGAAACGGTAAACCGGATGCACTGTCAGGAGTGCATGAGTCTGAGCCGGAGATGACAGAACCCACCACAATCCTGCCAGCTTCCTGTCCTGTTGGGGCCATAACCTGGTCCATCGAGAGCCGTCTCCAGGAGGCAACTCTAGGTCTTCCGGTGCCTCCATCCTGCCCACCAAATCGGCTGTTCGTTCCTCCGGAGCTTCGGGGGGAGGTAATCCACTGGGTCCACACCTCGTCCTTCAGTTGCCACCCTGGGGTCCAGTGGACTGCTATCGTGATCGGCAGTCGCTTCTGGTGGTCATCCGTACTAAAGGACATACAAGAATACGTCACCGCCTGTCCTGTTTGTTCCACCCATAAATCATCGCACAAGCCACCTCCGGGATTCCTCCAGCCTCGACCAGTTCCACATCGTCCTTGGTCCCATATTGCCCTGGATTTTGTAACAGGTCTTCCCCCGTCCCGGGATAATACTGTAGTCCTCACAGTCATCGATCGGTTCTCTAACTTATTTTGTTCCCCTACCCAAGCTTCCCTCAGCCAAGCAGACAGCCCAGGCAGTGCTGGAACATGTTTTCCGGCTGCACGGGTTTCCCAAGGACGTCGTTTCAGACCGAGGGCCCCAGTTTGTGTCCCGTTTTTGGAAAGAATTCTGCGAGTTACTTGGAGCTCAAGTAAGCCTTACCTCAGGTTACCACCCCGAAGCCAATGAGCAGACAGAGCACATGAACCAGCAGCTGGAAACCGGTCTCCGTCTCCTTGGCTCCACCAATCCGTCGTCCTAAAGCCAACAGTTACTGTGGGCAGAATATGCACACAACACATTATCTTGTTCCTCCACCGGAATGTCTCCCTTTCAGTGTGCCTACGGATACCAGCCATCGCTCTTCCCGTCTCTGGAAAAAGAAATTATCATTCCATCCTCTCATGCCCTGTTGAGACGCTGCCGGCGCACCTGGGCCCAGGCAAGACGAACTATGTTACTCACCCAGGAGCGCTACAAAAGAGCAGCTTACCATCACCGTTCAGAGGCTCCATCCTACACGATCAGGTCTGGCTGTCCACTAAAGACCTGCCCATCAAGTCCTCATCACGTAAGCTATCTCAGAAATTCCTTGGTCCCTTCCATATTGAACGCATTATCAATCCCTCTGCTGTCAGACTCACCTTGCCGAGAACTATGCGCATCCATCCAACGTTCCACATCAGCCGTCTCAAGCCCTTCCGGTCTAGCCCCCTGTTTCCACCCACGCCGTTACCGCCTCCTCCACGACTGGTCGATGGCGGCCCCGTCTACACAGTCTGCACCCTGCTCAACTGCCGCCACCGAGGACGCGGTCTACAGTACCTGGTGGACTGGGAGGGGTACGGGCCGGAGGAGTGCTCGTGGTTTGACCAAGCACCCACTCACATCCCCCAGCAGCTGTCGTTAAATCTTTTCACGCCTCACGCCACTGGAACGCCCCCACAGCCCTTCACACCTCTACACAAAGCCCGGCACCATCAGACCTGCGACTCATCCCTTTACACTGAGATACTCCTTCAACCCCTGTCCCTCTCTAGCACGCAGGTGAGAAAGGAGCTCAGGAAGATCAAGGCCAGGAAAGCAGCCGGACCAGACAGCATGAGCTCCAGACTCCTAAAGTCCTGTGCAGGCGAACTGTGTGGAGTCATGGAATATGTCTTCAACCTCAGCCTCAAGGTGAGGATGGTACCGTGGCCCAGGAAGACCTCCTGTCTGGCACCAGTACCTAAGACGCCGCATGCTAGGGACCTCAGCAGCTTCAGACCATTCACTCTCAAGTCCAATCTGATGAAGACACTGGAGAGACTGATTCTGGGTCACCTACCTACCTACCTACCTACCTAAACCTGCTGCAGTTCGCCTACCAACCTGGCATAGGAGTAGAGGACGCCGTCATCTTCCTTATACATCGAGCTCTTTCTCACCCGGAGAAGTCTGGCAGTACTGTTTTTAGTTTCTTCGGTGCTTTCAAAACCATCCAGCTGGTGCTTCTGAAACACAAACTGGAGGGGGTTGGTGTGGACCTCCATCTGACGGAGTGGATTATGGATTACCTCACAAACAGGCCACAGTTTGTGAGAGCCAAAGACTGTGTGTCTGAATCACAATCCTCCACTCCTCTTCACCCTCTCTACGTTAGACTTCAGACACAACACAGACAGCTGTGTCCTGCAGAAGTTCTCTGATGACGACTGATCACCGATGACGATGCAGAGTACAGAGGACTTACTCAGAACTTTGTGGACTGGTGTCAGTGGAACTACTGTACCTCCTGATCAACATAGGGAAAACCAAGGAGACGGTGGTTGATTTTTGCCAACGACAGCCTGCTATCATCTCACCAATGCACATCCAGGGAACGGACATTGAGAGAGTATATAAGTACCTAGGTGTGCATCTGAACAGTAAACTGGACTGGACTCCTAACAATGATGCACTCTTCAGGAAGGGTCCTGAGGAGAATGCAGCCTTTTGGAGTGAGGGGGACACTCCTGAAGACCTTCTATGACCCTGTGGTGGCATCAGCCTTCCTGTACAGTGTGGTCTGCTAGAGCAGCAGCATCACAGTGAGGCACTGGAAGAGACTGAACAGGGTCATCAAAAAGTCCAGCTCTGTCCTGGGCTGGTGCAGGAGATGGGTGAGAGAAGGGTCCTGGCCAAACTGACATCCATCATCATCATCAGGACTTTTACCCACTGGAGGACTCATTGTCTCCTCTGGAGAGCAGCATCAGTAGCAGACTGTTTCACCCTCACTGTGTGAAGGAGAGATTTTACAAATCCTTCTTATACCTGCTGCTATCAGACTATTTAATCAAAACTCATTCACTGCATCAGTGGTTTATATACAGTAGTAATGTCCTCTGTGCAATATTTGTGCAAATTCTGTGCAATATTTATATATCTATACAATATGCAATAACTATTCTGAGGATGTGGTTCAGCTAGCGCCCAAAAATTAGAAAGTTAAAGAAAGCATCATTGATCTGCAGGCCCACACCATGAAGGACAGCTGGTGTTCTTGGGGATTCCAGAACAGGCGGAGGAAAACGCGGAAAACACCATTAAAATCTTTTTGACCCAACAGATGAAGCTTCCCGCGGATGTTGTGTACAACATGGCGTTTCATCGCACTCATCGGCTCGGAGGAAGACGACCGGATGGCCAGCACCCTTGACCCATCGTTGCCAAGTTTAATGACCTTAAGCAGAAAGAACTGGTTAAGAGCCGAGGCAGACAGCTGAAGGGAACTGACTACAGCGTCAACAATCAGTTCCCCAAGGATATCCTTGACCGCTGCCGCAGACTTTTCCCCATACGTAAAAGTTCATGGCGCAAGGCTGCAGGGCTGTCAAAAGGTTTGTTAAAAGAAACACACTTAAAGTCTGTCACACTATAAACACACAAGACTAGTGATCCACAGCAGTCAGGTAAGTTATGACACCACTAAAGATTGTCACTTGGAATGTACGTGGAATCAATAAGAAGGAGAAACGATTTAAAATATTTAACCATTTGAAAACCCTACAAGCAGTCATTGTTTTACTACAGGAAACTCATATTCCCAAAATTATAAATTACACTCTGGCATCAGCAGAGTTCCCACATGCTTACTTAGCCGGTTACAATTCCAAACAAAGAGGGGTCGCCATCCTGATAAACAAAAAGATTAACATTATTAATAATTATACTATTGTAGATCCAGAAGGAAGATATAGAATCATTGAAATCCTGATAGGAAACATTGAATATTGCATAGCTAATGTGTATGGTCCTAATGTTGACGACCCCTCTTTCTTTCACAGCTTCTTCACATCACTGTCTGCTCAATCTGGTTCCAAACTTATAGTAGGAGGGGACTTTAATTTAGTATTTAACCCAGAGTTGGACAGGCTAAGCAAAGCTGTGAGCAACAGGAACTGAAATCAGTACAGACCTTAAAACAGTACATGGGTGATTTCGGTCTGTGTGACACATGGCGTTCTCAATATCCTACCTCAAGGGAATACACCTTCTTCTCTCCACTTCACCACTTTCACTCCCGTATAGATTACATTTTAATAAATAACTCAGTCTTACAAGATGTCTCTAACACCAATATTCACTCTATCACAACCAGTGATCATGCACCAGTGTACATTTCTTTGATTAAGACAGTTACACCATCAACCAAAAATTGGAGATTTAAACATTCTCAATGATCAAGACTTCATCAGTTATGTGAGGAGAGAATGGGCAACCTTTATGGGAACAATAATACACCAGGAACCTTACCTTTTGTTCTCTGGGAGGTTGGGAAGGCAGGTATGTGTGGTAGAATAATTTCATATTCATCACACATGAAAAAAAGGACATGTTACTTCAATTAGAAGTAGAACAGAAAAATTAAATCTCTCGCTGAAATTAAACAATATAATTGAAGGCAAAACTCAGTTTCAGATAGATCAGTTACGCTGGGAGAACTTTTACCACGCAAACAAATGTGGTAAATTTTTAGCCAACCAATTAAAAAATAATAAAGAAAAACAAATCATCCATTCAATAACTAAGAGGAAAGGGAACATCACTCATTGTCACGATCTTTGCTTCTCATTTTATTTCTTGTTTCTGGCATTTATTTTGAAGGACTGTTTTCACTCAGCATGTTTTGGTTTCCTGTTTTATCTTGGTAGTACTTCCGGTTTGTTTTCATCTGGTTAGTTCCCGTTTCACGTCCCGGTCGCATTACACACACCTGTCTGTCATTAGTAATCACCGCCAGCATTTAACCGCCACCAGTCTCATCAGTCTTTGCCAGATCGTTGCACACATGTCGTCACCTTCCAGCAGTACTCGCACAGCTCAACTGACCCCGTTTCTGTTTTCCCGACCGCTGTTTCTTGCCTGATCCCGACCGGTATTGTAGACTTGCTTATCTTGTTTCTGAACCTTGCATGCTACTGGACCTGACTAAGCCTGCTGATTTGGACACGTAAATCTGAGCATTCTGTTATTGACCCACGCCTGTTACCGAACCTGATTCCGCCTGCTCCCTTTGTGCCTCAATCCCGTGCTTATAAGTGTATGACCTGGACTGCTTGTGACCTCGATTGCTGGAATAAACCTCATTTTTTTACCACTTACCTCGTGTCCTGGCGCTGTGCATTTGGGTCCTCTCTCTGCCGTTCCGTGACACTCATGATCCCTACAAAATAAATGATACCTTGTAAAACCTTTGCCAAGAGGTATATACGTCCCAAATATATCCATCCACCTCAGCCATAGAGGAGTTTCTGAATAAACTAGAACCGCCAATGTTAAATAAAGAACAAACCCCAACTCTAGACTCATTGTTCTTTGGCAGAACTACATGAAGCTCTGCAGGAGATGCCCAATAAAAAAGCTCCAGTTCTGGTCCATGCTGGCACCCAACTTTTACAAAATGGTAGATGAAGTTAAACAACAGCATTCATTTCCCACAAATATGAATTCAGCCTACATAAGCCTGCTCCAAAAAACAGGAATATAACCTATGATTCCATCAAGTTACAGACCAATTTCCCTAATAAATGTAGATCAAAAAATAGTGTGTAAAGCACTTACTAGAAGATAAAATAAAATCGCTCCATATATAATTCACTCTGATCAAACAGGCTTCATTAAAGGTAGACAGTCAACAAACAATATGAACAGATAAATCAACTTAATTGACTATGTCACCTTCTATAAACTAGAGTCAGCCATCGTCTCGACACAGAAAAAGCTCACCAAGGTTTAGTCTGCATAGAGGGACCAGATAAGGCTGCCCACTTTCTCCACTATTTGCAATATTTATTGAACCTCCTATTAAGGAATTACTGGAATATCAACCAAATCATAAAATAAGTTTATATGCTGACAATGTGTTACTGTTTCTCCTGGAGCCACAGACGTCTCTTCCTACAACTATCAGCCTCATAGATGAATTCTCAGGACTTTCAGATTACTCTATTGACTGGTCAAAATCTATAGTGCTATCACTTAACTTTAAGGTGAATAACATCTCTTCTACCACACTCCACTCAGGGAACATTAAATACTTGGGCATTGATTTGTCTAGATCAATAAGCTCTGATAGCCTAAACTACAATCCATTACGAAAACAAATAGAAGCCAACCTCAAAAGATGGCAGTCCTTACCCATTTTACTTATAGGAAGAATTGCCACCATAAACATGATGGTCCTGCCAAAAATTATTTACATATTCTCAATGATTCTGACCTGGCCAGACCAGGTGTGATTTAAGACATTAAACTCAAACGCATCACAGTTGTTGTGGAAAACCAGGCCACCACGAATTATAAAAACTCTTCAAAAATCCAGACACTGCGATGGCCTAGAACTATCTAACTTCCAACAGTATTTTCTTGCCAACAGACTGAACCATGTTCACAAATGGACCAGCTGTGGCCTCGCCCACTGGCCCTGGTAGAGAGAGATCACCACCCAGTTTTAATTGCACAATAGACATTTAGGGTGGGGGGGGCACTGTCTGGGGACACACCGTCAGCCAGCGGTCATGTTCCTGGAGGTGTCCCCCATTTTCAGTGCGCTCCAGTTCCACACACTCAAGCTCAAGCTGGGTTGCAGGGTTCTGGGGTGCCTTTTCCGAGCCTCCTGCTTCTCTGGGGTTGGGGTGAGTGGGCAGTGCTCAGTAGGTGCTGGGGTCCCTGCCTGGGGCCACATGGGCAGCAGGCCAGAGACCTACCCTCCCCATAAATGAGAACAAGTGAATGGTGTTGGTGTGAGAATGTATGAGAGTTGGGTTCACGTATGATTGACTAGTTCTTTGTGAGTGTATATTGTGTGCGTGGGCTCCCTGGCTGCTAGGATTCTTTCCTCTGCTTGTTGGATGGGCGTAGTAGCCGAGCTCCACACATCACCCTGGCTTTCACATGTGACATTGTTCATGCACCAACATCCGCCTCACCCTTTGTGTGAACAATGTTAAGCTACAGCTTTACTAACCTTGTAGTGGGACACTCAACACCTGAGGTGATAAACAAGCTTTCTAAACTTAGCTGTAAATAGTACTAGTACTTATCACTATCAATAATATTATAGTAGTTGTGATTTTGTATGTCATGGCTGTTATTAAGTATTATGAGATTATGTATAAGAATGCATATGAGTTATTTACTTTGTGCCTATTGTCTGCTTAACTGATTTGCTTGGTTTCAGCCCCCCGCACAAAGCAAAACACAAAAGGTTAAAAGATAAAGCCCAGTACAGCAGTTGTTTAGTTATGAATGTGTTAGCCTAAGATACATCCTAGCTTATTTATTTTGCACCACTGTGTCCTTAACTGATTTGCTTTGTTTCAGCAGCCGGTTGCACCTACACACCCCTCCTGCACACACTCCCCAAAGCAAAAACTCAACCTGTCCACCAACACAGTGACATCACACATATTTAGGATGGACTAAATAAAACATTAAATAAACCATTAATCAAGAAGAGTAAGTGCTTGTTAAAGCAAAGCTGTCCATCACAATACGGCATTCAGCCTAACACTAGCTGCTTGTTGAACTGTTAGACAGAACAAAAAAAAGCACTTTGAGTTTAATGATTCATTGATTCTTTGTGTTTTTTATAAAAAAAAATATAAAACATACCTTGTTGTGCTCCTGCTCCACCTGCAGCTGTGTTAAGTGTGGTTTCTCTGTGTTTACTGTGCAGATGACGCAGCATTGATAAAGTGTTGCTGCTGTACATCAGCTCCTGAGCACAAATCAGGCACTTGACCTTTTTGGGGTTGATAAGGTCAAAGTGCTCCCAGACATATGATTGATGTCTTTTTGGCACTGGCTCTTGCTCCATATTCCTCACTCACTGCCTCACTCACTCACTCACGCACACACACAGGCACACATACACACATACATTGGTGCCTTTTGTGCTCAGCCATTTTATATTAGCCTCGTTCAGCCTTGTCAGCCTAGCTTCTGTTTAGCCTTGTTCATGCCATGCCTAGCCTTTTTGTTGAACCTTGCTCAGTCATGCTAACCTTGCACAGTTAGAATTCAAATGGAGACAAACATCCTTTTTTTGGGGGGGGGGGGGGGGGTTATGATGCCCATGATTAGTTATTTTCTATTTCAGAAGCTCTGAACCATCACACATATTCTGCTCCTTAAAACACTGCTTCATTTTACTGTCCTTCCTCAACCCACTTTGATCACCTCATGTTTCACTGTACTGTCTTTCATGCAAGACCTAGCTATTATTCATTTGTCAGAAATCTTTTTTGTGGAGTGCAAATGATTGCCAAACTGTGCAAATGGGCCTGAACCCCTGACACGAGGCTGGAAGCAGACTGCTTCAACTGCATGGTGAAGGGCAGTGGTGTGTTCCCATGTCAGTAAAAGATGGGGGACATTGGTGGGTCTTTTTCCCTTTAAGGCTGGACAGAAAGCTAACTTTGATGCAATCTCTTGCTGTCAAAATCTTTTATTCCACAGATATCTTCAGCTTCATTAGTGATGTAATAAAACGAGTATCTGTCACATGGGGATTTACAAATGACTTTTCATTTAGTACAGTGCTGAATACAGCAGTTGTACCTCACACAGACATAGGGTTGCAACCTACTAAATTATACATGATTTAATTAAATGGACTGAAGAGTTGATTCAGAAAGCACAAAGAAAATTAGATTCCCAAAATGACAGCTGCTTGAGCTTTTTGTGGTTAAAATGAGAACTCGGTTGCTCTCCCGTTGGGGGGTGAATATGACCTATTAAGCTACAGACACTATTTAAGCTACAAAACAATTTTCAACTATTCAACTTATTATCTATTGTTCAGCTTTTTAATATCTTAGTAGTATAGTTTCTGAGTTATAGCATAGGATACTTTTTGAGGAAATTTTAGCTTTTCTATTAGTGTGTATTGCGTGGGCTGGAGTGCGTGAGCACATTTTTTGAGACAGAATTTATCTCTTTAGCTTGTCACTACAGCCACAGTTTTCACTGTATGAACAAATGTTTTTCACTCAGTTGTAGTCATACTTGTCTTCTTTCTAATGATGTGCCTGGTTAAGCCCTCACACCTTTCCTGTAGGCTTTATCTGTGCATTATCGGTAATGTTCAATAATGAGTAATTCTGGAAACCTAACAGAAACTTATGTGAGAAGGAGTGACCATTGCAATGATTGATGCATGGTTTTGTGTTAATGTAATAAAGTAAATATCTTATCTTAATCTAATCTTATCTTAATTATTAAGCATTTCTCTCCATCTAGAGAAAGCTCTTCAGCTACATCTTCTTTCAGTTATGATATCCTGTGGCTCACTAGCCTAAATCCTTGACTTTGTCCCAGATAAATTGATTTTGAATTGAAATTGTTTTATGCTTAATGTGTCACCAATATTCAGCTGTTATAGATGCTTTAAGATTTTTTTTTTCAAAGTTTTTCAAATAGTATAGAGCTGGTGCTCTGAGTAGGGCACAGCAGCTAGTGTGGCTGAGTGGTTAAGGAGCTTCAGTCTGGCCCTGGAGTTCCTAGTTTGATACCTGATTAGAGTCTTAGAGACAAAGGTCGAAATAAGGATTTAAGTAACTGTCTTAGCAAAATGTATTATTCTTTTTATTGAGCTCAAACTGGTTTGCTTTTTTTAATGCACATTCAGCTCTGCACCTTTTTCTTTGCATATTCAATCAGCTATACATTCAACTCATCAGCTAGTTTAAGAAATGTTTCAACTGATTTTTTGCAAATTGTTATTTGAATATTTTACAGTATAATAAATACCCACACTCCTTCCCTCAAAATCTTTTCACAATAAAAGCACTGAAATTAAAATGAAATTCAATCATATTTATTAGCAAGTTATTTTCACACACATCCTCCAAATCCTTTCAAAATTAAAGCATAAGTCAAAATCATTAGCTTTTGCAAATTGTCAACTTCTGAATTGTTAACACGATGTAATGCGACTATTTTACAGTTCCATCCTGAGAAAGCTTTTCAGCTTTTTATATAACAACAGCGGAAACTTGGAAGTTTAGCAATACACTACACACCACCTTTCAAAACATAAGCACAATGTCAAGTCTTCAGCTTTACATAGTAATATATTTGCGTTCGACTGGTTTATTATGACTAGTTAATGACACTATTTTACAGTTTAGTAATTAGGCACACACACTTCCTCCATGTCCTTTCAAAATAAAAGCACCAATCCAAATCTTCTTTTGCTTTTGACTGGTTAATTATGATTAGTTAATGAGACTATTTTGCTGTTTATCGATTACCTGCGCATGGTTCCTCTAGTGCTCCAACATTTCTAAATTTAAAATTCAACTTCTTCCTCTGAAGCTACTGTCAGCTGTTTTAAATGCTTCCACAACTTTTTGTCACGGACCAGGGTGAGATAGCAAGGTGAAGGACCCAAACACACAGCACACAGTTCTCAGTTGTGGTGGTTTAATAAAACTCTTGGTCAGACGGGCAGAGGTCGGTACACGGAGGAGCAAGATGAAGGCAACTGGGATCAGGCAATGGTAGTCAGTCTCCAGGCAAGGTTCAATCACGAGTCAGTTCCAAACAGCACAGACATGGAGCAGGCAAAACCCGGTCAAAAACAAGATCCAGGTTTGATACACAAAAAGACTTACTTGGCTGAATGCTGGAGAGTAGACACAAAAACATGAACTGACACTCTGGCAGCGGGTGTGGTGAATACTGCAGTTTAAATACCGGACTGATTACTGTTTGACTGCAGCTGATGAATCATGTGACTGGAGATTGAAACAGGAGGGAACCAGACCAGACGAGGAACTAAACAGGAAGTTGACAAAATAAAACAGAAAACCAGACAACAATCCTGAGACTGTGACACTTTCAGCTATTCTTTAGCTTTTGGACTCTAAACATATTTTATCAAATTAACCTTTTTAATTTCAGCAAATTTTTTTCACCTTTCCTCAACTGCTTCTGTTTCTTCTGAAAATATTCAGCTCTGTTAAAACAACTCTTAAACTACTTGCTTTACAGTTTTTATTTGTTGCTTTAGGCTCTAACCATGTCAAAATGTTTGAATTATGCAGAAAAAAACTTATTTTGTCTTCAAACAATACAACTTGCAACCAAGTATATAAACACGTTAAATCAGTCATAACACAGTACACAGCAAAATACAAAACACTGATCTCAGTGTGAATCAGTGCATCACTGGTTGTCATTGGAGCCTCTTGCTCTTTGTTGCTTTTGTAGTTTATGTCAAATTGACCTTTTATAAAAACAATTGGATTCAGATGATGAAATACTTTGGTTTATTAAATCTATGACATTCATTTTTCAAACTGTGGCTGAAAACTGAAATACTGTAAATATTACAGAAAATACATGTAATCCAAACTACAGTTAAATCTATTGGAGGATGAGACACAGCCACTGTTAATACTCCATGACCTCCTTCATCCATGCTGGTAAAGAAAAACACAGACCAGACCTATTTTGTGGAGTGTGAAGCAGGTGCTAATAATTTTAAATTAGTGACCAATAAAAACTGTAATGTCCTCAGTGAAGGCTGGCATTCAAAAAAGTCAGATGCCTCAGCTTAACTGAACTGATTTCTTCTCTTGATGGCTGTCTGCCCCGTTTTTGCCGTTGCTGACTCATCAAAACAAAGTCTCAGGCTGGGCACTGAGATAAGCAGCGAAAGGGGAAAAACTGGGAGCTGGCGCTCACTCGATGTGAGCTGGCTCTGCTGATCCACTATAGGGCATCGGCTCTCAGAGCCGATTCTTTTCCTTATGACATATCACTTTTATGGTGAGTTAATACTGTTTTTTCTGACGCGGTTAGAGCCTTTTTGCTGGCTTTCTGCATCCTAAGCCAGTAAATAAAACATTTTTTTGTTTGTGATCACATGTCAGTGATATGTGTTTGTGCATGAAAAATCTTTTACCCAATATGTGAAATTTCAACACTAATATGTATTTGCAGGACTGAGTTTTCATACGTTCAACTATAGTCATGCAATGCTAACGCAGGGTTTTGAGCTGTGACTTTCCCAAGCAAACCTTGCTTTGCTGCATGTGACGAAAGCAACTGTGGGTTTGTTTTTTTCATGAACAAGCCAGACACAACTACATAAAAGCACACCTTAATACACACCTATGCTCTCAAAATACACAGAGATCAAAACATGCAGCATCTACAACAAACAACCAAACCCTAGAACCGTTTATAAATACGTCCTGAAGCTTATGCAGGTGCACTCAAGCTCAACAGCTCCCAGGTCATTTGGTCTTTTGCACAGGATTAGGACAGATGCCCCTCATGAAGACAATATACTATATATGAGGGTCACAATCAACTTGAGAGACAGACTCTGAAGACACATTGTCACGTGTGACAACTTTTTTACATCGTTCTGTTTGGCAGAAGAACCAGAAAACTGGTTCTGGTTGGCACATCTAGGAGAAAGAGGCCAGAGCTGACTCATCAGCACCTCCAGCAGCAACAGATGCACATTCTGTCATCTGTTTTGCCTTCACTAAAATTACCATGGTGGTATCCTGCAGTACACGAAGGAAGAATGTGCCTCTTTTGAGCACAAAGCATAGGGAACCATAACTTTGCAAAGTGGTAAAGAGAAAACCTGAACAATCCTGCGCTACAATATATGCTAAGGGGGTGTGGACAACCTAGACAAGGTTGTTGGCACCCTCAGTTGTCAAAGGAAAACCAGCCACTAGTGCTTACAATCTCCTGAATGTTTCTGCATACAATGCCTTCATCCAGGAAAAATCAACCCACCCCAATTGGCAATCCTCTAAATCAAAGAAGGGTGCCCCTGGAAAGCTGGGCCACATGCTGGTGACCCCAACAATTGCATAACTTAGCAAATAGCTAGCTGTATTGTGTTAGTGTAATGGAAAAATTGTACTTTAATGCTTTTGTGTTCATTTCTGACTCTGTATAGTGACCATGCATTCTGTACTTGTTGATTAGACCCAGAACTGAACATTCTCAGACAGACAATCTATCTCCCTCTCAAGGTAACCGATTGTTCATGGCCTGAGTTTGCCTTTTAACCCTGGGCTCTGGCTCCTTTCTGTCTGATGCCTCACCACACCCAAGGCTGTAGCCTTGTTTATTCCCTGTGTAATATGAACATCTTCACCCACAGTGTGATAAGGAGATTCCAACAGGTCCAGGGAAAAAGGTTAAAAGGCAGAAGCAACTTGAGGATCGTGGGCTCTTTGCATCACACCTCCGTGGTGTGTGCACTGATCTCCCCAGCTGGTTTTTGGTTTGTTGATGTGCACGATCAACATCCATGCTCTTTATTTGCTTTCCCCATTATTTTTATTTTATCCTTTCTTTATTATTTCAATAAATCGCACAAAAGGACAACTCTCTCATCTGCTTCTTTATGGAAAAATTTCCACCACAGAAATTGGCGTCTACGAACAGGATCCCGCTGCAGGTCGTCTGGACGGTGTGATCAGGGACGGCGGTCCTGAGGACTAGGGTCGCTCAGCCTCCAAACCTCTACAGCTGTTCTGAGTGGGAGGACTGCTCACCCGTCTGGATCGCCTCTGACGAGATCCAACGAACTCAAAATCCAACGAACACAAAATCCAACCTCTACTCGGCCCGGTGAGAGAGATTCCGTTTTGTTGCGACTTGTTGAAGAAAAAAAAAAAAAAAAAAAGAAACGGGTTTGAAATTGGTTTCAGTTATTCGGGGTTTACTTGGCTCTGATCATTTGGTTTAGGGAAAGTAAGGCAAATAACAATTAATTCTAAGCATCCCCTACTAGACTAAAACAAACAACGACAAAAGAAAAATATAACTAGGAGTAGAGATAATAATATTTCTAAAACGACTATTTGGCTGAAAACATCCAAAAATAATATATATTTTTTTAATTTTAAATTTAATATTCGGGTAAAATTAATTAGGTCAAAGTCTGCCCTGGTGGCCGAGACGGTGGTTGCTAAGGGTTGGCTCGTGGGACCGAGCTTGTTTTGTCTGTACTGAGGATACAGGCCAGTGTGCAGATCTGAGCGCAGTCCAAAGGGAGTGGACAAGAAATAAAAGACGGCTTCTGAAATACGGAGTGCGTTTGCAGGGGGAAGTGTTTTTGAGATACGAGGGACCCGGGTCTTAGAGGGGCCTGACGGTGAGGGAGCACTTCCGAGAACCCTGTCGCTGATCTGAGCGGTTCCCTTTCTACGGAGATGTCCGTGGAAGAGAAATTTCGAAAAAAGGTTCTGGCCGGAACACATAAAAATCTAAGGCAGGAAACCGCCGGGACTCTGAAAGATGGGTTCGGGGCGATCTAAGTCTCCACCACCAGACTGCAGCATTACAAAATTAATGAGACGTAAATATGGTGATGAGTGCGTGTCATGTCTTCACGACTGGACAAAACATTATGGGTTTAAAGAAGGTGGATCACTCAGTGTGAAGGACATACGCGCTTTAAAAGAAAAATTAGAAGAGAAGGAGAAACAGCTCCGTAAAAGTAGAACGATCAAAGTTAAAACTTTAGAAGAAATTGAATTAAACAACAGATGCCTTGAAATTTGGGTTAAAGAATCAGAACGCAGGGAAAGACTGAAATGCCAAAAAGAGAAATGCCAAAAGGAGGGAGAAAGGACAAGAGTGGTGACGTAGCTGGCAGAAAAGATAACAACTCTGTTGAAGCTTGCACACCGCTGTTGGAGAAAATATATTTTCATATATAATTAATCTCATTTATCTTTGGTGTTTATTCTATATCATTTAACCCATATAATCATTTATCCATTTCATTTATATTAATTTCATTTATGTATCATTTACCTTTTTTACATTTTCCATTTATGGTTTGCATTTGCTGTGCCTTATAACCCCATTGACAGGTGCACAGACTTCTAACCACAAGTTTTCAAGTATTGTCATATACGAAGAACAATTTTGTCACATTTGCCATTTGCTCTGTGCTCCTACGCAGGCGTAGGGGTTCAAAACCACAAGAGGGGTTGGAGGAGCACTGCTATGCCTAATGTGTGTGTTTCTGCATGTTCAGCGATGATGTGATGATGTGATGATGGAGGCGTGTACAAGCTTCAATAAAATGTTGTGCTTTGGAGAAGTTCGTTGGAGTTGGTTGGTCTCTGAGTGAAGCGCTTACAACGCTAAGATCTCAGGCGAACTCCCCTTGGCCAAGTAAAATCTCTGGTTGGCTCTCAGTGTGCTATATTGTTCTCATCTCTGTGTGTATCAGTGCTGTTGTGGTATTTTCAGACCCAACAACCGCCACTATACACACATACACACACACAACATGATAAGAAACAGAGCGCTCCCACTGTTTCTGCTTTGTATCCTTTTGCAGAGCTGAGCGCGATGAGGGTAAATCCAGATCTGGACTCCTTTCCCACCGTCAGCAGAAGAACCAAAGGAGAAGAAGCGTCGACCAACAACCAGAACAGGGTGGAAGCTCTGATACCACAGCAGCTGGAGGACACAGACCACAGCATGGACGCCTCACTGACCCCACAACGTCTGCAGCCATCACGTTCTGGGTTCATCAGATGAACCAGCTACTACAAGCCCTGCACCAGCATGAAAAGACTGTCTGAAGCTTCAGAGGCTGTGAAACTGTCTTACAAGCGTGTGTCTGACAGACACCTGCTTATGACAATCAGCAAAGGAAAACAAGGACAGAGCAACAGCAGAGAAGATGTGCTCTGACACAGACACTGGTTGAAACAACAGGAGAGGCTTCAGACGTGATCGGCCCAAAAGAGCTGCATCTGAGGATCCAGGAAAGGTCTTCATCGAGGAACAACTGTCCCATTGAAAGGCTTCACCCACTGGCGCTCACATGAGACTGATGGTTGGGGAAGGAGGAAGGTGATGGTTCCTTTTCACGTGACGTAAAAGACGGTACCGCAAACACACACACACATTCATACACGCAATGAAGAAACACGCTTACAGCTGATACACGCTCAAATTCATGTTCATGCTTATCTGCTTGCAATGAAGAATCGCTTTCTGCTCAAAAAAAATCCCACAGAGTGATTTTAAGATGATGACAAACAGCTAAATGACAACTGCTGCATGACTTTACAGTCTGATGGGTTTAAACTATTTCAATTTACAACAACTTCAGTAATAAAATCCTCCATGTTTCTAAAAAGATTTGTGCACAATATAGGTTTGTCTGGCCAGACTATAGGAAAACAAAAACAAAACCGGACCATAGGAAGACTGAAACTGACTGAAACAGACTATCAATGACTATTAAAGGGAAGACGACTATTAGAGAGAACAAATAATAATTACTGTACGTACCAGACAATAAAAGAAAAACTTACTGTGCCTCTGTCTTGCACAACATCAGACGGCAAGACACTCAAACATTCATTTTTGCTTTCAAACTTATGCCCAGTTAATTTATTAGGAAGAGATCTCATGTGTAGTTTAGGTATTTCACTGATTTCCACTCCGGAGGGAGTGCAGGTCACAACCACGGACAATGTGAATAATTATTCCTTTGTTTGTGTTAATTTCAGCTCAGAGCCGCTGCTCTACTCTTATCAGTGGCTGCTGAAGGGAGAGGCTGTAACTGAGGTCCTCATACAGGCTGCTCGACAGCTTGTTTCCTCACAGAATACGACCTTTAGAGACGCATCTGACCTGTCTTGTACAGCACGTGTCCACTGGTCCTGATGAGGAGTTTGAAAAATCATGGTTACGCACACATGCGGACAAACTGACCTCAACCTCTCTTTTTTGGGATGAACATAGGTCTGCGCTTGCGATTTCTCTCACTAACGAACAAGAGAGATTTGTTGATGCTTATTCTACAGATCCACATGTCCTTCTGTCAAAACATGACAGAGACAGATGGCAGGACTTGGGTCCTTTCGTGGACAGATGTCAACGGGAAGGAGACTGGCAAACGACTTCCGACCCGAATGTGATGTATTCACCTACTTTGCATGCTTACAAAAAACTTTTTCAGTCTAACTTTCATGCGCAGCGTACAGTGCACTTGGTACCACAACATTCCACACACACTCCACACCACGTGTTTTTGTCGGAGGACGCTCTGACGCAGTGTCCAGCCTTACAGGAAGTTCCAGCTTCCCTGTGGGCCACACACAAATATGATGTAGGTTTGATCAAAGGATGTGACCCAGTGGTCATCACGCCAAAATCTGACTACAGACCATGCAAACAGCAATACCCTTTAAAGAGAGAAGCAATTGAAGGCATAACACCGGTGTTTAACTCTCTGTTGAAAGCAGGAGTCATCGTCCCATGTGACAACTCTCCAGTGAGGACTCCACTCTTCCCAGTTAAGAAAATCAGAGACAAAGGACAGCCAACAGAATGGAGGTTTGTCCAGGATCTGCAAGCAGTAAATGCGGCGGTCCAACCACGCGCACCTACGGTACCGAACCCCTTCACCATTCTTTCTCAGGTTCCGCCCAAGGCTAAATTTTTTTCAGTAATTGATTTGGCCAATGCTTTTTTCAGCGTGCCCGTCCACAAAGACAGTCAATTCTGGTTTGCTTTTGAATTTAACGGAAAGTCATACACCTTTACCAGACTGTGCCAGGGGTATTCAGAAAGCCCTACCATCTACAATATGGCACTAAAAGACAGCCTGGATGATCTTGTCTTGTCCCCAGGCACCGCCCTGCTGCAGTACGTTGACGACTTGATGATCTGCAGTGAGGATCAGGAAACTTGCAAAGCAGACACGATCAAGCTGCTGAAACACCTGCATGCTGCAGGCCACAAAGCAAGTCTGTCTAAATTACAGTTTGTTCAGACTGAAGTTACCTTCCTAGGTCACATCATCACCGCTGAAGGAAAATCCATTTCACCTAAAAGAGCTGAAGCTATTCAGAACCTGCCTAAACCGTGCACATACAAACAGCTTATGTCCTTTTTAGGCATGTGCTCTTATTGCAGGAATTTCATTCCTAACTGCGCCGTCTTGGAGGCTCCGCTTAGAGCTCTGATGCAGACGTCTTCTGCATCCACGACCCGCCTCATGTGGACATCTGAGGCTGAACAGGCGGTTCACCGACCTCAAACTAGCTCTTCAGTCGGCTCCTACTTTGGGTCTGCCTGACCCTACGCGACCTTTCACCCAAACAGTGGATGAGAAATCAGGTTGTATGACCTCTGTCCTTCTACAGGATCACGGAGGGCGTCCACGCCCTGTAGCCTATTTCTCTGCTAAGCTTGACCCAGTCGCTGCTGGGCTCCCACGATGCCTCCGAGCAGTGGCTGCGGCAGAGACAGCTGTGTTGGCATCACGTGACATTGTTGGCTATTCTGATGTCACCCTGCTGGTTCCTCATGCCGTGTCTTTGATCCTTTTGGAACAAAAAACATCACATCTTTCTACAGCCCGATGGCTTAGATACAACACCATCCTACTGGAAATGCCAAACATCACTGTCAAAAGGTGCAATGTGCTTAACCCAGCCACTTTGTTTCCAGGCCCTGACGATGGTGAGCCTCACAACTGTGTTTCGGTCTTGAACCAGGTTTGCACTCCGCGCCCAGATCTATCGGAGGTGCCAATTCCTAACTGTGACCTCGTTCTCTTTGTTGATGGCTCTGCCTCTAGAGACCCTGCTTCGGGCCACTGTCAGGTTGGATATGCAGTCTGCATCTCTCATACTGTTTTACAGTCTGGCGCTTTACCAGGACATTACTCTGCTCAGGCTGCGGAGTTGATTGCACTGACCGAAGCCTGTAAATTGTCTGAAGGGAAGTCTGCTACTATCTACACAGACTCCAGATACGCTTTTGGCGTTACACATGACTTTGGTGCTCTGTGGAAACACAGAAAGTTTTTTAAATCTGATGGCAAACCTATCTTGCATCATGATAAGGTTGCTGATCTGCTCGACGCAATTCTGTTACCAGCTGCAATTGCTGTATGTAAGTGCCCTGCACACACTGGGGGCACTGATCCCATCTCTGCTGGAAACGCACGCGCTGATGCTGCTGCGAAGGCAGCTGCCCGACTTCCCCTTCCCTTTGTTCCCTGCCTCTTATCCTCCACCTCTACCCAACCTCCCTCTCCTCCCTCTGCTCTCCCTGATCTTCAGACGTTCTCTACCCCACAGGAACGCAAGCTCTGGCTGACGAATGGCGCCAAGAGTAGCCATGGCGTTTGGTACGGGCCCGACGGCAAACCTTGCCTACCTAAACACTTTTTCCCTCATTTCGCGAAGTTGACACATGGATTATACCATGTATCAAAGGGGGGAATGTTAGATGCTCTCACAAAACATTGGTACACTAAGGGATTTTCAATCTATGCGCAAAAATACTGTGAAGCATGTATGACATGCGCCCAACACAACCCAGGTAAGACGACTGCCAAACCACTGGCAGCTCATCCACCACCGGAACAGGCGTTTGACCATTTAATGCTGGACTTCATTGAACTAACGCCAGCAGAAGGTAAAAAGTATTGTTTAGTGATTGTTGATATGTGGTCAAAATGGGTGGAGGCCTTCCCAGCTAAACATGCTAACAGCCATGCAGTTACCAAAGCCTTGCTGACAGAAATAATTCCCAGATGGGGGATTCCATCTAAAATCAGCAGTGACAACGGCTCACACTTTGCAAACCAAGCCCTCGAGGAAGTGGGAAAGTTTCTGAACATCAACATCAGAAAGCACTGCTCTTACCACCCTCAAAGCGGAGGGGCGGTAGAGAGAGAGAATGGCACTTTGAAAAACAAACTGGCTAAATGCTGCTCAGAGACTGGTCTCAAGTGGACTCAGGCTCTTCCCATTGTGCTCTCATACATGAGAATGAGGAGAAGGATGAGAACAAACCTCAGCCCGTATGAGATCCTATCTGGTAGACCTCCTATGATGGGACTCCACCCTGAGACCGAGACTAGGATTTTATCACCTACTGAAATGTGCGAAGACGCAATGCTACAGTACTGTAAGAACTTATCCTCTGTTCTGTCCCAAATCTCCAAACAGGTGAAAGCGGCTCTGCCCAAACAGGCGACAGAACCACTGCACATCATTCAACCAGGAGACTGGGTGATCATTAAGGAGCTTCGCAGGAAGCACTGGAACTCAAAGCGGTGGCAAGGTCCCTTCCAAGTCCTTCTGACGACCAACACGGCTGTGAAGATCGCAGAAAGAGCGACTTGGATCCACTCCAGCCACTGCAGGAAGGTCCCGGATCCGATAGACGACCCTCCATCTCCATCTACACCACACAAGAAAACCACCACTGACGAAAAGAATTGAGAAGGACGACCCTCGCTGTGCTCACACACACACTGAGGCGAGGCTGCGTTGACCATACAGCTGAAGGTGTGAGCCAAGCGCCGCCTGAAGCTGCGCCGGTGAATCACACTATCAGACCATACATCTACACACGCGCTCCTGAGAAAACACACACACGAGCAGCCTTGAGTTGCCGACGCTGGACGACGTGTAGACTCTTCACATCACGGGAGTGACAGTGACAGACGACATTGGGAGGAAACCTGGAGGTGATAACGAATCCCAGGTGTCTCTGTGATCAGCTGATCACAACCTGAAGAACCCCAACGAACTGTCAAGGTGTCAACAAACAGGTTGTAAACAATCTAACGCTACTGTTCAACAGGAAGAAGAAGACATTGATTGTGACCCTGTTGTTTTTGATATGTTACTATAATATTTGCTCTAAATTATGTGATTGATTTACATGTATACCTCTCTGTGATTTCATCCACTATTCTTAAACAAAGCATTTTATGCTTCCACTTGATTCACACTTACACACAAATTTTTATCTTCCACTGACACAAAATGGCATTCACCAGACGAAACACGATAAAAATGATTGTCATATCAACCATTGCGGTGACATGTGTGACCCTCCCGTACTTCTGGAGAACTCGCACATTTGTTCACTATAGATCCAAACGCGACATTAAGGACCCTAAAGCCTGGCAGCTTGCCCAAAACTACGTAAATCAGAACCCCACAGGGAACTTATGGTTAGTGTACCTCAAGTACACTTCTAAAACCCTCACAAACAATTCATGTGTAGCATGTGCTGTCGCCAGACCCGATCTCATGGCTGTGCCCACTCCCTTTAACAGCAGTGAGTGTTACAACGAGCGACAACTGCACAATAAAGACACCGGGTGTAGATACACTGCGGACCCCAGCATTCCAAGATGTGATCCGTCTTGCAAAATGCGCGCCTTGCACAATCTGGGCAAGGGTATGGAGATGTACAGTCCCGTCACACATAAGAAAGTAGAGGTGGCCGACATCAAGGTAACGAAAAAGGAGCCCGCGGCTCCCTTGTATTACATGGTGTGTACCACGTGTCACTTTGAATGCTTCACCTCCAGCCTCGACGGAGGAATAGATGTAGGCCACTTTCCCAATTGTCACCTGACGTGGGACGTCTCCAACGCACACGGACTTAACCCTGAAGACCATGTGATCCGGTTTGCGATTCCAACTCACACCGATGCTGCCCCTTTACCCTCATATACATATGGGATCAATAATGTCTCACACGTTGCCCCATCCTCCACCGACTTAGTCCAGCAAAGGAAGCCCTTGTCCGACATGTGGTGGCTCTGTGGGGATCACCCCAGGGCCACCTTACCAACCAATTGGACCGGCACCTGTACTCAGGTAGTGTTCCTCACAGGGGGAATACACCTTTTGCCCTCAGCTCCACAGAAACACTCACGCACCAGGCGCAGGGCTCCAGGAGGTTCCTTGGATCCTGACCTTTACATAGATGCAATAGGCGTACCACGAGGAGTGCCGGAGGAGTTTAAGGCTTGCAACGAGCATGCAGCGGGGTGGACGAGTGCTATACCCTTTATGGGCCCCATAATAGAGGTTAACAAGAATTCGGCCTGGATCAACTACCTTTATTACAATCAACAGCGTTTCATCAACAAAACTGCGGGCGGTATGAGAGGCATGTCTGGGTAGCTGGCTCCTACGTCTCAGATGACTTGGCAGAATAGAATGGCCCTGGACATGTTGCAAGCGGAGAAAGGAGGTGTCTGCGTTATGTTTGGAGAAGCGTGCTATACTTTTATCCCCAACAACACTGATTCTAATGGTACTGTGACAAAGGCTATCGAGGGCCTTGAGAGTCTTAGAGACGAATGGGCTAGAAACTCCGGCGTAGATCCGTCCCCTTGGCGCTGGCTAGACCAAACTTTTGGAAAATGGAAATCAGTTTTTATGTCGGCAATAGTCTCGCTTATCATCTTCATGGCCGTGATCATGTTGCTTGGTTGTTGTGTTATTCCTCCAATTAGGGGTCTCATCATGCGCGCGATATCAGCGGCGCTTTCATACCAAATGACACAATGCACTACATTCAGGAATCCGGACACCGATTCACTCATTGATTCTGATGCTGACTCTGTAGAGGATGATGTTGACGTTGATAACGAGGACCACAAAGATGACTCCGATGATGATGGTAGTGACACAGAGACTGACGCCACAATAGTTTAAATCAACATATAACCCTCTTTCTATTTTTGCTTGACTGAACGTGATCTGATTGATTATAGGCTTATGTCCCTGTCTTTCCAAAGCTCATACACAAGGGTTATTCTAGTATAACTACACACAAAAACAGCTCATAATCTTTTATCCCTACGCCATTTACATTTTTATAAGCAATACATTTAACGAATCATTTTTAAAGAATGCTTTATTACTACAAAATGAATGCCACGATTGACAATTTTTATTCTTTTAATGTTTGATTAATGTGTAATCAAAAGGGGGGAAATGTAATGGAAAAATTGTACTTTAATGCTTTTGTGTTCATTTCTGACTCTGTATAGTGACCATGCATTCTGTACTTGTTGATTAGACCCAGAACTGAACATTCTCAGACAGACAATCTATCTCCCTCTCAAGGTGACCGATTGTTCATGGCCTGAGTCTGCCTTTTAACCCTGGGCTCTGGCTCATTTCTGTCTGATGCCTCACCAGACCCAAGGCTGTAGCCTTGTTTATTCCCTGTGTAATATGAACATCTTCACCCACAGTGTGATAAGGAGATTCCAACAGGTCCAGGGAAAAAGGTTAAAAGGCAGAAGCAACTTGAGGATCGTGGGCTCTTTGCATCACACCTCCATGGTGTGTGCACTGATCTCCCCAGCTGGTTTTTGGTTTGTTGATGTGCACGATCAACATCCATGCTTTTTATTTGCTTTCCCCATTATTTTTATTTTATCCTTTCTTTATTATTTCAATAAATCGCACAGAAGGACAACTCTCTCATCTGCTTCTTTATGGAAAAATTTCCACCACAGTTAGCTAACTGTAACCGGAACCCCCCACCCATTATACAGCCCTGTGGCTGTAGATAGTTTGTCTGCAAAGACCACTCTACTGTCGTTCGCACATCCTACTGCTCTCGAAACAACTGATAAATGCTCCTCATGTACATTGTGTAAACAAACTGGCATTTAAATTGTTAAATTAGTAAAAAAAATTAATTAATATTTTATACTCAATACAAGAACAGATTCCAGTCAACATATTTATGCAGTGAGAGTTGCAAAAAAACTAAAGAATTACAGAATTAAACTCACTGTGGCGATTTTTGTCCACAAACAACATGAAAGGGTAGAAAAAACTAACAAGCCAGAGGGTTAAACTGACAAGTATACAGAAAAATCCAAATATGTTAGGTGAGTGAGTTATGAGTTAACTAAATGCTTAGCCTCCCTACTCCGTGACAACTCAGAGAGACACCTTTTCTCACCCAGACTCTAAAACTCAAAAGTCAGTTGTGTTTTGTATTGTTTATCGTTGTCCTGCTCCATATTCAGAGTTCATAACTGAATTCTCTGAATTCAGTGCCTTGATTTCTGAGGAGTTATTTTTCCAGTGGGCGGGGTTTGCATGCACTGTTTGAGGTGTGTGAATCTGCGTCACGGATCTGAGATCAGCATTATGAGTGCTTTTTGAGGGTAGGGGCGAAGTTTCTTTGCACATGTCATGAATATTCAGTTTTACACATTTTAGACATTTACAGTACATGCTCCTTTTACATTCGACAGCCTAGAGCTACATAATTAACATATGCAAGTTAAAGTGCATTTTAATGCAGTTAATAGTGCATAAAGCACAACTAATTTTGTGCTTGAAATTTACTTTTCATACTTTTAAAATATAATTCAAGTGAACTTTCGGCGACTGAAAAGTGGGTCAATTTAGTCCCAAGAAGTATTACGTACTAAGTAAACTTATAAGGTCGATAAGGTGGGTATAAGGTACAGTAGAATTGTTATTCCAGGGGTAGAATTGTTGTTCCACTGTAATAAAATTACTATTGCAACAACACATCATCAGTAGGGTAAAACTAACCTGTCTCACAACGGTCTAAACACAGCTCACGTTCCCTATTAGTGGGTGAACAATCCAACGCTTGGTGAATTCTGCTTCACAATAATGAGACTTTGGAAATTAATTATTATGGAAAAATGAAAACCTAGACAACTTATGAAAAAAATATTTTGTTGCTGTTGATATTTTTCATACCTTTTTCCATGTTTTTTTTCCACCTTATCCAAATAGATTTACCCACTTATTGGATGTTCCTGGACATGATTTGACCTTTGGCTCATAAATCATTGGCTGGGGAAGTCTCAGTGACCCTAATTTCCCCTTTTGTAGGTGTCTCACAAAGCACAGCTGCACCGGTATCAGCAGGATAATGTGATTCCAGTCTGTTGTATATTCTATTGCTATGCAGACAATGGGGCAAGAAAATGAGGCTGTTTTCAAATTGCCATGCAGGTTGCCAGAGCTGTCTTCCTCTAGTCAGCAACATTTTCTAAATTGAGATTGAGTCAGCTGTGTTGTGCTCACATAGGCCATTAAGTAAAATAGGCTGTGGTACAGCGGAGGCCATCTATGCAGCCACAGTCTTGTGTTTTACTCATGATCCTAAAAGGTTATATGACTCTTGAAATTAATGGCAAATCTGTTGCAACTCTGAGAAACATTTCAGAAGAGTGAAACAGCTTTATTTGACATGCTGGATACTTGCAGTCTCTCTCCAGCACCTGGGAGAATAATTGAAACATGCTCTCTTATGATTACTTCATTGGCGCTATGCTCCTAGTAATCTGATGGTTAACCTTAGTATAGTTTGTGCGACTAGCAACAATCCTGGAACCGTTGAAAATTATTATTTTTTAATAGCCATTCTGGTCTTTTATCAACCCCAGAGTCGGCTGTGCTCCTAGTTTTCACCCATAAAAACAATGCAAATAGAGAGGACATCTGGGACAAAAACGTAAGAGAACAGATATGATTAACACAAACAAATGCCATAGTTTCTTTGGGTTGCACACAAATCAGGATAAAACAGGGAAAAGGTATAGTAAACACAATTCAACAGTGTAGTGTGATGAGCTCTCAGTGGATGATCAGGACATATTAAGTAAATGTGTCAAAAATAAACTGGAGGCTGGAGAATCAACCCTTCAATTGATCATTTAGTCTTCATTTGAATTTACTCCATACTCCAAGAATTATTACATCCGATTGAAACATCTGATTTGTTAGGGAACTAGGGATAAACAAGTAAAATAATTGTATTAATAACTGATACTGAACATTAGTGGTAAACTGCACTGCCTTTCTTGTCAAATATTTTGTTCAGTACAATATCCAGTTTATTAATGTAATTACTAATGAACTAATTAATGCTATGTGTTCACTCTTATCAGCATAAAACCATGTTGTCACGGAACGGCAGAGAGAGGACCCAAATGCACAGTGCTGACGCCGTAGACGGACGGTATGCGTAAAAGGGCTTTAATACAGAAATCGTAGTCACAAACAGTCCAGGTCATTCACGTATGGGCACAAGGATTGAGGCACAGAGGGAGCAGGCTTAATCAGGTCCAGTTAACAGGCAGGGTTCAGTAACAGAATAAACAGAGTACGGTATCGGTCAGGATCAGGCGAGAAACAGCGGTCGGGAACTCGGAACAGGGTCGAAGACGAGGTAAACTGAACAATGATTGCTGGAAGGTGACGACATGCGTGCGACGATCTGGCGGATAACTGTGGTGACTACTGGTGCTTAAATCCTTGTGGCTGATTACTGATCTGAGACAGGTGTGTGTAATGAGGACCGGGAGTAAAGCGGGAACTGCTGTGGTATGACTTACAAAATAAAACAGGAAACTGGAACCAAATCCTGACAAGGTAAAACAGAAAAGTCCTTTAAAATAAAACAAGAAACAAAAACCCAGATCGTGATACATGTTGGTGTTCTAATGCAGTGTCCAATCACCAATAGGTTTCCAGTAAATGTTAGTCTCTTGAAAGACATCTGAGGAGCATCTTTACCTATTTTTTCTCAAACTTTGTTCAACGCTTCTCAGACAAAAAACAGACAGAGCTCTGAGACTCACATGGGGAGGACATATTGCAAATGCCATAACAAACTGTATCACAGACTATATTAACTTCTACTGTGAAAACACTGTTCCCTCCAGGATGGTATGGTGGGTCACCACTGATATTAGCACTCCCCAACCCACAGTGAAGTCAAGTGACTTTTCTGGGACTTCCCACAGAAAAGTCAAGAGACTGTCACACTTCAGATAACATCCTGTGAACGGCTTCTATTGCTCCATAAACAGGGCCGTTATCTCCACGTCGAGAGGGAGTTCATGCTGAGCCACTTCAACAAATCCTGTCTTTTCTGTCACAGGCTGTGCTGTGGTCATCCAAACCTCCTCTTATGGAGACATGAAAATACACAGTAGCAACATTTCTTACTGTCCTGTACAATCTTACTGTTGTATCAGGATCAGACAGGAGCAGTTGCCTGCTTTGGCCACAGGCGGTACAACAGTTCGATCCCCTGCCTCGAGTCTTATGCAGTGCCAGGTGTAGAAAGTTGTTGCCAAAGCAATTAATTTTATGTTGCGTGTCCTCCCGCCACCCACCCTGCTCAAGGAGTGACCAGTCTTTTGTTTTTGTCTTTAGTCTGTTTCTCTCACCTCTATGTTCCTGCTTTGGACTACGATAGTGACGGGAAGTTACGTTCTTTCAACTGACTCGGATCATTAAGTCTCGACCAGTCGTTCATTTCCAGCAGGTGTCGCTGTGAGCGTTGTAACAATGGTCGCGGTTATATCAAGCATAGGAAAAATATGCTTTCCTCTACAATTATAAGTAATATTCAAATAATCTGCAAATATTGCTGTAGTACCTTGCTTTAAATGTGCAGTTGCCTGCCCATGCATACTCTATAAGAGGATTTTATTTACAGGATCAGCTGTCACTATCATTGTGGTGAGTGAACTCTGCTGCTCACTCGAGACGTGGAACGCCGTGCAAAAAACAACCAAAAAAAAAGATGGCTTGCTCGCAGATAGTGAGTTTATTCAGTCCAAAAGTATAGTGCAGAAAAGAATCAGGTGCAGTATTTACAGTTGCTCCAAAAACCCCGCGGGTGCAACAGAAAAAAAAAAGGAAAAACAGAATGATAAGGACAACTATGGATGTGGAAGTCAACCTGAAAAAAAACTGCTCAAATAAAAGGAATGTCTCTTCTCTTCTCTTCTCTTCTCTTCTCTTCTCTTCTCTTCTCTTCTCTTCTCTTCTCTTCTCTTCTCTTCTCTTCTCTTCTCTTCTCTTCTCTTCGTCAACACTCTCTCACCAACCAACTCGCTCTCCGTCCAGTCCACTCTCCCCCACAAGGGAGTTTGGCCACTCTTCTTAAAGGCCTGGCCCCGCCCCCTTCAACTGGGTGGAACCATTCTCCAGAACGTTCTGGAAACTAAACATTTATAATCCCAATATTCACCTTTAAACAAGTATAAATCAATCACCCATATTCCCACAATAATTCTCAGATTCATAACACAAGAATACCCCACAAATAATGACTAGGACCAAATAATAACAACAAACAAAAGTGGTTTCGTCGGACCCGCGCCTTGCGCCGAGGCGACACTGCAATGACGTCAAAAGTGAGCGTCGCCCAGCTGTCCGGTTTTGCCGGCGCGACTCGGGAGTCCGACTACTCCCGACACGTAAGTACTGACACAAGAAACCAAAACCAACAATAGTGACAAGTGTATGTGGTTAGTCTAACGGCGTAACAAGATGTAATGGTGGTGAAATGTCCAAATGGCCGCACGATTGCGTGTGCACCCGCTCTCTGCGGCCAATCAGCTGGTGCGTGTGTGTGTGTTTGTGTGTGCGCACAGTCCGGGGCTGCTCAGTGGGAAACAAACCGGCGGTTTGTCACACCACCTTCCCCCTCTCCTAGCAGAGTGCCTGTCGGGTTCCTTGACAGGTAGTCTGCTACCACATTCAGGCGTCCAGGTCTGTGCCGAATTTTAAAGTTGAACGGCTGCAACGACAGGTACCATCTCATGACCCTGGCATTGTGGTACTTTGTGGAATGCAGCCAAGTCAACGCTCTGTGGTCCGTTTCAAGGTCGAATGTCCTTCCCAAGAGGTAGTACCTCAAGCTTTCCAAGGCCCACTTGATGGCCAGGCACTCCTTCTCTACCGCTGAATAGCGGGTCTCTCTCTGTAATAGCTTGCGACTGAGGTAAGCTATCGGTTTTTCTTCTCCCTTGGGCCCCTGGACCAACACGGCTCCTAGACCCACCGCTGACGCGTCTACTTGGACCAGGAAACCTTGGGAGAAGTCCGGGCTCTGCAACACTGGCCTGGAGCACATCTTCTCCTTCAGGGCCCTAAATGCTGCCTCGCAGTTCTCAGTCCACCGAATGGGGTTTGGTACCCCCTTACCCAGCAGATCTGTTAGGGGTGCTGCTATGGAGGCGAAGTCCGGGATGAACCTCCGGTACCATCCCACCAGGCCCAGAAATGACCTCACCTCCTTCTTGGTCTTCGGCCTTGGGCTCTGGCAGATGGATTCCACCTTATTGACCTGGGGTCGTAGCTGTCCATTGCCCAGATGGTACCCCAGGTATTGTGCCTCCTGTTTTGCCCATTCACATTTCCCCATGTTTAGGGTCAGGCCAGCCTCAGCAATCTTCTGCAGCACTTGTTGCAGGTGGGACAGATGCTCCTCCTATGAGCTACTGTGGACAACAACGTCGTCCAGATAGGCAGCGGCCCACTCCTCACATCCTTGTAGGACCCTGTCCATCAGCCTCTGGAACGTGGCTGGGGCCCCGTGCAGCCCAAACGGTAGGACCGTGAATTGGTAAAGGCCCACCGGAGTCCTGAAAGCTGTGTAAGGCCTTGATGCTGTATCCAAGGGAACCTGCCAGTAGCCCTTGCAGAGGTCCAAGGTAGTTATAAATTTTGCCTTTCCCACTCTTTCCAAGAGGTCATCTACCCGTGGCATTGGGTAGGCGTCAAACTGGGATTGGGCGTTGAGCTTCCGAAAGTCGATGCAGACACGGATAGACCCGTCCTTCTTCGGGACAATCACCACTGGGCTGCACCACTCGCTTGTAGATGGCTCAATCACTCCCAGCTCCTTCATCATCTTAATTTCTTCCTTCAATGGATCCACCAAACGTTCCGGTACCCGGTACGGCCTCTGCCTGGCCGGCGTGTTATCTGTGAGGTGGATGGCATGGTGGATCAGCGCTGTTCGCCCCGGCCTCTGACGAAGCAACGCTGGAAACTGGTCTAATAGACCCTGCAACTCCTGGCGCTTGATGTCGTCTAGGTGATTCAAATCCAACACAGACGTCTTCCTTTCCGCACCTTCCACACCGTCCTCTTCCTCTTCACCCGTCACCTTCCGTACCAGCATGGCTGACACAGGTTTCTTCTCCGGTGACTCCTTCCACTCCTTCAAAAGATTGACATGATAGGTCTGCTTTGCCTTTCCCTTGTCTGGGTGATGGACCTCGTATGTTACTGGCCCCATCTTGCGTACCACGGTATATGGGCCTTGCCATTTTGCCAGAAGTTTGCTCGTTGAGGTAGGTAGCAAAAGTAGCACTCTCTGGCCTGGTTGGTATTGCCGTAGTCGTGCATGCTGATCATACCACCGCTTCTGGGATCGTTGTGTCGCCTGCAGGTTCTCCCTTGCCTGGTCTCTGTACTGCTCGAGTCGCACCCTCCTCAGGTTTGGCACCGGGAATCACCGACTCTGCACTCCCGTCCGACTTCCAGTCCTCATCATCCTGCATCACAGCTGTCACCTTCCCCTGCGACCGCAGCCTAGGTCCAGGTTTTCTGCCTTTCGGTGCTGTCTTGCGAGTAGCCATCCCACTTCTGACACCAACTGTGGTGAGTGAGCTCTGCTGCTCACTCGAGACGTGGAACGCCGTGCAAAAAACAACCAAAAAAAAAGATGGCTTGCTCGCAGATAGTGAGTTTATTCAGTCCAAAAGTATAGTGCAGAAAAGAATCAGGTGCAGTATTTACAGTTGCTCCAAAAACCCCGCGGGTGCAACAGACAAAAAAACAGAAAAACAGAATGATAAGGACAACTATGGATGTGGAAGTCAACCTGAAAAAAAACTGCTCAAATAAAAGGAATGTCTCTTCTCTTCTCTTCTCTTCTCTTCTCTTCTCTTCTCTTTCTCTTCTCTTCTCTTCTCTTCTCTTCTCTTCTCTTCTCTTCGTCAACACTCTCTCACCAACCAACTCGCTCTCCGTCCAGTCCACTCTCCCCCACAAGGGAGTTTGGCCACTCTTCTTAAAGGCCTGGCCCCGCCCCCTTCAACTGGGTGGAACCATTCTCCAGAACGTTCTGGAAACTAAACATTTATAATCCCAATATTCACCTTTAAACAAGTATAAATCAATCACCCATATTCCCACAATAATTCTCAGATTCATAACACAAGAATACCCCACAAATAATGACTAGGACCAAATAATAACAACAAACAAAAGTGGTTTCGTCGGACCCGAGCCTCGCGCCGAGGCGACACTGCAATGACGTCAAAAGTGAGCGTCGCCCAGCTGTCCGGTTTTGCCGGCGCGACTCGGGAGTCCGACTACTCCCGACACGTAAGTACTGACACAAGAAACCAAAACCAACAAAAGTGACAAGTAGTGATGGGTAGATGAGGCGTCATGAAACGTTTCGATACATTGCAAAACTGTATTGATACTGTGCCGATACTGTGTCACTGTATACTGACACCTGCTGGACATTAAAACTCTCTACAGGCAGCCTAGTTGACGGACTCATCTAACACTGATTTTGTGACTTAATATATACAATAATATAATTTAAGCCATTGTATGTTATATAGTATTATTTCATATCTTCATTTACATTTAAAATTTATATTTTTAGATACAGTCGATAAAGTGTATCATAACGTAAAAATCTAAGTGAACATGTTGTGAATGAAGATGCCTTTTTTTTTTTGTTTTTTTTTTAAACAAATTTGGTCTCTCTGCCCACTGCAATGAGGAGATCTTGCCAAAGGTTATCTAGAAACAACACACTGCCATTTTAGTACACCATTTCCAAACAACAAGAAACAAATAATGCTGAATAACATGCCTAAAGAGGGTGCAGACAGCTGCTGTTCTGACTGCAGTCTACTGACGGCCTCATTGCACTTGGAGGAACTGCGGAGTGATTTAAATCTGGGGTCTAGAAGTGTTGCTGGGGTCAACACACTGAGGTGGTTTTGCTTAAATAGGAAAGTTCTGTCGAACAAATACAAACTTTAACCTGCATAAAACAATATGATTAGTAAAGAGTCACTTTGGAAATTAATCTGAATTCAGATAGATCAAGTGAAAACTTTTTAAAATTAATTAATTATTTTAATAATACACTTTCACTTTATCATAAAATTAAATCAAAAAAGAAACCTTATTTTCCGATATGAGATATATTATAGATGAATTTGACGATGAACGGCAAACGCTCAGGGATTCCATTCGGCAGATGCATCCCGACACATGCGCTTCCTTATAAACACAGTCTGGCGCGTCAGACGGTGACTGATACAGGAACTGTATCGGTCACGTGCTTTCCCGACGCGATACGCGCACCGACACAGTGTTTCGCTCTAAGAGCTCGACGCAGGCGCCGACGCATCGGTGTTGCCGGACCCATCACTAGTGACAAGTGTATGCGGTTAGTCTAACGGCGTAACAAGATGTAATGGTGGTGAAATGTCCAAATGGCCGCACGATTGCGTGTGCACCCGCTCTCTGCGGCCAATCAGCTGGTGCGTGTGTGTGTGTTTGTGTGTGCGCACAGTCCGGGGCTGCTCAGTGGAAAACAAACCGGCGGTTTGTCACAATCATGTATCAGATATTACCTAGCTGGGCCTCTGCCAGAACCAAACATCCCAGACTCCCCTTTGGTTCATCTACACCATCTGCAATACTCGCTGTTTCCTGTCATCACCTCACTGATGTCCTCAAACCTACCAGTCTCACTCTCCAACTCGGTCCTTCCCTGTCCTCTTGCACTGAGTTATTTAGATATAGTCCATTGTCTCAAGTATCCATATAAAGTGATTTATTTATTTATTCCCATGTTTATTCACCCTCTCTGACTTCCTAGTTTCACGCCTGAAGCAAGCACTGACGTCTACATATATTTCCAGTCACATTATTTGAAGAAACTTGAGGACTAAACCGTTTTTTTTGTAGTCAATTCTTTGAGGGTTCTGACATAGTCACCTTATATGTCTGTGTCTCCAATTCATGACATATTCAGATTTTTGTACTTTAGGATAGGATAGGCAGCAGCAGCAGCAGCATAATGGCCAAAGAGAAAAGTGAATCACCAGCAATAAAAAAAAGGTACAAAAGGAAATCAACAGTTATAATAGTGCAGGAAAAAAAACAACAGTAAACAACAGTAATACCAGTAAAAACACCAACAATAAAAACAGGAGTACAGAAGAACAACAGTAATACTAGTAATACTTGTGTCAAGAATACATGTGCATACATCAGTAATACATTATGCAAGAATAAGGTATTAATAGTTTCTCTGTTTACCCTCCATATTCTCTGCACACATGCAACCATTATCGTGTAGATAGGGGAGACCCAAGACACTGCACAACAACAGATTGTGACAATTGTGTATCACTGCATTGCTATCTTGTACATTATGATGGCTGAACCTAACCTGGTTCAGCGTGAGGCAGAAGGGGATCGGCGGTGGCTGGTCTGGAGATGTAAGTTGTGGGCCCTGTGTTGCGATCTGAAGACAGGGCGTGGTCCTGGGGTGTGAACAGCTACAGCTGGGAGGAGAGGGCTGGACTGGAGAGGTGTGAGGAGGGGCCCGTGGGGTTGAAAACTAGGGGCTGGGCAGAATAAAAACTATTGAAAAACAGGTTTAATTCATTTGCCCAGGTTTGGTCACCTGTGACCTGGCAGACATTCCCAACCTCACCGTGGGCTGAGATGTGTTTCAGTCCTCTCCAAGCATCATGAACGTTGTTCTACTCCAGGCGATGCTCCAGCTTCTTCCTGTAGCCCAGGGCTGATTGTTGGAAAAACACAGCACTGTCTTGGCACAGTGTTTTCTACACAGAAATGTATATAATCTATGATGCAGTGTGTGATGCTGTCAATGTCCTCCTCATGTGGACTGCAGAGAACGTCCCAGGCTGTGGTCCTGAAACAGTCCTAAACTTTTGCCTCCTCAATCCAGATCTTCTGTTTTAACCTGTGGTGTCTGCTGTTTCACCACCGGAGTGTAAGCAGGGGAGAGATGAATCAGGTTGTGATCAGAGCATCCCAAAGGGATACTGGGTGAAGTTGGACAGGTTGGCGGAGAGGGGGGTGCAGGCATGGTTAAAGTGCCCAGAGATTAGAATCAGGGCGTTCGGTTGCAGCTTCAGCAGCTGGGACACGGTGCTGTGTATGTGCTCACACGCGCCAGTTGCTTTGGCCGACGGAGGGGAGGTAGGCGGTGACTACCAGCACCTGAGAGAATAATTGAAACATGCTGAATCACTTTCAAGGCAGTGACTAACAGTTTCTACAAAAGAATACTTACTGTAAAACAAATCTATAAATTTTTATAGGAGCTTTAGGTCAGGGAAACAAAAATGGAACAAGGACAATAGACACGGGTCAAGGCACATGGTAGACAACACACTAGCAAAAGCATAATGCACAAAAGTTAGTGTAAGCCGGGTCGAATTAGAAAAAAATCCGTCAGAGCACCTCGAACTGTAACAATGACCTGATGATCGACACATAGCGGTAATATCAGCCATAACATCATAAGGCACTGGGCAAGAAGTTGGACAGCTGCCTGGCCTATACTATCCAATCCAATCAGCTTTCCATCCTGTGGATTTGAGTGAAAGTGTCCTTCAAATATCCAGTACTGCCTTTTGATTCTAACTGAGTTAGACATGTTGGCTCAGTTAGAGCAAGTATTGTGATTTTTCACCAAATCATTGTTATATGCTGCAGGATTGGTTGTTCTCATCAGTTGCGTATATAGCTAACAGATACAAAGGGAGTATCCTTACGCAGTTTAGTGTGCTAAATAGGGTATTGCTACTGTCTTCCTGTTTATTTTCAGCTTGAAGGATTTGACAGATTGCTTACTTTACATGACACTTTCAGAGCCGCGGGGGTAGTTCACGTCTTGTCTTACAGAGCTGTCACTTTACAGCAAAGGCACTCACTGTCAGAGATACCTCTCTTCCAGCTGCACCAGGGCTTTGCGACAAAAATCTAAAACACAAGATTTGGAAATTATATATTCTGATCCTCTTTTAGGATTAGATGAGAACATGCTGATTAGGTACCGCTGTTCTTTAATGAAAGACTGACATCATGGAGCAGGACATGAAGGAATAAGTTGCTATTAGTCTTGGAGATGAACAGCAAAATTATACTTTAAAGTAAAATAAAGTTCAGAATTTATGATTTACAATCTTGTTTTGATCGACAATTGATAATTTGTGATTTGTTGGATTTTATATATACACAATAGCTGCATTTTTTTGCCAGGCCTTGAGATGACATTTGCTATGACTTGGTGCTTTATAAACAAACTGAATGAAATTTATGTTCTTATTTTCATTACTTGGGCAGCAACACTGGCGTCTGATGTGATTATTCTCAATTACTCTTGTGTGTTTTCATGTGTGTGGGAAGGTTTTACAGTCTAAAAATAAATTAAATCTAACTCAAACTTGCCGAATCTCTAAAATGAAGCATTGACATGTCTGTGGTTGGATGTCTACATCTTACACTGAGACAGTGACAGCCACAGAGACAGTCGGCTTCTAACAAACCACCTACACATTCCATCATACCCACAAGCATTCTACATGCACACACCCAAACCACCCCAAAATGTATAAAGAATAATAAAGTAGGTCATTGCATAGTATTTCTCATTTGATAAATTATATATTCATCCAGCTGTACTCGTTATTGTTCACTAATTGCCTAACAGGATAGATCACAGGTCCCCTGCAGTTACAGTTTGGAGTGAGTCTCAAATGATCAAGATGCTGTATGTGACCTATTTCTCCATCTTCGTTGTGAACATCATCCTGCAGTCTCCCACCAGTAATGAAATTCAGCAGGAGAGACAATTTGCAGCAGACTTATCCCTTGAAGGCACAGCCACTGCCACTTAATCTTTATTGTTTTAGCCCAGAATTGAGCCCCATTGTTCAAGAGCTCATAGCATGGTTGTTAAATAAGTTCAGGTGTGTTCTGGGAGTGTGCTTGCCCCTTTGTTGGTTATTGTCTGGCATTACCTGAAAAATTGAAAAATACAAGTTTAAAAATACAAGAATTTTAATTCCTGCTGATGACTCCAATGGCTTTATGCTGTGTTCTTCAAAAGAACCAATCTACCCTATTCCCTTTATGTCTCTGCCCAATGAGAAATGTCAGCTTCGTCTCAACTTGTTTCTTTGCTAAAGCACAAGCATTGCCTGTTCTCCAAACATGGCTGTGGTCTGGTCTACAGTTTGCAAAACAGTAGGCTTAAAATATCTGCTACAGTACAAAACAGAAGCCTACCTCCCTGTGATCAATGCAAATCAACAGTATGGCCCTGACATGTGCCTGCAGTTACAAAACACATTAATAGAGATCATCATGAACACCAACATTGTGATATACACAATATAAAGCATTAAATAACAATTTTGGACAACAATGGCATAAAATGACTGCAGATGAGTGGGAATTATTGTAGAACCCCCAGCACCTGCAGGGATATTCAGAGATGATGAATATTTTATGTGTCCATAAGGGATTAGACACGATGGCTGTTTAGATTGTAAGACTTGTTCAATGTTTCAGCAACATTCAGCTACTCTTTGATCTCTTAAATACAAAACATCTTAACTGTAACACACACACACACACACACACACACACACACACTACAACCAGGATTAGCCGGATCTGAATAGCTGCAGAGAGCAGATGCACGTGTTATTGTGTTGGCATTTGGACATTCCACTACCATCCACCACTTCCCGTCGCTACACTCTGAACTACTCACACACACAATAGGCGTCGTTAGTTTTGTTTAATTGTTTTTTGTTGTTGTTTAATTACTTACGTATTGGGAGTAGTCGTACTTCCGTGTCGCGCCGGCAAAACCTGACAGCTGGGCGATATGGAGTCAAATTAGGGTCAGATTAGATTTGTACGTGCGTAAACTGATCTGTGATTGTGCAAACTGATCTGTGCGTGCATAAACAAATGTGTGTGCGTAGCCAGATCCGTGCGTGTGTAACCAATTGGCTGCGTGTGTAATCAGAACTGTGGGTACCTAAACCAATCTGTGCTTGCGAAAACTGATCTGTGCGTGCGGAAACCGATCTGTGCGTGCGGAAACTGATTTGTACTTGTTCTGTGTGGGCAGCTTGGGTCACAACACCTGCCCTCTTGAACTGAAGGTCTGTGGGCTCCCTGGCTGCTAGGATTCTTTCCTCTGCTTTACGTCTGCCTTACCCTTTGGGTGAATAATGTTAAGCTACAGCTTTACTAACCTTGTAGTGGGACACTCAACACCTTAGCTGATAAACAGGCTTTCTAAACCTAGCTGCAAGTATTACTATCACTACCAATATCAATAATGTTTGAATATGGAAATTGTTATGTTGTATGTCATTGCTATTATTAAGTATTATGTGATTATATATAACAATGCATATGTATATGATATAAGTATATGCTTGTATGAGTATGTGCACAATAATTAACACTTTTATTACTGTAGTATTAATATTAATTTAAAAGGTAAAGCACAGTACAGCAGTTGTTTAGTTATGAATGTGTTAGCCTAAGATACATCCTTGCTCATTTATTTTGCACCACTGTGTCCTTAACTGATTTGCTTTGTTTCAGCAGCCGGTTGCACCTACACACCCCTCCTGCACACACTCCCCAAAGCAAAAACTCAACCTGTCCACCAACACAGTGACATCACACATATTTAGGATGGACTAAATAAAACATTAAATAAACCATAAATCAAGAAGAGGATATATATTTCTTATATACCCCTCTTGTTAAAGCAAAGCTGTCCATCACAATACGCCATTCAGCCTAATACATGCTGCTTGTTGAACTGCTAGACAGAACAAAAAAAAAAAACACACCTGGAATACTCCACCATAAACTGACCCAGCTCATCGTCCTTGATTCCATGTGTCAATGGATCAGGAGCTTCCTGACCAACAGGAGACAGCAGGTGAGGCTGGGTAGCATCACATTCGGCACCCACACCATCAGCACTGGCGCACCGCAGAAGGTGTCCTGTACACTAATGACTGCACCTCAGGGAACCCCTGACGTATGCAGACGACATGACCGTCGTTGGACTCATCCAGGATGGAGATAAGTCTGCATACAGACAGGAGGTGGAGCAGCTGGTCCAGTGGTGCAGGCAGAACCAGCTGGAGCTCAACACGCTCAAGACTGTGGAGATGACAGTGAACTTTAGGAAGAACCGCCTGCCCACCCACCATCCACAACAACACAGTGTCTACCGTGGACCTATTCAGGTTCCTAGTGTCCACCATCTCACAGGACCTGAAGTGGGCCCCCACATAGACACTGCCTGCAAATAGGCCCAGCAGAGGTTGTACTTTCTGAGACAGCTCAGGAAGTTCAATCTGCCCCAGGAGCTGCTGACCATCTTCTGCACGGCCATCATCCAGTCTGTCCTCTGAATCTCCATCACTGTGTAGTTCAGCTGCCAAGCAGGACAGACACAGACTGCAGCGGGTGGTCTGGTCAGCAGAAAAGATAATCAAGACTGAGCTTCCTTCTATTGAGCATCTGTACCGGGTCAGACTCAGAAACGGGCAGCAAGCATCACTGACCCCACACACCCTGCACGAAAACTGTACAAACTTCTCCCCTCTGGTAGACAGAGCAATGGCCACCAGAACCACCAGACAGAGTCAGCTTCTTCCCCCAGGCTGTTTCTGAGCTGTACCCTCCGGTCACACAAGAAAATGGCTCAATGACTCTTATAGACATAAACATAAATGTGCAATAACCACTGTTGAATGTGACATAGCGAGCCGCAGTTTGTTTGTTCATTTATTGTGTAAATAAATATAATTTAAATTGTAAGTAATCTGTTTTTTGCCACAAGAGGAAACAAAGACGAAGTCAGACCCCATATAATTCCTTAGTTGTCCTGTGCAAACTTAGTGATTAAAGCTGATTCTGAGTCCTACACCTACATTATTACTGAGGGCCAGAGACCTTCAGCAGTTTCTTAGCTGCCCCCTCCCCTCCCCAAGGAGAAGCAGGGAACAGCAGGAGAGGCACCCCAGGGCCATACAGCCCAGCTTGAATGTGAGTGTGTGGAACTAGAGTGCATTAAAAACGGCGGTGATTTCCAGGAGCATGACTGCTGGCTAACGACGTGTCTCCTGGACAGCATCACCCGACCTTAGATCTCTATTGTGTAGTAAAACTGGGTGGTGATCAACTCCACCAGGGCTGGTGGGTAAGGCCACAACTGGCTGCCACCTCCAGTCCAGTCCCCCTGCCCTAAATCTACGTGTATGTGCTTCAGTATGAGGAACCCTGGAAGACTGCCAATTCTCCAAGGAGTCCAGCAGACAGAACCACCTAAGAAAAGGCCCTATCCACTGGTCCCCCAGAGAGGCAGCCTCCAGAGTCCTGGATGAGTGTATGCAGTTGTAGTAGTTCAAAGTGACCACATTTTTCACTGCAGTACGGTTGCGTCGCCACAACGCAACAGGTGCATCGCTGACTAAAGATTTTTAATCCTGCAGTGAGCTGAAAGAAATCACAATAATAGTCTAATTTCAACCACCAGGAGGCACAGAGTTATTAAGAAACCTCCAATGCAATGCAGCATAACTGAGGTCTGACTGTTCACTTCTACCAGTACATACATATAACATACATATATTAAACCAAACCTATCATGAAGTATCTGTTGTATGGTGATTATTAAGCAAACAATTTCATGTTTATTGTATCAATAAAAGTAGAGTAGTTTATTTTTTAATACTTTAGATTATTATGCGTCTTTGCTCTCTGTCTTCTCAGATGGCCCACAGGTTAAGCTGAGTTATTGTTGTCTTGACAGCATAATTATAACTAAAAAGATACAGACATCGCATTGCCTGCCTTTTAATCTGGGAGTGAACTGCAACATTATAAACCTATGAATGAAAGTATAATAAAACAGTAAATCGCAGTATTTTTAAAAATTGTTTTGTGGCAAAATGATAATAATGAGATATCAATGCTGTTTTTCCAGTAATTTAAATTAAAGCATTGGTTCCTCTGGGATTCAGACCCAGCATGAATGTTTCCTAGCATCTTCTCCTTAACCACTACACTACCCAGGAACAGTTGCTCAACATGAGCCTATATAATAGTATGAACAACAGCGTTTTTGGAGAGTGTAAGCAGTCACCATCTACAGGTCAACAGGGCGTAGCACACACTCTTGGAACGTTAGAAATTAGGTGTTACCGTGGCACACATGAAAACAAATCACAGTAGAGGCTGACACTTTTAAGTGCCCCGGTCAAATATTAGATATTAGTTTTAACCGACGGTGGTTACGCTTGAAGAACATCATTCCCTCTATTGACATGCAGCCAACAAGGTTTGTGTTTGTTTTGTTCATATTTCACTTTGGTAGAATGTTTATGTAGTACATGCTATGTGTTTAAGATAATGTCTGTTTTATGTTAGTTTTCACAGTAATGGAATCTAAGCGAAGTCTACAATAAACAGCAGTATAAGGAAGCCACTGTTTGCCTGGAGGGAATCATACTGTGTGTTTATGCAAGCATGCACAAAACATGTCATGGGTTTTCATACAGAAAAGGTATTGCATTGTACCACTAAAGTCAGTAGAATTTATCATCTGTGGACTACTCAGTGACCCATAAGAGCAGATTAAAATTATTCAGTCATTATTCAGTCAGTTATTGGCAGTCCTTTTTATTGTACGTTTTGTTGGAATTACCAAAAAAGGAAGATATTTCTGACATAAATATTGCAAATTATAATAATTTATAAGTAGAATAACATAAGAGAGAAATATGAATTTTTATTTTCACTAGAGCCATTACTAGTTCAAATTTAAAAATGTTTATTTGCTTATTAAACAAATAAACTTAGTGATAACTGTAACTTGTGTTTGCACCCTTTCATTCCAATTTTATTTAAATTTATTGATGCTTTATTAATGTCCATTCATACTTTTTGTTTATTTGATTAATATTTTGTGATACTGATATGTTTGTTATAGTTTTATGTGTATAAATTATGGTGTCATCAGAAACTAATATCAATTTTAATATATTAGATACCTTTTTGTATAAATAAATAACGTAAGGACTCCATGAACAATATCCTTTAAATAAGATCTAGCGTAAAAGTTTGAGTGAACCAAAGTTGTCAGCACAATCTTCCATTCCATTACTGACATTACATAAATCAATAATAAACCATGGCGATGTATTATTATTATTGTCGTGTAGGCAATTTTGTGAATTAAAATAATAGCAATAATAGTAATATTAGAAAATTATACATTATCAGAGATACCTGAAACAGCAGGGTATAAAAACTTAAATCTAAAAAGTAATTCCTTCTAAGCTATTAAACATGGCTATAGAGCTATACAAAGCTACCTAAACAAACTTGAGTGTACTGCAGATGAAACTTTGTAGATAATAGGCTGCTGGATTTGCTTGCAATTGTCAAGAAGGGTCAACATGTTGAAAACCCAGTTAGTTTGCCTGTTACAAGCTGATTAATTAAAAGCATATTTCTAAATCCCAGAGACTATGTTGTGTTCGGTCAATAGGACTATTTTAGAGAGTTTGAAGGAAAAGGTCTTAAATTGTCAACGTGTCCTTGTCGCAGCCACAGAAGGATTAAGCAAGGGGATCAGGGAGCGTGTCTGTGCATGAATCAAAGCCTTGTTCAAATACTAATGCACTGTTCTGGTTTCAAATGAGACACGAAAAACCAACTACTTTGATAATATAATACACTTTTGTAATTTAAGGACCTTGTAGAAAACTCTGCGTCTCTAGGCAATAGCTAATGCAAATGGAATATCATGCTTAAAATTACAACTACAGACTACTTTATCTAAATGAAAGATTGTGATGATTCAGATAAGTCTGCTTCTAGAAATGTACAATGCAGGGCTGATCTGAATTGCATGGATACCTATTTGGCCTCAGGATGATAAATAATGTTTTGTGCAAAAGTATTAACTGACTTAGTTAGTTAATACTAATAGTTACTTAATAGTTACTGTAGAGGTACTGTAGAGCACCTCTACAGGTTTTGTTATACTTTACTCATATGATGAGTAAAGTATAACAAAACATCTTTTCAATAATTTTTCATAACCTGCAATTGAAAATGAAATAAGCTTTAATATGAACATTGGTATGAATGCTGTGATATGCAATGTTTTTTTCTTGAAATCATAAAAATGTATTTTTCTCATTAATTTTGCCTACAGTTGAGGCCAGAATTTGTTCAATTAAACTTTTAATTCTTAACGTTTTTTAACTCACTGACACGTAGTTTATAACAACTCTCTATATTGTCTAGCTTAGTGCTTCACAGTCTTGCCAAATATACGATAGTTATCGTATTTATATGATAGTTTTGGCATCTGTACAATATATGATATCGTACATACAATATAGGATAGTTTTTATACTGCGTTCATTATATTTTGGTGTAAATTTGATTGACCAAAAACTGTTTTCACTTGTACCTGGTTGGCTCCTTTCTCTGTCAACTAGATCAGCGAGGCGCAGCTGATTGGTTTGTGTTTGCTTGCACAGTTGCACCGTTCATCCAGCCTCTCAACAACAGCAAAGATAATCAAATGTAAGTTCAGAACCAAAGCAACCTAGAAAACACTGCCCTGCCAAGACAGAGACTGGTGAGAAAATTAAGAAGCTTTATTGGCCTGTCTTTGAGTGGAGGCTACGTTTCAGGGCCGGATTCCACCTGTTGAATGAGGCCAAATGTTTTTGCTGCTGCTGCAGTGTTCAAGTGGTGTTGGACATTGCAGTGTTAAAAAACAGGTAAAAGAAAACACTCGCAAAACATGAAGTATCTCGCTCCAAAAATTAATAAAGGAATGGTTTAATTCAAATAACTAGGTCTCTGTGTTATTTCCCTAGGTTATGTGCACACACAATAGGTTTGTTTTCAAATGCACTTTGATTTTTTAAGTTGTTTTTTAGTTCATATGATAGTTTGGGTCAAAATACAATCATTTTAAAGCAACAGTACAATATTTCTCTCTATATTTCCCATCTGGCAACACTGGTGCTCCACTACCTGATTGGATATTGACATGTGGTGATTAAACTGTCCATCAACTCATCAGAAAATCTGAGCCTGCCATTTTGGTTGATGTCTGATTCTATCCTCCAAACAAAATGGACTTAGGCTTCCCAATCAATTAACCGCTATATTAAATGGCATTACATTCATTTATTCTGGTCTGATGACCACCCAATTCCACTTGAATTTAATTTAAATTGTATGGCTTATTTGATACTTCTATTTCTACAATGAAATGATCAATTACCAGCTAAATGACCTCCCATGTGCAGCATGGGCTTTTAATAATGGGTCTTACACATGCATTTTTTTATTTACTTGTATTGGTTTATTGATGATGCATCACATACAGCAAAATTACCATTAAACGTGTTAGTACTCCTACAGTATTGATTCTGAGCAATTTAACCTCCTTGAACGGCTTAGTTAGGCAGCTTAGAAAATGTGAATCAGCAGAAAACCAAATGGGATATGGGGAATGCAATTGTACAAAGATTGCATTCTCTGTACTGTTTCACCATGATTTTACCAATTTAGGAATCCTAAGAAGTCTAAATGTTAGAAACTGTCTTCAGATTAGCCACACAATCAGTGTTGCTTGCTACTAAATAACCTGTGTCTGCCTTGATCACTGACTTGTATTGATCCCCAGGCTTGTTCTATTACATTCGATTGCTGCCAGGGCATTGTCACCTTTGCAATCTTTTGTTCACCAGTATACAATTATTTTTCTGTGGATGTAGTTCTGACACCAAACACAAGCACATTGGAAAAAAGTTTTTTTGGGGTGGTTTTCATATTGGACTGAGGTACTGTGGGTCAAAGGGCAAGTGTTATTTATTGATGATGCATCACATGCAGCGGAATTACCATTAAACCAGTGTTAGTACAACTACAACATTGATTTTGAGCAATTTACCCTCCTGGAATGGCTTATTTAGACACATTACAAAGTGTGAATCAGCAGAAAACTAAAATACATGGTGGAAAGTAATTGTTCACAGGCTCATTCTGTCTGCTGTGTTTTTTCTCATTCATGAATTTTCTCCCATGCATGTATGTCCATGTTTGCTATTAGCTAAATCATAAGCATACAGCATTTAAAGATGAATGTTTATTTGAATTTATTATGTTTTGTTACAGTATTACAAAAAAGAAAGAGAAAGGATCATTAAAACACACAAGAACACTGTTTCCATCTCTTCAATGCTTACTATGACTCTTCTAGTGTTTAGCTCGCTGAATAGGCTAGACACACACACTTAGCTGAGGGCAGAACAACTAGTGTGTGGATAAGGATAGGTTGAAGTGGTTCCGCTTCAGTGTCACAACGGAAACAAAGCCTTTAAATGACATTTTGACATTACATGGCATAACATTAAAGTATCTCAAAGTTCAGTCCTGTCTTTGTGCTGTGCACTTGGGTCTATCACCTTGCGTGACAGAATATGAACCATGAAGCTGGAGAGAAGTCTGTTAAAGTCATTACATTTCAACTGGTACAAAATGTGTCTAAATGATAATGTCGGATTTACTTTAATTTAATTGATGTTAATGTTAATGCTAACTGTTGCTAAGGCTTACACTTACATTAGCAACAATAGTGCTAGTGATTACTAATGGTGTATGCCACTTGAATTAATAGAATAGATTATTCATAACACAACTTACCTGGAAAACCCTGCTTTGGCTTACATTATACTGTACATATATAAATCTTTGAGAGCACAGCTCAAATAACCTTCTCTTGCTTGTGCTGCTGCTCTGTGTCAGGCTTCGGCAGATGTCGGACCCACATGCACAGTGCAGACAAGGTGTTGAGTTAATAAACAGCGTTTATTGTTCAGGTGTAGTCAGGCAATCCAGGTCATACACATTAAGTCTCAAGTCTTCAGGCACAAAAAGGAGCAGGCAAGATCGGATCCAGAAGACATGCAAGGGTTTGGTACACAAGTCAGCTCAGCAGAGGTACAGACTAGGAGTAGAAGGAATCGTGGTCAGACAGTCGGGAGCGTTACCAAGATCGCCAGACGTAGGTACAGACAGTGTGTAGGCAAGAATCGGCGGTCAGGTTCAGACAGGATCGTGCAACAAGGTAGCTATACTGGAAACGCTGGAAAGTGGTCTTGGAACTCAACAATCTGCCAACTGGCTATGGTGAGTACTGGCTCTTAAATACAGGTGAGTAATGACTGATACGAGACAGGTGTGCGTAACTAGGACCTGGACGTGAAGCGGGAACTGACATAATGTGACCAGAAACGGAAAGACTACAAAATAAAACAGGAAACTGGAACCAAACATGACAGCTAAATGAAAACAGAGAGTCCTTCAGAATAAAACCGGACACAAAAAACCCAGATCATGACACTCTGACACACTATTAATTATTATTAAAAAATCTCTGGAGGATCTACCTGGAAATAAATATAGCTTTGGTTTCTATTAGATATTGACCTAAGATATTTTTACTGCTTTTAGTAATGATTACGATATATTAAATATTCAGAGTCAATTGGGTCGATTGCAAGAGCTTGTTTAGGAGCCAAGTATTACTTTATAACTAATAGAAACGTAGTTTGTTTGGATTATTTTTGATAAACCTTACAGTGATATGTCTGTGTGTATCTCAAGTTGTTACAAGTATCTGGACTAAAAGGTCTTGTGAAAGGTCTAGCGTTTCCTGATGGTGTCATGATCTGGGTTTTTGTTCTAGTTGTTTCCTGTTGTCACGCCATGTCCTGTTTTATTTTGTTAAACTTCCTGTTCTCTGTCAGCTGTCACTTACCTGTTCCCAGTATCCACACCTGTCAGTAATTACGTAATCACTCTGTGTATTTAGCCACCACCTGTTCCCATAGTCCTTTGCCAGATTGTGGAGTTTCCTGAGTTTCCTGAGTGTCCTGAGTGTCTTTAGTTTCCCGAGTTCCTTGAGTCTTCTTGAAGTTTCCCGTGTTTCGTGTTCCTCGTGTTTTGTTCCCGTTTGCTTTCACCGTCGTTTCCTGCCTGACCCTGGACTACTATCTGACCGTGAGTTTTGCTTTATCCCTGCCTGTACTTTTGCCGTGACCTCCCGTGTATCGAACCTCGCCTACGTACTGGACTCGAGATCGCCTGCTCCCCTTTGTACCTTTTGCTGAGCCTTTTGTGTATGACCTGGACCGTCTGACTCCGCTTATAGCAATAAACCTGTGTTTAATCATTATCCTGCCTCGGTGCTGTGCATGTGGGTCCTTTATCTGCCGATCCGTGACAGATGGACAAGGCAGTGTGTGTACTCATGTTACTTAGAGTAACCCGCCAATTAGAATTAGAATAGAAATGTGTTTTTTTGTGCAATACCATTTAAGAATGTTTTAAAGCAATTGATTATTTTATTAATATTTTCACATATGTATGCTTTTTTCCTATGCGAGGTTCACCTCTATTATTTGCCATATTAGAAAGAGGAAAACATAATTTTAATACTATGTTTTCCTGAATAAAAGCTTTTTTTTGTATATGTAATAGTCAAAGCAATCTTTATTATCAACCAAAAATGCACCAGTACTCCAAAGCTGTCAGAAACTATTATCTGCCCACTCCAATTAATGAGTGGGTTGAGAAGCCTGAGGGTTTAAGGACAGACGCTTCTGCAGGGCCGTACAGTGAAAGTGCTTGCTGGATGGAAGTAGGGTAAACAGACCATGTCCTGGGTAGGTGGTAAACTTGGTTATGTTGGAGATTTGTTTTTGCAGCAGGACAGGTATAGTTGTAGTGATGGGAAGTCCATCTCTTTTCATAGATTTGGCTCTTTTGGCTTGGCTCTTGTTCTGGATCCCAATCGGCCACTACTGTATGTCCCTTATATTTTAGCCTAATTTAGCAATTATATATGGTTTGTGTGTTTCTAAGCATTTGTTCATTTCTGTGTTTTCTTAAAAGTTTAATGTTAATGTGGTTTTCTATTTAAAAAATACACAGTCACTACTGTTTAACATTTTAATAAAACCTTTAGGTCTTAACATTATAACACTTTAGATAATCTTTGGTGGAGGTTGACAGATATCTTCAAGTTTTACAGTCTGCACTCTACAGTATCATTGAAATGCATCCAGATGCTGCTCCTTTTTCGGTTTTCAGTCTTTTTTTACTTTTTCCCTATCTGGCTCCGCGTGTGTCTACCTGTACCACTACACGCTGTCTAAGGAGCGTCTGCCCCCTTATGTTAATACTCGTACGTGTTTGGCCAAATGCTGCGCCCATTAGTATCAGTAGTCTCGCGTTTGTGTGTATGGATTTTTAGCAGAGCTGACCAATGGCTGACCAATGGCTCTCCCCGGCGGGAGTCGACTCTTCTTGTTCGCTACAAAGCATCGGCTCTTAGAGCCGGCTAATTCGAAAACGACTCATCACTATATAGTTGTAAACAGATGGCCCATGAGATGTGGTGTACTTTGTTCTCATCATTATTTGGAAGACTTTGAGCAGAAGCATCACTCTCCCAGATGGAGGCTTCGACTGTCCTCACTATGACATTCCTCCAAAAGGCACTGCAAACAGAATTGTAGATTAGTGGAATGTTCAGTGTGTAATATGTAGGTCATAAACTTCTCTAACATAAACTATATATAAAAAGTAAAAAACAAACAAACAAATAAACTACACAAGAAGACAAGCCTGCTTGTGATAAAACAACAGATAAAGAAATTTGTAAACAGTATACCAATTAAATCTTTTATTGTCAAGTGTCATTGTTCATGCACCAAAAGTCTGCCTCACCCTTTGGGTGAATAATGTTAAGCTACAGCCTTACTAACCTTGTAGTGGGACACTTTCCAAATCCAACTGTATGTATTACTGATACTTATCACTACCAATATCAATAAAGTGTGACTATGGAAATTTTGGTGTTGTATGTCATGACTTTTATTAAGTAGTATGGGATATGTAAAACAATGCATATGTGTATGTATATGATATGTATATGTTTGTATGAGTATGTGCACATACCTTAACACTATTATTGGTATTAGTATTAATATCCGAGGTAAACCACAGTACAACAGTTGTTTAGTTATGAATGTGCTAGCCTAAGGTACACCCCTGCTTATTTATTTTGTACCGATTGTTTACTTAACAGATTTGCTTGGTTTTAGCAGCTGGTTGCACCCCACCCTCCCGCACACACACCCTAAAGCAGAAACTTAACCTGTCCACTAACACAGCAACATCACACATATTTGGGATTAACTAAATAAACCATTAAATAAACCATAAATCAAGAAGAGTATATATATTTTATATATACCCCTCTTGTTAAAGCAAAGCTGTCCATCACAATATGGCATTCAGCGTAATATGTGCTGCTTGTTAAACTGCAGAACAAAAAAAATTAAATCTTCTATTTTCAAGGTATTTACCTTACTGTTAGTAAATGTACATACCTTTACTCCTGAGGTGAGCAGCAGATGTCTGTGTGCCAACAGTTCGCAGTGTTTTCTGACACACAACCTCCTTGCATGTGGGTAACTGGGATGGGATATATACACTATATACAATACCGATACTTATTGACAATTTATTGCATTATCATATATAAATACATTTTCATGACTTTCAAGTGTTTTGTTTTAAATTGTATTAATAATTTAATAGAACCCAGAAAAAGTACAACAGTAAATATAAATACAGTATATCATATAAATTGGTGGTGTGGCCACTGTATTTAACAGCCTATTTGCAGATTTTACAGGTTGCCATTGTTTCATTTTCGGTTTGAAAATACAACCACACACTGCTACTCTTTCTTGCTTCCATCCTTCTGCTTCATCTGTGCCGTCCTCATGTTTGTTTGTTTGCTGGCCCTAGTCGCTGAGTCAGGTGAGATCTCAATGGGGGGGGTCTGCTTCACTCTGGCATTCGGTGCACAGGCGGGCTGCTTACACACAGGCACTTACTTAGAAACGCAGATAGAGAAAGTTAGTTAAGTCGCCTCTTTAAAAAAACGGCAGTAGTGCAGAGGAGTAAAAATTCAACCAAGGTATTGATTCAGGGTATATCAATAGTAGCGTTGATATCAATATTATTGATATTAGGATCGATCTGCCCACCCATAGCGTCCTGTTTTTGACTCTTGTTTGGGTTTAAACATAACTGTTGAATGTTCTCAAATATTGTGAAATTAGCAAAAGATTACTCACTAAAAAAACTCAACAGTGATCATGCAACAGATATGAGATACATAAAGACGCTTTTTCTAAACAGTATCAGCTAAATCAACCTGTCACCACAATCAGCACTGTGATTTGGTGTTACGTTCAGCAGATAAATAATTAACAGGATTAGTTACAGGAGTAATTCGAGCCACAGCTGTCTTCCAACACTGATACCATATACAAATCATCACAAAAAATGACCAATCAAGATAAGACAGCTTTAATAACAAAACAATATTGTAGGTGATCGACCGTATTCCTAATTATAAGGTGCATGCATGTGAGAGATAGAGTCTCAAGGTGACTAAGACCCCCTACTGGGCGTGGAGGAATAACAATAATAATAATAATAATAATAATAATAATAATAATAATAATAATAATAATAATAATAATGATACCCTTAATAGTCCCACAGTGGGGAAATTGCATCACACAACAGCACAAAGCATGATACAGAGAAGAAAAATAAAAAATAATGCAGCAAGTGTTAGGGAAATTGTGAGTTCCCTTTGTAAATCTTAAATAAAAGAGACAAAATCAGTTGAGACCTTCTTCAGGATTTTACTTGCAAGGAGTGAGCAGTTTAAAGCAAAGGCCACTTCCTCTCAATGAAGACAAGACATGAATTCAGCTCATAATATGTATTCCATTCTGGGAGGCGATAGTCACACAGTCTGTGAGAAATATTTTCTGCACAAAGCAAGCATTGGGCACATCAGATAAGGATGCTACACACCGGTACTCCCTATTTCTTGCAGAGCAGAAAGGAGGAAACTTCAGAGCCATAGTACACCTAACAAGGTCACAGCAGATCAGCAAAATAAATTCCAACAATGATTAAATGCAGCATTTTTCCAACAGCAAGAATCAAAAGTCTAGTTGTGTTGGCACAGTACAACAATATACAGGTGGGTAGAGTGAATATAGATAATGGGAGGGGTTATTGCATAATTATATAAATATTGCACAAATGCGCTGGATGCGCTGTAGGCCTCTCTGCTGTTTGCGTGAATAAGTGCAATATTTTGTCTCTGGTGGGGCAGGTGACATATTAGGTGTATGTAGACTGTGGTTCTAGATTTAGCAAAAAGTATTTAGTCTCTTGTGAATATTTGTTACTTATTAGTCCTTGCCGGATTACTAGTCCTCGCCAGTCCCGTTATATCAGGTATGCCATCGGAGCACTTTTACGTTTGGAGCACAAGCTGTGGGATCTGAGTTTGAAGCTGTGGGTTTTGAAGAGTTTTCAGCATTTATGTATTTGTTTGACGTTAGTTTGACTTTGTTCTTTTTGCTTTCTCCAAGGTTTAGTGCGACCTGAACTGGAAATTCACAAGCACTTATTGCACAGTGTGCACATTCTTTTGTTATTTATTGTTTTTACCGATACAGAGAGAAAAAATACAGATACAAATGCATTATCATCAAGTTAATATTTCCTTCACCAACCAAGCATCTTATTCAGATGCATCCTAGCATTTATTTTACAAAAGAAAACCATTCTGTTTATGTTTACAGTATGTAATGCTTATTTAAAAAGGTACTCTCCAGTTGTCATGTTTCACGTCCTGTCCTGTCTTATTTTGTAGTACTTCCTGTTCCTCAGTCTGTTCCCTAGTTCATTCAGCTCACCTGTCTGTAATCAGTTAATCACTCACCTGTGTATTTAGCCACCACCTGTTCCCATAGTCCCTTGCCAGATTGTTTAGTTCCATACCTCGTTTCAGTGTTTCATGTCTAGTTTCTCGTGCATTTGATCCTGATTGCCTTGACCGTCGTATCCTGCCTGAACCTTGTCTGTACCGTCGCCTAAGAAAAAGAACCTTGACTGAACAACTGACCGTGAGTTTGCTTAACCCTTGCCTGTACCTTCACCGAGACCTCATGTGTACCGAACCTTGCCTGCTTACTGGACTTGAGATTGCCTGCTCCCTTTTGTACTTCACTAACAAGCCTCGTGTATGACCTGGACCATCTGACCCTGCTTTACAAAATAAACCTGTGTTTAATCATCACCTTGCCTCTGCATGCGGAAACCCGTGCATGTGGGTCCGCCGCCTGCCCAAGTCTGACAGAACAATCTGGCCAAACTTGGACCCAGCCAGCACTCAGCCTCCGGCCAGGTCAGTGACTGTTTCTTCTTGTTTTTTTTTTTTTTTGACGGCGAGTTTTATTCACCCGAGGGAGAATGGAGTTTACGCCGAGCTACCCAGCGACCTACAAAATTATTTTAAAATCCTCGCGGAGGATTACCGACGGGCGCTTAACCCGGAAATCCAACGCAGCGCCATGGAGGTGGCGGTATGGACTCTGGAGGACGAGGACAGCGTGTTAGAGCGCCCCAGTGTTCGTCGCCTCTATGAGCGATTGTGTGCAAGACTCGAAGAGTTAAGCAGCGCGCTCCGCACCACACCAGCCCCCACGCCGCCCGCTCGGATTACGCCAGCCCCGGGCGCACCGCCGATGGTTTCGGTTTTCTCCTCCCAGCCCCGTCGGACCGTCGTGTCTGCACAAACCTGCCCAGCTCCATGTTTGCTCCGCTGGGAGGACTTCCTGCACTCATGCGGTCAGTCTCCAGCCCAGCCGCGCGCTGTTCAGTCTCCAGCCCAGCCGCGCGCTGTTCAGTCTCCAGCCCAGCCGCGCGCTGTTCAGTCTCCAGCCCAGCCGCGCGCTGTTCAGTCTCCAGCCCAGCCGCGCGCTGTTCAGTCTCCAGCCCAGCCGCGCGCTGTTCAGTCTCCAGTCCAGCCGCGCGCTGTTCAGTCTCCAGTCCAGCCGCGCGCTGTTCAGTCTCCAGTCCAGCCGCGCGCTGTTCAGTCTCCAGTCCAGCCGCGCGCTGTTCAGTCTCCAGTCCAGCCGCGCGCTGTTCAGTCTCCAGTCCAGCCGCGCGCTGTTCAGTCTCCAGCCCAGCCGCGTTTTGCCCAGTCTCCAGCCCAGCCGCGTTTTGCCCAGTCTCCAGCCCAGCCGCGTTTTGCCCAGTCTCCAGCCCAGCCGCGTTTTGCCCAGTCTCCAGCCCAGCCGCGTTTTGCCCAGTCTCCAGCCCAGCCGCGTTTTGCCCAGTCTCCAGCCCAGCCGGGCTCTGCTCAGGTCTCAGCCCAGCCGGGCTCTGCTCAGGTCTCAGTTCAGCCGGGCTCTGCTCAGGTCTCAGTTCAGCCGGGCTCTGCTCGTTGTCCAGTCCCAGTTCAGCCATGCTCTGCTCGTTGTCCAGTCCCAGTTCAGCCATGCTCTGCTCGTTGTCCAGTCCCAGTTCAGCCATGCTCTGCTCGTTGTCCAGTCCCAGTTCAGCCATGCTCCGCTCAGACTCCAGTCGCAGTTCAGCCTCGCCACGCTCATGTTCTAGCCGCAGCCCTGTCACGCTCAGGTTCCAGCCCCAGCCCAGCCGAGCCCAGTCCCGGCCTCAGCCCAGTTGAGCCCAGTCCAGGTCCCAGTCCAGTCGAGCCCAGTCCATGTTCCAGTCCAGTCGAGCCCAGTCCATGTTCCAGTCCAGTCGAGCCCAGTCCAGGATCCAGCCCAGTCGAGCCCAGTCCAGGATCCAGCCCAGTCGAGCCTAGTCCAGGATCCAGCCCAGTCGAGTCTAGTCCAGGTTCCAGCCCCGTCCGGTCACGTTTAGGTCCAATTGAGTCACGTTCATGCCCCAGTCCAGTCGAGTCACGTTCCTGTCCCAGTCCAGTCCAGTCACGCTCAGTCCTTGTCCCAGCCAGAGGGCACCGTCCGTCTGACGAATGTTAGTCACACCCAATCAGGCCCGACGTCTACTCCGTCGAGCTCGGCAGCTGCAAGCAGTCAGGCCGGCTCCGGTGAGGACGCCGCCCCAGTTCCTGTCGGCCCGTTAGGGGTCGTCCCTGTCCTACTCGGCTCCAGTATGGACGCCGTTCTAGTCCCTGTCGGCTCCAGTAAGGACGCCGTTCTAGTCCCTGTCGGCTCCAGTAAGGACGCCGTTCCAGTCCCTGTCGGCTCCAGTAAGGACGCCGTCCTAGTCCCTGTCGGCTCCAGTAAGGACGCCGTCCTAGTCCCTGTCGGCTCCAGTAAGGACGCCGTCCTAGTCCCTGTCGGCTCCAGTAAGGACGCCGTTCCTGTCCTTGTCGGCTCCAGTAAGGACGCCGTTCCTGTCCTTGTCGGCTCCAGTAAGGACGCCGTTCCTGTCCTTGTCGGCCATGTTGAGGCCGTTCCTGTTCCTGTCGGCCATTTTGAGGCCGTTCCTGTTCCTGTCGGCCATGTTGAGGCCGTTCCTGTTCCTGTCGGCCATGTTGAGGCCGTTCCTGTCGGCCATGTTGCGGCCGTTCCTGTTCCTGTCGGCCATGTTGAGGCCGTTCCTGTCGGCCATGTTGCGGCCGTTCCAGTCCCTGTTCCTGTTCCTGTCGGCCAAGTAGAGGCCATTCCAGTTCCTGTTCCCCTCCTGGAGGTCCCGCGGACCTCCAGGAGTAGGTCGCGCCTGCTGCAGTTCCTGCGGACCTCCGGGAGGAGGTCACGCCTGCTGCAGTTCCTGCGGACCTCCAGGAGGAGGTCGCGCCTGCTGCAGCTCCTGCGGACCTCCAGGAGGAGGCCGCGCCTGCTGCAGCTCCTGCGGACCTCCAGGAGGAGGTCGCGCCTGCTGGAGTTGCTGCCGCGGTTCCCGCCGACCTCCAGGAGGAGGTCGCGCCAGCTGGAGTTGCTGCCGCGGTTCCCGCCGACCTCCAGGAAGAGGTCGCGCCAGCTGGAGTTGCTGCCGCGGTTCCCGCCGACCTCCAGGAGGAGGTCGCGCCAGCTGGAGTTGCTGCCGCGGTTCCCGCCGACCTCCAGGAGGAGGTCGCGCCAGCTGGAGTTGCTGCCGTGGTTCCAGCCAACCTCCAGGAGGAGGTCGCCCCCGTCGTAGTTCCAGCAGACCTCCAGGAGGAGGTCGCGCCAGCTGGAGTTGCTGCCGCGGTTCCAGCCAACCTCCAGGAGGAGGTCGCCCAGTTCCTGTTCCCGTCGGCCAAGTAGAGGCCGTTCCAGTTCCCGTTCTTGTTGGCCAAGTAGAGGTCGCTCCAGTTCCCGTTCCTGTCGGCCCTGTAGCGGCTGTTCCCGCTCCCGTTCCTGTCGGCCCTGTAGCGGTCATTCCCGCTCCCGTTCCTGTCGGCCCGATAGAGGTCGTTCCAGTCCCCGTTCCTGTCGGCTCCCGCAAAGATGCCGTTTGTGTCCCTGTCACCCTCGGAGCCGCAGCCCCCGCCGGCCTCCAGGAGGAGGCAGCGCCGGCTGCAGTTCCTGCTGCAGTTCCTACGGACCTCCAGGAGGAGGTCGCGCCTGCTGCAGTTCCTGCGGACCTCCAGGAGGAAGTCGCGCCTGCTGCAGCTCCTGCGGACCTCCAGGAGGAGGTCGCGCCTGCTGCAGCTCCTGCGGACCTCCAGGAGGAGGTCGCGCCTGCTGCAGCTCCTGCGGACCTCCAGGAGGAGGTCGCGTCTGCTGCAGCTCCTGCGGACCTCCAGGAGGAGGTCGCGCCTGCTGCAGCTCCATAAAGTAAATGGACAAATCTAATTTTGGAATATATAACTAATATACATAGCTCAAAATGTAGTTAAAAGAAAAATATCCTTTTTATTTTGTGACAAAACTTTATCTTCATCTTTAGACTTTAGAGGTTCAGTTAGAGGATCCGTTACAGGCGTCTATTGTTGGAGCGCGACAGAGCGAGAACCACGCAGCCAGCCACATCTTGCTGCTGGCCACACTAGGGTCCCAGCCGGGGGATATTTTTAGTTCAATTTATAGATAGCAAGAATAGTTATAATGTTTATGAAGTATATGTATGTGTTTATGTGCACTCTATTTCTATATCTATTTTTTTAAGATGTATTTTGTTATGAAGACATTAATGTAACCATCTGTTAGCCTATGTAGGCCGTGTCTTTTTCTTTTTTGGATTTCCTGACTGTAGGCATGAATATTTCATCTGCTGGGAGTATAGTATAGTATAGTGCGTCTTGTTGTTAGTCCAGTCTAGTTTGTTGTTAAGGTGAACACCCAGGTACTTATAACAGTCCACTCTCTAGATGTTCATTCCCTGAATGTTCACTGGAGGAGGGGGTGTAGACTGGCATCGACAGAAGTCCACCACCATCTCCTTGGTCTTACCTGCATTGATTAGAAGGTGGTTCTGCTGACACCAGTCCACAAAGTTCTGTGTCTGTTCTCTGAACTTTGCATCATCATCGTCAGTGATGTCCAATAATTGTAGAGTCGTTTGTGATAGCCCAACAATCTTCTCAAAAGAGATAAACAACTGTTTAGCAGATTTTGATATACCTCAACACAGTCATGTTCTGGTATATGTAGATGACATCCTCATAGCATCAGACACAGAGCAAAACAACAAGTAAACTGCGGTAGCTCTATTAAAACACCTTCACAGAACAGGGAACATTGCCTCATTGTCAAAGTTACAATGGGCAAAAGAAAAAGTAATATTTTTATGACTTGATACCTGAATGAAGGCTATTAACAACAGATAGGGAGAAATCCATCCTAGATGCGACAAAACCAAATACTTAATAGTTTACACAGATAGCCAATATGCTTGTTCAACACTTAATTTCTCTGCAGCCCAGCGGGTAAGGAGAGGTACGACTACATCTACAGGATAATCGGTAAAACATGCAGCATTGTCAACAGTACTTCTAGAAGCCGTACTGCACCACAAACCTTAGCAGTCTGCAAATGCGCAGCACATACAGATGCAACTCACAACTTGTCTGGCTGAGTTGGAATCATTGAGAACATGTAGTTAAGTTAAGGTAGGACCATCATTTTTACGGTGGCAATTCTTCCCATAAGTGAAATGGGTAAGGACTGCCATCTTTTGAGACTGACTATGTCGGGTTTAGGCAGATGTCGGACCCACATGCACAGTGTCAGACAAGATTGTAGTTTAGCTGGAGACAGGTTTTATTGATACAAACGTGGTCAGGTCAGGCAGGTTCATACACGAGAAAGCTTCAGTGACAGTACAAAGGCAGCAGGCAGGTTCAGGTCCAAAAACAGGCAAGGTCGTCAACAGGTAAGCACGGCAGAGGTACAGATAAGGAGCAGGCAGAGACGAGGTCGAAAACAGTCACAGATCAACTCACGGCACGGGCACTATCACGGGCTAGGCAAAGACAGGGTCGGTGACAAAGCAAGGTCCAAATACAAGGCACGAGTCTCAGGAATCCTGGAATGCGAGTAGGTGATCAACGTAACAATCTGGCGTTTGACTGGTAGCTGAGGTGGTGCTTAAATACTGACGGTGATTACTAACTATTGACAGGTGTGCATAGTGAACCGGAGATAACATAGGTGTCACAGTCTGGACTCACTTCCTGCTTTATTTTCTTATACTTCCGGTTTTGTCTTGTCACTTTTGTTTTAGCTTTACTTTGCAGTCACGTGATATCACCAGCTGTATTCTATCAATCATTACTCACCTGTGTTTTCATTAGTATTTAAGCACCACCTCTTAGCCCAGCACCTTGCCAGATTGTCTTTGTGTGTTATTGCCAGCAATCCAGCGTTACTCATCTCTTGTTTTGTGACCGACCCTGTTTTTTCCTGACTCTGCAATCCGCCTCACCTGTGGTACTGCCTTGCCGTAAGTCCGACCTAAGCCTGCCTTCTGACCACCGACTGTCTATTCCTGCCTGTACGGAAGCTGCCGCCTTGTGTACCGACCTTTGCCTGCCTGACGACGAGTTATAATAAATACTTATTATCACCGAGCTTTGTCTCCGCTGTGCATGTGGGTCCGCTACCTAGAGTGCCGTGACAATAGGAAACAGGTGTGATCTGGCTGAGACAGGTAGTCCTTCAAAATAAAACAGGAAATACAAAAACGGCCCCAGGAATCATAACAGGCTATAGTTTAGTTCAATAAGCTCTGACAGCCTAGAGGATAATTCGATGCCTGAGTATCTGATGTTCCCTGGCTACCTAGAGTGCCGTGACAATAGGAAACAGGTGTGATCTGGCTGAGACAGGTAGTCCTTCAAAATAAAACAGGAAATACAAAAACGGCCCCAGGAATCATAACAGGCTATAGTTTAGTTCAATAAGCTCTGACAGCCTAGAGGATAATTCGATGCCTAAAAATCTGATGTTCCCTGGCTGGAGAGTGGTAGATGGAATGTTATTCACCTTAAAGTTAAGTGGTAGAACTACAGTTGATAGAATATTCTGAAAGTACTGAAAATTCATCTACAGTATGTGTTACAAACTCGGGGCAAAATGAAGTAGGGGAGTAATACACACAAATGATTTACCTGAAATTCAGTGCCGTGCAGGAAAACTAAAAAGTAACTCAACACTAAAAACATGCAACAAACACCAGGACTAGACAAACCTTGACTGGAGACAGGACAGGACTGAACCACAAGACAGGAGTGACTGGAAAATCAACATCCATGTACCATCAACAACGAACTGACAAATGACTGGATACCAAAAGGCCCCCAACACAAAACCCAGACCACAGTAAAACAACAAAATTATCCAAACAAACTCAAGCCAACCGAGGGAGTCCCAGAATGAAGTCCATTAAAAAGGTCCATATCACCACCTTCATGGTGTGCAAAGTCCACCCAGCAGCCGCTGGCTGGGAGGAGCTGCAGCATCAGGTGACGGACCAGGTGGAGGAGGAGCTGCGCCTAGCATTAAGCCCTCACTATAGGGTATAGGCCTCACGTCTGGGTCGAAAAACGCAGTTCAGGGAAACTGGAGGGTTCAATAGGTACCGGCTCAGCAACGCAGACCACAGGAGCGGGGACCAGTTCAGCAACGCAGACCACAGGACCTTGAACTGGTTCAGCGAAGCATACCACAGGAACAGGAACTGGAGTTGAGACTCCATCCCAAACCGGCACAGAAACCGGTAACTCAACAGCAGCAGCCATGCTGGACAAGACAGGTGAGTCTGTGACCCAGGTGAGGTGCGAAGTACCGGGCAGGCAGGATAAACTCCAACTCCTCACAATGACTCGCGCACGCCTCCTAGAGTGCGGTTGCTTTGGGGGACTGTCTCTCCTCCCCGATGTCATCTGGGTCAGCAGAGTAGTCGCAGTAAGCCGGAAAACTCTGGACTTTCAGCCTCTTCCAGATCCGGCACACCGGGCAAAAGTGCAGAGTTTGGCACAGTGGACTGGGAACTGCAGGGGAAGTAGTCCGTGGTCAGGACTCCACAGTGCGTTGCAGCCACTGCACAGAAGAATCGGGGTTGCGTTGCTGCCGGCGGCAGAGAGCGACACTGTGTGTGGTTCAACATCTGTTGCTTTCTGAACCCCACTGTGGGGGGTGGCTTGTATCTGGCTGCCTGCATGACTACAAGTGACATCACAGGGCTAGAACAACATAAATAAAACAAAGACTCCACTAGGGCCAACCACCACAAAGGAGAGTGCCCCCTGGCAGCCTAAAGGCAGAACCATAATGCTATGAGGTTGATAGTTGTAGGAGGAGACACCTGTGGCTTCAGGATGAACACTAATACATCATCATCATATAATCTTATTTTATGATTTACTTATTTTGTCGATATTCCAGTAGTTCCTTAATGCTGTCTAATTGTTGCAGCAAGAGGTTTATTAAATATTGCACATAGTGATGGAGAGAGTGGGTAGCATTTTTTTGGTCGCTCTATGCAGACTAAATCTTGGTGAGGTATGGCTATTTGTTCTGACTGCGGCCTTTGCTGAGCTGTATAATATTGGATTTGGATCCAGTCTATAAATGAGTTCCCAGTGCTGAAATTATACAGAATGGCTAACTGAAACTTCCAGTTTACTCATTTGAAAGCTTATTTTGCCTAAGAGACGATGGCTGACTCTAATTTATGAGTGGTGACAAACAATTACACTGGACTTGATGGATGCTACTGTTAAGGATGCCTACTCTTCCACTGCCCTCCCATCTCTGGAAAAGTCGGATCACAATTTGATTTATCTGCTGCCACATTACACACCTCAGGTTCAAAGGCAGCCTGCCACCATTAAAAGGTGGACAGATGAGGACTGTGTTGTTTTGCAGAGCTGCTTTGAAAACACTGACTGGGAGGCTCTCTGTGAACCTCATGAGGAGGACATCGATGGACTGACAGACTACATCACAGATTATATTAATTTATCATGAAGGCTTCTGAGAGGCTGATCCTGGAGTCCCCTGCGTTCCCTGGTCAAACCCTCAGTCGACTCCCTCCAATTTGCATATCAACCCTACAGTATCTAGGAGTGGATGACCCTATCATACATCTGCTCCATCACACCTACAACCACCTGGAGAAGCCTGGCTCTTTAGTGAGAATCATGTTCTTTGATTTCTCCAGGACATTTAACACCAGTCAGCCTGCGCTGCTGGGAGAGAAATTGAAGGACACAAAGGTTGAGCCCCCCCTGATCTCATGGATCATGGACTACCTTACCAACCGCCCCCAGTAAGTCTGTCTGCAGAACTGTGTGTCTGACATCGTGGTCTGCAGCACAGGAGCTCCACAAGGGACAGTCCTGTCTCCCTTCCTTTTCACTCTGTATACCGCTGACTTCAGGTACAACTTCTCGTCATCTTCTAGTCTTGTTGTCTTCAGAGGTTCTCTAATGACTCTGCTATTGTAGGGTGTATCCAGGGTGGTGACACCACTGAGTGGACAGCTTTGTGGACTGATGTGGACAGAACCACCTCCAACTGAACATCAGTAAAAATAAGATGCTAGTGATAGACGTTAGGAGATCTGGGAGTGCTGTCACCCCTATTAAAAAGGAAGAGGTGGAGGTGGTGACCAAGTACAAATACCTAGCAGTGTACTTGGACAATAAACCGGACTAGAAAAATAACTCCTCAGCTGTGTACAAGAAGGCCCAGAGCAGGATGTACTTCCTGAGGAGGCTCAGGTCCTTTAGGGTCTGCAGCACCATGCTGAAGATGTTCTGAGTCTGTGGTGGCCAGTGTAGTTTGCTATGCTGTGGTCTGCTGGGGCAACAGCATGAATGTAGCAGATAGTAACAGACTGAATAAACTGATCAGGAGGGCTGAAACTTTCTACCAGTGGCCATCAGCCTGTACAATTCCTACTCTCTCTGTAAGAGAGTATGTGTATGTGTAGATGTATTAGGATTCTTATTTTTTTTTAAAGAGACAGAGATATAATTAGAAAGAAAGACATGTAGTATTAGATAAAAGAAGGTACTAAAGAACAGGAGAGGGGGAAAGTGAAAGTAATTGAGAACTACAGAAAGACAAAAAAGGAAAACAGAGGAGAGAAGAGGCAGATAGAGACACTTTGAGCTGAAAATCATTTAGCACTAAGCTAAATGCCAACTAAGAATAGACTTTGAATCAGTCAAGCCCTGCTATTTGGCTGGAGAATTAATAAGACCCTAGAAAGCATGGCCTTCCCCCAAGAGCTAAATGATTTCTACAGATGTACATAGACAATTTCCACGTTAACAACCTACAAAGTAGCTGCCTTTAAAACTACAAGAAGTGGCAATTAAATACTGTTAAATACTGCTGTTAATAAAACAGACATTTAATCAGGAAAGTAAATGCCAGACTATATTGTCTTCTATTGCTGTATTTTCACATTGGAGATGGGCTGATTGATAATATGCATATTGCGTCAGTTCTTGTTACTGAGGTTTTTTGCTGTTTGTATACAGTTTAACTCTCCACTTTTATCTAATCATTATTGTGTTTTACCTAATAGTGTCTGTTCTAAGTGTCAGGATTCCCTACAACACGGGACTCTGAAGTAGCAGCAGTGATGGAGTCTGAGAGCTGTGAAGCGTGTTTAGCCTAGGCATCAGGCCATGGTGCAGGAAGACTTGAACCTGGGTGTTGTGCCGAATGCAGTAGGGAGGTGGGTGGAAAAGTGGCCAACTACCATTGCCACCGGGCCACGAACAATGTTCTCCTTCTGTAGTGCCGGCGGGCTAGAGCAAGTGCCACAACAAAGACTGGGAATGGAGCTGGGGCTGTGGCTAAAGCCTGAGCAGGACGTGGAACCAATGCAACAGCAAGACGTGGAGCTGATGTGAACCGAAAAGCAGGTGCAGATAATGGCTGTGTACTAGGCAAAATGTGGAACTTGACCAGGGCTTGGAGCTGCAGCAGAGAAACGTGGAGCAGGGGGTTGCAGAGGGCGTGAGCGTGAAGCAGTAACTGCAGCATCGGTGAGCTGTGTGGCGGCTATGTCAGGAGCTGAGTGACAGAAGAAAGGTAAGTAGTGTCGGGCGCAGTGGGCCTTCAACTCCTCTGAAGGGGACAATCTGGATCTCCTCTGCATCAGAGGAATGTAGACGACCCTAATAGTCTACGTCTACAGTCTTTAGACCACTCACAGAACCAGCTCTGGCCCCGCCCAGACAAACCTAGACACAGAAATTTACAGTACCTGCAACATTGCGTTTCAGTCACTCAGTGTGATATGAACTGATACGGTGCTATTAGGGTTCAGAAAGTACTCCATTGTTAGTTGTTCCAACCAGCATCACAGCCTTTTAATTTTACTAGCGGAGCAAGAAAGGAGAACTTTATGGATTAAATTTATTGTAACTGGACCGGTGCCGGCATCGCTGTCTAAATGCTTGTTCATATATTTATGTGTATATATGTATATGTGTATATTTAATGCTGCATTTGAGGTTGAAGAATGGCTCTGTTCCTACAAGACGTGATCCACTTGCTGCTTCCCCAAATGTAAGTTCTCTATTGGGTTGAGATCAGAACTCTCCTTGTCATTATTATTATTATTATATGATTTATGACTTATGTTCTGCAATTAATATCTTATGCTTTGTCCTACATCTGTTTTATGTATTTGACATTTCACCTATATTGTTCAATGCTTGTCTCTGCCTGATAGACTCTGGACTTCAGCTCCCAAACCCAAGGACAGGGAGTTGTGTCTCTCTGTCTGTTGAGACTTAGCGCTCCTTCCTCTCTGATAGTCAGAGGCCAGTGATGCAGGTGTGACAATGTAAACATCTCCACACACATGGCGACAGGGATGAGATGGTGCATGCAATTTGATTGCGCTACACAGACGTTCCACCGTAGTCAGACAGAGAGGTTAAAAAGCAGAAGCAACTTGAGGACTGTAGGCTCTTTGCATCAACACCTTTGCAGTGTATGCACTGATTTCCCCAGCTGGTTTTTGGTTTGTTAGCTATAGATTTTTCAAACTGTTGCCACCATAAGCGTTGAATAGCCAATTTTAGCTCCTGATGATATAATGAATGTCACCAGAAATTCAGTCCCATGTCCTCATTTATCACTCTTACACTTTATCGCACTGTCATTTCCTGCAGATTTGCTCAGGACCACATTTATTGAATCATTTATCTTTTTCTCATTGAGGCTGTGGACAAAGATAGATAGCCATAAGTTGCCTGATTTAGGAACTTCCAAACCACAACAATGCACCACTGAGGTTACCTAATTCTCAGTTTATAAGTGCCTTCCTCCACCTCATTTTCTTGCAACTTGTGCTACACATGCTTGTCATCTTTGCTGAAAGCTTAAAGCCAAGCAATTCTTGATTAAACCCAATCAATTCCTCTTTTAGGAACACAGCACTGTTGTATATTTTCTTTGGTTTGTCATATTTATCACTGTGATATTCAGCTCCATCATCTATAAATTGTTTGTACTGTAAGTGTCACGCTCCGAATACCACATCCTGTTTTATTGCATAGCAGTTCCGGTTTCCTGTCACTTCTCATTAGCTCCAGCCTTACTTCCGGTCCTCATTAGTCACACCTGTTCAGAATCAGTAATCACCCACCGGTATACTTAAGCACCACCAGTTCCAGAACCCATTTGCCAGATCGTTGTATGCTAGACATCACTTTCCAGCACTTAGTCATCCTGCCCGCGCGTTTCTTGATCCTGTTTTGTTTCCTGACTCCTGACTCTCGCCTGCTCCTGACCTGTACTGTCGCCTGGAAAGCTCTAGAATACCTAACCTGACCGCCCGACTACGAGACAGCCTGCTCCTAAACGGTACTGTAATCTGTGTCCTCCCGTTACCGAAACTCTGACTGTTCTTGGATCTGAACCAGCCTGCCCCACCTGTACCGAAGCCTGCGATCTCCTGTGTATGACCCGGACCATCTGTGATATCGAATACTGAATTAAACTGTTAAACTCTACTATCTGTCTGTGGTCTCTGTGCTGTGCATGTGGGTCCGAGCTCTGCCAAACCTGACAGTAAGACCAGAAGCCATTACTAAGATTTCCACACAGCTGGATATGGTAGACCTATACACACCTGACACTTTCTTGAACTGGACAAAGCCCCCAAACCTTGCTTTTATTTATTGTCACATCACATCAATACATCATCACATGTATTTTGCTTGTTAAAATGAAATTCTTCCATAAATAAGTCTTGAACTTGTGATAGTGCTTCTGGAATTTGGCAATTTGTGTTGAGACATACTTTGTTCCAAGTAAACATTTATAGAATACAATAGAGTGCCAATATTTAATTCAAATACAAAGGTGATGTAGCCCATAATGGCCCCACTTTGTGCGATGTACGTGATCAAGCGTAAAAAAACGTAAACAATTAGTTCATTGAGAATACTGTAAAGTAAAAAATGTACTTTAATATGCTAAATGTTTACTTAAAGTGTACTAATAATGCATATTACAGTTACAGTTAATGGGAGTTAAACTACAGGTACTGTATTCTAAAGTAATAGCCTGTATGAAGTACACTAATAGTTTAGTTGTTCAGTGCAGTTAGTAGCCTAGAAGTACATAATTAGTATATGCCTAATATGCCTATATGAGACAACAGGTAGATGGTAAAACCAAGGTTTAATGCAATAATCCATGTCACAGACAGTCCAGGTCATACATGGGCAAGCACAGGGTTGAGGTACTGAGGGAGCAGGCTTAATCAGATCCGGTAACAGGCAAGGGTCAAAACAAGAAGGCTCAGATTTCCGTATCAGAACAGCAGGCGTAATCAAGTCCAGAAACAGGCAGGGTTCTGCAACAGGTTCAATGGGGCTACAGTACCATTCAGGATCAGGCAGAAATCTGTGGTCAGGAATCTTTTCTGGACTTCAAACCATAGCTCTGAAGCTTAGATATTATTTGCCACTAGGTCTGATGGATGGAGATGCTGGATCTGTGCCACTATAGGGAACAAATGAATGATTCAGTTTCTCTGCATCACTCTGAGAGGATGCTTCTAATTTTAGCTATATTTCTAAGATGAAAGTCGGCGGTTCTTGAGATTTGTTTATTATATGATGTGAAAGAGAGATAATGGTCAAAGATGACACCAAGGACACCAAGAACCTTGTTTTATCTGAATTTAGTTGAAGGAGCATCCAAGATTTGATGTCTTTTAAAAATATTTGAATTTTGCCTAGTTGATCTGTTTCATTTGGTACCAAAGGCACATATAGCTGAGTATTATCTACATAACAATGACAAACTTATAGAATGCTTCTTAACCCTAAGTGTATTTTCCGGGATTTTCCTTTGGTCCAGGCTGGGTCCCTTTGACTGAATAAAGCCATGCCCAACATCAAATTAAACAGTAGCGCATGGGCTACAGCACTGTATTCAGTACAATGTCTTTTAGGTATATCAAACACAGCCTCAGTAAAAAACAAAAAACGAAACACAATAGCGGATACTATTTAGTACCCCGTGCATTAAGTTAGCCTATTATCCATGGCTCAACTGAAAGCTAAGATTCTAAGGTATCTTAGGATATGTACCAAAGAATGCTAACCAGTACAGGTGGTGAGTTACTGTATTAGCGACGAATGATGAACGCTAAGCTAATCGCTAGCTAAATAAACAATGTAAACGTTCAAATATTATTATTTGTTATACCTATGTTCTCTAAGTTATCTAACAGGACAAAGACAGAAACTAGACCATTGTGTGAAGCTAGGAGAAGATTATTAGCGACTCTCGTAGCCTGGTAGTAAAGATGAGTTGATATGATTGGATATGGACGAGCTGATTGTAGGTAGATTTTGAGTAATCTGGTTGGGATTGGTGTGTGATAGAGATGGGAAGTTCGATTCTTTTAACTGAGTCAGATCTTTAACTCTCGAACAGTAAATTGAACAAATCATTTCAAGTCATTTGTTAATTTCGTTCATTTACAGCAGGCGGCGCTGTAGACCTCATGCGGTTTGCTTCGGCAGAAAAATTATAATACACAAAATGCCACAAGCAATAACAACCATGTGAAAACCTAGGAAAAGAAATACAACTACAATAATGCATCATGCATCTTCTCTGCCATTGTTGTTAAACAGCACGACTCACTTAGGTAGCGGTCAAATGACATATGAACAATCGAACAAGCAATCCGTAAGGACGAATAAATTAATCTTAAAAGAACTGTAGTGGTTGCTGCTTGCCACAGAGCCTGCGCGTCCCAGCTGTCACGTGACAAATGAAACGATCTCATTATCGTTGATAATTGACCATAAATCAACATAAATGTAACATTGATGAATAACCATAAATCAGTATACAGTAAATGTAACATTGATGAGCAACCATAATGCAACATTGAAATATTGTTGCCCCATCACCTGTCAAAATCTAAATATAATCCAGTGGTTATTCAACCATAATTATAATGTTGCCTCAACATTGTCTCAACGTTGAAATGCCTGCTGGGTAGAGAACAAATTAAAGTAAAACCTATTTTGACAAGTAAGGCTTTTAAAGCAAAAAGTAACGTATGGATCCCTTTAAATGTTTACATGGTCCAAAACTTGACAATATATATTTTTTTTGTCGTGGTGGTATAACACCAAATCAACATGTATTGATTTATAAACACAGTTTACATTATATACGCAATAACACATTTACAAGAATCAAAGACCACTAATTAATTATGATTCCATGAATAAATAATGTATGTCGGGCGTCAGGTGACAAATAAATGAACGTCAGCTATCAGATATTATCAAATATTAATTTCCTTGTTTATCAGTTAACACAGCCCCGTAGTTATATCTTATATACAGTAGCTATAGCTGTCACGTGACAAAAGAACGAAAGAACGATCCGTAAGAATCTGTATGAAAGAAATGCAAACTAACTGGAGTGCTTGTTGCTCACCATGGAGCCTGAGCGGCCTGGCTGTCTTGTGACAAAAGAATGAATCCCTAAGGATGGACAATCATTTGAGTGAGTGGTGAATGAATAATTTTTGTTTCCTGTCCTGCTGACTGAGCTTACGCAGCTGCTGTCGTTTGGGGAGAGAAGGTACTGCATGAAAATGAACGAATTGTTCACTGAGAGGACTTGTTACTCCCGAGTCATATAAAAGATTAGTTCATATTGATGCTCATTCATATTGTTCACGAACGACACATCACTAGTGGACGACTAGGAAGAGTATTTACTGAAGTTAACTCCGTAAGATTTATGAGGCAAAAAGCTCTCTAAATCCCTCTACCTGTAGTTCTAGAAACATGATAGTTGATGTGACTCTATTTGTAAGATTTGATGTTTTTTAAATTCTGGTAAGAGGCTCCTTTTTGATTTGTTAGTGATTTACATAGCCAAGGAGCAGACAGTCTCTATGCGATAAATAAGAGACACAAACATGTCAAAAGGTGTGATGTTGAACTCAGATGTTGATTTGCAGGAAGCTGATTACTTTTGACCCTTCTCAACCCTCTGCTATAACCAAATGGCAGAATACAGTAATTTTCCATTTGAATTGATCACATGGAAATTTGTTCACCTAGAATTCTTCACAGTAAAAGTTTGGGTTTTACAGTACGTGTCTTGGGTTTCTTATGCCTTGTCAAAGATTTAGAGCTCTCACCTCTGAATCTTTGGCTCAGAACAAAAGTGCAATGCTGTGTGTCCCACTGTTTTAACTCTTGTTGTGATTATCGCTCAAAACCTTTTTCCTCGGCTTCAGGATTCACTGGGAGCTAAACAAAGGAGGTGGGGATGATGTTGTAAAAGCAGTGAAAAGAGATTTAATAAGTTAGTGTCACAGCTTGTTCAAATGACTGAAATAGTACTGTATATACAGTAGCCGTAGCTTTGAAAAACAGGTTACATTAGGACAGGTTTTTTTAACAACTAACATATATAAGCTAGGAGTGACTTAAAACTCCCTGAATTCTGCTGTGCATGTCTGAGGTAGAACCAAACCAGTTGCATTTTTATTTTATTGTTTTTATTTCCAACCCTCAATATATAATGATAAATCCAATGATACAACATCTATGTAGATTCTGTCCTTGTGTTAGGTTAAGGGGTGCATTTTCTGTCCTTACTTTTGCTTACAGGAATGTTTACCGTCAGTTTCTGAAGCTCCATGCCTTGTTGTGTATTCATAGTCTGAGGGAGGTACATAGAAAACAGACAACTCAGGCTTTCATATTGACTCCTCCAACATCCTCAAAAATCAATTTCTGCTATTGGCAGGACATTGATTCAATGTGAATGGATGTTGAGTCCAGACAGGAAAAGAAGATGATGCAGTGTGAGACTGTGACTGCAGAAACACCCACACACACAGACACACACCCAGAGAAGTGGTTTGGAGTGTCTGTGCAATGTGGGCCCTGTCCATTGCAGCACCATTAATCTAATACGATATATCTGCTTAATGCCGTGTGCCATGAGGAGAGGCCACACTTATCATCTTTAACATCTCTGGTAGGACATGGCTTGGGAGGATAGCTCTCAGAAAGGCAGATGTAATCAGACTTCACGTTAACAGAGTAATTTAAAGGGTCATTTCATCCACATTACAAAAAACACATTTAGTCCCTCAGCTCCAGTTCCATCTGTCCACACAGTTAGCTTTAAGGGGTTATGAAGAATGTGTAACTGTACTAGTGCACTTATATGCAGGTCACTATATTGTAGAATAAAGAGCTTCACGTGTCTACTTTCTAGACCAAAACAAACCAAATTTTATAGTGGATCGAAAAGATGTCAAAGAGAATAAAGTGGTATCTTAATAAAGCATTTCTCTATAGGGTGTGATCATGTGGAGTGCAGTACCTGCTTATTACCATCTTTGCAGGGGAGTTTCTTTTTCACAGTAAGTACAATGTGACCAGGAGAACTGAATTAGAATGTTATTCATTTTTGTGTTTGATTTTATTTTTTAGTGATGCCTATGTAATAAAACTGCAGCTAGTTTTGGTGTTTTGTTTCTATTTGAAATTGTGCAAGTCAATCAAGTTTTAATTGATTAAATTGATTATGTTGGGCTTGAATCAGATTATCAAATCAGAGGACTGAGAATGAGATTATTTGTACATGCTCAGTTGCAGCCCATTCATCCTCTAATAGAATCATTATTTGCCCTTTAGTTCCATTATTTGTTTTTATTACATACAGTAGACTAAAATCACAAATTTCTGATTCAGGCCCTGAAAAAAGGTGCTGTTCTTGTCTAAAAGCACATACAGTACCTAAAGTATGATCACCTAAATATTCAAGATGATGCTGAGTTCTCGTTCATCACTCCAATACACCGGAAAATTAACGTTTGGTAAGTGTGTATCATATTTTATACTGTGAGCAATAAAATACAAATACCAAGATACAACACGTGTTTAGGAGGAAGCCTTCGTCCAAACTGCAAATAGTAAAAAAACAACAACACAAATTACGTTTCTTTACACAATTTCATAATTTGTCACAGCATATAGATATTTTTAACCACTCAAGGCACAATCTGTCTGTTTTATTCCCTCATGGCAGCATCCTTTGCTGTGTGCTAGAAAGCAGCCAGCTGTTGCAGTAGTCTTCAAACATTCACATACTGTATCCTTTGTGCTGCTAAGTGCTCATCAGCAATCACTATAACCTCCACTCATTACAAACAGCTGTAGTTGCAGAATGGCAGTGTCCCATACTGAAGCCATAAACTTCCAGTGGTTTGTTTTTTGTTGCTGCCTGTGTCAGGAACGGCAGATGAAGGACCCACATGCACAGCACAATACACGATTCTCTGGCGTTAAAGAAGGTGGTTTATTCCAGTATGCGGAGTAAAGTCCAGGCAGGGTCATACACAGGTGATCAGACGAGTTACATGGGATTAGGCGGAGACGTAGTCAGGAGCAGGCACAGATCATAACCGGGAGGAGAGTACAATACCAAACATCAGGCGTAGAATCGTGGTCAGGCAGGCAATGGTCGGCAACAGGCAGTATTAACAAGGTCGAGCATCCAAAAAAAAACCAGGAAACACGAAGACACGGCAGGAACAATGAAACTGGGAAGGCACGACGACACACGAACAACGATCTGGCGAGGGACTGAGGACACTGGTGGTGGTTAAATACACGTGACTTGATTACTGATACAGTGCAGGTGTGGATAACGACCAGGTGAAGCAGGGACAGCTGTGACAAGAACAAAACCCGGAAGTAAAGCTAAAACAGGAACAGAAACCAGGAGATTACCAAAATAAAACAGGAACAACTAGACACAAAACCCAGATCGTGACAGTACCCCCCTCTCAAGGGCGGATTCTAGACGACCAAAAAAAAAAAACCAACAAACCCGAGCAGGGCGGGCGGAGGGAGGACCGGCGGAGGGACAGAACCAAAGACAACCCGCACAGAACACGGACAGGGCGGGCGGAGGGCGGACTGGGGGGAGGGCAAAACGGGAACCCCCATAAAACAAAACTCACGCCCAAACACGCCAAACCAGAGAACCTAACAGAAAAACAAAACAAGACCGAGTCCCAAAATCAAGAAGACAACACGAATGTCCATGAAACAAGAACAGAGTCCATGACCAGGAAAACAACAACGACGTCTCGCCGCTCCCTCTTAAGGCGGGTGGAGACGCGGCGAGATCCTGCCCAGCCGCCGCTGAGGCAGAGGGGCACACCCAGTGCCCTTGGGCTGGGCCAGCGTCCACGGGGACCCCCCCGAACGGCGATGTCCTCCTGGCGGACGCTGATCCAGGAGGTTGAGGAGTCGAGGCGGACGGCGCCGCAGGAGGCAGCGCCATCCAAGCAGCATGCTGCGCCGAGGGCGAGGCCACCCGTCCAGCAGCAGAGGCAGAGACGAAGACAGACGTGGGGACGAGGCAGGAACCAGAGGCGAAGACAGACGTGGAGCCGAGCCGCCAGGAACCGATGCAGGTGCGGCCGGAGCCGAGCCGCCAGGAACCGATGCAGGTGCGGCCGGAGCCGAGCCGCCAGGAACCGATGCAGGTGCGGCCAGAACTGCGACGGGCGCGACCCCCTCCTGGAGGTCCGCCGGGACTGCGGTGGGCGCGACCCCCTCCTGGAGGTCCGCCGGGACTGCGGCGGGCGCGACCCCCTCCTGGAGGTCCGCCGGGACTGCGGCGGGCGCGACCTCCTCCTGGAGGTCCGCAGGAGCTGCAGCTGGCGCGACCTCCTCCTGGAGGTCCGCAGGAGCTGCAGCTGGCGCGACCTCCTCCTGGAGGTCCGCAGGAGCTGCAGCTGGCGCGACCTCCTCCTGGAGGTCCGCAGGAGCTGCAGTAGGCGCCGCCTCCTCCTGGAGGCCGGCGGGCGCTGCGGCTCCGAGGGTGACCGGGACTGGAACGGCCGCTACAGGGCCGACGGGAACCGGACCAGGGACGGGAACGACCTCTACTTGGCCTACAGGGACGGGAACGACCTCTACTTGGCCGACAGGGACTGGAACGGCATCTACTTGGCCGACAGGGACTGGAACGGCATCTACTTGGCCGACAGGGACTGGAACGGCATCTACTTGGCCAACAGGAATAGGAACTGGAACGGCCCCAACATGGCCGACAGGGACAAGAACGGCTTCAACATGGCCGACAGGGACAAGAACGGCTTCAACATGGCCGACAGGGACAAGAACGGCTTCAACATGGCCGACAGGGACAAGAACGGCCTCGACATGGCCGACAGGGACAGGAACTGGAACGGCCTCGACATGGCCGACAGGGACAGGAACTGGAACGGCCTCGACATGGCCGACAGGGAAAGGAACTAGAACGGCCCCAACATGGCCGACAGGAACAGGGACGGCCTCAACATGGCCGACAGGAACAGGGACGGGAACGGCGTCCTTACCGGAGCCGGCGGCGCTGCTCCCAGGCCCCCCACGGGAGCCGGCGGCGCTGCTCCCAGGCCCCCCACGGGAGCCGGCGGCGCTGCTCCCAGGCCCCCCACGGGAGCCGGCGACGCTGCTCGCAGGCCCCCCACGGGAGCCGGCGGCGCTGCCCCCAGGCTCCCCACGGGAGCCGGCGGCGCTGCCCCCAGGCTCCCCACGGGAGCCGGCAGCGACTGAGACGGCGTCTACTCCGGAGCCGGCTTGGCTGCTTGCAACCGCCGAGCTCGACGGAGCAGACGTCGGGCCTGATCGGGTGTGCCTAGCACCCGTTCGACAGGTGGTGTCCTCTGACTGGGACAAGACCTGCGCGTGACTGGACTGAACTGGGACAGGAGCGTGACTGGACTGTACTGGGACAGGGCTCGACTGGACTGGGCTGAAACCTGGACTGGGCTCGACTGGGCTGAAACCTGGATTGGGCTCGGCTGGACTGGGCTCGGCTGGACTGGGCTCGGCTGGACTGGGCTCGGCTGGGCTGAAACCTGGACTGGGCTCGACTGGGCTGAAACCTGGACTGGGCTCGGCTGGACTGAAACCTGGACTGGGCTCGGCTGGACTGAAACCTGGACTGGGCTCGGCTGGACTGGGCTCGGCTGGACTGGGCTCGGCTGGACTGGGTTCGGCTGGACTGGGTTCGGCTGGACTGGGTTCGGCTGGACAGGGCTCGACTGAACAGGGCTCGGCTGAACAGGGCTCGACTGAACAGGGCTCGGCTGGACTGGAGACTGAACAGGGCTCGGCTGGACTGGAGACTGAACAGGGCTCGGCTGGACTGGAGACTGAACAGGGCTCGGCTGGACTGGAGACTGAACAGGGCTCGGCTGGACTGGAGACTGAACAGCTCGCGGCTGGACTGGAGACTGAACAGCTCGCGGCTGGACTGGAGACTGAACAGCTCGCGGCTGGACTGGAGACTGAACAGCTCGCGGCTGGACTGGAGACTGAACAGCTCGCGGCTGGACTGGAGACTGAACAGCTCGCGGCTGGACTGGAGACTGAACAGCTCGCGGCTGGACTGGAGACTGAACGGAACACGGCTGAGCTGGAGACCACGGAGACAGGGGACCGCACGAGTGCAGGAAATCCTCCCAGCGGAGCAAACGTGGGGCTGGGCAGGCTGGTGCAATCGTGACGGTCCGACGGGGCTGGGAGGAGGAAACCGAAACCATCGGCGGTGCGACCGGCGGTGCGACCGGCGCTGGCGTGGTGCGGAGCGCGTCGCTTAGCTCATCGAACCTCGCGCACAGCCGCTCATAGAGGTGACGAACACTGGGGCGCTCTAACGCGCTGTCATCGTCCTCCAGCGTCAATATCGCCACCTCCACGGCGCTGCGCTGGTTCTCCGGGTTAATCGCCCGTCGGTAATCCTACGCGAGGATTTGAAAATAAACGCGTAGGTCGCTGGGTAGCTCGGCGCAGGTGAACTCCATACTTCCTCGCAGGTGAAGGAGACTCGCCGCCAAAAAAAAACCAAGGAACAAAACAGTCACTGACCTGGGCGACGGCTGAGTGCTGGCTGGGTCCAAGTTTGGCCAGATCGTTCTGTCAGGAACGGCAGATGAAGGACCCACATGCACAGCACAATACACGATTCTCTGGCGTTAAAGAGTGTGGTTTATTCCAGTATGCGGAGTAAAGTCCAGGCAGGGTCATACACAGGTGATCAGACGAGTTACATGGGATTAGGCGGAGACGTAGTCAGGAGCAGGCACAGATCATAACCGGGAGGAGAGTACAATACCAAACATCAGGCGTAGAATCGTGGTCAGGCAGGCAATGGTCGGCAACAGGCAGTATTAACAAGGTCGAGTATCCAAAAAAAAAACAGGAAACACGAAGACACGGCGGGAACAATGAAACTGGGAAGGCACGACGACACACGAACAACGATCTGGCAAGGGACTGAGGACACTGGTGGTGGTTAAATACACGTGACTTGATTACTGATACAGTGCAGGTGTGGATAACGACCAGGTGAAGCAGGGACAGCTGTGACAAGAACAAAACCCGGAAGTAAAGCTAAAACAGGAACAGAAACCAGGAGATTACCAAAATAAAACAGGAACAACTAGACACAAAACCCAGATCGTGACAGCCTGAGATGTTCTGATCGCCTGCTCTTTAAGAGGCTTTAACTATGATTATATCCAGACTACATTAACGCTATCATATCATCCTATACGGTTATAGGATCAGAAGCAAAATACTTGCAGCTACTGTGTCAAATAAAAATCGTATGGCCTTATAGTATGTGGACTTTTGAATTTTTCATTTCTGTTTAATAATTCATATTATCTGCCATCCCTAACACTGTACTTAATTGGAAACACATTAACATTTTCCAATTATTGGAAGCTCCTGTTGAGCCCTGAAAGTATTGACTTTAAACAGATTCATCATAGGTACAATAATTCAGTTTACAGGCATTTTGTCAAATTAAGTGGTTTACTTAGAAAATTCTGAATGAGGGTAAGGACAAAAAGTACCAGAAATTGGTTCTTAGAAAATGTGGCTGTGAGGTGAATTAAAGCAGCAGCAGCAGCAGCAGCAGCAGCAGCAGAGAAAAGACTATCGCTGACTGCTTCAATGGTGAAAAATAACAAGTATGAAGAAAGATAGACGCAACATTATCCTCCATCTCTCAGTCAGGATTTACAGCTCCTCCCCTCCGTGCGCGCGGGGCTTCGTCTGATCAAACCCTTCAACTTGGACCACTTAGACTCAGCCACACTTTTTTATAACACTGCATTTGGGCAACGCCACAGTTGGCGTAGCAGTACCGCTTGCCTAGCAGCAATTTACTCCTCGAAACGGCAGAGAATAGAGTGGAAAGGAAAAAAGGATTTCTCGCATCTACAACATCCTTCTTTGCCTCCAGCAATGGGGAGGGGGGTCATCTTTTGGCCAAAGTGGATCCGTTCGCTTTGGTTTTCGCTTTTGATTATGTTGTGTTTATTTCATGGCGATAAAGCCGAGATAACTTGCAGGTCGTGCCATGCTGGGAACAAGTGGCGTGCACGGAAATTACTGCTGAAATTTGACACAAGTGAGTCCGCTACAGCATCGAAGCAAGACGGGTTTGGACATGCAGACGGGGCAGCGGGATTTGGGACTGCAAGTGTCGAAAGCGAGCGGCTCCGTTGCGCGGATGGGTCCGCTGAATGTATTACAGGTCGTATGGGTGGCAGGGAGCCGAGACTGAAACGGAATAACTTGGGCGCAAGGGATGGAATTGGCAATACTGAGGTTACGCAGACGAAAGTTTCACAACAAAAAGCCAGCGACGACGCGGGTTTTAACAGTCGCTACACAAAGCGTGTCAGAAGGAACAGTAGCGACAACAAAGCCAGACAAGCCTCTTCTGCAAACAGTCGATCCCCGGAACCGGACATCAGCTCGGCATTGGGACGCAGAGTGGCGCGCTCTGAATTGCGCTGGAGTCCGGAGGAACGGAGAGCCGCCGGTCCAGTACAGGAGGAGCTAAAACTTAATAGTTCGACGTTTGCCTTGACCGGAGATTCAACTCACAACCAGGCTATGGTGCACTGGTCCGGACAGAACAGCAGTGTAAGTGATTTAACATGTCTACTATAAACATCTCTCAATCCAAATCACTTACTGATGAGCGTCAGGAGAACTGTCTATTTCTATCAAGGTGAATTAATGAATACATTTGTGTGTAACGAAGTAGTGATTCTAATATGCTTACTTGAATGTAATGATATCAGAATGCCCTAAAAATGTCCTAAAAAGAAGCACAAGTTAGCTGGTTTTCTCTAATATCAAATAAGGCAATTTTTTCAAGACAAACAAGGTCTATAATAGTGTTGTCATGAAATAGTTTATGTAGGGGACTGACACTTTTTTAAATTTGGGAAAGCAGACACTGACTATAGAAAGAGCGAATGGGATAGAAAGGCTTTGTCTCTAGAGCTATATAGTTTTGAGCAGCTGAACTGATGTCTGTATAAAGGTGTTCATGCGGAGCACAAAGCACCTCTGGCTAGAGGGCAGGATTTTGAAGTAGAGCTGTAGGTTGTGGGAAGAAGTTAAGTAATTTAAGTCTGCTTCCTTTCCTGTTTTGAAGCCTTGTGTCTTGAGTCATAAACTTAAAGCCCATGCAAAATTCCTTTCCTAACTAACCCCGTTTTACATCCTTTCATGCAATGACAGGAATGAGAACATCAGGGTTTAGGGTTGCAGGAATTTCTTATGACAGAGAGAGTAATTGAGGAGAAGAGTAGCCAGGTTCCTTAACCTTAACAACAGGCAATAAGCTCACTTATTGCTTTTGTATTGGAGTCTGGGATAAGGATGGAACATACTCCCATCAGCACCAGGGCTGCTGATCAAACCGAACCAAACCTAAGTATCTGAATCAAAAATGTTCTGTGCTGCAACATTTATCTTTAATATATTATTAGAAAATTGTTAGTCTTTACAAAATAGGGAAGGTGCTCAATAATTAGCCAATGAAATGTTAAAAGAAAATAAGTTGTTTTAGGCTGTGATTTAATAATTACAATTCATAGAACCATGTTTAGAGAAATAATTTATATCTGTAATCAAACTAGTATTGAGCACACTGTGGATTGGAAATCTATAATGAAACAAAGCATGTTGCAAATGCACTGCTACTTTTATTGTTTTGATTCTCAGCTGTTTTAATAGTAGAACAACACAGACGTTTTGCATGTGCCTTTATAGTCAAGGCAAATAGTCAAATCTATAGCTGTTGGCATTTGTCTTGGTGCTTAAAAATAAACACCACTACTGAGCTATAGAGGAATGATTATTATTTTAAGTTGGGGAACAGAACGCTGGCATTCATAAAGCCTGGGTATCCTTGAGTCAATCTTGGACACCTTCATCTCTTAGATGGTGAAGATTATGTTTATCAACCAAGTTTATGTATTATGTTATTTCTGTAAGAATTAACTACTGAAGTGTAGTGGATATATCACTCCGCTCGTCGCAAAAGTTTTTATTTTACTGCAACACTATTTTATGCTCAAGATAACAAATACAGGGCAGAAAATAGCCTGTCTTGTGTTCAGTCATAATCTGTACAAAGAATAGTCAAAGGGTAGTTATCTCACCCTTGAAATTGGATTGATGGATAAACTAACACTTTTCATTTTACATTTACATTTTTTCTTCTTCCAGTTTCAATACAATGTGTGAAAAAAAACGAAACATTTGTTTGTTGCTATTTATTCACTGATAGGCATAAATGCTCTGTATGCTACTATCAAACATGCCCCAGTTTTTCTTAACACTAATAGTTTGACAAACTGAAGGTGCACAAGAATAAAAGATCCTACATTAAATATTTAGTTGTTGCCATAAGCGGGAACAGATGTCCTCGGTCTTTACGATGTGAGCTGCTGTATAAATAAAAAGATGAGTCAAGGGCGCACACATGCACAGAGCTAGAGTGAAAATGGATACAGATTAAGTCTTGGCTGCCTTAATATTTTACCTCTAAGGCTCCAAGCATGTATTTTAACTATCTCACATTACTGGAAGCCTATATGTCACATTGGATTGGAGGTTATAATTAGTGTTGGCCATAAAAATTATGCAAGCCTCATACCGAAAACATAAGTATTAGAAAAAGACACATAGTAATTCAAATAGCAGCTCAATGGAATACAGTGTCTCCAATGATGGCAACACATTGTTATATTTAGACAAGGATGTCGACTAGACTCAGGCCAAAAGCATTAGGATATATGTACTTGCATAATAATTTGAGATGACTTATTAGCAGCCGTGTGAACGTTGGTCTGTATACATTTTATTTCAGCTATAAAATGTTCTTATTGCATACTTCACTCTTTTAAGTTTTCTTTACTGTTCAGTCAGTCTTCATTCATTTATTCTTGACCTGACTATATAAAGCAGGTGATGAGCCAAAGCCTAACCTTATGCAAAACAGGCTTTTTTATTGAGGACAGCCAACGTGTGCTATTAAACTAGAATTTAAAAAAAAGTTATTCTGGGATTTATTTTACAGCTTGCAAGTGGCAGCCTCCTCTAATTACCCATTCCTATAGAAGGACATTTGCAGACATACAGTATGTTGGAATGAGCTCATATGAGCGTAATGCGTTAAGCTGTGGGGTGGACAGTAGTGTCAAGATGAAAAGAAAATGAAGAATATGTTTTTTTTCTCAACATGCCTCAAGTCATTCAGAAGCTTTCAAAAGTTTAATTTCATGCCATGTGTCATGAATGGCTATACTGTTGTATTGTTTATTCGAAAAATCAAAAATATTTACATGACTAGGATTGTTTTGGTTTTGTCATTATTCCATGACACAAACTACAAAACAACAGCAAAGCCTTTTCTATAAGAAACAGTTCCCTCCCAAAATACAAAATAAATACTAATTAAATTTACTGGTGACTTTTCAAATATTCATATTTCTTTTAGATTTCTGTTTAAAGAGGAGATGTCGGAGCACCTACTAGTAATATATCTTCCTCTGTCTTCTTTCTATTACAATATCTCTAACTTAAACCCTCCACACTATTATATCGCCATCAGATGACGTAATCTAAATTTAAAAACTCCAATATGCCTGTGGGAGTGTAGGCGGAGTTCTTTCTAAACTAAAATCATAGGAAGCACTGTCTCTGCAATACGTCTACTCCAGTAAAACATCATAAAAATGAATCTACTTACATACATTTAGTTGCTTTCTGAAAGGCAGGTCATGCTGGTAAAAAACTCTCTGGCTGTACTGTAGTTTGAACCATCTCCAGCTAGGTATGGTCATCTCTGTGATTTACACCATCTGGCCTGTGATGTGAGCAGGTCTACTGGTTGCTGGGTCTGCTGGACCAGTAAGGCAGACAGGCCATTTTACACTTTGGCTTTAGCTGTGGTAATTGGTTCTCATACATGCACAAACAAGGGTAACTGTAGTGGATGATGTTGTTTTGCTGCCACTGATGATAGTGATAGTGGTGCCTGCTGCATCTGAACTGGCCAGTGTGTGAATGGTTGTCTGTCTGTCATGTGGCCCTGCGATGGCGACCTACTGTATGCAGGGTGTAGTCTACTCACACAAATTACGACCAATAAGTGGGTCAGATGATGAGAGAGAGTAATTGTGTGAGTCTTCAATTGTATGTTTGATTGAAATAGAGCAAAAAAAAATAAAATAAAATTACAAACTACTAACAGCTGAGATCTCTGTACCAGCAAAGCAGCATTCAAATCCTAAGAGAGACATTACAGGCAGAGAGCTGTCTCATCGTGGGGTATGTGGAATGAGGCTTAGATGGATGGACACCATGTACGAGGTGAGCATTATTTATATTACAAAATGTCAGGCATTAAGTACTTTGGTCTGTCAGTCAGATGGATTTAGGCTGACATATTGTCTATCAGTATAAGTCTCTCAGCTCTCAGAGACCACGTACTGTGCGACAGGAATGAGCCAAACAAAGCAAGCATTAACAGCTAAAATATAAAAATTAAAACCTTTTCAGAGGCAGACTGTATTTTACTCTGTTGTAAGAGCTATACACAAATAATGTTTTATGAAATTGTGCCTTTAATTAGTAAGTGGTCAACCATCCACGATGCATGTTAAACTGTGAGACACTCATCCACAAATGATAGGCAGCCTCACACTACCTCTCTCTATGTAAGTTTGTACACCTTCTCTTAAACATGGCAAAACCCAGTTCATCATCAATCCCAAAAAAGGTACAAGCCCTGCTTCTGGCACAAGTCATGTCCTTGAGTAAGACACATTGCACAAACTCCCTGGGTCCCCCAGGAGATGGGTTAAATGGAGAGGACCCATTTCATTGTACCATTGTAACAAGTGTGATAATGAAAAATAAAGACTTTTTTCTAATAACATATTACATAGACTAAATATATATATATATATATATATATATATATATATATATTAGGACTTATTAGGAATTAAATTTGCCATTCAAGTTGTACTTGTTGAATTTTTAATTGGATAAAATGACTTTAGTGCATAATGTCAGACCCAGACTAGTACTTCTAGAGTAAATGGTTCTACATTCTGCTTTTTTACCTAGTGGTACCCAAAACACTTTAGCACCTCATTCACATTAACCCATTCACTCACACAAAACAAACATCGGTGACAGAACTGCTTTGCAACTTGGGGTCCAGTGTCTTGCCCAACTTCAGCACATGACTCAGGGAAGCCAGCAATCAAATCACCAACCCTACGTTTGGCCAACTGGTATACCGCTTCAGCCACTGCCACCCTACTAGGGAAAGTACCCTAGTAGTTTTTTTTTACTATACTTATGTTAGGAATTATGAGTAGTTAGTCCTCAAAATGTGAGGACTTTTTTATCAGGTGATAATACTGTACATGCTTCAGTAACATCTTAGACATGAGTGGATAAGGCATAAAAAAGGAAAGCCCCATAAATAAAAGAAAGAGTTCAGTTGGAGATGGCATAAATAATTAAATCACCCTAGAAATTGCACATTATACAGCAGTTAATGACCATCTAGAGATGTAGAAATTGTCTTTATATAGTGTTAGATGTCAGGAATTTCCCCATTGTGGGATGAATAAAGTTATAAAACGTTTTTGTCATGCCACCTACATTGCTGTCACCTACAATCTTTATTTCAGAAGATTAAACTTTACTTTACCAAATTTAAAGATCAACATTGAAGGTCACTTTCATGTATACTATTTGTAGCATAAGCTCTGTGCATATTGTGCACATCTGTTGATAGTCGTGTATTTAAGTGTTTCTTTATGTTATAAGATTTTATTGAAGGTACCTACATTTACTTTGAGGACTACAAAATCTTAGCAGCTACTAAAATATCGATTATGTACATTGATTTGCATCTAAACTGATATGGGTCTGCTACATGTTGAAATGGACCTTTAACAATAAAGTTGAAAGTTAATACACTCACAAAGGTCAGTGCTCTTCATCTTGTGGTTTTATATTCTTAAGCATGTTCTCATATTTCCCCTCCTTTTTTAACACTTTGTTACTGTAACACACTTTGTAAGTAAAAAATGATGAGTAATGAATGATTGTTTGAGCTTCCAGATCAGGTTGTTAAAAAACAAAAACAGCAAAACACATAGAAACAACAAAAAATAACAAAGGCCACTATGTTGGCTAAGCGATCCTTTGAGTACATGACTGGGAGTGATCAGGCAGGTGGACACTGTGACGGTCCACTAAGCAACATTTACTTTCTATCAAGCTGCATATTCCCATTAAACAAACTGTTTCCAGTCCCTCTCTCTTTTCCTAGAACAACAGTCCCACATGAATGCTCACAAATAAGTCATTATTTTCTTTAGTCTGAGGTTATATGCTGCAAAAGTCTCTCTGTCTCTGGAGAAGACAGAGTTCTTGACAAGAAAACAAATTTCACGGGTAATATTTCCTCTCTCAACCAATCCTACTAGCCCTCGGGAACACATGCTTTATTTAAGGAAGGGCCCTCAGATGCTTGGGAGAATATCCTTCCTATTACTCCTACCAGTTATTTCTTCCTTTGTCCTCATTTTTTTAATCATTTTTTCAGTTGTGCACAGTTGCGTGCAATGAGGTTCATTCCTGGTGAGGCACAAAGTCTTCTGGGATCAGATTTTACAATCATAATACCTTAAAAGAGTGTATTTTCACTGTTTAATTGTCAGAATGCATATTACTACTGGTCACATTTCACATTTTATCATCATTCCTATCGCACCTAAAAGAACATATTTGGCCTTGAAGGAACATATCTTTTATAGCAGTAAGAGACCTGACCTATAGCCTCCATGTATTTTGTACAATTCATACTCATTCTAAAGTATAGAGTGGTTTAAATGTTCAATTTTGACCCTAAATGAAGATTTATGTTGTTTATAAACCTTTAAATCCTGCTTTAATCAGTTTTACATGTTTGCTCTTCATTTGGATAACATAAAATACTTCAATCAAGGTTCAAATTTACTTCTCAAGCACTTGAAATATGAAATATAAGTGTCATTCAGTTTTCTTAGAAACGTGAAACAGAGGATACCCTGCGTTAAAAGAGAGAAGCAGCGCCCCCTTCTGGATGAAGCACAGACCTGTCCAGCCTCCCCTCATGAGTTTTCTCATCAAAAAACATTGATAGACACATTAGGCAGGTTGTACAAAGTCATAGTGTAGAATAAATCTGTTTTTTTTTTCAAATCTTGTTTATACTTCTCCTCACACATCCAATGTAGTCTGCCGAAGTTTCCCCTACACTGTTTGTTTAGGTGGGTGATTTGCTGGCATCAACAGTGTGTATAACATTTAAGTGATACTTCAGACTCAAAGTATTATGGTGACTCAGCTGATTCAGATTCAGCTTTGCTGACTTGTTACCATGAACTCCACCATTCAGAAAAGGTTTACATTGATAATGTCCACGTAAGACACCTTTACCTTTCATTTTACCTGCCCCCGGCTCTATTCAGTTCCAGTTCAGTGAGCACTGTGGTGGTCTTAGGCTGATGTCCACCCTATTCAAAGAAATAGATTACATCTGAACATAATGCTATGACTATAACATCAAACTTTTTTTCAAAATAGGTGAAATGTGATTGTTAGGAGTGAGTGTTGTGGATTGCTGTTATCTCTCCACAGTCTCTCTCCTATGTTGTTCTGGGGCAGCTGACATTACTTTACCTGCCCCGCTGCCCTGTGATGTGACTGACAGTTTGATGTGGAAGATGGTGATTGAGGCATTTGGTTTGTGGCAGATAGGGACTCTGTACACCTTAGAAGAGCACTAAAGTATGGCCAAAAGGCTGCATTGCACAAATTTGATTTTGTATGAACATTCATTACTGCTAGGTGAGCAAATCTACTTTCAACATGCAAACAAAGACAACAGAATATGTTGGGCAAAAAGGGTTCAACGTGGACTTCATAGAAAACACAATGCTGCTACCTTCAGATTGTAGATTTTTAGTCTGTGGATTCAGTTGCTAGTCGTGGTTCATATATTACCATCTTCTTCTCACAGCAGTTCACCAACCGATAATTATTTTCTCCTTTAGTCAGAGGTCTGTTTTCTGGTGGTGAAGAGTCCTATCTCGGCCGCTGATAAGGTTCCAAATTGCACGGGACATTTCAGTGGCACAAATGACATCCTTGGTAATCTGTAAACTGCATGGAATACCTGTCAAAAGATTGGGAAAAGCAGCTGAGACAGCCAGTTAAGTTAATTGATGACATCTGATGTTACCTGGAGATTCAGATGGGTAGAAATAGGCCAGAAAAAAAACAAAGACAAACAGGCCAATGATGAATATGTTGTTTTTATACTTATGTTGACTGTTGTTAATAAGCATGTGTCTGTCCCCTGCTCTCTCTGTTTATAAGCAAACAGGACACAAAGAGAGACCTTGTGCTGCCCACTGATGAGATTCATGTCAAACTCTTACTCAAAAGCAAAACAGAACAGAGACAGTTTACTGGCTACTGTATCATAGCCCACACACTTTCCTTTATCTGTGCAATATACAGTATGCAGACGACCCAACATAGCATTTCATAGTTCCTAGTTTTCATTGTCCTTGCACAATTGCTTGATAAAGTACTGTAAAAATAATTTTACTCACAAGCAGTGTTGAATTATTTCTCATTTGATTCTTAAATTGCTGTTTGCCTGCTAAGGTTCACACAGTTTGATTACTATATGATGTGTATTACTATATTATATATGTCTTAGCATACACACAAAATAAATGTACTGTGAATGTTGTTTTGCTAAATGTATTTGTCAATAATTGTTGAAATATTTAAAACATAGCTGAAAGTAGCGTATAAATAGAATGTATAGCTGATTATATCTGATCAGCATTAGAAACTAAGCTGAATGTCTACAAAACAAGCAGAAACTGTAATTACAAATTAAAGAACTAAAGTACTAAGTATTTAAAATATTTATAATAGAGTCATCAAATAGCTGGTAGCTGTGTTTAACGCATTGCCAGAAGAAGCAAAAGTACAGTATTTGTAAGTAGTAAGTAGTGGCATTAAGTAGGTAATAGTTAAGAAAAAATTAGTTAAGTGGTAGTAAGTAGTATTTGTGTACAAATCAGTAGTTTTAGCAATCAGTTGGCGAATGTATGCCTTTATCTTTAAGGGAGCCTTAATTTTAAATGGGTTGACGGAGGTAATCCATCTACTGTAAGTACTTACAGTAAATGTACAGGGGAAAAACATCTGGACATACAGACATCTGCTAATGTCTAAACAAATTTCCTTCAGCTCCGTCATTACCATGTGAATTATCAGATATTCCTCTGCAAATGCTTTGATCATTCCACAGCTCTTCTAGCCAGCATCCATCTATCATAGCCTATTACCATGCCTGGCCACGGCCACAAATAGTGCAGTTGGTAGGGAGGTCTCTAACTGCAAGGTTCGAGCCCTCGCTGTGGTCGATATGTTGAAGTGTCCTTGGGCAAGACATTGAACCAAGTTGCTCCTGATGTTTCAAGCGAGTGCCGGTGCATGGCAGCTGCAACATTTACCACTAATATGTTCAGGTAGGAAGTAATTGTTGTTGTAATTCACAAACTCCCCTATGATGAATAAAATACCAACAGCCGAGAAGTCACCTGGTATGGCGCAGCCGGGGCCCAACACTGGGAGACTTGCCAGGGTTGGGGCTTGGGAACAGCTTCCCTGAACTGAACCTGAGTGGTGTTATGTTATTGGAGTTCTGTGCCATGCACAGTCTGGCCATAACTAACATCATGTTTGAACATAAGGGTGTCCATCAGTGCACATGGCACCAGGACACCCTAGGCCGGAGGTTGATGATAGACTTTGTAGTTGTGTAATTTTACCTTTGGCCATATGTTTTGGGTACTCGGGTAAAGAGAGGGGCTAAGCTGTCCACTGATTACCACCTGGTGGTGAGTAGGATCCGCAGGCAGGGAAGGAGGCTGGAATGACTTGGCAGGTCCAAATTTATTGTGAGGGTCTGTTGGGAAAGTCTGGCTGAATCCTCTGTCAGAGGGATGTCATGATCTGGGTTTTTGTTCTAGTTGTTTCCTGTTGTCACGCCATGTCCTGTTTTATTTGGTTAAACTTCCTGTTCTCTGTCAGCTGTCACTTACCTGTTCCCAGTATCCACACCTGTCAGTAATTACGTAATCACTCTGTGTATTTAGCCACCACCTGTTCCCATAGTCCTTTGCCAGATTGTCGTGTTTCCTGAGTATCTCGAGTTTCCTGAGTTTCGTTAGTTTCATGAGTTTCGTGTCCGTGTTCGTCGCGTATTTTCCCTGTTTGCCTGTACCGTCATTTCCTGTCTGCACCTGGACTAACCAACTGACCGTGAGTTCGCTTAATCCCTGTCTGTACCTTAGCCAAGATCTTCCGTGTATCGAACCTCGCCTGCGTACTGGACTCGAGATCGCCTGCTCCCCTTTGTACCTTTTGCTGAGCCTTTTGTGTATGACCTGGACCGTCTGACCCCGCTTATAGCAATAAACCTGTGTTTGATCATTATCCTGCCTCGGTGCTGTGCATGTGGGTCCTTTATCTGCCGTTCCGTGACAAGGGATGTTTAAAGGAAAACTTCAACGATTTTCAATGTGGGTTGACCAAAACAATATCAGGTAATATTTAAGAATGAAGGGACACTGAGATTGCTTCATAATTTCTATCATTTATTACTCCAGCAACACACCTTGGCAGATGGTTCAATGAATGAATGATAATTTCTCTGCATATAAATTATTGAGGAGTCTGAGTGTCCTTTCATTCTTACTACCCAGGATCGTTTTGGGAAATTGTTTGGGTCAAGTTTTCTTTTAACTCACACCTCAGGGGGAGTTTGAACCAGATCCTGAGAAAGGCTGGAGACATTGAGTCTGAGTGGACCATGTTCTCCACCTCCATTGTCACTGTGCTCGTTTGATGATGTGGACACAAGGTGCCTGATGGTTATCACCAAACCTGGTGGTGAACACTGAAGGTGGAGATGCAATCAAGCTGAAGAAGGAGTCTTATCAGGTCTGAATGACCTGTGGAACTCCTGAGGCAGCTGATGGGTACCGATGGCCCAGGCATTCTGCAGCCCGTGCTGTTGCAGAGGCAAGGGCCTGGGAGAACTTCAGGGAGACCATGAAGGTGGACTATTGTTCAGCCTCAAAGAGATTCTGGTAAACCATTTGAGGGGGAAGCAGTTCCTTACCAACTCAGCTGTTGACCTTGACTGAAAGGTAATTGGATGGTGGAAGTACTTTGAGGATCTCCTCATTCCCTCCGACACGCCATCTGCTGAGGAAGCAGAGGCAGGGGACTCAGAGGTGGACTTGCCCATCACCCAGGCTGAGGTCATAAAGGTACTTCACAAGCTCCTCCATAGCAGGGTAGCAGGGGTGGATGACATCCGCCCTGAGTACCTCAAGTCTCTGGATGTGGGGCTGTTTTGGGTGGCACACCTCTGCAACATCGTATGGACGATAAACACAGTTCCTCTGGACTGGATAATTGCTGTGGCTGTCACTCTGGATCCGCTCTATACCCTCACCAGGATGTTCGAGGTTTTGTGGGAGCTTGGCCAACCAGTCGAAATGTGTTTTGTGGACTTGGAGAAGGTATTCGACCGCGCCCCCGATAACATTTTTTGGTGGGTGCTTTGCTTTGGGAGTATGGAGTCCGAGGCTCTGGTAAGGGCTGCCCGTTCTCTGTACAACCGGAGCAGGAGCTTGGTTGGCATTGCCAGCAATAGGTCAGTCCTGTTCCCAGTGCATGTTGGACTTCGGCAGGGCAGCCCTTTATCACCGGATCTGTTCATTATTTTTATGGACAGAATTTCTACGTGCAGCCAGGGGCCAGATGGGTTCTGGTTCGGGGATCTCTGCTTTTTTGGGAAGACGTCCTGTTGACTTCACCTCCAGCATGTGCTTGCGTGGTTTTCGGCTGAGTGCAAAGCGGCTGGGATCAGAGTGACTTCTTTCAAATCTGAGACCATGGTTCTCGACCAGAAAAATATGGTTTGCTCTGTCCAGGCTGGAGGAGAGTTCCTGCTCAAAGTGGGGGGGGTTTAAATATCATGGGGTCTTGTTAACGAGTGAGGAAAGGAAGGCACATACGATTGACAGACGGATTAGTGCGGAGGCTGCAGTAATCCAGTCCAACAGACTCCTCATGGTTAGACATTTAAAAAACATTTTGTGTGAACATTAAAGTTACAGATCTACCATTTATCAGCACTAAAATCAAACACCATAGTTGCTACCAGAGTATTAGCATAAGAGCATCTCTAACAACCTTGTGGGATTCCTTAAAATTACTGGATCTTCGCTTACTCTTTGCAAAAACACACCACTTTGGAACAAGCCAGACATCATACAAAACAAAAAGGCAATACACTTTCCGACTTGACATATCAAAGGGATAACACATCTGAAACATGTTTTCACAAGAGACAAGTCACTAATGCCAATTTCTTAGAATATCAACAATTAAAGTCAATACTTAATGTAAAAGCTAAGAATACTCCTATCCAGACGCAACCGCCGCCAGCAATAGAATGATTTACATGTATTGATATCTCAAGGAAAAGGACAGTATCAAAAATCTATAATTGAATTTCCAATGTTGATCACACAGTGAGCCTTCCGATCTCTAAATGGGAAACTGATCTGGACATCACCACTAATCACATGTTCTGGAATAATATGTGTTCTAATTTATTCAGAATGACAAACAATACAAATTTACAACTAATACAATATAAAATTCTGCATAGAACACAATATACAGGACAAAGGATGATTCAAATGGGTCTCACAAACTCAAATATTTGCCCTCATTGTACAGATAACACAGCAGATAGATTCTGGTCATGTTCACCTCTGCTGCAATTTTGGCAAGGAGTATGCAAACACCTGTCAACCTGGTTAAGCTGTCCAATCCCAGCAGCCCCTGCACTCTGTCCTTTAGGAGATCTAAGTGGGCTTGAACTAGAAACAAACTCATCACACATACTTCTTTCTGCCCTCTGTGTCGCAAAGAAAATCATCCTCATGAACTGGAAAACTAAAAAGAAATTAAGCATTACACAGTACTTGAACAAATCAATAACAAATTTTATATATATATATATATATATATATATATATATATATATATATATATATATATATATATATATATATATATATATATATATATATATATATATATATATATATATAAAACCAAAATTATACTCTGATTAATTCCATTTCCAGGTAGGAATGCGTGGCGCTCGGGTGCTGTGCCATGTCTGGCGTGGTGGTGGGGGGGTACCTCATGGTTGGGAGTGCCTGCCTGCCTAAGGGACAGGGGCAACGGGGCTGGTAGATTCTGGGGTGGCCACATGGGTCCCCTGCAGTGGGGGTGTGGAGGCCGGCAGTCCGGTGCTGGAGGCGGGCCTCCCTGCCAGTGTGCAGGGGCGGACCTGGAAATAGAGACCTGGGTACCCTGTGTCCGGGGGGTCCCTCTGGGGGTGCCTGCCTGTGCCCGGAGGGGTGTCTCTCCGCTAAGACGTTGCCCCTGCTCGGGTGGGGTGCTGCCTGCCCTCTGGTAGCTGCTTGGGACTGTCGCTGGGAGGTCTGGTGGGCTATTCGGGCTGTGGTCTTTATTGGGCCCTGGGCGTAGGTTGACCCTCAATGCACAGCCGCATACTATGTGTGTAGGTTTTAGTGGAGCACTACACAGGGCTACCATGAGCAGGCTTGAGCAGAGGGGTGAGGATGTTTAAGCTGCGCTGCGTTGGTGCCTGGGTAGTAGTACTGTGGTCCCTGGGTCTCATCTATCTCTTCCTGGCTGGGGGTTGTGGGGGGGTAGTGGGATGGATAGCAGAGCTAGTCTGGAACCTGGCATCCTACTGATGGAGGGATACTGGAAAGTGCTTCCACCAAACCGTCCCTCCTAAGTGGGATGCTCTGCAGTTTTAATGGCATTAGTCATACAGACTCACGAAGCCTTCACTTTGAAAGCCCTGTCTTCTGGACCCCTCAGGGAACGGGCGGTCTCCCAAAGTTCCTCATACCTAGCCAAATACACATACATACATACATTCAGGGCCGGGGGGTGTGCTCTTTCACTTGGGCCTGGGCGTAAGGCCTCGCCCACTGGCCCTGGTAGAAAGATCCCCACCCAGTTTTAACTGCACAAAAGACAACTAGGTCGGGGGACACTGTTCAGGGAACACACCAGCAGTCATACTCCTGGAGGTGTTCCCCACTTTCAGTGCATTTTAGTTTCACACACTCACGTTCAAGCTGGGTTGCAGGGTTCTGGGCTGCCTTTTCTGCTGCCCCCTGCTTTTTCGGTTTAGGGTTGGTGGGCGATGCTTGGGAGGTCCCCATGAATAAGAACAAGCGAATGGTGTGGGTGTGAGAATACACTTATATAGGTTATAGGATACTGATCTGGATGCTGCCTGGGTGTTCTTTTGTTTGCTGACCCTCACCAATTGCCAGCCTCCTGTTGCGGGCCCAGGGGGGCGATGGGGTAGGCCCCATTCTGCTGGTGTGGGGGTGGCGGACTTGGGTTGATCCCCACTCTGGCCACAGGACCATCTCCTGGTGGGCTGCCTACGGACCGTGGGTCCTCGGGCTCCACTCTCTCAGGCTGACCCTCCCTCTGGGGGGAGTCTTTGCCCCTGGTTCTCATGGGACGAACAGCGTTGACCCACAGTGGTCCACTCTGTCCTCGGATGCTGACTCTGTGGCTGCTGCAGCTCTTCCTGGGAGAATCTGTGTGGGAGCGGCTTGGGTCACAACACCTGCCCTCCTGAAACTGAAGATGTGCGGGCTCCTTGGCTACTGGGTTTCTTCCCTCCACTCGCTTGGCTGAGTGTAGTGGCCAAGCTCCTCCCATCACCCTGGTTTTCACAAGTGGCATTGTTCATGCACCAACGTTTGCCTCACCCTTTGGGTGAACAGTGTTAAGATACAGCTTTACTAACCTTGTAGTGGGACAATCTACACCTGAGCTGATAAACAGGCTTTCTAAACTTAGCTGTAAGTATTACTGGTACTTATCACTATTAATATTAATAATGTGTGATTATGGTAGTTGTGATGTTGTATGTCATGGCTATTATTAAGTGTTATGAGATTATGTAATAATAATGTAATAATATACTGTATATGTGTATGTATATGATATATGTATATGTTTGTATGAGTGTGTGCACATACCTTAACACTATTATCAGTATTAATATTATTTTAAAGGTAAACCACAGTACAGCAGTTGTTTAGTTACGAATGTGTTTGCCTAAGGTACATCCCTATTTATTTATTTTGTGCCTATTGTTTGCTTAACTAATTTGTTTGGTTTCAGCAGCTGGTTGCAACCCCTCCCCCCTCCTGCGCGCGCACACACACACACACACACACACACACACACACACACACACACACACACACACACACACACACACACACACACACACACACACACACACACACACACACACACTCAGCCTGTCCACCAGCACAAGACGGCATTCAGCCTAATATATTGAACTGCTGGACAGGACAAAAAAAGAAGAGGGAGCTCAGCCAAAAGGTGAAGCTCTCAATTTACCAGCCAATCTATGTTCCTACCTTCACCTATGGTCATGCACTTTGGGTCATAACTACTGTAAAAGGACAAGATCAAGGATACAAGAGACCGAAATTAGTTTCCTCCGCAGGATGGCTGAGCACACTCTTAGAGGCAGGGTGAGGAGCTCTGTCACCAAGGAAGAGCTCGGAGTATGTTCCTTCACATTGAGAGAAGCCAGTTGAGGTGGCTCAGGCATCTGTTTCGAATGCCTTCCTGGGGAGGTGTTCCAGGTATGCCCCACTGGTAAGGACATGCTGGAGGGACTATGTCTCTCTACTGGCCTGAGAACACCTTGGGGTCCCTTGGAGCTAGAAGAGGTGTCCGGGGCGAGGGAAGTAAAGAGAAGCATATGCAGTTTCATTTCTACAGCAATGCCTTTAATAAGTAATTGTACTTATTTCTTTTTTTCTTTTTCATTGTTCCTTTGAACAGTAAAAGCAACACATCCTGCAGACCAACATCCCCTTTGAGCCACTCTGAGGCTTGTAATGTAAAGCACAGTTATGTAAGAAAGTTTTACATAAATTACTTTAACATGAACTTGAACAAAAAAGCTGCAACATAGAATGGACCTCCATTAATCAGTGAATGAAAACATTGTTTCTGTACACTTGTGTGTACAGAAAGTGTACAGCTTGTTAAAGCTTGTCAGCTCTAATTGTGTGTGTTTCGTACAATTCACTTTGGATGTAGCACACAGAGAGTCGACATCAAACTTGTGATGCCTAAAAGGAGATAAGGAGATACAGTACTCCATGTGATTGTCAATTTTTGAACAGTGGTAGGCACTCCACACATGTTTAACCCACCATTTACCTGAATAGTGCAATGTGGAGGTGGGTTGATAATGAAAGGCAGATGAGAGGAGTAATTCAGTGAGTTCAGGACACTTTGATACTTACCGTTAAATATAGTTTGATATTTATACATATTATATATATATATATATATATATATACACACACACACACACACACACACACACACACACACACACACACACACACACACACACACATATATATATATTTCTGCTGATAAAATGTTAATGTATCAATATATATATATATATATTTACAATTTTATCAGCAGAAATGTGCAACAACATTTAACATTTAAAGGTCTATGGTCTCCAGAGAAAACAGGGAAGTAATATGTGGTGTGGTTGAAAATTGTCGTATCCCACAAACCCAGAATGCACTGCGCTTTATGAATGATGAATCTACAGTAAGCTGCAGTGATTGGACCTACCTTTCGTTTAGCTCTGCCTCCCTCTAAGCCCAGACTTTGTTGGGGCAGGTTCAGAAAAAAACAGGAAGCACTAGTTGTAGTATGTAAGCACGTGGCAAAAAGGCCTCTGAGATGTTTCAGAGGGCTTTTGCAGAGGAATAAATGATAATTTCCTTGCATAGAAAAGATGCAGGAATCTGAGTGTCTCTTCATTCTTAAATCTCACCTGCCATTGTTTGGGTCAACCCCCATTGAAAATTGGTGAAGTTTTCCTGTAACTAATTTCATTTAAAACATCTGTAAAATTAAAAATACAACATCCCCAGTGTATTGAGGTACAGTAGTGACAATCAAAACTTACTAGTTTACTTGTCTTAATGACATGTTCTTTTAACATGATTTTAGAAAAGCATTTTCTTCCAGAAGAAACTAAACACACTAATGAAGTTTCTTTTTAATGTTTACTTAAAAAATAAATGTCAAATAGAGTTTAAACACTCTATATGACACAAACAATATTTTTGTTTTTAGTTAACTGTACGTCATTCAAGGTGCCCTAATAAAACCCATTATCGCTTTAAATAATATTTAAAAGGTGATCAGTTAACCTTCTCACAAAATAGGGACATTATTCATTACAGGATTTAACAACAAATACAAACATATTTTAATTTTGTCTTTATCATTTACCTGCAGAGCTCTAAAAGGATATGTTTTAGGTTGGGGAACTTTACATTACATATTGTGTAATATGAAGTTTGAATTATTTCTTGCAGCTGTGGGCATTTATTAGTAGAGACTTTTTTTTTTACCAGTGTCAGGTGCACATGAAACTCCAGTGAAGCTGCCCTTTGACTGAAGTTCAAAGTGCACTTTGCTCCATTTGGTAACCTTCCAGCCAGAGGAACCATGCTAACTGGACTGATTCAAAGTGGTTTCTTTCTTTGGCAAGGTACCAAATGAAGCAATGCCAGCTTCAGCAGGTGCCTGTACTCCTGATGTAGGGGCCAGAGTCAGGTAGGGCTCTTCAGGCCAGATGGCCCTTCCATCACTCAGCCCTCCCCCTGAGCCCTTCTGGAGACCATTGGCCTTGAAAGTAAAGAACAGAAAAGGGGCAGAACTGCATGGCTACAAATAGAATCAAGGCCCAGAACAAATACACAGTATATCAGATGCATGAAAATTCCTATATATATATATATGCATATCATTCTTGCAGCATTATTGTCCCTCCCAGGTTCAAAAGGAAATTGCAGCAATTCTTCACACAGAATGGCCAATCATGACAGATTTAAATTCAAAGTCGATCAGAGCACTCCACTAAAGCATTGGCCATATATTCCCTTTTCAGCACGTTTCCCAGTGGCTGATTGCTTTAAATCAAGAAAGGAACAATCAGTGGTCAAATGACAGACTTGCACTACACTGTGTAGCATGCTGAGAGACGTTGGGTCTCAGCCACTCTTGTCACACAATGCACAGTTTCCCTCCCGACCTACATAAAGTAAAGGTTACAGGCAAAGGCACTGTATAAACACATATGTAAAAAAGTGGGCTATCAGTGGCTCATGTGGAACACTGATACAGTGCTATACTATCTGCCTCCAGATCAGGTTTTATAATAACTTACTGTAAAAAAAATTTAAATTGATAAAGTGTTTTTAAAGAATTTACTGATCAATATTTGTGACCTATTTCAACCTTGTAACCTGGTTTAAAATGTGAACACAATGTGTGTGTTTTCTTTTAATTTTTATGTGTTCTTGCAAAAACAATTATTATAGATGCTTAAAGTGATTTAAGTCGCAACCCACAACAACAGGCATCTCTCACATTTCTCAGTGCACAGAATAAAGCCAGGAATAGTACTTGCTTTGTGTGAGGGTACATTCTTGCATGTACATCTCCCTCTCTCCCTCTTTCCTTTCAATCTTACTCTCTGATGTCAGATGTTGACTGAATTAGGTTAGAGATGGGAAGTGCAGAAACAGAAGCATGGCTTGCGAAAATGACAATGTGTCTACCTAGTAAGCATATTGAAATGCATAAACTTGCTCTGTTTGTCTGAAAGGGAAACAGACTCAATTATGGATTAAAATCTTGCAAGTGACTGCTAAAATATTCATTTAAGTCAGAAAGTTAAAATCTATAACATTTTGACTTTCTGACTTAAAGGAATGCAGACTAGAATACAAATGTTTTCTGAATTCTAGGCCGCAAAGAGTGATGAAGAGCTCTGCAGATAGTGGTGGAACTTTCAAGGTTTTATTTAATGTAACTGTGATTTTTACTGATTTGGTATCCAAATGAAGTCTGACACAATAAGCACAGATAGTCTTAAAATTAAGCAGCCCTCTCTGGCTTCCTGTTGTTGGCATTCCCACAGTTTATAGTTTCACACACAACAGTTCTCTACCTGTTCTGATGTGCTCACCCCAAAACATTTCAGACAGATTCTGGGATCATTCAGAATGACAGAATTATATGCCATGCAGATGACATGAATATCATAAGAGTGCTGGCTTATGGCCTAAAAATACAACGCAGTCAGTCAACATAGATTAAACAGTAATACCAATTAACAGATGTATCATAACATGAATACTAGTGATTTATTTTACTTTGTATCATATTGTCACCTCCAGCAATTAATCTAAAATATTTTAGAAAAATGTAAACTGTTGGACATGTAACAGGTTAGCTGTGTATGCTGCAGACTGTGCCAGGTTGTGAAAACATTTGCCAGACATCCAGTAATGTAACCCTGTGTCTATATCTTCAAATTCACAAATAAATATGCAACATCAAAAGCATAACTTCTTTATGAAGAAGATTTATGAAGATTTACAGATACTGTAGGAGGTGAGTTTTTCAATGTACATTTGAAACTAAGTTATAACCTAATGCTGACTGACACCTTCAGCAAAGATAGTCTAAAGCAGACCTGTAACTAAGGGATATCTGGATTTGTTTGAAGGTTATAATTGTATGTGAGGAAGACTCATTTAGCTTATGTGCTTCACTTGCTGGAACCTTTGCTCCTCCAGCCTTTTGTGTAAGCATCTGTTTTAGTTCTACACAGGTGAATCAGGTACCATTGGTGTGTACAGGTTATTACTCCCAGCACTCATTCATTCAGTCATTAAACATGACTGGTGGGATTGGTGGGGATGGTCCTTAAGCTTAACATTGTGACAAGGCAGTCATGTAGAAAAAGGATTGTGCTTAATGAGATTTGCTTTTTGCATTTCCCCTTCCCTGGGGGCTTCAAGAGCTTTGCCTAGGTCTTATTACTGCATTCATCAAACGAAGGACTTTAAATTTACACTTGAACCAGATTTCATTGTGTTGGATCCTTCAGTGCTGGTCTGAGAAAAAAGTGCTTCACTCTCAGATGCTGAGGCAGTCTATGTCTACCAGCAGGTTTTAATTGCTGGAGAAGCCATCACGGTGGAATGACTGATATATTTTTAATCTATAAAAGAATATATAATCTTTTTAATTAAAAGAGACTACTTCTATTAGTGTACCTTTAACTAGCAGCACGTTGTTGTGTTGATCATAATGTATGCAAAACGTTTTTTTTTTCCGAATGTTACAAATTGTAAGTTACAATACAACACAACACAACACAACACAACACAGGCAGAGCATAACTAGGGGAAGAGGAGAGCAACAGTTACTGTACTTCAAGGAATGCTAGGAGAATACGATGCTAAAAAAAACAGTACATGTAATAACCCTGTGAGGAGGGGAAGAAAACACAAACTTCAATGTGGGGGAACTGACTGGTTTGAGGTACCGAGTTAGAAGGAACAATGGTGATTGGAGACCCATAATGTTGCTGAAGGTGGAGCTGAACCGGGAGTGCAGAGCTGAGGAGATTGAAATTGAGGCCACAGCTGGGTAAGATCTAGGAGAGTAACTGCCTGAAGGAGTGTGTCTAGGGTTTTTCTACCTTTTACTTCTACTTAGTAGATTTGTAAAGAAGAAACACTACTCTTACTTCTCTATATTAGGCATAGCGGGAAAAAAGTTGAATCAAGCCTCCTTTAATTAGTTACCTTTATCAAATGGAACTTAATGTATTATGAGTTCATTTTCATGGCTTTATGCCCTGCAGCCTGATATTTTTTTGTCAACAAAGCATTCACCCCAAAAAACTGAAGATGTATACAGAATTAATAGACTCAAAAAAAATTGTCTTCTTGTCCTGAAGAATCTATGAGGCGTGTAACATGGGCAACCTTTTGACAAACTTGTGCTAACCTTTGTATGTGAGGCCAACCACATCGTTTCTGTCGTGGAGAAAACATCCTTCAAGACTATGCGGGAAACCTTGCAACCTCAGTGTGCAGTAATGACAAGGAAAACGTTATGCTCAAAAATACAGGAAGCTGAGCATTGTTAAGAATGTTGCTACAACAACAGACTGCTGGTCTGCCAGACAACATGACTATTTAGGAGTAACCTGTCACTGGATAGATGACACCTCTCTAGAGACACATTCTGCTGCATCTGCTTCTAGACCTCTCAAATGTCCATGCTGCAGCATTAGAGGTAATACATTTTGAGTATCACATCAGGGAAAAAGTGACAAGGACAACAACAAACAGTGGTTCAAACTTCGCGAAAGCCTTTCGAATATATGGTGAGGAGGAGAAAGAAGAGGACGCCACTGATGGACAGGAAGATGGAGACTTCAACCTTGATGACACAACAGAAGAGAGTGAGTTAGAGGTGGAGTATCAGGATGTGGCTGCCGTTTTGAATGACAATACAGGTCTTGAGTACCAACTTCCAAGGCACCAAAAGTGTGCATGTCATCTACTCAATCTTATATCAACAGTTGATGCTATTGCCACCAGAGTTGCCAATGAAGCATACAAGAAGCTGTCTCAGTCTGCTTTTGCAAAATGTCATGCTCTGTGGAATAAAACCAGAATCTGTTTTTTTCTGTTCAGCCTGCTGTGCCATTTGGAGGGCAACTCAGTATACACTGGAGAAGTTTACATTGTTCAAAAATGCATGCTTTATGTTATTTATTTCATCCATCCATCCATCCATCCATTTTGTTAACCGCTTACTCCCTAGTGCGGGGTCACGGGGGTGCTGGAGCCTATCCCAGCTGGCTACGGGCGAGAGGCAGGGTACACCCTGGACAGGTCGCCAGTCCATCGCAGGGCAACACATAGACAGACAACCATTCACTCACACACTCACACCTATGGGCAATGGAGAGAAGCCAATCAACCTAATGCACGTCTTTGGACTGTGGGAGGAAGCCGGAGAACCCGGAGAGAACCCACGCAAACACGGGGAGAACGTGCAAACTCCACACAGAAAGGCACCAGGGCTACCCACCGCACCACCGTGCCGCACCTATTTATTTCATTCATTTTATTTTATTATTTGGAATTCTACATTATCATTTTGACTCGCTGCAGTGCTTACATAATTTCTGAAAGAAATATTTAAATAAATCGGACATTACGATGAAACAGTTACAGTATTTGAGTAGTCTTTTCACAAAATACTTTTTTACTCTTACCTGAGTAATATTTTAGATGATTACTTTTTATTTTTACTTGAGTAATATTATTTTGAAGTACAGCTACTCTTACTTGAGTACAATTTTTGGCTATTCTAGCCACCTCTGCGCATACAGCACTAATATTCAATGTTCCAATGTCCCGCTGTAGATTATTTAGAAGACAGCGACCGCGGCCGGCTGATATTGCCTACAAAATGCAGCAAGTCTAATACTAATTCAATAATTCTACTGTTGAAGGGGAACGTGTGTTACAGAGTTTTGTGCATTAGTGTTGTGCTATATGTAAACAAAGTAGCAACATAGTAGCACTGAGTAAGTCATATATTCGACCTTTTATAGTTTTAGCTTGTGCTGTGACGTTTGAGTAGTTACGAGCTGCTGCTTGTCAATTTTTGACAAATAATTTTATTTCATTTTGTAGGCAATATCAGCTGGTCGCGCATCATCAGAGAGGCTCTTCGAGGAGACAACCCTCTTGTTTTGCCAGCCACTGTTATAACAGCAGATTAAGAAAAGAAGAGGGTTTTGGCAAAATTAATGAATGTGTGGCTTTCTAACAACTGTCTAACAACTTTGGTCCAAATTAAAAAGCTGCTAAACAACTTAGAAATGCTGTCATTATTCAAACACACTGTTAAAAAATAAAAAGAGGGAAAGATAAAAGAGACAGGAAAGCAAACCTTTCAAGCAAAAAACACCAAAAAACAGAAGCCAAGCTGCCACCATTACATCCAAAAGTTTAATTTGTTTCGTAAAAAAGTCTCGGGGTTCTTATTTAAGTTTCTGGTTGTTTCACTAAGTACTACAGAAGAGTTACAATTAGATTCTTCTGCTTCATTCCTCAATGCAATAAAGAGTGTCCTCTCACTTCCTGTTGTCAATCTGCACATGTGGCCTGTGGATGGAATGGAGTACTTCTCAGCAAATGGTAAGTATTAATGCCACAGTTTAAGAAATGTGTCCATGGGATTCCCTCGTTCCTTAATACATACCTGGAATGGCCTACAGCATGACAACAACCATCTGACCATAATCAATTCACTCTCTTTGCGGTTTCTGCCTTATCTTTATACACATACTGTACTGTATTTGGAATGAATGCACCAAAAGCAATGCCACAGCAGAGAGAAACTCCTAATATTTTGATTGTTAATGTAAAAATTTAGTTGCAAAATTAATGTCAATGCATAAATACAAAGTAATTTAATACTTAATAACATGAAAACAAATGAAAAGCAATGTCATCTACATGTATTGTACAGTATAAGTTTAATTTGCTTTTCATATTTGTATTGACAGTAAAGTCAGTTCTTCCACATTTTAAAAAATGCTCTGTGCCATCTCTAATTATTATTACCATTAGTTACTCAATGAGGCACCAATTTATTGACACAGTGTACTGCACTGCCCACTATAACTAACAGTTTGACCAAAAAATAAATTTAAGGCAGCTGCTGTATTGTGCTGCATTTTATGCATTTGCATATTACCTAGTAAAGTAAATATATATATTAGTGCTGGGCAGCGATTAAAATCTTTAATTACATTATTTGCATGAGTTTTCTGCAATTAATCGCAATTTACGCATTAACATGAGAAGCATTCAGTAACAAATTTAAGTAGCATATCGCACATTTTTACTTTAAAATTACTACCCACCGGTGGGAGCAACAGTTGGTGCACGTTGTAACGATGTAAATTTTGTAGTCCTCTCCTTGTCATACAACTTGTGCATTCTTCCTGTCATGGTGTGTCTTGAGGGAGGCACCCAAGTGCCTGTCATTTGTTGTGATTCTATTAACATTCCTCAAACCGACATCTTCCAACACTAATCGGCCTGCAGTTTGTAGCTAACCACTTAGCTATGGTAGTTGTTAGCTTGCCTTGTTCATAATTCTCCCACACGCTACATCCAATGTAGTCTGCCGAAGTCTTCCTCCGCTAATGGTTTAGGTGGCAGCCCTCAAAGGTTTTGATTGGTTGAGAAGCGTGTCTCAGGCCAGTACAGTACTGATCAACAACCTGCTCCTCCTGAAACCCTTCATTTGTCTGTATGAGTAGTCAGAGCCAGTGAGCCCAGGACTTTCCAAATTTAACATGCCCAACCCTAGTATATATCCATGCATTTTCTACCGCTTAGAGAGAGAACCCACCCAAACACGAGGAGAGCATGCAAACTCCACACAGAAAGGCACCCGGGCCGCCCCAGGAATCTTGCTGTGAGGCGACAGTGCTACCCACTGCACCACCGTGCCATCCCCTAGTATATATGATAGCCTATACTGATGCTAAATATGGTATTTTAATGTTTTGAGTACCCTTTATAGCTCCTTCCATAAATATTGTATATAACTGTGTATCTGTCACTGTCTCGCACATTACCTGCATCAGAGCTCAGTAAACACTTGGCTATTCAGAATAGGGCAGAATAATCAACTGCGGATTAAATAAAATGTTTCCTAATATAGAATTCTGCATCATAGATTATGCATTAAGACATTTTACCTGCACCTTGTTGAGTTTGTTTAGCTGTAATTACAGGACGGTGGAAAACACTCATCTTTTGTAAAACTTGTTTTATCAGATCTACATAGAAAGGTTAAAAAGAAAGACAGTTTTATCACACTTTCTGTGCACCCTGTTCCATTGTACAATTACATATTGTGTATGTAAAATAGAAAATGCACAATTCCCAATCTAACTCTATTTAGCTACAAATAACAGGCATTTGTATTTTATTTCCTTTTATGCTGCAGCCTTTTCCCTTTCCCTATATGTGAATGATAATCCAGCCCTTTGCTGTCATTTGAATGATCCCTGCAGTGTGCAACTGTGTAGTGCTTCCCTCTAATCTTTCCCCTGGAGAACTAGCTAGCTCTCATTTAAACGTCAGTGGTATTTTTTTTCCACACTCTGTCAGCACTCAGAAGAGGACATATTGTGTATATCCATAAGTTATTTTAAGTAGTAATTTCATTAAGGCAGGCATCAAGTTTTGGTATCTGATTTGCAGTATATTGTTATTTGTAATTTTTGTTCTGCACAATTTATTTGTTTGGATACAAAAACAAAATTCTGTTCCTGAACAATGAAGAGTTGCTCAATTAAAAAGCAGTAATGGTTCAGCGTTTGGTACTTTCAAGGGGGCCTGTGGTTACAAATTAATAGAATTTTGTTTTTTTCAAGCTTTAGATAAAATACAAATAAACCACATCAGGTACAGTATAGGAAAAACTCAAGTGAAATGCTGGAGGCTCTGGACTCTGTGTTGTTGTATTCAAAATAATAATTTAATATTATTATGTTACTGGTAAAATTGGAGGGCTCCCTTTCAGGACTTTGAGGAAACACCAGCATTCTCAGTGAAATTAAGAGAGATATTGATATTTCCTGCAAGCAGTAGGAAGCTTCAACGTTCTTTGGTACTGTCCAGTGGAAATTTCCACCACATCCGGTCGCCAGGGCTTCTTTATCAGGTTTGTCGTCTCACTGTAAATTATTACGACAAGGCAGTCCTGGATCAGCTGGGTACAAGGAAACTGCCCTATTTCACAGCTGATAAAAATCTCAGTTTAGTTGGTGTTTAGTTGGTATATATATTCAATTTCAATTTTCAATTTTTTATTTATATAGCGCCAAATCACAACAACGTTATCTCAAGGCACTTTACAAAGTTAGGTTTAAGACCTCACACAACTAAACCCAACAAATCCTACATACAGCAAGCATTTAATTTGACAGCAGCAGTGGAGAGGAAAAACTCCCTCTCTAACGAGGAAGAAACCTCCAGCAGAACCAGGCTGGATGTGGGCGGCCATCTGCCTCGACCAGTGGAAGGTATATATATATATATACCTGCCACCTTGGGAGGTGTTTCCCACTTTGACCTTGGGGTTTCCAGTCCATACTCCGCGCAGATGTTCCTGTAAACTATGCCAGCCACTTGGTTATGGCGTTCCATGTATGCTTTCCCTGCCAGCATCTTACACCCTGAAGTTATGTGCTGGATCGTCTCATGGGCCTCTTTGCACAGTCTACACCTTGGGTCTTGTCTGGTGTAGTAGATCTGGTCCTCTATGGCTCTGGTGCTCAAGGACTGCTCCTGTGCAGCCAGGATGAGTGCCTCTGTGCTGTCCTTCAGCCCAGCCCTTTCAAGCCATTGGTAGGATTTATTGAGATCAGCCACTTCAGTTGTGTTACGGTGAAACATCCCGTGTAAGGGCTTGTCCTCCCATGATGGTCCCTCTTCCAGCATCTCATCCACTGTTCTCCACTGCCTGAGACATTCACTCAGCACATCATCTGTCGGGGCCTTATCCTTGATGTACTTATGGATCTTGGATGTTTCATCCCGGATAGTGGTTTTCACACTCACTAGTCCTCAGCCTCCTTCCTTGCGGCTAGCGTACAGTCTCAGGGTGCTGGATTTGGGGTGGAACCCATGTATGGTCAGGAGCTTTCTTGTCTTAACATCTGTGGTCTGTATCTCTTCCTTTGGCCACCTTATTATTCCCACAGGGTATCTCATCACTAGCAGGGCGTAGCTGTTTATTGCCCGGGGTTTCTTCTTGCCATTGAGCGGGCTTCTTAGGGCTTGCCTTACTTGTTGGAGGTATTTGGCTGCTGCCGCATTCCTTGTTGCCCGTTCAAGGTTGCCATTCGCCTGTGGTATTCCAAGGTACTTGTAATTGTATATATATATTTCAGCTAATCACAGGACTTCATGCTGTCTCACTGAGCTCTCTGGGCTTTTAAAATATTCCTGCTGAGCTGAAAGCCGGTGCAATTTGTGAACAGGTCACATTTGACTGAAGAATATTTCCAATGAGGTTGTTGACTTTTGCTTCACAGTAATAAAGAAATAGAAAATTTTACCACTTTTCAGATCCCATGTGCATTTTATTTTTCATGTTTTGACACTCACTGTAGAGTGCAAAAACTTACAAATCTTGTCTTTGTGATACAAGGTTATTCTGTGTTTGGTATGATGCTTGCTGACAGTCCTACAGCAAAAACCCGAGTGAGACCCCTGTTGTTGGAGCACTCCTGACAGCTTCCAACAAACTAGTGTGTCCATCTACTTTAGAGTGTAAAGCCAGGTGGAGAAGGAGAGAGAGAAGAGTGACTAAGGGGTTAACCATGCTTTTCCTTGTACAGTATTTCCTACAAGGACCAGAGTGTAAACAGTCTTCAGTAACCAAAATACAAAACTCCTGGAGAATCCATAGAGCAGCTGCATATGGGACCGTGGCAGCTTTTTAGATGATGCCCTAGATTTCGGGTGTCAATCCCATTGAAACAGCATATTGAGGCATACAGTGGCACATACAGTACAGTACTGTACATGACATGCCTGTTTTGTACCAAGATGAACTATTTCTTTTTCTTTCTTAGATTTCTACCACCAGGTTCTTAACCACAAAATTATTGCATTGTTTAATGACAAGTTAAGACTGAGCAAAGTACATAGTTTACCACATCTGCAAAATAAAATATTCTTTTCTTTTTGTGTCACCTGTAATTTGACATTGCACACATTAGTTTTAGTGCCAAGCCCATGGAACCATTGATCAAGCCAGTGTCAATTTTACCAGCAACCGGTTTGAAATAGTTATAGCATGACAAAGTCTAGCTGGAATCAGCATACGTACCTAGTAGTTAACACTCAAACGTTTGTAGGAATGAGGTTTTGATTTATAGTTATGTTGTTAAATTGCTTGCAACGTAAATATGACATGAAACCACATACTGTTCAGTAAGTCACACATTATTGAGGAAGTAGTTTCTGCCAGCCAAACCATATCATTTTAACTAAACATGTTAATTTGGAGTCTAATTGATGGATATTTTCCACTCTTCACTAATCCTCACTAATCCAGACACTTTACAAAATGAGGTTTACGTGTTACAGAAAACAATACAACTTTGATACAATACAATAGTGGTGTGGCTCGGTGTGTTGAGGAGGTCCCCCAGCATATGATCTATTGCACATTAGTGACCTCAGCCATCTCTAACTATAGGTTTTATCAAAAAGGAAATTGTTAAGCTGACAGCATGTCTGCTTCCTAAACCTGAACTGGAAACTGGTTCCACAGGAGAGGATCTTGGTAGCTAAAACCCCTGCCTCGCAGTCTACCTTTAAAAACTTTAGGAACCACAAGCAAATTAGCACTTTGAGACTGAAGTGTTCTGTTGAGAAGATATGGCACTATGAGATATTTAATATACTGTATGATGAAACTTTATCATTACATGCACTCTTAGACAGAGAAAGATTATAAGTACTAAAATTATAATAAATTTATTCTAATTTTTAATAATTGAACTTTATTGATCCGACATTGGGGAAATTAACCTCTGCATTTTTACCCATCCTGAGGAGTTCAGTGCCCAAGGAGCTAGTATGAAGTGTCTAGGAGTCACTTTGGTGCTTTGGTGGGCTTGAACCTAGGACTTTCTGTTTGCAAAGCCAACACTCTACCAAATGAGAAAAAAAATAGAAAAGTCAAAGAGGAGGATAAGGTAAACAAGAAATACATAATTATTTTTCAATCTGTGAACAAATATAATATGATAGATACACTAACTACATGATTGCACTTGGGTTAGAAGTTTTAGGATGATGGATACAGAGCATGTGATTGTATTATTGCACCATAATGTGTTGTGTAATAATTTTAGTTTGTGTCTTTGGCTAGGATGTGGGTTGCATGTGTATAACTGTGTTTAAATCATGTTGCATGTCTGAGGTGTTCATTTATTCGTCTGATTGCCTGTGGGTAGAAGCTGTCGGTCAGCCTTTTTGGATGTATTTCACAGTCCCATAGAATTTTCGTCATGGGAGGAAAAGAGTGTGTGCTCTGGCTGTGTGTGTTGCAATGTTGTGCGACACACAGCTAAGAACCCTGATACAAGTCCTGTAGAGGAAGGAAGGCTGCTCTTGCAATGGTTTGTGCAGTTTTATTCACACACTAGAGAACCTTTCTGTCTTGGGCAGTGCAGTTGCCATCCCACACAGTGATGGAGATATGAGGACACTTTGTATAGTGCCTCTCTAGAAGCTACTTAAGATGTAGGGATGGGCAGTAATTGTCTAAGTTTGCATAGTCATAGTCAAACGATATGTGCGTTTGCTGCTTTAAGATAAGAGATAAGATAAGATAGATATGGCTACCCGACTCTTACACTTTCCTCCTTTATTCCACCTGAGCGCAGGTGAACGGGTGTCTATTAATGAATCACCATCACGTACATCACGTCGGAAATACAGTTTTAACAGATTCTTGCTTAGGCTGCCAGACCTGGCGCCTGCAGTGACAGCTTTTTTCCTTTGGAAACACCTTTTGGTTTGTCAGATTAACCTACTTAGTGAAACATCTTTAACTGACAAGGCATCAAGATATTGCACAGATTATTAGAGGGAGGGGGGAACGAATCAGATACAGCCTCTCATTTTTCTTATGACAAATAATCCTGTGACTTGATGAAACATTTTTGAATTCACATATGGGATTGTTGAACCATATTCTGTTCCCTGATGTGTGTTCTCATGTGCATGTTTCAGCCATACAGATGATAATGAGGACTGAGTTTTCACTTCTCTTTAATTGCATGTCTTGAACATCATCTTTCAGTAGTGAATAAATATCAATGGGAGATACTTAAATGTAAATTGATACATAATTCAGTGAGTCGATTAGATGTGGAGCATCCAGTATGAGCAACACAACTACTGTAGGCCAACAATAACTATGAAAATTGTCAAAGGATTGGTCTTTGGTTACAGCACCAATGACCAGTTTCCAACAACTGAGACTAGTAATGGGTTCCCTTTAACTCTATACCATGATCTCCTTGATAGTTTCTTCACGTGACTTCACCATGATGGCTTGTCTATAGATGAGGGCCAACTTTTTGGCAGGAAGGAGACGACCTGATGCAGGCAAAATTCCAGAGACTCCTAGAGAGATTGCAAAGTTTTATGGAATCTAACTTGATTATATATGATATTATATTGATGATATTAATTGATATTATATGATTGTATAATTAACACCTAACAATGTGACTGATAAATATCAAATTGCTTAGGGAAACACAGTGAATGTTTAGTGATGATCAGAAAATTCTAGTATCCAGATTAAGATATTCTATAGGTTCTGACCTGCCTTTTTAGCTGCTGTATTGTGTATGCATATCTGCATTCGAAAAAGACAACAAAAGTAGATACGCAGTGAGACCTTAGTTCTGTTAGAAAATCACAAGTGAGTATGTCAATAGTAGGATCTTCAAGAGAGTATGCTCATGAAAAGTCCTTCAGGGACATAGGTTGCAGAGACAGCAGCTTGGTGCCAGTGGGAGGAAAATTACTTTGGTCTTTGGCAGAAGTCCGCACTTCCCCAGTGGGACAGGACAAAATTTACATAACCAACATCTTGATTTGCTATAAAATGAAATTACGTCCTGTGCTGCGTTCAGTTAACTCCACAGATCTTCTTGTAATTAAAGCTCAGCTACTCCCCATTCAATAACTACATACCAGAGGAGAGAAGCATAAATGTGGGGAGATACAGTACACTCAGAAAGAGAGAGGGTCAGAGTGGTAAGAAAGGCAAAAAAGGGAAAAGATAAACTGCTGCTTCATCATGTTTTCTTCAGATATGACCTTGGCCATCATAATATTAGAGCAGAAGATATTGCTGGACAAGAGCCACGCTACGCATACTATAGGCTGAAATTTAACGTGAAGCGCATCGGCTATGCTGGGCCCTTTACAGTGCCTTTGACATCTGTTGTGCAAAGGTCCACAACTGTGTTTGCTGGTCCTTAGGAAGATGTTTTCTCTTAAACTGACTACAAGGTACAAATTACACTCTTAGATTTTTCCTGTTAAAAAACAGTACAGATAGCACAGTTGCTATTATTTAAAGCGCTTTAATGTCACAGTAGCTGAAGTTTAGTAAATACAGCAAAAAGCTGTTATTATCTACCATAACAGTAAATACTAGCCAATATTTATCAAATAATTACTGTTTATTTACAACTTCTCCAGAAGATGTATATTTATCATTATTTATTGTTGAATTAAATACAGTGTAGATAATGTTTACACTACTTTTGCAAGAGCATTTAATTAATTTGCTAGCAAACATGGCTGCATAGATGTTTATTTTTCATAAAACCTGTGGTTAACCAGATTTTTTCCCTAAAACCTGGTTATTTTGTAACTCGTGTGTCACTGTATAACTCTATAACTAAAGTGGCTGAGTGCAATATTGTACTTGCAAGGTTGTCCAATACTGCTCATTGAGGGCCACTGTCCTTTTCCATTTTTTTTTCAATCACCCCTGCACTGTACAGTACAGCTTTTGATCAGCAGTGGGTAGGGAAGGAAGAGTTTAAAAGAAAACAGGACAGTGACCTTTAAGGAGCAGGATTGGACACCACAGACATAATTGAGACTACTCGAGTGCATGGTTAACACGAAACAGAGAATATGGATATTTGACGTATATAAAGTCCCATTCAAAGTCCATTTGTTTCTTTAGTAGACTGGAGACATAAGTGATGACTGAAGTCATCTTTTTTTGGATGATGGGGTCTTGTGCATATGGAGGAATTGTCCTCAACATAATCAAGCTGGAATCTTTTTTAACAAATAGGATTTAAATCATCACAGTGCTGTTACTCTTAATTCCGATGCTATGTTTTAGTCTCTATAATCTGTAATCTGCAATATAATGTTGTGATGAAATGTATCAAATGAGCACTGAGATCTAACAGGACAAGGACAGAAACCAGACTATTGTCTAAAAGATCAATATTGACTCTAACCAGATCTGTTTCTGTGCTAATGTGTTTTATAAATTCTGACTGAAAAACTTACGTACTGGTTATGCCTGCTCAGATAGTCAGATAAATTTCTAGCTACAATTTTTTCAGGATTCTTAGAGATGGGGTAAATTTGAAATTAGCCTATAGTGAGCTAGTTCTCCAGGGTCCAGAGCACATTTTTTCAATGAAGGTTTGACCACAGCCACCTTTAAAAGCCTAAGGTACATTGTTTTGATTTAATATGGACAAGCTGATTAAAGGTAGAACATCTTTGAGTAATCTGGTTGGGATTGGGTCTAAAAGAAGTCTAAAAAGTGGACGACTTGAAAGAATTACAGTAATTATTGAAGTTAACTCCATATGTTTTGGATGAGGGGGGAAAAGCTCTCTAAGTAATGCTGATATTTAAGGGAATAGTAGGCTCAACTATTGTGTTGAAACGAAACCTGGGGTTGTTTTTATTTTCCTCAATTAGGAGGAGGAATAAGATGTTTTTCTAGCAACACAAAGTGCTTTTTATATATTATTAGACTGGCCTTTCATGCTATGCAGTTTACATTTATTTTATTGGAACGCCACTGCCTTTCTAGTTGTCGGGTCCTGTGCTTTAGGCTGCGGTTCTCTGAACTATACCATGGAGCTGAGCTCTGATTCACTGCCTTCTTCTTCTGAGGACACACTGTGTCTAACATTGTATGAAGAGAAGCTGCAGCATCATCTACAAGAAAACCTACCTGTTCATAACGATTAAGGTGACTGTTCTCCTCTGTGTAGCTACAAGACAATGAGGCAAAAGATGAACAGCATGTCAGATAGATTATATTATATTATATTATAATTATTATTATTTATATTATATATATTATATTATAGTATTATATATATGTTATTATTATATTATATTATATTAGTTTAGATTAAACAGCAGTGGAGCATGACAGCTGGCTATTTATGTCATCACTGGTCACATTGAGGAGGAGTCCAGTAAAAACTAAGGAGTCTGACATTGTTTTGGCAAACAAACACACCGACTCAATGTTAGTCCCTAGTGACTTCCCATTGGCAAAACCGGGTTTCAGGTCCGTGCATGAAGTGCAATTCATTATTCATGTGTAAAATGAAAATTGAATAACGACTTTTTATGCTGTGTTTTGTTTCCGTAAGTCAATAAAACACATTTGCAATACACTGATTTACTCATTCTCCTTTTCTCTACCTTCAAAACGAAATAAGAAAAAGGGAAACCGGGGGCGGGGCCAGTCGTCGGACTTTCACAATAAAACGCCCAAGAACATTTGAAGCGCAACATCGGCAAATATTTGTAACTCTTGAAGGATTGCGGTCGTGTTTTGACACACAATGAGACCCACATTGTTAACATTAATCAACGTAATAATCATTTATTTAAATCATTTATTTAACCAAGCTATTTAACCAAGTGCTGACAACTGTCGATTATGTTACGACTCATGGCGTTTGCTAAACGAATAACAGGTCAGTCAGCTCGCCACCCTCGGGTCACTTACACAATCACCTGCCAACAAAGCTAAGTTTTCGTGGCATCCAGCTTCATTAGACTGCAGCGACATCTTGTTGTGAGTTACAAATATTTGTCGACCTTAAACAGTCTGCTATACTAGCTAGCCGAAGTTACGTCCACGCTATAAACAAAAGTTTCCAGATCAGATGTGGGCGGGGTTTGCGCGCACTGTTTAGGTGTTTGAGTTTGCGTCTCTGATCTTAGACCAGCGCTGTTTGACGGTAGGGTGGAGTCTACTTGCCCAATCATAAATATTCAGTCTTACACTCGGCGAACATTTAACATTTACATTTAACATTTACATTTACATTTACATTTAACATTTACATTTAACATTTATATTTAACATTTACATTAACATTTGACTTTTTCACATTTAACTAAATTGGAGAAAACATGTTGTGTTTGTGTCATTTAGTTAAATGTGAGAAAACTAGTTATAGGTGCTCCTTTTACATTTGGCACCCCATACTCACAGACTACAACTAGTGCTTCCTAGTTTCCTGGTTTTCTCTGTACCTGCCCCAACAACGGTCCAGCTGAGAGGGTGCGGAGCCAGCGCAACTGCTCTGTCCACCATTGCTTTTCCTCGCATAGCGTACAGCACTAATATTCAATGGTCAATATCTCGCTGCAGATTATTTAGAAGACAGTGAGTACTTCAGCACTCACAGGATGATATTCGTGGTTAGTTGCATGAGCAAGACTACAGCGCTGACAAGTTACATCATATGGAGGAGTACAAGGCTGCCGGTAGGGAACCAGCACCAGCAGCAGAGAGCCGAGACCCAGATGCATCATGTCTCTGCCCTGAAAGCAGCAACTATCAGACAAATGTTCAGACATTGCTTTACATTTTAACAAAAGGTTATATATTGTGCAAGGTTATATTTTAACAGTGTGTTTAACTTGTGTTAAACACACTGTTAAACACTTGTGTTTAGCAGCTTTTTATTTTAAATCAAAGCAGACAGTTGTTAGAAAGCCACAGATTCCTCATTTAGCCAAAACCCTCTTCTTTTCTTCATCTGCTGTTGTTGGTTGGAAATACAAGACAGGAGTCGCTGTGACGATACACAACCGCCAATATTGCCTACAAAAGGATGACATGAATTATTGAATTAGTATTAGAGTTGTTGCCAGCCAAGCTAATGCACAGGCTGTTGTTAGCAATGTAAGCTAGCGCTACTCCTGATAGTCTAAAACACACAAGCAGCAGCTCGTAACTTTACTCAAATTTTACAGCGCAGGCTAAATCAATAAATGGCCGAATACATTACTTACCCAGTGCTCATTCGACCGTTCTGTCCTGGCTGTTTTTTCAGTTTGTTCTCTGTATCCTGAAGTTTCCACCTCCTCTGTCCACATGTAGCCCAAAACCGATGGTGTGTCGTCAGCAGTAGAATCTGCAACTTCATCAGAACGAAATCAGCAGCAGTGAAATTCAGCACAGGGATATTAAGTCGGATCTCCCCGCTGTCTGCTTCCTCACTATGAACTCATTGCAGGCGGCTTTCGGCTGTGACAGCTTTGTCTACTCTGCGTAACTTGTCTGGGCTGTACTCGGGATCATACAAGTAACCCTGAATATCAGACTGTTCTATCACTATAGAACACACCGTCTTCTAAATAATCCAGAGCAGGTCGTCCGGCCATTGAATAATAGAGCTGTAGGTGTATGCGGGGAAAAACAATGGCAGACAGAGTAGTTTTGCTTTAGTAGGCTGGCTCCATGCCCCTCTTAGTCTGATCATTGCTGGGGCAGGTACAGAGGAAACCAAGAAGCACTAGTTGTAGTTTTTGAGCCCACAGCAAACCATTTCTCTGCATAGAAATTATGGAGCAATCTGAGTGCCCCTTCATTTTTAAATATTAGCCAAGGTCGTTTTGGTCAACCCCGTTAGGTTTTCCTTTAAGATACGAGTCACTGTTGCCCACTCTGGCCCTAGGGAAACACTTAACTACTGTATGATTGCGGGATTCTCTAACTTCACGTTTCGGACTATGGGGTCACCAATGATCAGAGTGGGTTTTTTAGCAGTTGTGTCGCTGAGTGTGTTATTAAAGGCAAGAATCTTTTTTGTGTGTCTTTTTCGTGTGTAAAAAATGATAACATTTAATGCTGTTGAAACACTTTGAACAAAGGGTTGACAAAAAAACATCTCACCAGAAGCAACCCCAAATCTAAGTTTGACTCCTAGGTGTGGTGTTTGTCTTTAGGCTCAGGTAATTATTAAATTAAGTTAAATGTTGTGGTTCGTAAAAAATGTATGTATTATTTTTTTTGTTCTTGAGTGACTTGGGTGAAAGTCTGATTATGTTTTATTTTGTTTATGAAGAAATTGAGAAAAAAATATATAACTTTTCAAGCCCCACTTGAAAGGTTCTGAGACATCCATCCATTATTTAAACTTTATTCTAAGCCATACAGTATGTAAGATTATCTTTTTAAGTGTTGCTGGAGTGCTGGAGCTCAGCTGATATAGAGTTGCACACAGGGAGCCATTCATGCTCTTGTTCACATTGACAAGCAATTTAGGGTCATCAGTCAACCACCAGTCAAGTGCATGTCTTTAGACCTCAAAATCAGAATTGATTCATTATTATGTGATCTCCAGTATTGGAATACATAGGTTAAGGGCACAGCCTTTATATAGAAGACAGTCATTAAACAGTTGAAATGATTAGTTGTGTTGTCAGTGGCTGTCCAGTTAATGCTGTCCATATGGAGGTGAGCCCTGCTGTGAACCACTGCACATGGACGTCATAAATGTTCAAATGTAATGGGAAGTAGTAGGTACTAGGGGTGGGAAGCAAAGGGCAAGATACAACCTAATGGCTGCATGAAGGCATGCCTCCTTAAACACAAGAAATGTTAATCCTCAATCAATGAAAATGTAAAGCAGTGGCTTTCTGTTCTATTTGTGCTGATAGCAGCTTAAGGCATTGCTATTGAGGGGCTCAGACTGCATTAGCAAAGACCTGGCAGAGCTCCTAACAATGTCTGCCTGACACACATGCAAACTCTCTCTCTATCTCATACACACATACAAAAAGCTTGTTCCTTTTTTGAAGCACCTGAAAGACCAAGCAGCTATTAATGCCCTGCATTTTCTCCAAATGCTACCTTGCTAAGGCTATTAGAGATTAACTTGTGAAACAGCATGTCATTCAGTGTAGTTACAAAATGCATTGTTGTTATAAAACTGGATTATGGAGTATGTCTCTATGGTTTTATCATTGAAGAGTTTGCAATGCATATTAGCATCTAATACATAAAAGATGTAATCTCAGCTTCTTGGTTGTGTTTTGCCTTTAATGTCTTATGATCAAAGGAGTACATGTAGTGTAGTGATATTTTGTTTTGCAAAAACAACTATAACGTTGTTGCACCATAGCTTGTTATGGTAATACTTTGTCAGGTGGCATGTTAGACCCTGATAAGGAAAGTTTAGACATTCACCCTTGATTCTTGGAATACAGTACTCAGCTCCTTCTAAAGGCTTCTATGAAAGGCTTTATCAAAGGGAATCAGGTTGTGAAGTAATAAGTAATGCGCTCATGATTACCATAACGCAAGTCAAACATGTTGGTACCAGCATGGTTACAGTGCAAACCACCTAAAGTAGCTGCAATATCTCTATTATGAGACACTGGAAGCAAGAACAACAAAAGCAAATAAGTGGATCTATTACTACCCTATTCTATATCTATATCTCGCACCAAAATTATAATTTTATACTACACGATTGTAAAGTTATGTGTTTGATTGATATTGATGCTAGTCTCTGACTGGTCCTAATTTTGCCCACTGTAAATCGATAGAATGGTTTAAAGCAAATGCTGATTTCATCCATTGTTGTAATCAGATGTGTCACCTATGTTTGTTTCGCTGCTGAGGCATTATTTACTTTAGTGGTACCTAATTATGTATTATTTGATGCTATCATTGTGATACCTTTAATAGAATTGTTGGAAACCCAGGATTTGCATTAGATCTAGGCACCATGTGTCTTTGTTTATTACAGTACATTACTTAATTACATGGCACAAACAACTCCATGACCTGTGTTTTACGTCAGGAAAGTCCCAGATATTGAGCCCATAGGTTCTCCCATTCTTCCCTTTTTTATTGCACATATTCACAATCATGTCAGAGCGAATAGTGATAACGTTGGTACGGCCTTCATTTTTTTGTTCTGTATATTGAGGTTATAATTGTCATCAGCTACTGTACTCCTGTTGTTGGTATAATTTGTGTGTTAGATATTAGCATAAGATGAAGTAACATAGTACTTGTGGTTTAACATATTTAATGTTTCTGTGTATGCTATAACTATACATTTTAATTGATTTAGCAGTCGAAATAGATAGCAGTAACATTTTTTACAAGCAAACAAAAAAACGAGCATAAAAATTTCGAACAGATAATTTATTCATTTTTGTGTATGTAATCGTTGCTTTTCCAAAACATTCCAACATTATTATAGCATTTGATTAACTTTGTACACATAGAATCTGTGTGAGTTTGCAATGCTCTCAATGACAAAACAGAAATAATTAATATAAATAAATAAAGCTATAAATTGTTTGGAATAGCAACCCGGGGAATGGGTTGCTAATCATCGATGTCAGAGCTGGATGAAAAATGAAGCAAAGTGAATGTGTCTGAACTTGGCAGGTATGTTATCAAATTAGCAGCAAGAATATGATAAACAGGCAATTGGAAAAGAAAAACTGCATCAGAATGGAATTATAAGCTCCCCAGAAGTGGGGATTTGCTGATCCCTGACCTTCTGTTTCAGACCTGAAGATTTTAAGTAATGAGATCTATGCAGTGAAGCAACTCTGAGATCAGATTGGCATACATGCTGGGGGAGCAACTGACGATTCGCAGGGAACAGTCAGTCAAAAAAGAGATCAAATCAAATGAAGGTGTAGATGCACTTTGTAACTGTTGGGGTCTTTCATACATTCTCAGCATGTTGTCATATTTTTTCACATTTATGATTTTCGCATTTATCATTTTCACAATTATCAGTTTTTTCTCTAGAAAATAAACACAAGGAGTACACGTCATAATAGTTGGTATTACACAACCTGAAAGGAGGTACAGATTATGTTGTTATAGATTTAATATTCACAAATGTGGCTACTATTAACAAATACTGTACCAATGGCAACTGTCTATAATAAGTGCCATTAAATGATGCATATTTATTGCAGGGCACCACCCTGTTTTTACAAACCAGTAACTAAAAAACTGAGAGAGAGAAATGAAATAAAAAGTCTTAATTAGTAACAGTTAAAGTGATGAGTTCTGTACTGACTTACTGAAATTCATCCATGTTGCAAATAATGTAAATTATTACTTGTACACAAAAGTCAATATTAATGATAATCAAAAAATAAGACTCATTACATCCTGTTAAAATAACATCAAATTAACATCTAACTACTTATTTGATCATGTCCCAATATACAGTAGTTGGTAAGCGTGCCTGCGTGCTTTACATGGGTCTCTTTCCAGGACTATGTGTAGAAGGTTGTTGCCGAAGCTATTGTTGCCTTCTTTGCACCCACATGAGGGCTAGCCTATGCTCTTGCCTGCTCCACCAGGAAGTCTGCCCCTCTCTCCTACCTACCACTGCATGCTTGATAAAGCACATATGCATTTAGTGCTGTCCTCAATCATGTTATACAGTAGAACATAGCGACTGGCCAGCACTATGTTCCTGTGCGGCCAGTGTACTCTCGCACCATCAGTAGCCCTTGCAGAGGTCCAAGGTAGTAATATATTTTGCCTTCTCCATTCTTTCCAAGCGGTCATCTACCCGTGGCATCAGATAGGCGTCGAACTGGGATTGGGCGTTGAGCTTCTTTTCCTCTTCATGTGGCCGACACTAGTTCCTTCTATGGTGGCTCCTTCCACTCCTTAAACAGGTTGACGTGATACGTCTGCTTTGCCTTTCCCTTGTCTGGGTGATGGACCTCATATGTGTGGCAGCCATTTGTCCCAGTCTTCCAGTATCTGCTACAAACTTGCGCAGCATGTTTTTTAGTCTCGGCCTAAAATCACATCGGTTGGCAAACTGTCTACCACTGCAACGTTCAGTAAGTATGTTTGGTACTTCAGCTCTGGGATACCACTTCACCTCCCTGTGGACACACTGAACCGCAACTGTATTCCCATAATCAACATTTGTCACAAAACATGCTTTAACCATGTGTCCAACAAAGATTGTAAGCAATGTCCATTAACAGTCACTTGACAAGAGGGACTCTCTTGTCTCCTACTCAGTTCTACATCCCCTTCCCTTGGGACATAACAATACCCCAACAGTTTAGCTTTGCGTGTCGAGCACACAGATGTCCTGCCTGCTGACAGTAAAAACACACCAATTCTTTGGGCCTTCCTCCTGTCAAACTCACGCTCCTTCGTTCCCTCACTCGTGAACAAGACCCCAAGATATGTAAACTCTTCTACTTGGGGCAGGAACTCTCCTCCAACCTTGAGAGAGCAAACCACCTTTTTCCGGTGATGAGCGTTCAGGTATTGTTGAGCCAGTTTCACTGCTGCCACTCCTGCCGTTGGCTCCTGCTCGCGAACCCATGTGGGTGTCAAACGGAAGAACCCTCAGAAGCTGTTCCAGGATTATGGCCTCGCCAATCTCCTCCTTGGAGTTTGGCAAACACAACACTTGTACAAGTTCTTCAGGCGGTGGTAGGTCTCCGTCTGCGATTCTCCTGCCGGAACTGTGGCTGACCGGGGGCCCCTGAGAGTAGGTCTAAGGTGAGATGTCGTACTTCTCCAGTAAAGCCTTCCTCAGCTCGTACACCTCTGTCTGCTCCTCGTCCATCGCAGGGTAAGCCTCCAATGCTCGCCCTGTTAGCAGTGAAACCAGACGATAACTCCACTCCTCCTCAGGCCACCTCCAGGTCCTGGCTAGGCCATTGTAAATTGAGGTACATTGAGGGTGGCTCCAAGAAAATCCCATACTGATCCATTTAGCTCCTTTTTCATACGCACTGTATCTAAACTGCATTGGTTTATTATTTATACATTTTTAAATGGACACAGTTCAATCATTGAAAATGGAAACATGCTCATTACTAAACTGCGGTTTAGCTGATTTGGTGTTATATTTCCACAGTCCAACAAATGGTTGGTTGATGGTTGGTTAGATTCATTCAATATGAACTAATCTTTTATATGACTATTGGGTGTAACAAGTCCTCTAAGTGAACGATTCGTTGTTTTTCATACAGTACCTTTCTACAGGGCAGCAGCTTCAGTCAGCAGGACAGGAAACAGGAATGATTCGTTTACAACTCATTTAACTGAGCATCGGTCCTCAGGGATTTGTTAATTTTTCACGTGACAGCCAGACCACTCCCGCTCACTCTGTGCGATGATGCCTCCAAGGGGTGGCTGGGGGGGCATGTTAAATATAATCAATTAGTGGTCTTTGATTTTTGTATGTATGTGTATAATATTATTGTGTGTGTATATATAATGTCGAGAACCGTAGCCTCAGATTTGGAGGAATTGATTCTCATCCCAGCCGCTTCACACTCAGCTGCAAACCGCACCAGCGCACGCTGGAGGTCCTGGCCCCATGAAGCCAACAGGACAACATCATCTGAAAAAACAGGGATGCTATCCTGTGGTCCCCAAACCAGACCCTCTCCGGCCCCTGGCTGCGCCTAGAAATTCTTACCATAAAAATGATGAACAGAACTGTTGACAAAGGGAAGCCCTGCCGAAGTCCAACATCGGTGCATGTTGGAACAGGTCTGACTTACTGCTGGCGATGCGAACCAAGCTCCTGCTCTGGTGGTGAAGAGACCGAACAGCCCTTAGCAAAGAGCCCTGGACTTCATACTCCCAGAGCACCCCCCACAGGATGTCACGAGGGACGCGGTCGAATGCCTTTTCCAGATCCACAAAACACATGTAGACTGGTTGGGCAAACTCCCACAAACCCTCAAGCACCCTGCTAAGGGTATAAAGCTGGTCCAGCGTTCCACAACCAGGCCGAAAACCACATTGTTCCTCCTGTATCTGAGGTTCGACTATCATCTGAATTTTCCTCTCCAGTACCCTGGCATAGACTTTCCCAGGTAGGCTGAGACGTGTGATCCCCCTATAGGTGGAACACACTCGCCTGTCCCCCTTTTTATGAAGAGGGACAACCACCCCGGTTGTCCAGTCCAGAGGAACTATCCCCCTCGTCCACGCGATGTTGCAGAGGCGTGTCACCCAAGACAGCCCCACAACATCCAGAGACTTGAGGTACTCAGGACGGATCTCATCCACCCCCGCTGCTCTGCCACAGAGGAGCTTACTAAGTACCTCAGTGACATCAGTCTGGGTGATGGGCGAGTCCGCCTCTGAGTCACCTGCCTCTGCTTCCTCAGCAGAAGGCATGTTGAAGGGGTTGAGGAGATCCTCAAAGTACTCCTTCCACCGTCCAATAACATCCCCAGTTGAGGTCAACAGCTTCCCACCTCCACTGAAAACAGTTGGTAAAGGACTGCTTCCCCCTCCTGAGGCGCCAAACGGTTACCAGAATCTCTTTGAGGCCGAGCGATAGTCCTCCTCCATGGCCTCCCCGAACTCCTCCCAGGCCCGAGTTTTTGCCTCCGTAACGGCACAGGCTGCAGAACGCTTGGCCTGCCGGTACCCATCAGCTGCCTCAGGAGTCCCACAGGTCAACCAGACCTGGTAGGACTCCTTCTTGAGCTCGATGGCGTCCCTTACCTCCGGCGTTGGGGAAAACCACCACGACAGGCACCGGAGACCCTGCGCCCTTGACAATGGAGGCGGAGAACATGGTCCACTCTGACTCTATGTCTCCAGCCTCCCTCGGAATCTGGTCGAAGCTCTGCCGGAGGTGTGAGTTAAAGGTCTGTCTGACAGAGTGTTCAGCCAGACATTCCCAACAGACCCTCACAATACGTTTGGGCCTGTCGTTCCAGCCTTCATCCCTGCCAGCGGATCCTACTCACCACCAGGTGGTGATCAGTTGACAGCTCAGCTCCTCTCTTCACCTGAGTGTCCAAAACATATGGCCGAAGGTCAGGTGAAACAACTACAAAGTCTATCATAGACCTCCGGTCTAGGGTGTCCTGGTGCCATGTGCACCGATGGACACCCTTATGTTCGAACATGGTGTTTGTTATGGCCAAACTGTACCTAGCACAGAAGTCCAATAACATATTTGGGTTCAAAATCAGGGAGGCCGTTCCTCCCAATCACGCCTCTCCAGGTGTCACGTGGGCATTGAAGTCTCCCAGGAGAACGATGGGGTCCCCAGTTGGAGCGCTTTACAACACTCCCTCTAGGGACCCCAAGAAGGCACTCGGCCTTCTTGGGCAGGGCTGCCCTTTGTCACCATAATGTTATTCTCATTCCAAAAAAAACTGGGGGGAAAAAATAGAATGCCCATAAAAGGTAAACCCCCTCCTTTGGCCTGTATCTCTTTCACCACAGAAATCCTTTGGGCCTCAGTTCCTAAACTCCAGATGACCCTTAATGCAGGCACAGTAGTCATCCATCTTAAAAAGACCACAAAATGGCACTTACCCAATACCTGACTCCTCCAGGCAGTTCCCTAATTAGCGTATGAGCAAGATACCTGCTGCAGCCACATATCAGAGATGCATTAACATGCATTGCTTCAGAACAGATGCAATATAGATCCATGCACACACAAAAAAATAGAAATTTGAAAAAAAATTAAAAAAAAAATTCTTCTTAACATTATAAACAATCATAATCAGCAGCGTTTCAAATAAAGGTTCATTCTAAATGCATGTACATGTAACAGTCTAACAACTATTGCATTGTCAATGGGGGTAGGGGGGTTGATTACTACGAGATGTGAGATGAGAGAGACGGGGTGGGACAAGATCCAAAGGTCAGCCAAGGGGAATAAGTGTGTGTGTTTGTTTGCATGAACGCAAGGTAAGGCAAGTGACACGAGTAATGCCCCTGCATAGAATGGGATTGTCACGAATCTGGACTCTTTAAGATCTGTTCTGTTTCAGTTACGGGTTCATTTTGTGAATCTAGTTCCTGCATTTTGGAGCTATATTTCCGGTTCCAGCTGGTGCTCATTAATCATCAGACTCTATGTATTAGCACAGGTACTCCCACAGTCCAGTTGCCTGATTGTCTGTGTTCCAGCATGGAAAGCTCTTCCATTGTGCTGTTCCATTGCAGCATTACCTCAATAAATTAACATCCAGAATGCCAAAGGCCTGCAGTGCTGTGATTGCTGCAAGTGGAAGATTCTTTGACGAGAGCAAAGTTTGAAGGTTAAAAAAATATATTATTTCAAATACAAATCATTATTTTTAACCTTTTCAGTGTGACTATATTTTCTATTCATTTTAAAACTCATGCTGTGTGACTTTCAATGGAAAACACAAAATTGTCTGGGTGACCCCAAACTTTTGAACGGTAGTGTATCTTTGTGTACCGACCACTGCCTGTCTGACGTGCTAATGATTAAAACTGTGAACTTTCATCTGTCTCTGGTGCATGTGGGTCCAGCATCTAGCAAAGCCTGACAGGGATAGACAACTGTAGTAAGCTCCTAACTGTTACCTGAAACACAAGTAATGACTTTTATGCTAGTTCTTTTTCTCAATGCTAATATTCTGTTGGATATGTACAATCTGGATATGTAAAATCCATAACTACCAAAGTATAGTACAGATTTAAGGAACAAAGCAAAGTGCAAATAACCACAAACCCTCTAAAAGAGTAAAGACACGTGGACATCTCAAGGCCTCTCATTTGCTCTATCATATGCAGCCACCATGGAGACTAGTCCTACAGATCCTTAAAACAATCATGCCATGCTGTCTTGATGGGCTGTTGCTCTAGTTAGTTCTTGCCTGCAGCGCACAACCACTGCTTAACTGAAAACATCAAAATAGGCTTGTCCATCTATTGAATCAGTGCTTAAAGGGCTTAAAGGGAAATGATTTCCTTAATTGAGAGTAGAAGAAGGGAGATGTGAGGACCAACATGATGTGACTTTTGACTTTACATTGCAAGGAGCAAGGAGGAGTGAACACACTAAAGAAAAAGAAACTACAAACTTTCTCTCCACCTTTCAAAAAAAAACAATGCTTATTATTGTAGAAATTACTGTTTGACTCCACACATTTGCATAAACCTCCTAAACTTTATTCCCCCACTGCAAACAGAACTGCAAATATATGAATCCAGACATACATTAGCACATATAACTTACATACAGCATATCCCTTAGCCTGGCTATTCTATTGTGGCCGGATCAGATGTACCTTTTTTCAAAATTCTCAGTACTTAGCATGCAGCAGACTCTGCATTCAGCAGACTCTCTGCTGCATGCTAAGTGTCTCTGCTTACTCTGCATCTATCCGTTACACTTGTGTCACTCCACACACATTTCCCCTAATCTCAGATATGCAACATTGTTAAAAGAAAATCTGATTTAATAGATAAACAGAGCCTCCAAACAATTATTTGGTAAGTGATAATCAGGAAAAGGTTGTATAATGTCAAACTACCATAAATAAAACAGGTGGACTGTCCATGTTCATGTGTTGATCCTATTTTGCATAAGATGACAAAGCATTTTCATACAGGTCAAAAGGTGAAAAAAAGGTGAAAAGTAATGCCTGTACTGTAGCATAACTAACAGCAGTAACTATGACGTGAAGGACCCACATGCAGAGCACAGAGATAGGACTTGAGTAAAACTGGTTCTTTTACGGCGTCAGTTCCAAAACAACAGGCAGAAGCGTGGTCAGGCAGGCACCCTGACAGCAACAGTCAAAACAGCAAATCCAGCACAGGCATAGGGACTAGTCAAAAACAGGATCGAGAAACAAGAACTGGAACAAGGTCATGGACTGGCTGGCAAACAAAACAAGACGCTGAACAGTGATGACAACATGCAACAATCTGGTGATGTGACTAGGTGAGGGGTTAGACTAAATACAAAGTATAATTACAAACAAGAAACAGCTGAGGCAAAACATGGCAGAAAATAAAGCAACAACAACATAGGACCAGGCTGGGTTTTCAAAATAAACCCGTAAACTACAGCAGGATGACGCTACAATGCTTGATTCATGACAGCTTGACTGCTTTTGGAATTAAAAATCACAATTCATGGTTGTAGTAGAGATGTCCAACTCAAGACCTCCTACTCGACACAGCGTCGATCTCTTAAAGCGGAAGTGTCGTCAAGCAGAATCTCGAGCGCGTTTCAAATCACGTGACCAATGAGAGCGAGTGGTGTCAATACGTCAAGTGACTACCAAGCGGCTTATCTGCAGTTTAAACAGACTGGTTGTTTCAATATGTCAAAGCTTTGTAAACATGGCAAGCAGACCGGAAATGATCTACAAGATGATACATGATCTATAAGTTAACGTTGCAGATTACAGATGTCTGTAATGTATTTACGACAAGTTCAAACTTTAATTAAAGACTACAACTACATTTTGACAAGTCACAATTCCAATAAAAATATCTTTATTAGTCAGACATCAGTGCTGTGCAAACAGCTCTTCTTCAAAGCTGAAACGGTTGAGAGAAGCTGGTTGAAGTCATGTTCTGGGGAAACGATTTTAAAATGAAAGTTCTGGATTTAACTAAATGACAAACATGTCTGTTGCAGAATCGCCAAATACAGCTCTAATAACGTCAGACTATCAAACATATTTACCATATCAAGGCTACTGGTATATTATTATACACAGAGAAACACAATTACACACCTTTGATTAAATAACTTTTATTTGAGAATAAAACATGGACCGTGATCCTGAACAACCCTGTCTCAGCGACGGTTTGATGGCCAGTCTGCTCTGATGCAGTTCTTACACACAACCAGCAGATGTCGTTGTTCTGAATGTGTCAAATGGTGTCGAGCGATGTGTCGATTTCAACTGTGTCATAGTTGCTCAGTGATTCATGAGGCTTCGATTTCGCCATCTCTAGGTTGTAGTGCGCAAGTCACTAAGTCTATAGAGCATCTGTGGGTTTAAAGTTTTCACATAATTGGCCAAAAATATTATATTTGTTGTTGTGTTGTGAAAAGTTAGTATTAAAAGAGATTTACAATGTGGGCTGACCAAAACGCCCTTGGGTAATATTCGGGGAGATCCGATAGCAACGCAGCTCACAGGAGCTGTGTGCAGTAGACAGCTGGTGTTCTGCACCACACACCAATGTGAACAACTGAATATCCGTGTGCTGAATCTCACTGCTGCAGATTTCGTTCGGATGAAGTTGCGCATTCTACTGCTGACGACAAACGTTTTCCTTTAAGTAAACTGAGCAAAATAGCCACATAATACGGGTACAATGTAGTTGTTTGCCGACACGACAGAATATGTGTACAAAAATGCTTTTTCTTGTTCATTGACTAGACCGACCAGACGTCGTCCTAATTAGTAAACTAAAAAAACAATTTAGTTATTTTTTCATTGTTTAATCTGATGTTGTGATATGCTTAATGTTTGGAAGGCAGTGTCCTAGACACTCAGCATTGAATAATACAGTACACAGTTGGTGTCTATTCTATGGTACTGTCAGTTGACACAAAAATTACAGTAGTAGTAGTTGCAGAAGTAGTGAACATTAGTCATAGTATTACACTACCGTACAAAAGTTTGGGGTCATATAATATATATATTATATTTATATATATAAGAGAGAGAGAGGGAGAGAGAGAGAGAGAGAGAGAGGTGCAATGAAAAGACTGTACCAAGAGGTACAGCCAGATGCCCATACCTGAAGCACGCGAAACTGCCAAGCAAAGGCTACAAGCCTTGGCCAGGTGCCTAAAGAGATACACCAGAGACAACGAAGCCAGACGAATCAACCAGCTGTTCGCTACACAACCTGCGAAAGTGTACTCTCAATGGCAGGGTAATAACAACAGAGCAGACCCACCAAGGCTGGAAACTGAACAGTACTGGAAGGGCATACGGGAGAGGGAGGCATCACAACAGCGATGCACAGTGGCTGGTGGATCTGAGGGAATATCACAGCAACCTCCCTGAACAGAATCCAGTGACTATCACAGTGGCAGACATCTAACAAAGAGTCTCAGGTATGAAAAACTGGACAGCACCTGGCCTGGACATGATCCACGCCTACTGGCTAAAGAAGCTCACTGCAATCCATGAACGCCTGGCAGCACAAATGAACCAGCTGCTAAGGGATGGGACTCACCCTGAATGGCTAACCGAAGGGCGAATGATCCTGATAATGAAGGATCCCTCAAAGGGTACAGTCCCATCCAACTACCGGCCAATAACCTGTCTCTCCACAACATGGAAGCTCATGTCAGGCATCATCGCAGCTAAGAACAGCTGTGGGCACATGGGTCAATACATGAGCGAAGCACAGAAGGGAATTGGTAAGGATACCAGAGGAGCCAAACACCAACTCCTGGTTGACAGAACAATTGCCCAAGACTGCAGAGTGCGACACACCAACCTGTGCTCAGCCTGGATCGACTACAAGAAAGCCTATGATTCAATGCCACACACATGGATCACTGAATGCTTGGAGCTGTACAACATCAACAGAACTCTAAGGGCCTTCATTGCAAACTCAATGAGGTTGTGGAGAACCAGCCATGAAGCCAATGGGAAGCCACTTGCCCAAGTATCCATCAAATGTGGCATATACCAAGGAGATGCACTGTCCCCACTGCTGTTCTGCATCGGTCTGAACCCCCTCAGCCAAATAATAAACAAGACTGGCTATGGATACCGACTCCGGAACGGGGCCACCATAAGTCACCTCCTCTACATGGATGACATCAAGCTGTACGCCAAGAGTGAGCGAGACATCGACTCGCTGATCCACACCACCAGGATCTACAGCTCGGACATCGGAATGTCATTCGGGCTCGAGAAATGTGGGAGGATGGTGACAAAGAGAGGCAAGGTAATCCACACAGAAGGGGTCTCACTCCCAGAAGGAACAATAGCAGACATTGAGGACAATTACAAGTACCTTGGAATACCACAGGCAAACGGCAACCTTAAACAGGCAACAAGGAATGCGGCAGCAGCCAAATACCTCCAACGAGTAAGGCAAGCCCTAAGAAGCCAGTTCAATGGCAAGAACAAATCCCGGGCAATAAACAGCTACGCACTGCCAGTGATCAGATACCCTGCAGGAATAATAAGGTGGCCAAAGGAAGAGATACAGACCACACATGTTAAGACACAAAAGCTCCTCACCATGCATGGAGGGTTCCACCCCAAATCCAGCACCCTGAGACTATACGCTAGCCGCAAGGAAGGAGGCCGAGGACTAGTGAGCGTGAGAGCCACTATCCGGGATGAAACATCCAAGATCCATAAGTACATCAAGGATAAGGCCCCGACAGATGACGTGCTGAGTGAATGTCTCAGGCAGTGGAGCACAGAGGATGAGATGCTGGAAGAGGGACCATCATGGGAGGACAAGCCCTTACACGGGATGTACCACCGGAACATAACTGAAGTGGCTGATCTCAACAAATCCTACTAATGGCTTGAAAGGGCTGGGCTGAAGGACAACACAGAGGCACTCATCCTGGCTGCACAGGAGCAGGCCCTGAGCACCAGAGCCATAGAGGCCCAGATCTACCACACCAGACAAGACCCAAGGTGTAAACTGTGCAAAGAGGCCCCTGAGACGATCCAGCACATAACTGCAGGGTGTAAGATGCTGGCAGGGAAAGCATACATGGAACGCCACAACCAAGTGGCTGGCATAGTATACAGGAACATCTGTGCGGAGTATGGACTGGAAACCCCAAGGTCAAAGTGGGAAACACCTCCCAAGGTGGTAGAGAACGAGCGAGCCAAGATCCTGTGGGACTTCCAGATACAGACAGACAGAATGGTAATGGCGAACCAACCAGACATTTTGGTGGTGGACAAAGAGCAGAGGAAAGCCGTAGTGGTGGATGTGGCAATACCAAGCGATGGCAACATCAGGAAAAAGGAACATGAGAAACTAGAGAAATACCAAGGTCTCAGAGAAGAACTGGAGAAGGCTTGGAAGGTGAAGGCCACAGTGGTGCCTGTGGTGATCGGAGCACTGGGGGCAGTGACCCCCAAACTGGAGGAGTGGCTAAAACAGATCCCTGGAAAAACATCCGACATCTCAGTCCAGAAAAGTGCAGTCCTAGGAACAGCAAGGATACTGCGCAGAACCCTCAAGCTCCCTGGCCTCTGGTAGAGGACCCGAGCTTGGAAAGTGGATGAGACCACCCGCGGAGGGTGAGAATAGAGTAGTAGTATAGATTACCAGATTATCTCAACAAATTAACATCCAGAATGCCAAAGGCCTGCAATGCTGTGATTGCTGCAAGTGGAGAATTTCGTTGACGAGAGCAAAGTTTGAAGGTTAAAAAAATATATTATTTTATTTATTTATTTACTCATGCTGGTAAATAAAAGTCTGTCTTTGCCCATGTTGTGCTACTAAATTACTGTTCACACAAACCTTTTATGTATCACTGGCTGCAAGCACTGACCAGATCACGGAGAAAAGGAAGATTCCAATTGCACGACCCAACACAGGAACTAAAAGTTAACATAAAATGATATGACAAAACATAAACTCAGTGCTTCCAGCAGGACCACTTCTAACACAGATAGGTAACAAATGAACACAAACTCACTGCCAGGCAGGACTAAAGCGCTAACATGAAATGCAAGAACTAAAAATCACTGCTATACTGTACAGAAAAAACGACTACAAACTAAACACACTACTTTACTAATACGCTCCGTACCTTACGGGCAACATGAAATCCTAAACATAAAACACAAGAGTGAACACAGGATAAAGACGAGAACCAGTGGCGTGCAGTGAGGTTCATTGCTGGTGAGGCACTTTGCTTTCGGTTAACACAGGACTTCTTCCTTATTTAGTTAGCACAGCACTTGTACTTTTAGTTAACACAGGATTGCAAATCATCACAAGACTTTGACTTTACTTGACTTCTTAGTCTTAGATTTATTTGTAAATAAAGTCCATGCGCCTGTCCTTCTCCACAAAAAACTCTAACTTTGTTGTTTTCCTTTACCTTTTCATTGTGGATGCTAATGTTTTTCACAATATCCTGTGTTAGTTCAGACGTTATCATAGGTTGAAAACAGTATGTAGGGAAAACAGTACAGTCGGTTTGTGGCAGCACAGCCTGTCTGTTCGGGTGTACCAGTCCAGTACCAGGAGCGAGTTGTCTTCTGTCCTGTAGTATGAAGCAAACCATTAAGCTCCGGCGTTGGTCTTCCATCAGTTATGAGCTTTTGTTTTGACTGAAATTTCAGTTTTGAAAATGTCTTAAGACAACTTACATAATTCTGCTCAATCTTGAGAGATGGGAAATAAGCGAACTGAGTTAGTTTGCTAACTGACTGAAGTCGCCACAACAGTAGCGGCCAAGCACCTGTCGGCATCCGTAGAGGCTATTTCCTGTCTTGCCGCATTTAGAGTTTTCTTTGCCCGTTTTTGCGCGATCATAGAAAGTAATTATGTCAAACACACATCAATAAACGCAGATGAGAGAAAGTGATGGTAAAGTAAAAATCTGCATTTTGTTGGTGACAAGCTGTAAATTGCTCCACATATTAACCTATGTAAGGACGGCTCGAGAATGGGAGCTGGAGCCCTGGGCTGAGGCTCCTCTCATTAATGCCTCTTCTCGCATTTCTCCCCATATTATGGCCGGAAATGTGCATATACAGCGATTTTAATTGTGAAAATGTTAAGAAATGTTCAAAAATGTAGAGGAAATATAACAGAAGATATTTATAACATAGATCAGTGGACAGATATTGATTTCTATTTTATGTTATTATGTATTCATATTATGGTATTTTGTCAGGCGAGGTGAGGCCCCGCCTCCCCTGCCTACCCTGACCTCACGTCACTGACGAGAACACACTCCTAACTTAACATATAGGACTCTGGTAAACTAAAGTAAAAAACACAAACACTCTGTATCAACAAGCTGAAACTAACTTCCTAACTTTCTTGTAATAGTCCCTTACTTGCCATGCAGTCTCAGACATAAGTAATTACATACAGTACTCATGTTGAGGCATTTTTAATCATGCTAGGTTAATAACTAGACAGTGAAACTGACAGGTAAAAATATATGGTGTATATGTATTAAGTACTGATAGGTTCCCTAAATCATCATTCAAGCACCTACTTTATTACTAAAACAACACCTAGTAAAAAAACACCTGACAGAACTGAGACTTCTGATCAGAAGACATGATACTTCTGATCAGTCTTCCTCTCAGGAGTCTCTTTCTGAGTTTTAGTTTTGTAACTATAGAAATTTAACAGTAAGCAATACAGTACATGTACACTAAGATTATGGTTTATCAATGAAGCACGCGTCATTGGTCAGTGGACTTCCACATTTCCAACCCAGTCAGACATGTATTCATTTATGCATTTTCTGCAGGCTAAGTTCAAAATGTCTGGTGGTATCCACTCAGTGTAAAAGCCAAAGTAAGTAATTAATGAGATATTATTAACTGTCATTAAAAAGCAACTGTCAGAGGCAGGTAATGAATGATTCACTCTCCACCATCAGGTCTTGAACCACAGGGACACACATTTTAATACAGTGCATTTTTTTTAACCCTTTCATGTATCAGTAGGTCAAAATAACACATTCAGAATGTTTTTTTGTCGGTTTGAAAACAGTGAGTCTACAGCTTTATCATCTATTTCATATTTTCACTATTATTGCTGCCACTCTGTCATGACACAGATAACCAACACAACTGAACCTCATGTTTATTTGGGAAGTTTAATGTATACAGCACTGTAATGACACAGAATAATACCAGAAAAATAACAAAAGAGGATCTGTGATTGGCTGTGTGTTGTTTATTAATTAAGCAGTAGTGGAGTAAAGGTAAGCTCTAAAGAATTGCTTATTTTAACTTATTCTTGTCTAATCTCTTTTAATCAAATGCAAATGATGAGAATAGGGAATGTTTAATTCAGAATAATGGGAACAAAGGGAGTGCGAGGAGGAAACAAAAGAGTTATCAGTGGCATCTTTAGGCACATCCTAAGGGGACTCCTTTTAATCTAGAATCACCGTGGGTACAAGCGATTCTGCTTTAAAGCTGAAGTTGATTAAAATTAAACAACTTCTATGAGATTTAATTTTTTTGAGAACACTGACAAATTATATCTAATAGCCCCTGTATTACCAGGGTATGATGATATTGTATATATTTCTTTCAAGGTATAATAAACTATTAGTTGACCTGTGACACATTTTGTCAAGGTCATAGAGAGGTCTGGCATTGAAAAAATACTTCAAGGTAGACTCTGCCGCCAGATCTGGTTGGTTCCCTTTTTGTGGAGACATCCGTGGAGAGGAATTTTATAAATTGTTCCAGACGAAACAGGAAAAATCTAAGGCAGGAAACTGCTGAACTCAGAAAGATGGGTTCAGGGGAATCCCAGTCTTCACCACCAAACAGCAGCTTTGCAAAATGAATGAGACGTAAATATGGTGCGCTCATAAAAGTAGTCTCACATTTGTGTGCATGGATGAAGAATGTTGGCTGAACATTCGGCTCCTCCCAGTGGGAGTCGGCTCTTGTCGTTTGGTACAAAGCATCAGCTCTCATTGATAAATCACTAGCAGGAAAACTTTGTGACCATTGAAAGAATATTACTATTCACATATTGTGTTTCTGGTTTGCTAGTGCAAACACAGCCTCCTCTTGTCATACATATGCATTTAAATCAATGTTTGTGGTTTTTTTCTCTTTTTGAAGAGTGAAGATAAACAATCAACACTGATGCAGTAAACCTGTCAGTTTTGCAACTTGTGAAAAGCAAGGGCAGCTTCTTAAACATTATAGACTGAAAGATGGTGGCTACACGAGAGCATTACCAATACCATGTCTTCATATGCAGTGCCTTTGCACATTTAAGACCTTTAATGCATTAAAACTACATTTATCTAAAGCAAACTCACTGAGCAATGTATACATACCTAAATGCGTCAAAGTCCAGTGTCCATACCAAGGTTGTGATTTTGAAACAGGCGTCTATACAACATTGAATGCCCACACAAAACAAGAACCATGATGGCAGACACATGGATAGCCAGTTGTAGTTCAAGCCAATGGTTTTAACACACAGAGAAACCTTGATTGAAGTTGCAAGAACTGAAGTGGACATTCAAGATAAAGAAAGTGATTTTCAGGAAGAGTTGCTAGCAGGTAATAACCTTTCAAAGCTTTTGCTTTTTTCTGCTATTCAAAGAATGCTCCTGAACTACTGTGTTCATAGTAAGAGAATAGAATAGAATGCCTTTATTAGTCCCACAGCGGGGAAATTCCCATCAGCAGCCAGGTTACCCGGCGCTAGTCCGACAGTGGAAGCAATTGTGTCACGGACTCAAGGTAGCGGACCCACACGCACAGCGGAGACAAGGCTCAGTTAACAACAGGGTTTATTCGAGCTCGTGGTCAGGCAGGCAAGGGTCGGTACACAGGTAGATCATCGGTAGCAGCACAGACGAGGATAAGGCAAGCGGATGTCAAAAACAGGCAATGGTCAAACTCACACAGGCAGACGGGATTATCACAGGCTGGGCTGGAGACGTGGTCAGGAACAAAACAGGATCAAAAATCACGGCAAGGTAAAGGTAAGAATGCTGGAAAGTTGAACGGGTGAATGAACAAACAATCTGGCAAGGGGCTGGGGTGAGAGGTGGTGCTTAAGTACTAAATGGTGATGACTAAATGACAGACAGGTGAGTAGATTAGAACCGGGAGCAAGGCTGGCTGAAACTACCAATGACTGCGACAGGAAGTGGTGACAAAATAAAACCGGAAATGAGTGATTACAGTGACTAAATGATCTAGACTGTGACAGAACCCCCCCGTCAAGGGCGGATTCCCAGACGTCCCACAGAAAACCAAAAAGAGGCAAAAACACAGATAAACATGATGGGTGACGGGCTAGAACAAACACAAGAACTGAGTGGCAGGGAAAACAGAACAAAGTCCATGAGGTGAGTCCATGAATAATGAGTCCATGACAGGAAATACAAAGTCCAGAACCCTCCTCAAGGGGGGTGGTGACGAGGAGAGTCACGGCCGTGCAGCCGCCAGGCCGAGACGGCACATCTTATGCCCGGAGACAAGGCTAGAGTTCTAGGAGGCCGGCGTCGAAACATGCTGCCTCCAGTGGCCAAACGCATGCGCCGGTGCTCTCCAGACCGGGGGTGCTCCAGGGGACTGAGAAGACGCGGCGGTCGGCAGTGCCAGAGCCCGCGCCATCGTCGAAGCCGGAAACAGCGACCTCCAGGTAGGTGGTCGCCTCCGGAACCGGCCAGCCGAGGTGGCCGACGACGCAGGAGGCAGCGCCATCCCTGCCACAGGATTCGCCAAGGACCTGGCCCTCCGTCGGGCAGGCGAGGCGAAAGCTGGCGGGAAGCCGGGAACAGCAACGAAGACAGGCGTGGAGACAAAGCCGGAACCAGGGGCAGACGTGGAGACGAGGCTGGGACCAGAGGCGAAGACGGACGTGGAGACGAGGCTGGGACCAGAGGCGAAGACAGACGTGGAGACGAGGCAGGAACCAGAGGCGAAGACAGACGTGGAGACGAGGCAGGAACCAGAGGCGAAGACAGACGTGGAGACGAGGCAGGAACCAGAGGCGAAGACAGACGTGGAGACGAGGCAGGAACCAGAGGCGAAGACAGACGTGGAGACGGGGCCGGAGCCGGGCCACCAGGAACCGATGCAGACGTAGCCGGCACCGGGCCTCCAGGAGCGGAGACAGACGTGGCCGGCACCGGACCTCCAGGCGCAGAGGCGAACGTGTCCGGGACCGGACCACCAGGAGCAGAGGCGAACGTGTCCGGGACCGGACCACCAGGAGCAGAGGCGAACGTGTCCGGGGCCGGACCACCAGGAGCTGAGGCGAGCGTGTCCGGGGCCGGACCACCAGGAGCTGAGGCGAGCGTGTCCGGGGCCGGACCACCAGGAGCTGAGGCGAGCGTGTCCGGGGCCGGACCACCAGGAGCTGAGGCGAGCGTGTCCGGGGCCGGACCACCAGGAGCTGAGGCGAGCGTGTCCGGGGCCGGACCACCAGGAGCTGAGGCGAGCGTGTCCGGGGCCGGACCACCAGGAGCTGAGGCGAGCGTGCCCGGGACCGGACCTCCAGGGGCAGCACCTGCACACATTGGCTCAAAAAACACATGAACCAGGAGCGGACCGACCACCTCCTCCGGGAGGTCGGCAGGGGGCGGAGCTGGACCGACCTCCTCCGGGAGGTCGGCAGGGGGCGGAGCTGGACCGACCTCCTCCGGGAGGTCGGCAGGGGGCGGAGCTGGACCGACCTCCTCCGGGAGGTCGGCAGGGGGCGGAGCTGGACCGACCTCCTCCGAGAGGTCGGCAGGGGGCGGAGCTGGACCGACCTCCTCCGAGAGGTCGGCAGGGGGCGGAGCTGGACCGACCTCCTCCGGGAGGTCGGCAGGGGGCGGAGCTGGACCGACCTCCTCCGGGAGGTCGGCAGGAGACGGAGCTGGACCGACCTCCTCCGGGAGGTCGGCAGGAGACGGAGCTGGACCGACCTCCTCCGGGAGGTCGGCAGGAGACGGAGCTGGACCGACCTCCTCCGGGAGGTCGGCAGGAGACGGAGCTGGACCGACCTCCTCCGGGAGGTCGGCAGGGGCTGCAACAGACGCTGCGGCCGGGACGACCCCCTCCTGGGGATCGTAGGGGGCTGCGACCTCCGAGGGGCCGACAGTGGCAGGAACTAGAACGGCGTCCTCCTCCGAGGAGCCGACAGGAACTGGGACTAGAACGACCTCTACTTGGCCGACAGGAACTAGAACGGCGTCCTCCTCCGAGGAGCCGACAGGAACTGGGACTAGAACGACCTCTACTTGGCCGACAGGAACTAGAACGGCGTCCTCCTCTGAGGAGCCGACAGGAACTGGGACTAGAACGACCTCTACTTGGCCGACAGGAACTAGAACGGCGTCCTCCTCTGAGGAGCCGACAGGAACTGGGGCTAGAACGGCCTCAATATGGCCGACAGGAACGGGAGCGGCCTCAATATGGCCGACAGGAACGGGAGCGGCCTCAATATGGCCGACAGGAACAGGAACTAAGGCCTGATGTGACTGGCCAGGGGTGTCCGCTAGCTGGCGTAAGGATGGAGCTTGAGCTTGGCGTGGCGGGGCCGAGGCCTGAACTTGAGCTGGAGCTGGGGCTTGAGCCTGACGTAGCTGAGCTGGGGCTTGAGCCTGACGTAGCTGAGCTGGGGCTTGAGCCTGACGTAGCTGAGCTGGGGCTTGAGCTGCTGCGGGCGGAGCTGGGGCTTGAGCTGCTGCGGGCGGAGCTGGGGCTTGAGCTGCTGCGGGCTGAGCTGGGGCTTGAGCGGCTGCGGGCTGAGCTGGGGCTTGAGCGGCTGCGGGCTGAGCTGGGGCTTGAGCGGCTGCGGGCTGAGCTGGGGCTTGAGCGGCTGCGGGCTGAGCTGAGGCTTGAGCGGCTGCGGGCTGAGCTGAGGCTTGAGCGGCTGCGGGCTGAGCTGAGGCTTGAGCGGCTGCGGGCTGAGCTGAGGCTTGAGCGGCTGCGGGCTGAGCTGAGGCTTGAGCGGCTGCGGGCTGAGCTGAGGCTTGAGCGGCTGCGGGCTGAGCTGAGGCGGGCGCTTGGCATGACTGAGGTGAGGCTAGGGCGGGAGTTGCTGCAGCCAGAGACGCAGGAGACGCTGGGGCCAGTGATGCAGGCCCTGATGCAGGAACGGGTGCAGGCTCTGATGCAGGAACGGGTGCAGGCTCTGATGCAGGAACGGGTGCAGGCTCTGATGCAGGAACGGGTGCAGGCTCTGATGCAGGAACGAGTGCAGGCTCTGATGCAGGAACGGGTGCAGGCTCTGACGGGGGTTCAATGAAACCCAGGGCCTCGCGCAGCGCAGGCTTCCGGGCGATGAGCAGGGCGGCTTCACGGAAGTGACGCTCCTTGCTTACCGGGTCGGTCTCTGCCTCAGCGGAGTTCAGCCAGTGTGCAAACAGGAACAGGACCGGAGGGGGGCATTGGGCACGGATCCGCAGGAAGATACTGTCTGGGATGCCTGCGATGGAGATGGGCATGTCGTATGATGGGGCGAGAGTGCCCTCTGCTGGCGAAGGAGGCAGTCTGATTTCCGTGACCGAGTCTTCTGGAGCCTGGACAGGGGAAACCGGCTGTCGTCGACGCCGTCTGGACCTCCGACGACTAGCTGTGGGCTTCTCAACTGCCAGGGCTGAAGCAGAGGCTGGGACCACGGTACGGACTGGATCTGGAGGGGAGCGAGCTTGACTCGACTGAGCCGCGACAGGAACGTGAGCTTGGCTGGACTGGACGACGACGGGAACGTGAGCTTGCCTCGACGGAGCAGCGACAGGAACGTGAGCTTGGCTTGACTGATCAGCGACAGGAACGTGAGCTTGGCTTGACTGAGTAGTGACCGGAACGTGAGCTTGGCTTGACTGAGTAGTGACCGGAACGTGAGCTTGGCTTGACTGAGTAGTGACCGGAACGTGAGCTTGGCTTGACTGAGTAGTGACAGGAACGTGAGCTTGGTTCGACTGAGCAGCGACAGGAACGTGAGCTTGGCTTGACTGAACGATGACAGGAACGTGAGCTGGGCTTGACTGAGCGACGACGGGAGCGCTTTCCGGTGCAGCAGGAACAGCTGATGAGACGCCGGCGGGCGCCGCGCGCAGAGCGCGTGCCAAATCCCTCCGTACTGCCTGGAGCCTCTCAAAAAGCGTCTGCACTTCCGGGTAGTCAAGCCACCAAAATTCCTCCTCCAGGATAGCGATCGCCTTTTTTATTACGCGGAGCCGCGCCTTCAGACTGGGGGCTTCCGCGTAATTCCTTGCGAGCTCCCCGAAGCACCAGCGGAGGTCCTCCGGCAGCCTCGAGCAGGAAAACACCATCACGACTTTGCGCCGTCCGAGTACACAAAACAAAATCCCTTGCGGTCCTTAAACCGATGCAAGACGCCGGCTGGGTCCGAGTGTGGCCAGATTGTACTGTCACGGACTCAAGGTAGCGGACCCACACGCACAGCGGAGACAAGGCTCAGTTAACAACAGGGTTTATTCGAGCTCGTGGTCAGGCAGGCAAGGGTCGGTACACAGGTAGATCATCGGTAGCAGCACAGACGAGGATAAGGCAAGCGGATGTCAAAAACAGGCAATGGTCAAACTCACACAGGCAGACGGGATTATCACAGGCTGGGCTGGAGACGTGGTCAGGAACAAAACAGGATCAAAAATCACGGCAAGGTAAAGGTAAGAATGCTGGAAAGTTGAACGGGTGAATGAACAAACAATCTGGCAAGGGGCTGGGGTGAGAGGTGGTGCTTAAGTACTAAATGGTGATGACTAAATGACAGACAGGTGAGTAGATTAGAACCGGGAGCAAGGCTGGCTGAAACTACCAATGACTGCGACAGGAAGTGGTGACAAAATAAAACCGGAAATGAGTGATTACAGTGACTAAATGATCTAGACTGTGACAAATTGCAGTACAAACAATAAAAAAAAAAAAAACACGCACATACAGTGGCACACAGTACAAGTGGAAACCTTGCTGGAATTTTTTCTTGGGTTCATCAGGACAGATAGATAAAGTCGGAGAGCAGACAGTGAGACTGTAAGGTGGGGTGGGAGGGGGTGTATCTGCATCAGTGTAGTGAGGTGTTGTTTATAGAAGTATGACCGAGGCCGACCAAGATGTTCACATGTCAGTCCAACAGTTGTCCTTGAAGGGAGTCACAACAGGGGAAGAGGATAGATAGAGGCACAGCTGGTGAGCTAGATTGGACCCGGGAAGGGAGGGGTGAGGGAGAAGGGACAGAGTAATGCACAGCCAAATTTAATACATTTTAACAATCCATGACTAATTTGTCTAGATCAATACTCCAATCGGTCAGAACTCAGGGCTTCATCACCTTTTGTGGGACCATGGGTCACCCGTGACATCTCCTCAAGCCTGTCAGACAAGGCTGTCACCATAGTAACCAAGTGTTCAGTCTGTCTGCAGATGTTATCCGTCTGTCTCTTGTCTTCCTCCGAACGGGCTGAGATCTTATTAGTCAGTCCCTCAATCCGGGTCATCCTCTAATTCCGTCAGCCGAGTAACCATGGCCCCCATCGGCGTTTGTAGCTCCACGGCCGGTGGACACGCCAATGAGCCGGCCGCAGATTTTCCAATCTTTCCAATCTTCCGATAAAGCAGGGCACCACCAAAGCCAATCATGAGTAGCCCTGTTATCAAAGTCCAAAATATGAAGATCCTCTGCATCCTCGACGGACAGAGGCTCCAGACACACGGGGCACCAGGCGTCCCGCACGTAGCCGGAGGCAAAAGTCCAAAACACCATTACCCGGAGCATTGTCCCTATCTGATTCAAGTATATGGACCACCTGTTGATGTGTGGAGGTTTGAGGGAAAGCACACAAATGTTTGCATGGTTTAATAGACACTTAAGATCTTACGAATTCTGCAAAAACCCAGTTAAGGGGGTTAATGACAATATCCCCCTCTTTGCCTACCGGATAAAAGGCCAGCTGTTTGTTACTCTGAACCGTTACATGTTGTGCTGATGTAATTTTTGTCACTCCTAGAATCATGGACCAAACCTGGCCATTGAGAGTAGTGGTTGGTGAAAATGACATCCGCAAGCTCATTTTCCAAGAAAAGCCCAACAATTTGGACTTACAACTAAGCTGAAAAAACAGCTCAATTTGTGGTATGACTTCATACTTCACTATGAAGACAACAAATTCAACAATGCTTTTTGCAATGCTCAGATTTGACTGAATTGCCTACAAGAACAACACTAAAGATTGTCTTGCTTGAAAATGTAACTGTATTGTTGTCTACATTCAGCCCTTCAACTTGTATGTTACTTGTCTAAAGCAAGTTCATCTGACACCGATATTCTGCCACACGAGGAAACCTCACGTGACCCAAGGCCTTCTACATTTGAGGTGTCATATTTCTCTGTGGATATGGAATATAGACTGAGACAGGAAAACCTTACTTAGATGAGAGATGGAACATGCATGTTAGTGTTGCAAACATTAAACATGCCATTTTGCAGAATCTAGCAGAGATGTACAAATACTTGGCTTATCCCCAAGATGAACACTTCTCTATTGTTGCTGAGGCATTAATTGCTAAGCACACTTCATTTAAAGAGCCGGGATCCACCAGTTCTTGCAATGGATGGAAGAAAATACACCAAATGTACTCTGTGAATCACATGATGCCCTTTTCATTGAGACATTAAGAAATTCTGGAAAAGCAACTGCTTATAAGCAAATGTTGGAACGCTGGCTAGCTCTTTTTAGGAAAGAACAGGTAAACAAAGAAGAAAATATAGAAAGTATAAATGGGCCACCCAATGCAATATATTTTGTCTCTGTTTTGTACCTTAAAGGTTTTTGAGCCAGAGTGGCAAGTAGGTATCTAGAGCAAGAATTCTGTCATAAACTCAGTCATTGCATCACTGTTTTGGTTATTTCCGGTTTTATGTTCTTGCCACTTCCTGTCCTAGTCATTGTTAGATTCAGTTAGCTTTACTTCTGGTTCTAATTAACTCACCTGCAGACTATCTTGTCATCATCACTCCCAGTACTTAAGCTCCACCCATTGCCATGTAACCTTGCCAGATTGTCTGTGTTCATTCATGACCAGCACTCCAGCATTGCCGTTGTTCCAGTTCCTGTGTATGAGCCGTTTTGGTAAACCTGTCTTGTCTCTAGCCCAGCCTCTGATAGTCCAGTCTTGTGATTTTGACCTCTGCTTGTTTTTGAACATGCAAGTTTTTGTATTTTTTTCATTACTTTGCAGACGACCCTCAGTCAATGTGTTGTGACTTAAACTAAATTAAGACTAAACAGAGGTCAAAATATTTGAGCCAAAATCTCTGAGAGATTCATTATTGAATCAGATATACTATTAAATCCATAAGCATATCTATGATCTATTAAGCATATATAGCAGTTAAGAAGGTCAAAGTGTCCTTGGGCAAGACACTGAAACCCAAGTTGTTTCTGGTGTTTCAAGCAAATGTGCATGAAAAATATGGAAGCATGGAAAACAACAGAGTGCATGAGCTACTGTATTGCAAAGGGCTGGAAGGGTGTATAACTGTGCTATATAAATGTGAAGCATTTACGATCCATCTATCTTCTAACGCTTAATCCCATACGTGAGGTAGCGGGGGGGCTGGAGCCTATCCCAGCTGGTTATGGGGCGGGGGACACCCTGGACAGGTCCCCAGTCCATACATAGACAGACAACCATTCACACACCCCTACCAATTTGGAGTGACCAATTAAAATTACCACCATGCCGCCTGGAGCATTTACCATTTACCATTATGCTATGTCCCAGCCCAAAGATTTAAAAGGACGAGAAGACTCCAGCCAGAGCTGTTTCTGTGCTATGGCACAATCTAAATCCTGACTGAAACTCTTCATATGTGTTATTCCTGTGCAGGTGGAAGTTGTCTTGCCTCTATGTTCTCAAGGTAACTAGAAATAAAGGACAAATATTGGCTGGATATTGGGTATTAGTATTCCAGGATCAAGAGTACATACAATATTTTTAATACGACTGACTACAGCATGTGTACAATCATCAGACGGCCAAAAATAATCTTCTCCAATGACAACAAAACTAGAAAATGCATATGCAGATAGAAATATGAAGAAATATGAGGACTGTAAAAAGATGAAACGAGGCAGAAGTTTATTTTCTGATTATCTGCTAACAAGCAACGAAGGTTGGACTTTAGTATGGGGTGGCTTCTATAAACTCTTTGGGTAGTGCACCTGACAGGTCTTAATCCATTTTTTTTTGTGTTCTGTCCAGCAGTTTAACAAGCAGCATATCTTACGCTGAATGCTGAAAATATATATAATCTTCTTGATTTATGGTTTATTTAATTGTTTATTTAGCTAATCCAAAATATGTGTGATGTTGCTGTGTTGGTGGACAGGTTAAGTCGGTTCTGCTTTATGGTGTGTTTGCGGGAGGGTGGGGGGGTGCAACCAGCTGATGAAACCAAGCAAATCTGTTAAGTAAACAATCGGAGAAAAATAAATAAGAAGCAGGGATGTACCTTAGGCTAACACATTCATAACTAAACAACTGTTGTACTGTGGTTTACCTTGGAAATTAATACTAATAGTGTCACGGAACGGCAGATAAAGGACCCACATGCACAGCACCGAGGCAGGATAATGATCAAACACAGGTTTATTGCTATAAGCGGAGTCAGACGGTCCAGGTCATACACAAAAGGCTCAGCGAAAGGTACAAAGGGGAGCAGGCGATCTCGAGTCCAGTACGTAGGCGAGGTTCGATACACGGAAGGTCACGGCAAAAGTACAGGCAGGGATAAAGCAAAACTCACGGTCAGATAGTAGTCCAGGGTCAGGCAGAAAACGACGGTGAAAGCAAACGGGAACAAAACACGAAGAACACGGAACACGAAACACGGGAAACTTCAAGAAGACTCGGGAAACTAAAGACACTCAGGAAACTCACGAAACTCAGGAAACTCGACAATCTGGCAAAGGACTATGGGAACAGGTGGTGGCTAAATACACAGAGTGATTACGTAATTACTGACAGGTGTGGATACTGGGAACAGGTAAGTGACAGCTGACAGAGAACAGGAAGTTTAACAAAATAAAACAGGACATGGCGTGACAACAGGAAACAACTAGAACAAAAACCCAGATCATGACAAATAGCAATAATAGTGTTAAGGTATGTGCACATACTCATACAAACATATACATATCATCTACATACACATGTGCATTGTTATACATATCCCATACTACTTAATAAAAGTCATGACATACAACACCACAATTTCCATATTCACACATTATTGATATTGATAGTGATAAGTATCATTAATACTTACAGTTGGATTTGGAAAGTGTCCCACTACAAGGTTAGTAAGGCTGTAGCTTAATATTATTCACAAAGGGTGAGGCAGACGTTGGTGCATGAACAATGCCACTTACGGAAGGCAGGGTGATGTGAGGGGCTCGGCCACTACGCCCATCCAACAAGCAGAGGAAAGAATCCTAGCAGCCAGGGAGCCCACACACCTTCAGTTCCAGGAGGGCAGGTGTTGCGACCCAAGCCGCCCACACAGAGCCCCCCAGGCAGAGCTGCAGCAGCCACAGAGACAGCACCCGAGGTCAGAATGGGCCACCGGGGGTCAACGCTGTCCGCCTCATGAGAACCAGGGGCAAACACTCCCCCCCGTGGGAGGGTCGGCCTGAAAGAGTGGAGCCCGAGGACCCGCAGTCCGTAGGGAGCCTGCCAGGAGATGCCCCCCGCGCCCACACCGCCCTGCAGCACAAGGCCAGCAATTGGTGGGGGTCAGCAGAAAAGAGACCACCCAGGCAGACGATCATCGTACCCTTGGCGGAAAACCGGACCCCCCACACTCCAATCGCACCACACGCATACAAACTCACACAAACACAGACGCATACACCCACCCACACGTACAACACACATCATCACATCAATGCACACAAACCATAAACTCTCTCACAACAAACTAGTCGATTATACATGAACCAATGCACTCTCAGATACATTCTCGCACCCAAACCATTCGCTTGGTCACATTCGTGGGGAGGGGAGGTCTCCGGCCTGCCGTCCATGTGGCCCCAGGCAGGGACCGCAGCTCCTCCTGAGCCCCGCCCAACTCCCCTAAGCCGAGGGAAGCAGAGGGCAGCGGAAAAGGCACCCCAGAACCCTGTGAGTGTCTGGAACTGAATTCTGGAACTAAAAGGAGCACGACCGCTGGCTGACGGTGTGTCCCCCAGACAGTGCCCCCTCACCCTAAATGTCTTTTTGCAGTGAAAACTGGGTGGTGATCTCTCCACCAGGGCCAGTAGGCGAGGCCACAACTGGCCTCAGCCCCAGGCCCCAGTGAAAGAGCCCACCCCCGGCCCTAAATGTACAGTATGTGTATGTGGCTAAGTATGAGGAACTTTGGGAGATTGTCAATTCTCCGAGGGGTCCAGCAGACAGAGCCATCAATGTAAAGGCTCTGCCCACTGGCTCCCCGGAAGGAGCCCCCAGATTCCTGGACGAGTGTGTATGACTAATGCAATTAAAACTGCAGAGCATCCCACTTGGGAGGGACGGAACCACTTCCCGGTAGCCCCGGTCTCTCCATCAGCAGGACGCCCCTTGCAGACCTAAGTGGATGAATGAGGAGAAATGTAGTTGGGAAGCAGAGCACCAGGGTCCGCAGAGCCAGGTTCTCGACTGGCTCTGCTACCCATCCCACCGCCCCCCGCAACCCCCAGCCAGGAAGGGAAAGCTGAGACCCAGGGACCGCAGTACTACTGCCCAGGCACCACACGCAGCACAGCCAGAGCCATCCTCACCCTTCTTCCACACTTGACCATTCTCTCGCTCAAGTATGCCCATGCTCACCCCGTGTAGTGCTACACTCATACCTACACACATACTCTGCGGTTGTGCATTGAGGGCCAACCTCCGCCCAGGGCCCAATGAAGGTTGTAGCCCGAGTAGTCCTCCAACCCCCCGCCCCCCGCAACAGGCCCCAGCAGTTACCAGAGGACGTCGGACCGCTAGGGCAGGCAGCGCCCCACCCGAGCAGGGGCACCGCCCCAGGGGAGAGACGCCCATCCGGGCACAGGCAGGCACCCCCGGAGGGATTCCCCCGGACGCAGGTCACCCAGGTCTCCACCCCCCAGGTCCGCCCCCGCACACCGGCAGGGAGGCCCGCCTCCGCTCCCCGGAGACAGGCACAAGCCAACCCTCAAAATGGCCCTACTTCGGCACAGGACCGCTGGTCTCAGCAGCCACCACACCCCCGCCGCAGGGGACCCATGCGGCCAGCCCAGAATCCACCAGTCCTGTTGTCCTGGTTCCTTAGGCAGGCAGGCACCCCCAACCACCAGGAACACCCCCCCCCCCCCCCCCCACCACCACCACTGTGCCAGACATGATGCAGCACCCGAGCCCCACGCATCCTTACCTGGAAATGGAATCAATCAGAGTATAGTTTTGGGTCATTGATTTGATGAAGCAGACAATGTGTCTAAGGTGATATAATCTAACAAGCTGTTCATGTACTGAGTAATGCTTAATTTTATTTTAGTCTTCCAGTTCATGAGGATGATTTTCTTTGCGACACAGAGGGCAGAAAGAAGTGTGTGTGATGAGTTTGTCTCTAGATCAAGCCCATTTAGATCTCCTAGAAGACAAAGTGCAGGGGCCGCTGGGATTGGACAACTTAACTGGGTTGACAGGTGTTCACATACTCTTTGCTAAAATTGCTGCACAGGTGAACATGACCAGAATGCATGTAGGAATCTATCTGCTGTGTTATCTGTACAGTGAGGGCAAATATTTGAGTTTGTCAGACCCATTTGGAACATCCTTTGTCCAGTATAGTGAGTTCTATGAAGGATTTTGTATTGTATTCGTTGTAAATTTGTATTTTTTGTCATTCTGAATAAATTAGAACATATATTATTCCAGAACCTGTAATTAGTGGTGATGTTGAGATCAGCTTCCTATTTAGAGATCGGAAGGCTCACTGTCTGGTCTACATTGGAAATTAAGATATAGATTCTGGATACTGTCCATTTCCCTGATATATCAATAAATCGCTCTATTACTGGTGGTGGTTGCATGTGGATGGTGGTTGCATGTAGGTCTTAATCAATTTTGAAAGCATCCATCCATCTTCTACCGCTTGTTCCCATGCATGCTTGTGCGAGGGGAGAATTTTGAAACCAACAAAGACATATTTTAGATAGGCAGCAAGTAACTGAAAACCCACTTCTCAAGTAATTTTCACTTCTTAGTTAATGATTGGAACTAGTGGTAAACCTTTCAAAGAAAGAAGAGACAGCTTAATCCACAGAGAGGAGCATCCTTCATCAGTTCATAACACTGAGTAATGTCAACAGGTGAAGCTTTTCATCCTTATATGTTTGTATTGCACTGCTTTCTCCTCTACTGAGTTTTCATTAGAGTATAAGCATCAGTTGAAGCCAAGCAGCTTCATAAATGCACCTTGCTATGATAAACTGTTGTCCCCTCTGCATAAGCATTTTCTTCTGTGCTCAGATTACTTTCCGTTCTTCCCCGGTAATGAAAGCATGCAAAATAAAAATTATTTTCCCATAAAGAAATGTGGTCACACATGATACGACGACGTGAGAAAAACAAATAGTTTGTAAAGCCCTGCAAAACATGAACCCAGCACTTTTGCCACTTCTGGAGCTTTCAGTGTATGTGATAACATCCCCAATTTCCATATTTGTTTATTTAGTCTTCTTGTGCCCCAGGAAATGGTAATTGTTGTTTGTATATGCTTGTTGGTAAATTTTGATCCATGATGCTATTACCAAACAGTATATGAGATAGCTGTGTTTGCTAAGAGGAAAGTCATTTTGATTAAAACGAAATAATAGGGAGGTATTTAAACACCTAAAGCTTTGCACAGACACAGTTTCTACTGATCTTCACCCAGAGCTTTGACTTCTCTATGCATTACTAATACTGATGCGCGTTTTTTTAAAGCTACCATCTGAGGCACACTGTACTGTACACTGAACTGTTTTACCCATAAATGTCCATTGTTGTATTTTAGCTTCTCAATTAATCAAAATTCACCTTTACTTAACATAAAGTATGAATTGATTTAATTATTATGATCTGAATAAGAAAGGAAAAATAGAAGTTGTAAGCACTGCTGCATGTCACAGCAAGAAGGTCCTGGGTTTGATTGCTAGAGTCATCCGGGTTTCTTTCATTGTGGAGTTTGCATGTTTTTCCTTCTCTGGTTGCTCCCTTGTGGTTTAAGCAAAAAGTTATGGTTTGCAGCTTTTTTTCTTCAGCAACTTGCCATGGAGATAACAATGTTCTTCCTGTATTTTTCCCTTGTTATCTTGACTTGAGCAAGCAAGGATGAGTGATCCTGAAACCACTGTTCTGAGTTTGATGTCTCTTGACACTGTGGCAGCCACTGTTTCATCAGTCTCTGTCTACAGATGTCTGCTCATTGTTTGGTTCGTATACTTTAAATCCAGTATGTGGCAACTATCTTTTTAAAAATGCAGCCTCCATACAATTAGATGTCAAAAAGTATACTGGCAGGTAATGCATGGTAAACGTTTTGCAAAGGGGAAGGTTGCATTGTACTGTTGATGAATCAAATAGCTATAGTGTTTTGAAGCATCTGGTAATTACTTTATTTCTATTCTGTAACGCAATGCACAGCCACTAGTTATATCCAGGCTTATTTGAATGCATTTAAGCTCTTCTACACAGCTCCAATCTGTCAGAAGTGAGTGTGCATCTGTTTTACTGTATCTTCCCTTTTCTTGGAGTGGAACCTAGCCTTACTGTAGTATTTACAGTGGCAGAGACCTGCAGGCCTAATTGGCATGGTCAGTCATGGAGCATGTGCACTTTCCAGTGGGAGCCGAGCTGACAGTTAATGATAACTGCCCGCATAGTCTTCCTATGTGGCAGACAGTAGGGCATGCTGTCCTTCACCCAATGAAGCTAAGTTACCAATTTATTCCTCAGCCTTTTAAAGAACTTTATGGGGAGACTGAACTCGCTAGCATCTTTGACTACACACATACTGTACAAGCCTTAAGGTGGTAATTCAGAGTTGTAAAAGACTAAATACTTGCTCACCTTCACATACATCCAGAGGGATACACTGACTTTCAGTCACCACCATGACTGACACATTACACAACAGCAGAATGACTAGGACATATTAACAAGATAATTGTACTATTACCCTCACCTTTACTCATCTCTCACATACCCCCATATACACATATTGACTTGGGACAGAAAATAGTGCTAAAATGCGGTGAGGAAAGAGAAATAAGGGGAGCATGGGTAAGGGAAGGTAGCGAATATAGTGAGAGAAAGACAGGAACTATGTGGTGCAAGTGTGAATTCTGCCCGTAGCTAGGTAGCTAAATAGACTCAGCCAGTCATCAGCATGCAAAGGCCTTCTGTGGAAATAAGGTTATTCAGTCCCCAGACTAAACCTTAGCTAGTTACTCTGTTTTGCAGATCCCCTTTTTTAAATGATTGTTGTCTTGTTGTCTTTTTCCACAACACATCAGAAGATGTTCACAGAGAGAGTGCCAACTACTACTTGCAGAGTAATCCCACTACCCAAGGTGCTCCTGTTCTGCTTATACTCACAGGAAACCCATGCTGGGAGAAGTGTTTCTCAAAGTCACACAGGTCACGCAGTGGCTCGGCTGCTCAGTAAAGAGCAGTAATGCTATCAGAAGCAGCCTGGACAAGGAGAAGAGTTTCACAAGCTCTACATTACAGGCAAAGATAACTGCATTTCCAGGTCACCCATGCTGTTATACCAGACCATTGTGCTTTGAGCTGGATAGGGGTCATCAACAGAATATCTTTTGGAGACTTTTACATAGCATCATAAAATAAACACTAACACTTGAGCTGCACCATTCTCTACATGTATAAAGATTTGCTTGCCTATTCTGCTTCTTTTCAATTTTATCCACTCAAGTATATCTGAAGTCACAAAGTAAACAGAGTGTGAGTTTCTGTGCTGCTTTACTTCTTTTATGCTTAGAGCAAAATGTGATGTTTCTGTCTCTGTGACTCCCTAAAGATGGCTGACCCACTTTACCTCATCCTGTGCACCTTGAGGGTGTCAACAGAATGCAGAATAGTCTCACTAGAATGTTGATATGTCTCTTATTTTCAGTAATGAGTTTAAACACAGGACCATTAAACAATAAAGCAACCTGATGAATGTTGATCTTCATTCTAATCTTAATCTTAATTCTTTAAATGCAGTTTTGTTCTGGCAGAGATTCATCTCCATACACAAACACCAACACCTCATTATACATCGAGTTATGTGTCTATGTATAATAAACGTAATGTATAAAAAGGGTCATGATTATGCAGACATTAACATAAGAGTTTTGAATCCTTTTGTATCAAGAGGTTCTGTCACAACATTTAATATGTGTGAATCTTTTTAGCTGACTTTAAAAGGCCTTTTTTCTCATTTCTTTAACATATGTGTAGTTTAAGCATTGGTTTTCAGTTTCTTAGATGCATGCATAATAAATGAGTAGGTTATTTCACATCATTCAGTTAAAGGGACTGAAATTAATGGATTGAATAATTTTAGATTTCTAACTTTTACTAAACACCAAATTCATCATACTTAATAATGTCTTCAGACAGAAATACAACTGAAAATTCCTTGTCACTCTTACTAGAGAAAAAGAAAAGAAAGAAAACATATAGTGTAGCATATACTCACATTCTTACATGTGAACCCATGTGTGTGTCCTAACAATGCCTAATTTTGTGAGACACTGTGTAGGACAAAGTCAAAATGCAAGATGTTTCTCGATTGTTTTTATCCAACAGATACTGTTTCACCTAATCACCACAAATGCAATAAGCAGACATGTAATACAGTGTTTTTCTTATTCTGCAGGTGATTTTAATGCTGACCAAACTGTTTGACTTCAGCCTCAACAGTGTCACTGAGAGTTCATTATGGCGGTAAGCTAAGCATCCTCATATCCACATACAATGCTGCAGTTTTTCAGGCTTTAGCTGTAAGTGTGTATGATGTGATGTTGTTTAATGTTAGGGATACTGTATACCAAGTAAGTTAGCAATATTAATAGCTAAAAGTAATTAAAAGTAAGCAGTGTACGTCAGTACTTTTTGAACAAGGCAATTACAATTTTAAATAATAACAGTCTAACTATTAACTACTTAAAGAAGTTATATGATTCTGTTCTAGGACTGGTGTTATCTAAGCATGTGTAGTGTAAGTGTGTATGAGAGAAAGAGGGCACAGTGTTTTATATTCTGACTCTATATAAGATCCCAATGGTAGTCAAGTTAGACTCATGAAGAAAGGTACAACAAACAACTGGAAGTGACCATGTAAACATTGGGAAAAACATCAAAATAAAATAACAAAGCAGTTCGCTAAACCCAAGACAGGGATCATGGGTTCAGACAGAAAACAAAAACCAGGTTTGTGTGACTTAGAGGCCATTCATTCTTGGTTTTAGTAATTGTATGGGATTTGTTTAAAGACACACATTTATAGAATCATTCATTTTACAGCTGTGCATCATGAACTGGTTCTTTTGATAGTGTACTGTAGTTACAGTAAATGTATTTCTGAACTACAGAGCTGGTTGTTCTCTACACTAGCCCGTTATCTTGGAGAATACATTTCAGCTCATTGACACTTATGCTGCTTTTAGTATTATATTAATTTATTTATAAAAAAATGTGATAATAGTAGAGGCATTTGCCACATACAGTATGTAACTACATGTATATTACATCATCAAAAACTTTAAAAAGACACCCAAAGGCCTCTAGAAGATTCCGGTTAAAATGATCAGATTTAGTTTCAATTTGACCAAACTAAATTAAGCAATTATCTTCTACATAGGACTGGGCAGATTGCCATGAATATTCTTTGCTCAACTTGACTAAATTCTTCACATTTTCCTTCCTGCCCTGATCTACATGACAGCTAGTTCATAGAGCCAACAGTTCAGAAGATTTTGCACACAGACTGCCTCAAGGCTTAAGCTCTCAACCACAGCTGTGGTAAATGTACCATTATATGATACCTCTTAGAGGGCCAAGTGAGGCTATTGCTGTGTGTCTGATGAAACCACATAATGGTGCATGTACTATTGACGTTTCACTCACACTATTATACAGTAAGTCTGATGCCTTAAGACAACAAAGCTTCTAGTAATGGGTGGATGCAAGTCAATTTATTTATACTGCCCCAATTCAAATGGTCACAAACCAGATATGACTCATTGTGATTTGATTTAAGATTTTTCATATTATGTTATGTTTTGTTATCATGTTATGTTTAGGTAACAGTTATTTAAAAAGTAGGCACTAGGTATGTTAAGAAATTAAATATTGCAGATTTTGTTATTGACCTAAGAAATATCAGTGACACCTTTCTATAATAATTATTGTTAAATTAATTTTAAGTTTCCAGGGACTAATGACCAAATTATGAAAATAGTTTCAAGGTTTTATTTTCTAAAGACAACAATGTTTTTAAAATATTAAAGTTTGAAGTCTAAAGTCTAGTAACAACTATACTGGGAAACGTATTAAACAGGTAGAGAAAGATATATATGTGCTTGTCACTGAGCGGACAGTGATTTACAAGGGGTTAATAAAACAGTCATTAACTAGCTCATCGCAGCTTATGGTTCTCTGTTGTCATTTGGTGATGAGAGATGCATCGTCTGTACAGGATGGCGACCAACGTAGGGTTCTGATTATGCAGAGGTCCGGCTTCTCTCACAGAAAAACAACAAAAGAAGGCAAATTAAATTAAATTAATTATTTTCCTTTCATCACTCGGGGGTCATATCATGCCTAGATGAAGCTTTGGGTGTTTGGCCTTCTTTTTACTTAACTCTCATCAGGCTTTTAGAGTTGAATGGAGGCCAGTATTTACTGCTCTTTTTTCTCAACACATGATCTTTGGTCCAAATTATTTGCAAATCATATTTCCATTTGGCTGTGGAAAATTGTTTTCACTTTAATTGCCTTTGTAAATACCAGAATTTGATGTCTGCAACACACTCAAAGTTTTCCTCTAAAGCCAATGTGTTTAGAAGCAGTACTGTACATATAAAATGTTACAAAAAGTAACAGCTATTGAGAATATCCTGTGTAGCCATAAAACGTGTACTGTAAAAGCAAGCCAGATCTGTAGGTTATAGGAAAATTACTGTATAATTACTAGCAATTGCGGCTAATTGGGACAGTACTTTTCTACTGGATTGCCCTTTTTTAAAGCACCACACAAGAACAACAACATAATTAATCTCAAGGAACTGTAAAAATAGAATATAACAATACAACTACAAGTTTAACGGATTATATACACAACCTAACAAATCCCACCTCCAATAACTAAGAGTGTTGAGGAAAATTACTTGAATAGCGTAAATGTTTATAAGAGGTGTGCAGCCATCCCTCTTATCAGTTTAACTGTTTTTAAACTCTGAGAGTCAGAGGTGAACATCCATCCGTCCGGACGGACGGACGGATGGATGGATCCATCGCGGGGTACACCCTGGACAGGACGCCAGTCCATCGCAAGTCTGGTAGACTTTAATAGAAATACAGTAGGAGTGGAAGTATTTAAAAGTACTCTGCTAATAATTGAAATTAATATATAAATACTAGAAATGACACAGATTGAAAAGACAGTTTAATTTGGGAACACTGGAAACTGGAAGTAGGTAATGTAAAGCTCAATGTCTGGGGACAATCTTTAGGCGACATCTGCAATTATCAGGAAATGCTTGAGAGTTGGTGAACTTAAGTTGGCTGTGATGTTCACAGTAGGGGAGAACACCAGGTACGTACAGTAGTACGTCTAGTACAGCGGTGGATAAGTTACATTAAGACTGGGCAACCCCACGAGGCCCTAACATGGACACGTGTACCACAAAATAGCTACAAGAAACAAATACCCATTGTCAGTATACCTACACCACACAGTAATCCGAACATCACTGAAAACACGTTGGCTATAGCACAGTCAGGAGACAATGTGGGTCAGTAACAGGCAGAGTATCATCGCAACGTACTGAAAATTAACCAAATGAGAGTACAGTACTACCTGGTAGAATTCTTTAATATTTCAAAACAGTGTTGTAACTAGTTAAGATTCAGATCCTTGGAATCAACTTATTTGTGTCATTAAAAATGCAGATTAGCAGCTCAATCGTTATTCTACTGATTCTAGTCAAAAAGGTGTCTATTTTTTCTCTCTACTGCTCTTTGCTTTTGTCTTAAACTTGTCAACGTTTTGGTTTTGAACTGATTCTGGTGTAACAGCTTTGAAAATGGAACTTTGCCAGGAAACTAGATGAGCAAGAATATGATGGAAAGGCATTGCAGAAACGGTGGGGAGGGAGGGCAGTGTATGATTTAGACTGCTAGTCAGAAGATATACGGTCGTAGTGCACCAAGGCTTTCATAAATTCATCTTGAAACACTCAGCCCCGCTGCCATTTGTCTAGTGTCTCAAGCAGTCCTGCAGCTTTTGCACTGCACTAATACAGTGATGCACACCCTGTTCTATTTTGACAATATTTTGAAATATAAGCAACCATCACTCGCCAAAATTTGATTACTCAAATTCCCCATGGAGAATGTAAATTTTATGCAGTTGTTGCCTATCCGTGAAAAGCAGACACTGTGAATATGAAGTGAAACGCTATCTAATAAGCCTTTCGATTAGAGACCAAAGAAATAATCCTAATCTACTGCAGAGAAAGGGAAGGAGAGTTTTAGGCTACACTTTAAGTGAAACAGTGTGATCAAGGGGTCAATTGTTCTTCAATCATATCCATTTTCCTCAGTAGGTCGTATCTCTACAATAGTCAGATATCTTTCTTGTGTGTGCCAACAATATTTAATTAACTCTTTGTATAATTTACACTATGAAATATTATTTCACCTGCAGCCCCTGTAAAGCCAATACCACCAAAACTGATTAAATTACAGCAGTGTCTTAAAGCATCTTTCACCTACATAGTGAGATGGACAAGTTCAGTCAACTGTCAACATCCTTGAGAAACCATTTTTCTTATCTTGGGAATCCCAGGTCAGGCTATTTTATTGGGCCTTGTTTAGGTTGCTGTGATTTTTAAAATAAGTTGTCAACCCCTAAATCAAGCCAATTTGTGACAGGGGCATCTGAGAAACTGATCAGTAGCCTGATAATGGCATCATCACTGGTACTGATCCTTGTTGAAATTGGTCTCATACAGCAATGCATTTGCTCACTGTTCAAGAAAGAAATTTCAAAGGGCTAGTAAAAGAAATAAACTTTCCAGTGTCCCATGAATATATCTGTATTTTAATGACTATTTTTAGTATGTTAGGATGGATTTACCAGATACATGGCGAGAAAGATAGAGAGGGTGAAAAATAAAACATCAGTCACCATGAGTGATTGCTTCATTTGAAGTCGCATGAAGCATTCTTCAGGGTCTTTGCTGCATTTTTTACATTAGCATGCTTGGGTTTTTTTACTCTCTCCTTGATTGAGGCTCAATCTGCTCAAAAGAAATAAAATGAGCCCTGACAGCTTAAATAACTTGTTCAAAGTTTCAGTCTAAAATGCTACATTTCAGTAGAACACAAAATTGCATTAGGACTTTGACCAACATTTGAATATTTCAGAACTCAATCAGGTGCTCTTCAACGGAAGTATATCAGCTCTTTTGAAAAATAATGTGTCTTCACACTGTATGGCTCTGGTTCTGTAATGTAAAGTGGACGGTTTGGTCATAATCAAATTGTTTACTATGTGTCTTTCCTGTATAACTCGCGCCCTCGTTGCTGCGCATTGACGTTTTAATTCTCGTCCTGTCTTTGCCACTAAATCGTTTGATGTAATACAGAAATGCTCACGGACAAGAAAACCAATAGTGAACACGCGCTGCTTATATGTAAAACTAGAGCAATCCTATGAATGAGACGCTGCTCCGCTTTCGCACAGTGTTGAAGTAACCGTGACTGTTTGTCACAAACACGACACCAAAGACGAGTTAAATGTACTGTAGGATCTGACAACACAATAACAACAGACACACGATAACAGCTGCTGGCGCCAACGTATTAAATTATACACTTTATAAAACAACTGGATTTATCGTAAGATCGAGTCAAAGTGGTCGCAAGTTAACCTGGCTGCTGCTGTTGTTGCGCGAGACCCTGACCTACTTGGTAAATATGTTTAATGCAGGTAGTCAAGGGTAGATCTACCTGTGGCTCAATGGTTCTGTACGTATGTGGACTGAGGCCTGTTTTTGTTGGTTTGAGTGGTCTCGGGATCGAATCCCGTTAAAATTTGTTTATTTCACAAAGTGTTTGTGAATGTTTTTATTTATAATTGATGAATATATAACTCAGCCAAGGCTCTGAAGACCAAACTCAGAGGTTTAACATTGATCCTTTATTGAAAGCAGAGCGTAGCAATTCAGGAGCAGACTCACTCAGTCCTCACTTTCCTTTAGCCACTTACGTAACTATAACACGAGCAGCGTTCAAACTGCGTCAGGTTGTGTCTTGTAAAACTATTTACTTAAATCGTGTACAAACGACAAGACATTAACAAAACATTGACACGGCATCGGCGTGGACAGCTAACATGCCTCCTTCCTGCTAAAAACAGCTACCGTAACTAAGAGCAACCGGGGCGGCATTCGGAAGTCGGTCGCCAGTTAACGTGGTCACGACTTAATACGGAACACGGCAGACACGTACTTCTGCCAGAGAACGACACAGTGAGGCTTGAACACTGGTGAGTAAGAACCTGCTGCGTTTTTCTGCTGTCTGAATGGTGTAGTCTTTTCTGTTAGCTAACTAACGTTAGCATTAGGTTAACCATTAGGCACTTTGGGTTTGGGAAAAATGTAAGCGGTAGGAAACTAGTTTTAACCGAATTTGCCCCGTCAGTCACATGCTTAGTAACTTAAGAACATGTCTTTGCTTCGTGGGACATTTGTTAGCGGTAGAAAATATATATAATGTATGTATTGTTTTTTCAGCATGTTCTATACCTTTTTCTGTCATTTCCTTTTGTGTCGTCTGCGCGTTTGTTAGGCATAAAATGTGTGGTTAAGTTGTTGTGTTGTGTATTTCAGACCACTCAGCCAACAGACAGTAGAATCCTTTGCCTAAGTGGACTTCCACTCATTTTGGGGGATGATCATTCTGCGTTCCTGAAGACCTGCACTGTAAGTCTTAGGTTTGTGTAAATGTTGAAAGTGGTGATGCAAGTAAATAAAGATTTATTCAAATTAGCTTGAGGGATATTTATGGGCTTGCACGTTTCGTACTGGTATGTCTCATACTGCTTTATGGAAAAACTGGTTTTACAGGCAGTAGACTAGACTACATGTCTAATTATAGTAGTTGAATAAAATGTATACTACTATACTAACAGTTTTCTCTTTTAGGATGTAACTGACAAGGACCCTTACAGTTAAAACACCAGTGGGAATCCAGAAAATCCTCAGCTTAACCCATTCAGAGTGGGAGTCATCTTGGAGGGGAGTGTGGTGATGGATGAACTGGCCAACCTGCCTCAGACTTTCTATCTTGGACTGGTCAATGCGCCCCACCTGGACTACCATGAAAAACATTTTTACTTTCGTTTAGCAGTGCTGTAATGCTCAAGCTTATTAGGTGCCGAATGTAAAAGGAACACCTATAACTAGTTTTCTCACATTTAACCAAATGACACAACATGTTTTCTCACATGTGTCTTTTGTCTCTTTAGTCTCTTTTAGTTAAATGTGTAAAAGTCTAATGTAAATGTTATAGGTGCTCCTTTTATATTCGGCACCCCATACAGGCTGGGTAGAAGTGAGATTCACTGTTTGGTACTATATACATAGTATATTGTATGGCATAGTTGCAGCATGTCTGGTTGGGAGTCACATCACAATTGTAGCTTCTGTTTATTATATTCAAATGACTGATGCAAAAGAAAACATGTTCTATTGTCTGTTAGACCAGATTAAAAACAAAGGGTCTCCCTGCTGTTGGACCAGTCTGGTAAATTCTGATTTTGAATTTAAAATAAAGTAGAGCAAGAATACATTTGTTTTGAGTGTGTTTTTATTTTTATGATTTCAGTGGTCAGGTTTATTCAGATATTTTTATTTAATTTGAAATTAGTGATATGACTTAGCTTGAGATTGTTGACTGATTGTTGATTAATAAGTTTTGTTAATAATTGAATTATTAGTAATTAAAGATTTTTGTTTAAATCAATAAGGTAATTATTTCACTGAATGTAAAGTTTTATATGAAGTAGTAACAGATAAGTTGATGCTAATAAAGATTTTAAGTTAACCGAACACTCTAGATTGCTCGCTGTGTTTCTACATACAGGTGGGTAAAACTAAATATTGTAAGTGAAACAAACTACAACAAACGACGATTTGCGCTTATTCCAATAATAATCATTTAATTAATGAACTACTGAGGTTCATAGATGTTATTCAAGGGAGGTTGGGAAAGGTTTAATGTGTTTTTCAACTTTGGTGTGAATTCGTTATTATACGAATGCGCCTGTCCGTGGGGGAAGGAACATGATGAACTCGCAGAATAACAATCTCCAGCACACATAAAATGGCCTGTAATAACACGCCCCAGCTGCAGCGCATCCAGTCGCCTCTTAATGGCCCCCAGAAATGCCAGCGCTAGCTTTAACTGAAACTCTCTTTCAGTTTACTTTAGAAACTGACATATTTCCTCACACAACCCGATAGTTTTATTAATTGTGAGATATTGTCTCGTGGGAGATACCAAAGTTGTTTTTTTCAGAAATCAAAATTAAAAGACTGTTCCCACTCGAACCCGGAACAAAAGCAGTACAAGTGAGGCACACTAACCTGTCATAAATTCAAATTTTACCAATTTCTCGGTTCAGTTGAGGCTTTAAGGTGCCTGTTATCTGTCTGTCTGCCAAACAGCATGTGATAATGAAATAATCAGTTTTATGTAGTTAGTATTTGACCCTGACTATACTGGTCAGCTACAAAATGTTTGTGATCAAAGCTCCACCTTTTGGTTGTACCCTAGAATAGAATCATTTGTGCTAAAGATGGGGGAGGCCACATTTCACACAGAAAAATCCAAGCATACCAAAACACTTCAAACCACGTCAGAACTTTCTCGCCACTTATTGGTCAGAAGTGTCTTCCACGAGAACAGAAAAGTAAATATACAAAGAAGGTCCTGTGTTGTGGACTACTGTGCATCTTTGTAATGAGAGAGACAGTTTTACAATGGATGTCAGCCTACTGTACGTGGGTCTATCCTCTACCTGCTAATTTTTTAAATTACATTTAATTACAATTTTGTTTATTCACCACTCAACGCAAATATTACAATTTGCAAAGTGTGTACTTGAGTGTGATTACTGTGATCACACCAGACAAAATGAACAGCACTAAGAGGGAAAACAAACTTGAGTTTGATTCAATCAAACTAAATCCTGTAGGTGTAAAAGCACCTACAGGACACAAATGGAAACAATAACTGGACTTACTACCTAACTCTGGATTTTAACTATAACTCATTGTTAAGTTACATATGACTTTCTTGCTTTAAACTGGACTCAATTGTTCCCATGCTCAGCCATCGATATGGCTCACATGGCTTCGCACAGTGCAAATCTGACATGAGAACAATGCGTGGCTAACCTGACTTGAACACAATGCATGGACCTCAGGGCTAAGAGCAAAGTACGAAATGAATCCTTAGATAATTGGTATATGAGGGGAAGTAGGAAGTGGGCATGGCAAGGGAACAAGAAGCAAGAGAGGTCAAGAGAGGTGAGAGAAGCCAGCCCAGGGATACTGACACAATGAATTTTATTTAAACTTTGCCCATATTATTTTATATGTTGAAACAAAATGCCTATTATTATTATTATTATTATTATTATTATTATTATTATTATTATTATTATTATTATTATTATTATTATTATTATTATTATTATTATAAATTAGACATCACAAATGTATATGAAATATAATTATATTAAAATAGTTACAAATAAAACAAAATGATGGCTCGTTTCTGCTTCTGCGGTCAAATACACCCCTTCTCCCGTTTACTGTTTAGTTCTGTCCACCTAATTTTTTATGTTTGTTTGTTTTCCTTCCTTTACAGTATAATGTTAGCGCTACTTTCATAATCGACTGTACAGTGAACAGAATAAAAAATATCCACACAAGGTGTTCGTTTCTTGCATTATAAATTGTGGAACATGAGCTGATACTAGCTAGCTTGCAAATGGGGAAAATACGTCTAACTCAAAACTCTGGGAGACGCGGGGGTACGTTACATGGAACCACTGAACGCTGAACGTAACACCAAATCACAGTAGTGATTGTGGTAACAGATCGATCTGGCTGCTACTGTTCAGAAAAAGCATCTTTATGTATATCATATCTATTGCATGATCTCAGATTAATTGTGAGCTCCCAGTGATGTGATGGATAAGGTTGTGAGTGTAACATTATTTTGCTCATGTTTTAGGGTGTGTTGATTGTGACTATTACAGATGTACAATAACCATAATGATGTTACGGCTATTTTTTTGCTGTGGGTCATGTTACAGCGATAAGAACAAAACAGACTTAGTTAAATCAATGACATTTGCCCCCCTCTCATCATTAATTCCCGAGGGAGACTTTTAATTGCAACAGATTATTCATCAAGTGTTTATTAGACCTTTTCTCATTAACTTTCAGGTCAACTGACTATGGAGCAACATACCAGAAGCTGAACGACAAAGTGGGAGTAAAGACGATACTCAGTTATTTGTATGTGAGCCCTAACAACAAGAGAAAGGTAATGGACTTTTTTATGTCCTTGAAATTTGATAGTTGTCCTGTCAAAACAATAAGAGTAATTCTAATATTGTTCCCTAAAATGCGGTCAAATACTAGCACACATCTCTGTCATGTCTCTTTATTTAAGTCATTACAATGTCAGTGCATTGAACAGTAGCTTATATACTAACACGTGGAATTCTCTTTGCTGCTAATTCTCTTTCCAATTTCCAAAATGGAGTTTGACTACAGCCTCTCTTTTTCCTTTGTTTTTTTCAGTGGACTAAATTAATTATAGCACAGCAGAAAAGACATACAAAGATGTATTGTCCCCCATTTGCAGTCTGATCCAGGTGGACATTGCCATGATCACATTGTAATTAGCAATGCCCATCCTTGAGGCTGCAGTGGCAGTGAGTGAGACAGGCTGGTTAAGCGGGTGGTTTCTTTCTGAGTGGGTGGGTGATCAGACTTGTTTTCCTGCCTTGGTACAGGCTGTCTTGAGAGCCTCTCAGGTGTGTGCAGACAGGAGAAAAAGTTGGGCTAAGGGTTACTGCAAACATGAAAGAGAGCTAGTGTAGTGGTTTGCTAAGCTGAACAGCTTTTCAGATTTCAACATGCTAAAATGGGGCTGTAGCAATCCACATCTGGACCTAGGTAACTTAACATCACGTGTAAGCTTCACTCCCTTCCACAGAGACAAAGCTGAGATTCACCAGAGGATAAGAATACATGGAATTCTTGTCTATTCCACATGACTGTTTCCTCTCACAACAGAACTGTGAGTTTAACATAAACAACACCCTAACTCTAAGTCTAACATCAAAAGACCATGGATACTTTTAGGTTACACAACCTAAATCTCACCAGGGTCCTCTTCTGCCTTATCACTAACCAGACCAAGACTTAATTTCTCTACCAAGGCTCACTCCCCCACTAGCCGAGGAGATGTGGTTCATAAATCAGGAATGTGAACCAATAAAGAGGAAATCTCTCTTTGGACACAAGTTCTGGTTCAGATGCACCAGAACTTCCAATTGTCATGAGACTTGTGTCATTGTATTCTTTGTATAAAATGCTGTTATTTGATCCCAGATTGGTTTTTGTGTGATGGGTAATTTTTAATCTACAGATTTGCCAGTAAAACCCCCAAGAACAACAAAGGGACCTTAGACAACTTATCATCATGCTTTTCTTTGTTTAAAATATAAAGCTGAATTAAAGATATTTACCGTCTTTTAATCTGTGCACAATACATATAGTCTAGGTACACCAGGTAAATTATGTCAACCCATTATGTTTTTATGGTTTACCACCCAAAGACAGTCAGACAGATAGACAGATAGACAGATAGACAGATAGACAGATAGATAGAAAGATAGATAGATAGATAGATAGATAGATAGATAGATAGATAGATAGATAGATAGATAGATAGATAGATAGATAGATAGATAGATAGATAGATAGATAGATAGATAGATAGATAAACTTCATTTATACCACAGTGGGGAAATTGAATTGCTGGAGCAGCCATGGATCAAAAAACATAAAATAACATATTTACAGCTCAGTCATGTAGTGTAGAGGGTGCACCAATTACGTTATTCATTTAACCATCACAAAATTGGTTATTAGCTAAATATTACCAATTAGCATTAAGAATAGGAATACCTTTATTAGTCCCACATTGGAGAAATTGCACCTTACAACAGCAAGAGGACAGCAATAAAAAAACAGGAAAACTATACAAACATCCATAAACAGGGCACACGTTCATAAAAAAGCACACATCCATGAACAGAGCAAATGTAGTTAGCTGTTCTGGTTGATATGTCTTATAGCAGCAGGCAGGAATGATCTGCGATATCTCTCCTTCACACAGCGAGGGTGGATCAGTCTGTGACTGAAGCTGCTCCAGAGCAGACAGTGGGTCCTCCAGTGGGTGAGAGTCCTGGTCCATGATGGATGTGAGTTTAGCCAGGACCCTTCTCTCACCCACCTCCTGCACCGTGTCCAGAGTGCAGCCCAGGACAGAGCTGGACCTCTTGATGACCCTGTCTAGTCTTTTCCTGTCCCTCACTGTGATGCTGCTGCCCCAGCAGACCACACCGTACAGGATGGCTGATGCCACCACAGAGTCATAGAAGGTCTTCAGGAGTGGCCCCCTCACTCCAAAAGTCCGCAGTCTCCTCAGCAGGTAGAGTCTGCTCTGACTCTTCCTGCACAGTGCATTCGTGTTATGAGTCCAGTCCAGTTTATTGTTCAGATGCACACCCAGGTACTTTTAAGAGTCCACTCTCTCAATGTCCCTTCCCTGGATGTGCATCGGTGGGATGACAGCAGACTGCCGTCTGCGAAAATCCACCACCATCTCCTTTATTTTCCCTGCATTGATCAGGAGGTAGTTCCGCTGGCACCAGTCCACAAAGTTCTGAGTGAGTCCTCTGTACTCTGCATCGTCATCATTGGTGATCAGTTCGACGATCGCAGAGTCGTCAGAGAACCTCTGCAGAACGCAGCTGTCCGTGTTGTGTCTGAAGTCTGACGTATAGAGGGTGAAGAGGAAGGGGGCCAGTACAGTTCCCTGTGGGGCCGCCACACTTTAGGTCAGCGTGTCAGACACAACTTTAGCTCTCACAAGCTGTGGCCTGTTTGTGAGATAGTCCAAAATCCACTCCATCAGATGGAAGTCCATATCATCCTCTAAAGGCGTCCTCCAGGCGTCCTCTTCTCCTATGTCGTGTCGGTAGGCGAACTGCAGCGGGAACAGGTAGGTTCCCACTGCAGAGTGGAGGTGACCCAGGACCAGTCTCTCCAGTGTCTTTATCAGATGTTCACCAGATGTTCATCAAATGTAACGTGAAAGCCACTGGTCTGAAGCTGCTGAGGTCTTTGGCATGCGGTGTCTCAGGCACTGGTCTGAAGCGTCTTGTTTTCTCCTGTTGTAGTCTACCAGCGTGACGTCCACGTCGAGTCTTCAGTAAGAGCTCAGCGGGGATATCATGTCTTTCCCTGGAGAGAACTGCTACGCTGCGCAGCGCAATCAGCTGCTTCGCGGTGTAAACAATGTGCACTCTGGCCCGACGACCTTAGTTTTACAGGTCGCATTTGTCACGATCTGGGTTTTGTGTCTAGTTGTTCCTGTTTTATTTTGGTAATCTCCTGGTTTCTGTTCCTGTTTTAGCTTTACTTCCGGGTTTTGTTCTTGTCACAGCTGTCCCTGCTTCACCTGGTCGTTATCCACACCTGCACTGTATCAGTAATCAAGTCACGTGTATTTAACCACCACCAGTGTCCTCAGTCCCTCGCCAGATCGTTGTTCGTGTGTCGTCGTGCTTTCCCAGTTTCATTGTTCCTGCCGTGTCTTTGTGTTTCCTGTTTTTTTTTTTTGATGCTCGACCTTGTTACTACTGCCTGTTGCCGACCATTGCCTGCCTGACCACGATTCTACGCCTGATGTTTGGTATTGTACTCTCCTCCCGGTTATGATCTGTGCCTGCTCCTGACTACGTCTCTGCCTAATCCCATGTAACCCGTCTGATCACCTGTGAATGACCCTGCCTGGACTTTACTCCGCATACTGGAATAAACCACACGCTTTAACGCCAGAAAATCGTGTATCGTGCTGTGCATGTGGGTCCTCTTCCGAGCGATCCCTGACAGAACGATCTGGCCAAACTTGGACCCAGCCAGCACTCAGCCGTCGCCCAGGTCAGTGACTGTTTTTGTTTCTTGGTTTTTTTTTGGCGGCGAGTCTCCTTCACCTGCGAGGAAGTATGGAGTTCACCTGCGCCGAGCTACCCAGCGACCTACGCGTTTATTTTCAAATCCTCGCGGAGGATTACCGACGGGCGATTAACCCGGAGAACCAGCGCAGCGCCGTGGAGGTGGCGATATTGACGCTGGAGGACGATGACAGCGCGTTAGAGCGCCCCAGTGTTCGTCGCCTCTATGAGCGGCTGTGCGCGAGGTTCGACAAGCTAAGCGACGCGCTCCGCACCACGCCAGCGCCGGTCGCACCGCCGATGGTTTCGGTTTCCTCCTCCCAGCCCCGTCGGACCGTCACGATTGCACCAGCCTGCCCAGCCCCACGTTTGCTCCGCTGGGAGGATTTCCTGCACTCGTGCGGTCCCCTGTCTCCGTGGTCTCCAGCTCAGCCGTGTTCTGTTCAGTCTCCAGTCCAGCCGCGAGCTGTTCAGTCTCCAGTCCAGCCGCGAGCTGTTCAGTCTCCAGTCCAGCCGCGAGCTGTTCAGTCTCCAGTCCAGCCGCGAGCTGTTCAGTCTCCAGTCCAGCCGCGAGCTGTTCAGTCTCCAGTCCAGCCGCGAGCTGTTCAGTCTCCAGTCCAGCCGCGAGCTGTTCAGTCTCCAGTCCAGCCGCGAGCTGTTCAGTCTCCAGTCCAGCCGCGAGCTGTTCAGTCTCCAGTCCAGCCGCGAGCTGTTCAGTCTCCAGTCCAGCCGAGCCCTGTTCAGTCTCCAGTCCAGCCGAGCCCTGTTCAGTCTCCAGTCCAGCCGAGCCCTGTTCAGTCTCCAGTCCAGCCGAGCCCTGTTCAGTCTCCAGTTCAGTCGAGCCCAGTCCAGTCGAGCCCAGTCCAGTCGAGCCCAGTTCAGGTTCCAGTCCAGTCGAGCCCAGTCCAGTCGAGCCCAGTCCAGTCGAGCCCAGTCCAGTCGAGCCCTGTCCAGTCGAGCCCAGTCCAGTCGAGCCCTGTCCAGTCGAGCCCTGTCCCAGTACAGTCGAGCCCTGTCCCAGTACAGTCCAGTCACGCGCAGGTCTTGTCCCAGTCAGAGGACACCACCTGTCGAACGGGTGCTAGGCACACCCGATCAGGCCCGACGTCTGCTCCGTCGAGCTCGGCGGTTGCAAGCAGCCAAGCCGGCTCCGGAGTAGACGCCGTCTCAGTCGCTGCCGGCTCCAGTGGGGAGCCTGAGGGCAGCGCCGCCGGCTCCCGTGGGGAGCCTGGGAGCAGCGCCGCCGGCTCCCGTGGGGAGCCTGGGAGCAGCGCCGCCGGCTCCCGTGGGGAGCCTGGGAGCAGCGCCGCCGGCTCCCGTGGGGAGCCTGAGAGCAGCGCCGCCGGCTCCCGTGAGGGGCCAGAGAGCAGCGCTGCCGGCTCCGGTAAGGACGCCGTTCCCGTCCCTGTTCCTGTCGGCCATGTTGGGGCCGTTCTAGTTCCTGTCCCTGTCGGCCATGTTGAGGCCGTTCTAGTTCCTGTCCCTGTCGGCCATGTTGAGGCCGTTCCAGTTCCTGTCCCTGTCGGCCATGTCGAGGCCGTTCTTGTCCCTGTCGGCCATGTTGAAGCCGTTCTTGTCCCTGTCGGCCATGTTGGGGCCGTTCCAGTTCCTGTTCCTGTCGGCCAAGTAGATGCCGTTCCTGTTCCTGTCGGCCAAGAAGATGCCGTTCCTGTTCCTGTCGGCCAAGTAGATGCCGTTCCTGTTCCTGTCGGCCAAGTAGATGCCGTTCCTGTTCCTGTCGGCCAAGTAGATGCCGTTCCTGTCCCTGTCGGCCAAGTAGATGCCGTTCCTGTCCCTGTCGGCCAAGTAGAGGCCGTTCCTGTCCCTGTTCCTGTCGGCCATGTTGCTGCCGTTCCTGTCGACCCCGTAGCGGTCGTTCCTGTTCCTGTCGACCCCGTAGCGGTCGTTCCTGTTCCTGTCGACCCCGTAGCAGTCGTTCCTGTTCCTGTCGGCCACTTAGAGGTTGTCCTGGCCCCCGTTCCTGTCAGTCTCGGAGTAGCGGTTCCCGCCGACCTCCAGGAGGAGGTCGCGCCAGCTGGAGCTGCTGCCGCGGTCCACGCAGACCTCCAAGAGGAGGTCGAGCCAGCTGGAGCTGCTGCCGCGGTTCACGCCGACCTCCAGGAGGAGGTCGCGCCGGCTGCAGTCCCTGCGGACCTCCAGGAGGGGGTCGCGCCGGCTGCAGGCCCTGCGGACCTCCAGGAGGAGATCGCGCCGGCCGCAGTCCCGGCGGACCTCCAGGAGGGGGTCGCGCCCGTCGCAGTCCCGGCGGACCTCCAGGAGGGGGTCGCGCCAGCCGCAGTCCCGGCGGACCTCCAGGAGGGGGTCGCACCCGTCGCAGTCCCGGCGGACCTCCAGGAGGGGGTCGCGCCCGTCGCAGTCCCGGCGGACCTCCAGGAGGGGGTCGCGCCCGGCGGTCCGGCTCCGGCCGCACCTGCATCGGTTCCTGGCGGCCCGGCTCCGGCCGCACCTGCATCGGTTCCTGGCGGTCCGGCTCCGGCCGCACCTGCATCGGTTCCTGGCGGCCCGACTCCGGCCGCACCTGCATCGGTTCCTGGCGGCTCGGCTCCGGCCGCACCTGCATCGGTTCCTGCCTCGTCTCCACGTCTGCCGTCGTCTCTGGTTCCTGCCTCGTCTCGGTCTCCGCTGCCGGACTGGTGGCCTCGCCCTCGGCGCCTCCTGCTGCCTGGATGGCGCTGCCTCCTGCGGCGACGTCCACCTCGACCCCTCGGTCTCCAGGATCGGCGTCCGCCTGGAGGACGTCGCCGTTCGGGGGGGTCCCCGTGGACGCTGGCCCAGCCCAGGGGCGCTGGGGGTGCCCCCCTGCCTCAGCAGCGGTTGAGCAGGATCTCGCCGCGTCCCCACCCTCCGTGAGGGACTCCCTGGACTCTGTTGTTTTCCTGGTCGTGGACTTTTGTTCTTGTTTTGTGGACATTCATGTTGGGTTCTCTTGATTATGAGACTTGTTCTTTGTTTTTCTGGTCGGTCTGTGTTCGGGCGTGAATTCTGTTTGATGGGGGTTCCCGTTTTGCCCTCCCCCGGTCCGCCCTCCGCCCGCCCTGTCTGTGTTCTGTGCGGGTTGTTTTTGGTTCTGTCCCTCCGCCAGCCCTCCCTCCGCCCGCCCTGCTCGGGTTTGTTGTTTTTTTTTTTGGTCGTCGGGAATCCGCCCTTGAGAGGGGGGTACTGTCACGATCTGGGTTTTGTGTCTAGTTGTTCCTGTTTTATTTTGGTAATCTCCTGGTTTCTGTTCCTGTTTTAGCTTTACTTCCAGGTTTTGTTCTTGTCGCAGCTGTCCCTGCTTCACCTGGTCGTTATCCACACCTGCACTGTATCAGTAATCAAGTCACGTGTATTTAACCACCACCAGTGTCCTCAGTCCCTCGCCAGATCGTTGTTCGTGTGTCGTCGTGCTTTCCCAGTTTCATTGTTCCTGCCGTGTCTTCGTGTTTCCTGGTTTTTTTTTTGATGCTCGACCTTGTTACTACTGCCTGTTGCCGACCATTGCCTGCCTGACCACGATTCTACGCCTGATGTTTGGTATTGTACTCTCCTCCCGGTTATGATCTGTGCCTGCTCCTGACTACGTCTCTGCCTAATCCCATGTAACCCGTCTGATCACCTGTGAATGACCCTGCCTGGACTTTACTCCGCATACTGGAATAAACCACACGCTTTAACGCCAGAAAATCGTGTATCGTGCTGTGCATGTGGGTCCTCTTCCGAGCGATCCCTGACAGCATTGTGCATACACAAAGGCTTGTATTACACTAGCAAATGCTGTAGTGATATAATTTTTCTGTTTCAATAAAGTTATAGTGGGACCCAATAGGCAGGAATTCTAAACATAGTTGTAACTACTGGTGTTAATCACTATTCAATATACTAAGTAAAACTATTACATTTATTAAATAGTTACAAAAACTACATACAGTACAATCTGAAACATACAAGTGGAAGGTTTCATATAGTCAAACGTGCTCATAAATTTTGATTTTCCATCCCACATACAGTTCATTCCAAGTACACATTCAGTCCATATGTGGGAGGAGGCAGAGACTGCAAGTTTCTCATTTTTGTTTTTGTCCCCGGCACAAAGCCATGTGACCTCTGCTAGTTGCAGACAAAAGTGCCTCTTTAAACCTAGCAGTGCAAGAAAATAAGGCCTTTGTGGCTGTGAGAGAGGCTAGTGGGTGTAAAGTGGTGGGAGACGGGGGGGTGGGTGTAGCATGCAAAGCAAAGGAAGAATGTGTGCAGGCGATACATAAGGGAGAAAAAGGGGGGCAAACCGAAAGCAAGGAAGAGTGGAGAGAATAGGAGGAAAGGAGATAGAAGACTGACGGAAAACAAGGAAGTTTATCCAGGAAATGCAGGGGCCCATGAAGAAAACAGACAACACAGCAGTTACATCAATTTTCATATTGCGGCCTCAAACCGAGCCATTACGTGAGAGAACACATCTCGAGAACACATTATTTGGGTGTTTTAGCCTCAGATTTTGTGTGAGAGCACATTGTTACAGTAAATGGCCAGAAATGGTGATTGCTAGTTACAAAAAAAAGGTCTACCTCTAATGGTTGGAAAACAAAGGATTTTCAAAGGGGCTATGTGTGAGGGAAAGCAGATGTATTCAGTGTGTGCTTCAGTCTCAGTGGTGTAGTGGCTAGCACTGTTGCCACAGGAAGAATGGCCTGGGTTTTATTCTTGGGTCATCAATGTGCCTTTCTGTGGGGAGTTTGCGAGTTTTCTGGGTGTCTGTGTGAGTTTTTTCCTACAGGCCAAAGACTTGTAGTCACAATAATTGGATGTTATAAAAGGTGTGTATGCTTCAGTATGTGTTTGTCTATCCACAGTACTGTATGTGGCATTGTGTTGGACTGGCGACCAGTCAAGGGTGTGTTTGAGCAACGCCTTCAGGTTTTTTGAATGCCATTCACTGTGAATCCATCTTATCTATCCGTCACCATCCAACTTGAAAGCAGTGTGACTCGGATTTGAAGAGCACATTCGCGGTAGCTGGCTTGAACACATTTTATCAGAATCTCTTGCCAGATTACCCCAATGGGCTTCTAATGTAGATTAGAAGCCCATTAGGGCTTCTAATGTAGGTCCAGATTTCAAAATAAAACCAGAAATGACAAAAAAAACACAACTAAACCCATTAGCCATGACAAGAGGACAGTGAATGTACGGACGCTCACTTGAGTGAGTCGTGAACGAATCATTTCCGTTTCCTGTACTGCTGACTGAGGTTATGCAGCTGCTGCCGTGTGGGAAGAGAAACTACTGGAGGAAAATTAACAAATTGTTCACTGAGAGGACTCCAGAGTTATATAAAAGATTAGGTTATACTAAAGAATCATTCATGAACGACATCACTATTCTCATCATCCAGGTGAGACACTGCAACTGGACTTCTTTCTAAAGTAGAACGTTTCTAAACAAACGCAGACGTCCTGGATATGTGGTAAAACTTTTCTACTCTAAAGAGAGAATTCCAGGTGCCATGACCTACTGTATCTTTCAGAGTCTGTGGAATGGTTGTCTGTGTTTTTGTTGTTGTCAGTACATTTAGTGTTAATCAATATAAGTACAGTAGTAAGTATGATATACACAAATAAAATATTAGTTGAACCAGCATTGATTTTACGTATGTTTTTTTATCTATTTTCTGAAATTGACACAACGTTATATCACATGACCAGGTATCAAACCATTCAACCAGTGTGACTGCTCTAGATCATGTTTTCACATCATGTTTTTTAAAACTTGGTTACCAATCTGAAGGATTTTGCCTTTGCCTATTATAGGATTTGTAGAAATAAACAAGAATGATAACTCCATGCTGAACATGTAAAAGCACAAGACCTACCTTAAAACTTTTTTTGATGACTCAAAAAAGGTGTTTGCGTGTTATATGCCAGAAAGCCCTGTAGATCGCTCAAATTGCCAATGGCAAAGTGTTTTTATTCAGCCCTCTGCTGGAACACACTGTTTTAGGGGTGCACCACATTCTATGTTAATTTGTTCAGGTAATCTGGTCAAATCATTATTTATAAACCTTTCCAGTGAGACTATATTTTTCATTCCTTTTACAACTCATGATGGTAAATAAAAGTGTGACTATCAATGGAAAACACAAAATTGTATGGGTAACTCCAAACTTTTGAATGGTAGTGTATAATCAATAGTCTGAACTGAAAACTAAGAACACAAATACTAATTTGTAGCTACTGTAATATGAGGTCCTTCAATTTTTCAGAGACTACAAGCAAAGTCAATACACATACTGAAATTGTCTTTGCACTGCGGTGCTGCAGGTGAACACATCTGATGAATTTTGACAGTGCTGTGTAAATGCTTTTGTTGTTGCTAAACGGCTGATTTGCAATGTTTATGTAGCTGTACAGTATACTGCAGGTTAGAGAGAACAGACAGGTCGTTGCTAATTTTGGAAATGTTGCATAAATGAATACCCCTTGTGCCGTCCTCATTACTGCAGTCATCAGAGAAACATCTTCACGGGTTCATCCATCATCACATCAGCTTAATGGATCAATTGTGAATTCTTTTCATTTAAGGGTGTCTATTAACTGCACTTTACTGCAATTTTTAAGGGACATCAAGAAAGGTGGAGATGTCCCCCCTGACTGCATATATAAAAATGAGTTACAGCTTATTAAAGGAATAAAGGAAAAATATATTTTAATAAATATATTTTAGCATGAAAAAATACAGAAACTAGAAATTTATAGCTACAGTAAAAATTTCAAACAGCATGTCATATGACACGTTCTCATTTAAACGAAACATTACCTGGACTGATACCACCACCACCTAAGTTGCATATAGAGATAACGCTGGAAATAAATGGGGTAATGTGTCATTTTTGCACTGACTTTTTCAGGACACAACGCTTGCCAAAAGAAATCTTAATGAATCAGGCTTTGCTTTAGGGGATGCAACATCTGTCAGCCCTACGGCACCATCTCCAAATGACTGCAGCGAGCAGAGAAACCAGTGCCCTGAAACCTGTAAGAAAACACAGTGATAGAGGAGAGACCAGATGAGAGATACTGATACAGGGACAGAGACTGAGGCAGCTGGAGACAAGTTCACGCACACGCACACACACACACACACACACACACACACACACACACACACACACACACACACACACACACACACACACACACACACACACACACACACACGGGGAAAACAAAAACAGAAATGTTGTAAAGAAGTTGGAATGGGTAAATCTAGGTGCACTGTGAGATTCCATCAATATTGTTTTACCTGCCTTTGAGGGACATCAGCCCCTATCTCCACAAAGGAGTGAAAACAATACAACTCAAAGACCCTGACACCAGGACAAGGAACTCACACAACCCTACAATTGCTCTAACAAAATGAAATCCACCAAGTGTTATTATGTTACTTATTAATGATTGCTGTGTTGAATTAATTATTTCAGTAGCTCAACACATCTAAACTGGGAATGCTGATGGGTAATTATCTAAATGTATCTCTTTTGTCTTGTCTGTGTTCATTTGTAGGTAATGAATTTGTGTCTTGTGGCTTGCATGTTTTCTATCTTGTATAGTGTAGTGAAGAGGGCAATTCGCTGGCTAGCCAAGATAGAAACCCAATTACACTGAATGGCAGAAACTGACATGTTATTGTTTGTCAGGCCTGGCAGGGGTGTGGGTGAGCTAAAATGTCAGGCAGTGTTCAATTAGCCTGATCTTAAATGCCTCAGATCTGGAGACAGGAGTTTGGTTTAATAAGATGGCTCAAACAGCACCTGGTTGATGCAGTGGATGAGACCACTGGGAGAAACACAATATGTCTGAATGTGTCTATGAACTCTATTTGCTTTCATGTACTGCCTTGATGCATTTTGATACCTGGTGTTTGTCAAGAGGATTCATGGTATGCGATCTAACTTGCTGAATTCTATCAGTGTGACTAAGTTAGCAGTTTCTCGAATATGCAGAGATTTAAAAGGTGCTATAGAAATCAGGAATCAAAAGGCCAGGTCCTTTAGACCACACTTTACAGAACGAGGAATTTGACTTGGTGTTGGCAGGTGGTCCCTCTCAGCATAAAGAAAGTACAAACAGTGCAACATACAACATACAACATGACATGGTGACTGTACAACATACAACACGCCATGGTACTTACTTTTTTATTAGGTTATCAACAGACTATATACAGTGGAGTGAAGTGGATGTGCAAGTGGTCTGGGATGGTGGGATCTATAAGTGGCAGCGATAGTCCTTTGGTTGGGGGGGGGTCAGCTGGGGGGAGTTGGGGCACTGTTCAATAGACTGACTGCAGTTGGGAAAAAGCTGTTTTTGTGGCGCGAGGTCCTAGTCCTGATGGACTGGAGCCTCTTGCCAAAGGGGAAGGGGCTGAAAGTGTTCATGTCCTAGGTGAGAGGGATGGGCCAGAATCCGGACTGCCTGTCTTCAGGTGCTGGAGATGTGTTTCCTGGAGAGATGGGAGGTGTCAGCCAATCACCTTCTCCGCTGAGTGGATGACGGCTGCAGCTTGGCCTTGTCTCTGGCCGTGGCCGCAGCCAACCAGACTGTGATGGAGGACGTGAGGATGGATTCAATGATGGCAGTGAAGTTTACCAACATCTTTACAGGGAGGTAAAACTTCTTCAGCTGCCTCAGAAAAGTACATCCTCTGCTGAGCCTTCTTAGTGATGGAGCTGATGTTCTGCTCCCACTTGAGGTCCTGGCTGATGATGGTGCCCAGGAAGCGGAAGGACTCCACAGAGGTCACCGGGGTGTCACAGAGGATGACAGGGGGGAGGGGGGCTGGGTCCTTCCTTAAGTCCACTGTTATCTCCACTGTCTTCAGAGCATTGAGCAGGTTGTCACCATGGTGTCACCATGACACCAGACTGGCTATCTCACTTCTGTAGGCCGACTCATCTCCGTCAGAGATGAGACCATCAGCAAACTTCAGGAGTTTGAAAGACTGGTGTCCAGAATGAATGCATATTAACTCCATGTACATTCTGCAGCAGAAGCAGAATTACAGATACTTTCAAAACAACTCCAAGATGACCTGAAACCAACCATCTCCTTGGAGTTATGCGTATTTACAACCAAACAACAATCTCATATTTATTTTGTGGAGAATGTCATTTCTTATCAATATAAACAAAATATTGAGAATATATTAATGTAAATGATATGCCAATACGTTGTTGCATCAATTCCAAGGACATTTTTAAGGCAAAATGTTTTTCAGCAGTTTTCTAATTGATTGTACTGTACATGAATTCAGTTAAATTAATATTAGTTTGCAAAATTAGTTTGCAACAAAAATCATCTCAAGACACGTTACAAAGTAAATAATCCAATTCTAAAGAATTGTTATAGAATTCTATTAGTATAAAAATGCAGCAAAAATGTAGTCTTGTATAGAAGACAATAAAAAGTATTAGGCAACTGTTTGAGACGATGATTCCCTTTATTGAAGAAACTTCCAACAGAACCAGGTTCACGGTGGGCAGCCATCTGCTTCAACTGGTTAAGGTGAGGGAATAGAGGAAGAAGAATAAAGATACAGTCAACAAGCAGTGATACACTTGGGGATGCACAAACTTTCAAACTTTTCCTAGCTTTTTTAATGTATTGGTGTGGCTGCTTCATTACATGAGGCTTGTTAATGGTCACACACTTTAACTGCCTTTGGAGGACAATATTCCTAGAGCACTATAGTGTGTTATGTATTTCCAACACTGTCACTGATGAGATACTGTAACATTATATAGTTTTTGCTAAGTTACATTAGATAAAAGGCCATTAAGGTCATACTGTGTTTTTGCACTATTATCACAATTATTATAATAGTACATAGTGCTATTATGTAAAAACACATGTTAATAAAGTGAAATCAAATTTTGTCACAACCTGTAAAGACATCTTGCCTTTGTATATTTATGGTTTTTAATGATGTTCCCTTCCACCTCCACCATTATTTTATTTGGGTAACAGCCAAATTAAAAAAAACTGTCAAAACTGCATAGCGAAGCTCCAGAAGGGTTTTCTCGTAGGTGAACTGATGTTTTCTGTTATCTCTTTTTTTAAATTTGTGGACAAGGGAGCTAGCAGTGACAGCAAGAGATGCTGAGACCTTTAGCTGATCCAGGTCATGTTTACAACTGACATTTATCCACCCCTTGTGAATACTTTACTCTCTTCGAGCTAGACCTGCTTACCTTTGAATGCCCTTTGGCTCTAATTATAAGTACCTTGGGTGTGAGTACAACTTGAAATCTATGTCTGTTTCCCTCAGCCTCAGTGAAATTATTACTTTTGTGGCCTACAGGAGCATTTTAAGTATACCTAGCCACCCAGAGTTCATATGTTTTTCAAAGTACATTCAGTGTCTTCCACATACTGTACTGTATGTACACTCTATTTCTAATGGTTTTGTGAATGAATGCCTTTTACTTCTTTTTTGATAATTATTTAAATTAAATTAAATCATCAGTCCTCTTTAAAACCATTCTTATTAACTAAAAAGACTTGTCAGGTTAAAATTGCTGTAAACATACTGTATTTCTCACATAAACAACATGAACATAAAAGAACATTTCTGGGATAATAAGATAAATGTGATTTGCCTTGACCCCTGCTGTCATGTCAAATTCAACAGTGTGAGAGTGACTGGATCCCCAGTTTCTTTTCTTAGAAAATGAAGCCATCAAAACTGATTTACTTCTAAAATGTTTATTTAATTATATTAAATCCTCAAATGGCATCATTCACTGTAACAGAGATATTACATTTCAAGCTATTTTCTTAGGCAATTAGGCAATGATTTATAGAGAGGAGTGACACTATAACTGCCGGTTAACCTTTTAAATTGAAAAATATGAAAATTGCTGAATGTTTGCAGTACTACAGCATGACATTTAATATAACATATATTTTAAATGTACTCCAGCTGCCAAACAAATGCTTCATTAGGTTTTGTTATTTTCAGCCTTTTTATTCTCATGTGGCCTGATAGCGTAGTTGGTAACAGTCTAGCCTCAGAAGGCAAATGTCCGCGGTTCCCCGGGCGCCGTTCACTATGGCAGCTCACTGCTCCCGCGGTTCAAATGCAGAGAAGGATGGCTGAGCGGTCAAAGGTGCTGCATTCAGGTTGCAGTTTCTCCTAGAGGCGTGGGTTCAAATCCCACTTCTGACATCTTCCTTAGCGGCCTGGTAGCTCAGTTGGTAGCGCGTCGACCTCGGAAGGCAAAAGGTCTGCGGTTGATCCCCCGCCTCGGCATCAGGTGTGTCCCTGAGCAAGACACTTCGCGCTCCAAACGCCGCTCATGTGGCATTTTAGGCAGTGAGCTGCCTAATAAGGTGACTAATAAGGGTTAAAAAAAAATAATAATTTGCTCGCACGCATGCATGAAATGTAGGGTCATGTGTGACCAAGGCTCATTTAGGCACATGTAGAGCAGACATACAAGTATTAAAAGTATTTAAGCTTGAATGTTGCTTTTCAAGCTATTCAAGCACCCGCTTCGGATGTTATCACCCATAACGAATGATTAAAAATTAGAATTAGAAAATTAGAATTTATCAGCGCATTCGTACGGGCCAGTAGGTGCCTGCTCTGCCTACACCGCGAACAGCTAGCAGCTAGCTAAGCTGCTACGTTCAGCAGCTTCAGAGGTTATTGTGGTTAGGGTTAGGGCTGGATAACGGATGGAGGGTTAAGGTTACAGATAGCTAACACAATACAGCTAGCTACTTGCTAAGTTATGCTCACAAATAAATCAAAATCTAAAACTTCGATCCTCCCGTCTGAACAACAACTGCTCAACAGCGCCCCTACTGACTCTGCTGGTTAAATCAGCCGAGCCGTGATCAACCTTACGGATCAATGACAGCGATCTACTGCACCTATTCACCTCTGCCAGTAGGTACTGTAGGTGGGCACCTACCGGCTGATATGTATGGGCTGATAACCACTGATAATGAACATTGAATGGTGTGATAACGTCCGAAGCCTCTGATTCAAGCCTGTTTGTACATTAGCACAGATTGGAACCTGGGAGGATCGTACGTAAAATGTATTCAAAAGATAATAAAAATAGCAGCATTCAGAAGTTTTATTTTGAGCCCATTGTGCAGGAGACACACACATGGGGTGACTGTAGGAAGGAAAACTGTAGAATGCAAAAGGCTCCAGTTTTTTAACATCATTATTTCCTAGGACTGGTGAAAACCAACACTGTAGAGAAATCCAGCCTTTTCTGTGTGATTAGAGTGATTAGAGTGATTAGGCTACCGGTATAGATAGAAATAAAATGTTTTGAATAAGAAATAAGTCCAGTCATTCTCACCTGGATGACTGAGAATCTTTACTGACATTTGTTCGTTTTTATGACTAAAATATTAAAGCAAGCTTTTTGTATAAAAGAAATATATGATATGTACCATAATATATGGTACATATGTCTCCAGATGAACGTGCATGAGGCATTCTATCTGCCCCCTTTGTGAACTGGTGTCTGGCCACAGCAGCCGCTGTTACCCAAGTGATTGCTGACTAATGAGTCACTGGCATAAGGTTTGTTATAGGGTGGAATACTGACAAGAATATTGAGTGTAAAAGCGTTGCACTGCTGTCTGACAATGGCTATTGAAAATACATGTAAAATGCCATCCCTAACCAAATATAAACCTGTGTATCAAGCAGGGACTGTGTGTGTGTGTGTGTGTGTGTGTGTGCGTGCGTGCGTGCGTGCGTGCGTGCGTGCGTGCGTGCGTGCGTGCGTGCGTGCGTGCGTGCGTGCGTGCGTGACTAATTAATGACTGAATTAGAATTGACACTGTCGTAGACCCACAAAAGCTCTTCAAACTGAATAAAGGAGCCACAGTTGTGCAACAAATGTTAAACCTTTCCTGTTACAGCCACATTGTACTAGAGTATCTAAACTGTTTGCAGTGTTCATACTACAACCCTCATTGCAAAGTAGGTCTAGTAGTTGTCTATAGTAAACTATACCTCACTTGAGCAGGATTAAGCAAAAGTGAAGAAAAAGAACTCCTTTTAATAACCGACCTCCAGTCTTGTGTGTCTTGACTGGATAGGGTGAGGGCATGGAAAAGTCAAAAGATGACAAAAGAACAAAATACAATAGGCAGCAAACAAAACACAGCTACCTGTAGAGACACTTAGATCTTTACACAAACGGATTTGAATTTGCAAAGTGATTAAATAGAAACATGCATGTAATTTCAGGAGCTAACCAACATCTGCAAATCTGAGACTAAAAGCTGTTTGGGTGTTCACAGTTACACATTGGGGTGCAACAAGGTTTATACAGCAAATCAGACACGTAAGCATTATTGGCAACATCTTAACTACAATATCAGTCATAATATAGATCAGAATATTTGCATGGCATTTCTTCCAGTCAAAGTGATATAACCAGTGTTACTTTATTCAGACTGGTGTGAATTTGCACTTGAAATCAATTAATCCCCATTGTAACCTTGAGCATCTAAAACAGAAAGAATCTCATCTGTAATTAGTGCTTCCAAGGCTCGAGTGAGCATAGTTGGTGAGTGAAACCGCAGAAATTGCAATGAGGTACACATACACACATTTGCTGTATGATGTTTCATATTGTTTAACACTTTAAAGTTATTACTTGAAATATAGTATCAGCTGTTCATTAATGATACTATGCTGAACATGGTTATCTGCAGACACTGTTATATACAGTAGACACAATAATATGCTCAGATATGGTTAGTTATGATTTACTAGTCTGTGTTTTGTACTTTTTAATACTGTTAATCTAGTCAGCTTCTAGTCACAAAAGTGGGTGAAAGACAGAGCATTTGAAAAGAATTCAATACAATTAATGAAACAAGAAATTCAGGATACTCTACCTTTTATTACTCTGCAGGTAAATTTCTTTTGTGCTTTTTCTGGAAAATCTGCTGAACTTCATTTCCCATAACTTTGTCATCAACAGATCATGCTGCTAACTGATCCAGAGGTAGAGAGCAGTCTCCTGATCAGCTCGGATGAAGGAGCAACCTACCAGAAGTACAGACTGAACTTCTACATCCTCAGCCTGCTCTTCCACCCTGAGCAGGAGGACTGGATTCTGGCGTACAGCCACGATCAAAAGGTGGGAGGACAGGGTGAAGCCACAGGAGTTGGTTCAAAGGCTTCACCAGAATCTGAATGTTAGTGCTCAGAAGATTCTATGCCTTAGACACATTAAGGAAAATGGGAGTTGGGACCTGGTGGTGAGTAGGATCCGCTGGCAGGGAAGGAGGCTGGAATGACTTGGCAGGCCCAAACATATCATGAGGGTCTGTTGGGAACGTTTGGCTGAACCCTCTGTCAGACAGACCTTTAACTCACACCTCCGGGAGACCTTCGATCAGATTCCGAGGGAGGTTGAAGACATCTGATTGGACCATGTTCTCCGCCTCTATTGTCAACATGGCCGTTTGGAGCTGCGGACGCAGGGTCTCTGGTGCCTGCCGTGGTGGTATTCCCCAAACCCGTTGGTAGGTTCCGGAGGGGACTCAGTCATGCACTTACCCATTACCCAGGCTGAGGTCACCAAGGTAGTTTGTAAGCTCCTCGGTGTCAGGGCAGTGGGGGTGGATGAGATCCGTCCTGAGTACCTCAAGTCTCTGGATGTTGTGGGGTTGTCTTGCGTGACACGTCTCTGCAACATTGCATGGATGAGGGGGACAGTTCCTCTGGACTGGACAATCGGGGTGGTTGTCCCTCTTCACAAAAAAGAGGAAAAAGAAGCGTGTGTTCCAACTATAGGGGGATCACACTTCCCTTCCTGGGAAAGTCTATTCCAGGGTACTGAAGAGGAGAATTCGGCCGATAGTTGAACCTTGGATACAGGAGGAACAATGTGGTTTTTGAACTGGTCGTGGAGCGCTGGACCAGCTTTATACCCTCAGCAGGGTACTTGAGGATTTGTGGGAGTTTGCCTAACCAGTCTACATGTTTTTTGTGGACCTGGAGAAGGCATTCGACTGCGTCCCTTGTGACAACCTGTGGGGGCCGCTCCGGGAGTATGGAGTCCAAGACTCTTTGCTAAGGACTGTTCGGTCTCTGTACAACCGGAGCAGGAGCTTGGTTCTCATTGCCAGCAGTAAGTCAGACCTGTTCCTGGTGTACGTTGTACTTCGGCAGGGCTGCCCTTTGTCTCGGTTCTGTTCAATATTTTTTTGGACAGAATTTCTGGGCGCAGCCAGGGGCCAGCGGGGCTCTGGTTTGGGGACCATAGGGTGGTGTCTCTGCTTTTTGCAGATGATGTCCTGTTGGCTTCATCAGGCCAGGACCTTTAGCGTGTGCTGGTGCGGTTTGCAGCTGAGTGTGAAGCGGCTGGGATGAGAATCAGTTCCTCCAAATCTGAAGCCATGGTTTTTGACCAGAAAAAGGTGGTTTGCTCTCTCCAGGTTGGAGGAGAGTTCCTGCCCTAAGTGTAAGAGTTCAAGTATCTTGGGGTCTTGTTCACGAGTAAGGGAAGGAAGGAGCGTGAGATTGACAGGCGGATCGGTGTGACGGCTGCAGTAATGTGGTCGGTTGAGGAGGGAGCTGAGCCGAAAGTCAAATCTACGTTCCTACCCTCACCTATAGTCATGAGCTTTGGGTCATGACCAAAAGGGCAAGATAACGGATACAAGCGGCCAAAATGAGCTTCCTCCGTAGGGTGGCTGGGTGCTCCCTTAGAGATAAGCTCTGTCACCCGGGAGGAGCTTGGAGTAGGGTCGCTGCTTCTCTACATCGAGAGGATCCAGTTGAGGTGGCTCGGGCATCTGGTTAAGATGCCTCCTGGACGCCTCCCTGGGGAGGTGTTCCGGGCATGTCCCACCGGTAGGAGGCCCGGAGGAAGACCCAGAACACGGTGTCTCTCGTCGGGCCTGGGAATGCCTTGGGGTCACGGAAGAGCTGGAGGAAGTGTCCAGGGAGAGGGAAGTCTGGAACACTCTGCTCATACTGCTGCTCCCGCGACCCGGCCCCGGATGAGCGGATGTAAATGGATGGATGGAGTTGCTGTTACACACTGTGTGATCAACTTTGGAAATTAAAATAGATTTTTTATACGGTCCTTTTCCCTGATATATCAATAAATCGTTCTATTGCTGGCGGTGGTTGCACCTGGATATTCTTAGTTTTTGCATTAAGTATTGACTTTAGTTCTTGATATGGAGGTGGAGAGGGGTTTTTGTGGTTTTGGCAAAGAATAAGCGAAGATCCATTAATTTTAAGAAAGTCCCACCAGGCTGCCAGAGATGCTTTTATGCTAATGCTCTGGTAGCTATGGTGATTGATTTTGGTACTGATAAATGGTAAATCTGAAACTTTCATATTTACGCAAAATGTTATTTCAATGTCTAACCATGAGGAGTCTGTTGGACTGGGTTTTTTTCAATTTGTGGACATGGTTCAGTCTGTTGGCAAGAAAATAGGTAGTTCTAGGGAGCCGCAGCGTTTGGATTTTTGAAGAGTTTTTAAACTAATTCATGGCTTGTCTAATGTCTTAAACCACACCTGGCCTGGCTGAGTTGGAAGCATTGAGAATATGTAATTAATTTTTGGCAGGACCATAATTTTTATGGTGGCAATTCTTCCCCTAAATGAAATGGGTAAAGACTGCCAATAAGCTCTGACAGCCTAGACGACAATTCAATGCCCCAGTATTTAATGTTCCCTGAGTGGAGTGTGGTAGAAGAGATGTTATTCACCTTAAAGTTAAGTGGTAGCACTATAGATTTTCCCCAGTTAATAGAGTATTCTGAAAGTCTTGAAATTTCATCTATGAGGCTAAATCGTAGGAAGAGATGGTTGTGGCTCCAGGAAAAACAGTAACACATCGTCAGCATCTAAACGTATTTCATGATTTACTGATTTCGTCAATATTCCAGTAATTCCTTCATGCTGTCTTATTGCTGCGGCTACAGGTTCAGTAAATATTGTAAATAGTGATGGAGAAACTGGGAAGCTCTGTCTGGTCCCTCTATGCAGACTAAACCTTGATGAGGTCTGGTTATTTGTTCTGACTGTGGCGTTTGCTGAGCTGTATAGTATTTGGATCCAGTCTATGAATGAGTTCCCAAAGCCAAATTTATTCAGAGTGGCTAAAAGAAACTTCCAGTTTACTCTATCAAAAACTTATTCTGCATCTACGGAATTGATGGCTTGCTCTAGTTTATGGATGGTGACATAATAAATGTTAAATAAACGTTGATTAATCTATTCATTTTGTTTGCTGAAGAATCTCTAAAAGACTCATGCACACTGCACGTGTAAAGTTTGAGCTTGTCTCTCACCAGCCATTATACTATGTGAATACATGTACGAAAATAAACATAGAACTTAAATCATATTAAATTTAGGATGTCTTATGTCCCACAAACATGACGTGTGAAAAAACACTCATTGGTGCTTGGTCTTGTTTGTCTACAGCTATACAGCTCAGTGGAGTTTGGCAGAAGGTGGCAACTGGTGCACGAGAGAGTGGCTCCTAATCGCTTCTACTGGTAAGACAATTTGGACATTTAAAAAATGCTAATCCGTAGTAACAAAGAATCAGACAACTGACGCTTCAGTATGAACACTAAGCAGTATGGAGCAACCACATTTGAGACAGTTGCAGAGTAGTTTTACTTTACACCAAACATACTAGATGCAAGGGATGACTGCATCATTCCTATGAGGTGTTCATTCAAAGGACATGGCAGTTGGAATTCATGTTTATACTATTACTATACTATACTTATACTATATACTATGATGATGGAGTTAATTTTCTCTTGAAAAAAAAAATGTAACTACTAATAGTACATCCTACTGATAGGATACCACCCCCCCCCATCTAGACAGAGACACAGATTTAGCTGTAAGGATTCAGTTTAGCATAATCTAGTCTTTTTTTAGTAATTTTATTATTTACTAATAATAATACTAATATTATTTTTTTTATTTTTAAGACAAATCATCTTTATTCCACTGCATAGGTTCTGTCCTACTTTTCATTTTTTACTATAGCATTTCCCCCTTCTCTATACAGTGACCAAACTCTAACAAAAAGCTTTCCCCTCAGCTGATTGTGGAGTAACTGTCACTGTAGTAATAAGCTGGGCTTCCAGTAGTGAAGTGAGCCTGGAGGGCTGATGCTACAGAAACTGTGTGAGTTACATTTATGGACTCACGCAAACTGTCCAGTAGGTGTGGTGCTGGGCCTGGTGAGGAGAACTAAACATGTTAGGAATCTGAAGTGTAAACTTAGCAGTCTGAGGTCTGTGCATGAAGTGCAATTCATTATTCATGTGTAAAATGAAAATTGAATAACGTCTTTTTTATGCTGTGTTCCGTAAGTCGGTAAAACACATTTGCGATATACTGATTTACTCATTCTCCTTTTCTCCACTTTCAAAACGAAATAAGAAAAAGGGAAACCAGGGGCGGGGCCAGTCGCCGGACTTTCACAATAAAACACCCAAGAGCATTTGAAGCGCAACATTGGCAAATATTTGTAACTCTTGAAGGATTGCGGTCGTGTTTTGATACACAATGAGACCCACATTGTTAACATTAATCAACTAACAATTATTTATTTAGCCCGTCTCAGTGCTGACAACTGTTGATTACGTTACGACACATGGCTTTGCTAAACGAATGACAGGTCAGTCAGCTCGCCACCGTCGGCTCACTTACAGAATCACCTGCCAACAAAGCTAAGTTTTCGGGGCATCCTACTTCATTAGACTACAGCGATATCACGACCTTGTCGAAACCTGATGAGGAAGAATTTAGCGCATCTGCGGTGTTCCGGTGATTTTCAGTTTATGGTGAGACTGAAATCACGTCCTTCTGCTTGGCCGGTTGATGCTCTTATGCCCAGGAAGACTCTCTAATGTTGTGGCGGTCTTTGCAAGTATTCTAAACAGTGATTTATTACAGTTTATTGTGGCTGTTTAGATATGCTCCATCATTGGACTTCCAGTCTCAGAGCCTGCTTTACCTGCGGGAGAAAAACAGCCACTCAACCTGCCTCACAATAACTGAACTCATTCTGAGCCATGACTGCCCTAATGTGCATCGCATCATCTTTGTGAGGCAGATTCTGTGGCAAAGTGTGTGTGATCAGATGATCCGTCACGCAACAAGGTGTTACTGTATGTATAGAGCAGATGAGTGCCTGCACAGGATCTTTTTATTTTCCACCACCTACCTTCGGTATCTGTGTAGTAGTCATCATACCTTAGAGACTGGTTCTACATCAACTGCGCTGCATGGTGAGCTCAGCAATGGATCCGCTGCAGTTTGCCTACCAGCCTGGCATCAGAGTAGAGGACGCCATCATCTTCCTGCTCCATCGTTCCCTGGTCCACTTTGAGAAGCCCAGCAGCACTGTGAGGATTCTTTTCTTTGACTTCTCCAGTGCCTTCAATACCATACAGCCGTCTCTCTTAAGGGACAAATTGGAGTCAGCTGGCGTGGACAGTTACCTGACAGAGTGGATACTGGACTACGTAACAAACCGCCCTCAGTTTGTGAGGCTCCAGGACTGCGTGTCTGACACTCTGACCTGCAGTGTGGGAGCCCCACAGGTGACTGTCCTGGCCCCCTTCCCCTTCACCCTCTACACTGCAGACTATAGACACAACTCATCTGGCTGTGTTCTGCAGAAGTTCTGAGATGACTATGCCATTGTTGGACCTATCACTGACGATGATGATGCAGAGTACAGAGAACTGACACAAAACTTTGTGGACTGGTGTCAGCAGAACCACCTTCTAATCAATGCAGGGAAGACAAAGGAGATGGTGGTGGACATCCAGAGATGTCAGTCTACACCCCCTCCTCCAGTGAACATTCAGGGAATGAACATCCAGAGAGTGGACTGTACCTGGGTGTTCACCTTAACAACAAATTAGACTGGACTAACAACACAGACGCACTGTACAGGAAGTGTCAGAGCAGACTCTACCTACTAAGAAGGCTAAGGTCGTTTGGACTAAAGGGGACACTCCTGAGGACTCTCTTTGACTCTGTGGTGTGATTAGCCATCCTGTACAGTGTGGTCTGCTAGAACGGCAGCATCACAGAGAGGGAGAAGCTGGATAAGGTCATTAAGAAGTCCAACTCTGTCCTGGGCTGCACTCTGGAGTCAGTGAGAGAGGTGGGAAACAGAAGCGTTCTGGCAAAATTCACATCCATGCTGGACCACGAGTCTCACAACTGTAGGACACACTGTCTGCCCTGGAGAGCAGATTCAGTGACAGACTGATCCACCCTCGCTGTGGGAAGAAGAGATTCCGCAGGTTTTTCCTTCCTGCTTCTGTCAGACGTTATAACTAAAAATTATAACATTTCTACCACACTGCCACACACATGCTACATCTCCAGAGCAACTGCACCAGTCACATTAATATCTCACTCACTTTGTTTGGTGCAGTCACCTTACCTCATTGTTATATGTACATGATGTTGATAACCTGTGGAGTTCTAAGTTCTAATTTCTTATAATTATTATTGTGTTACTTCTTCTGTATATATGTCTATATGTGTCTGTGCTGTTGCAACATGGTAATTTCCACATCGTGGGACAATAAAGGTATTCTATCTATCTATCTACCTTGCATTGAACATCTTACGTGCGTGTTCCTATGATAGTAAAGCGGCAGTCCTTTTTTTCACAAAACATTTGTAGTCAGAACTGCCCATATGTTTTTTAACCAATGTTTATTTACCAAGTTTAAATCTGCCAACTCACAACATCTTCAACATCTTCAAGGCTGAACTTTATAGAACATGTAAAATGTAATATTATCTATCAGCATAGAAACATATAAAACAATGGCTTAATTATTTGAAAACAAGTTGCTAAAAGAGCTACAGACTGTTTTCCTCAGATCAGGATGAAAGATGAATCAGAAACAAAAGTGCATCCCGGAACACTGTGGGTTCACCTCAGTCCTATGACCTATATGAGGCAGAGAGACAGTAATCATTGACACGAATGTCCTCTTTTGGCCAAAATCCCTTCCACACCCCAGAAGAACAACAGCATGCCTAGCTATGATTTGGGACTGCATTACAAGAGGTGAACCCACAGTGTTCCAGGATGCACTGTAGCTCTTTTAGCAACTTGTTTTTTTTTTGTTGTTGTAAGATGTTCAATGCAAGGTATGATGACTACTAAACCAATACCGAAGGTAGGTGGTGGAAAATACAAAGATCCTGTGCAGGCACTCATCTGCTCTGTACATACAGTAACACCTTGTTGCGTGACGGATCATCTGATCACACACACTTTGCCACAGAATCTGCCTCACAAAGATGATGCGATGCACATTAGGGCAGTCATGGCTCAGAATGAGTTCAGTTATTGTGAGGCAGGTTGAGTGGCTGTTTTTCTCCCGCAGGTAAAGCAGGCTCTGAGACTGGAAGTCCAATGATGGAGCATATCTAAACAGCCACAATAAACTGTAATAAATCACTGTTTAGAATACTTGCAAAGACCGCCACAACATTAGAGAGTCTTCCTGGGCATAAGAGCATCAACCGGCCAAGCAGAAGGACGTGATTTCAGTCTCACCATAAACTGAAAATCACCGGAACACCGCAGATGCGCTAAATTCTTCCTCATCAGGTTTCGACAAGGTCGTGATATCGCTGTAGTCTAATGAAGCAGGATGCCACGAAAACTTAGCTTTGTTGGCAGGTGATTCTGTAAGTGACCCGACGGTGGCGAGCTGACTGACCTGTCATTCGTTTAGCAAACGCCATGAGTTGTAACATAATCGACAGTTGTCAGCACTTGGTTAAATGCTTGGTTAAATAAATGATTTAAATAAATGATTATTACGTTGATTAATGTTAACAATGTGGGTCTCATTGTGTATCAAAACACGACCGCAATCCTTCAAGAGTTACAAATATTTGTCGATGTTGCGCTTCAGATGCTGTTGGGCGTTTTATTGTGAAAGTCCGGCGACTGGCCCCGCCCCCGGTTTCCCCTTTTCTTATTTTGTTTTCTAAGGGGAGAAAAGGAAAATGAGTAAATCAGTACTGTATATCGCAAATGTGTTTTACCAATTTACGGAACCGAAACACAGCATAAAAAGACGTTAATCAATTTTCATTTTACACATAAATATTGAATTGCACTTCATGCACGGACCGTCTGAGCTGTGCTTGTCACAAAGTGCAGGTTGTAAGGCGAACATTTGAACACATGGAGCTCTTTACGGCAGTTTACTACAACCACTATGGAGCCAGAAAATGTTTTGCATGTGGCATTTCAAATCTCTGCAAAAACATCTGGTGCTGGCTGTATGTGTTATTTTTTCCATCTGTTCAAACACAAACATAAAGCTCACTTTCAGACAAAAACTTGTATATTTGCCACTGAAGAAAAGAAATACAATGAAAATGAATGAAATACAAGTTTAAAAAAGCTATTAAATTCTTCTACCTCTTAAAGGTGTTCTTTGCCTTGCTTTTACTTTTTCAGGTAACATGAATTGAATATTTATAGAAAATGGAAATATGGTTTGAATTAATAGGTTGTCCTGTTCTTTGCTGTGTTTAATCAGGTAGTTCGTCAATACAACCGATAAGTACAATGATTAAAAGCTTTCTAAAAAGATAAAGACAGACCCCCTTCCCCCATATATATATATATATATATATATATATATATATATATATATATATATATATATATATATATATATATATATATATATGCAAACGACCTGTCCAATCATTCCGCCTTTTCTTTCAGTAACCCATCTCTTCTATACACTATATGCTGCCTTTTCTTCTTTACTGATCCACCAGTCTTTGTAATACATATTTAATGCTACAGTGATTATATGCTATTCCATCTGCAGGCCTCCCTGCAGTAGCAAGAAAATCAATGGTTTCCTCTTCTAATTATGTCAGGAAACGTTCCTTCACATTTATCTTGGGCAAAAAGGGGGCTTTTAGGGGGCCTCTGTACCCTGCACAGTAGACTTAAAGGTCTGTACACATGCTTTTTTCCATGCTACATAATGCTAAAGAATTGGACCTTGATGTCTGAATGAGGTGTCTGTAACTTTTCATGCCAAAAAGCTTTGTACAGTAGGTTGTTTTAAGCTCTCGTCCACAACAATCTGTTTTAGGGGTGTGTCACAAGCCAAGTTGATTGTCACACCACTTTCAGGAAGCGCATAGCTGTGACCCACCACAGGGATCATAAGTCATAGTCACTGAACCATTGTAACAGCGAAAATGGCTACCACCATCGGTAGTGGAATTCAACCGGATGTTTCATCCAGAATCTGCAGCTGAATGGGAGGTTGTTGAAAATTACACTTCGACTGGTGCAAGGTATGTCTCAATGGAAATTTCACATTTCATCCAGTTTATTGATTTATATAATTTATATAATATTTGATGAGCTTCTGCTAACGTAACGTTGCCAATAGCCTATGCAGTCTGAACAGAATATTCATAACACAACTACATAAATTTTTGGTAGTATAGCTTGATTGCCAAATCCTCAGTCATGTATGGTTGATGTTGACTGGAGCCAGTATGTTTAAATGTGTATTTATTACATAATGCATTTAATATGCAGTATATCAGACACATTATGGACAATTACACATGCAAATCAGTATCTCAGAATTTCATAAACAATTTCAAAACATTTTACTATTTACAGATTAATCACAGCATAACCTACCTGGGAACTCTGGTTTACAAAGATAGCTTTGGTTCTGAATACATATTAACCCCTTTTCATTTGCTTTTACTAATGTCTATAATATATCAAGTGCTAATATATAACTAATAGAAATGTAGTTATTTCCTTGCATTTTTTTCTTTATAAATTTGACAGTAATATGTCTGTGTGTATTTCAAGTCGTTGCAGGTATCTAGCCTAGAGAAGTTTTGTTAGCTGGTGCTGGGGACTGCTGGGTGAAGAGTCCAAGTTGTCACCCCATCTTCCCCGGTCTTGTAGATAAGGGCAGTGTTTCCTGAGGGACAAGACACCTATGTTGGACTTAGACCACATGTAAAATAACTTTACTGTTTTTGAGTAAAAATGTGTTTTGTTTTTCATTGCAATACCTAAATAAAAGTTGAAATTTTTTAAAACATTTGTCTTTTTTCCCCTTGTAAAAAAAGGGAAATGAAATGTTCAATGTATTATGTACAATAGGTCACAACCTTCTTCAATACACAATACAAGAAAACAGGTAAATGTAGTTGTAACAATTCAAATATAAAATCTAAACAGTCTATACCAATTAAAATTAAAATCTTCTATGTCCTAGAAAATGACCTTACTGTTGGTAAATGTACATACCTTCACTCCTGAGCTGAGTAGCAGATGTCTGTGTGCCAACAGTCTGCAGTGATTTATCTGTTCGACAACCTCCTTGCCTGTGGTTAACTGGGATGTGCCCACCTATAGTACAGAAAAAGACAATGTTACATTTACTGTAAATTGTATTATTGTAGTGGTCCTACAAATATAATGGCTATGTTACACACGCTATAGGTTAACTGACCAAATAAGCAGCACTTATTGTAGAGACGTGACTAATTAGCAACTAAGCTTGGAACACATTTACCATACATGTTAGAATTTGATAGAATAATGACATAACCCCAAATCACAAGCTGAACACATGATGGGGTAATAACAGATATAACCACATTCATCTGCAATGTCTTATTGTAGTGATCACCCAACTGTTAGCTTTGAATGCAAAGGGCTAACGGCACGCTACCAGCTAACGCAACACAAATACAAACAGCAGTCAGTGCAGCTGGCCTTATATAAATATATGCAACCTTGCCACTCCATTCTCTGTATGGCTGCAGTCGTTAGCAGTAACTGTAAGACGGCAGTAGCACGATTAGTTGTCTGTGTAGCTGATAATGGCGAGCTAATGATGTGCCAACTGCTAATGGCCATAGAAATTACAGGAGCAAAGTTAGACCGCTGGGGCATGTACTCACTCTGGTTGTAGCCAACAGCATGTCACAAGCGTGCCCAGCACATGTGTGTAGTTACAGCAACTCACAGCAGCACATTTCATTGGGACAAAAGCTTGACCCACCGCTCACTGCCTGTAGCCGCTCGAAGGCTGATAGGTATTAGCCCCCCCTCAGGTGTGTGTGATTGCAGCAACCCACAGCAGCACATTACAACACATTGACTGGTGTCTGGCTGTAGCTGTTAGCATGTCACTAGCTTTTAGCTTGCCTCACATGTGGGTTAGTACATTTTAAAACAGACAAACTAACATATAAAAACATTATATATATCAAGCATGTACTCACTACAGTGTGTGGATGACGGACTGTAGGAAAAGATTCTTTCTTCAACCAGAGCCGTGAAGTGCACAACACAGACATAATATCATTTAGTGATTTTAATAAAAGACAGGTCGCACAGGCAATGGTCGGTACATAGTAGCTCTGGCAGCTTTTTACAGGCAGGGTTCAGGCAAATGATGGTTAAAAACACTCCAGGCTTGACAGAATCCATGTGCAGAGTTCAGGGAACAGACAAGGAAGAGCCAGAACAAAAACAAAGATTAGTACATGAGAAAGCTTACTGGTAATGATAATGCTGGAATGCAGGGTCATATACACAAACAATCTGGCAACTAGAATAGGTAAGTGCTGATGCTTAAATGCAGGGACAAATGACAAAGTGATTGCAGCTGGTGAAACACATGACTGGGAGTTAAGCTTAACAGAAACTAAAACAAACAGGGGGCTACAAAGGAATTAACAAAATAACAGGAACAGAACTGAACAAGGCTAAAATGCTGGATTTGTGGCAGTGTCTTCCTTTCCAGCTGAGAGTTTAAACTCTTTTACTCTAAAAGTATAATTTTTAATTGTTCTTAGCAGTTAGTAGCTTTAGTAGATTTGTTTTCTTTCTTTTTACAAATAAAATCTATTATTATTATTCTACCTCTACTAGTTTGCCATCAGATAGTTCTTGTTCATGCACTCTTCCCAGCCAATTTTGTCGTCCCAACCTGCCAGTTTTTTGGTGTCTTTGGACTTCATGAATTGAAGCGAAATTGAGTTCAATTCGATTAAATTCATATAGTGCTAAATCACAACAGTTATCTCAAGTTATCTCAAGGCACTTTCCAAGCAAGCCTTTAATTGTAATTCATTAAAATTTCATAGCAACAGTGGAGAGAAAAAACTCCCTCTCTAACTATGAAGAAACCTCCAGCAGAACCAGGCTGAATGTGGGTGGCCAACTGCCTCGACTGGTTGGGGTGAGGGGATAGAGAGAGAGAGAAGCACAGCAACAACAACAAGCAAAAACAGAGCACAGGCAGGATAAGGCAGCACAACAGTACAGTTCAATGTGATGTAAAACATGCTGTGTATTGGCAAACATTACTATACAAGGAGCTGTTTTAGGATTGACAAAATCATGTTAGCCTGACACTATTACTGTAGGTGCTTTGCCTTTAGATTGTGGGAGATTTCCATGCAGAGACCTCGAAAATGTGCAAACTCCATGCAGAAAGTCACCTGAGTAAACCTCAAACTGTCACTTACTATAATTCCCCCACCACGATCACAGGGTTGTTAGGTAAGGCTTCTACGACCCTTCTCTCACTTGTATTTTCTGTCATAAATGTGGTAATTGTTATCTTACAACAGTCTTTTAAAATATCTTATAAAGTTAGATGAAAAATTAAAAAAAATTTAATTAGTATTACTATACAGGGGCATACTTTTGTGTAGTGTCTATCTTGTTTCTCCAGTGTACATCTCATTTATTTTTCCGCATTTTTTACTACATTATTGCATATACTTTGTTGCTCTACTTGTGCGTTAGTGTCTGGACTCGACACATTTTTGTGTGTGTACAGTAAATAGGGTTGTGGTGCTTTCCAAAACAACAACAGCTATGTAAAAGGAATAAAATGGTTCTTTAGCTTCTCCATCAGTGACATCATTGCTCTGTTATGCTTCTACCGTTTAGTGTATACAGTACAGTAAAATACAGTGAAGAGTGCTCAGAGCTTTACACTAGAGAAACAAAACAGCTACTTCACAAGAGAATGCCCCACATTCATAACCACTCTCTAATCTAAATTCCTTTGTTTACCAATAGAGTATTTTTTTGGCAAATGTTGAGTTAAAATTAAATTAAAGGTCCCCAGTTAACAACACATAACAAAAAAGTAACAAAACATTTTAACCTAGAAGAAGGAAGTCCAGATGCCATATAAGTCAATTTTTAGACTTGTTTTTCATTTTATCCAAAACTGCCATCAACAAGGACAAAGACCACACAATATCTGCAAGCCCGTTCTTATATTTACCATACTGTCACACATAAATTGTGTGTGACTTTGCAGAATGCAATTTTTTTAAATCAAACAGCAGCTACAGTACAGGGTAGGTGGCCTCTATTGAGGATCAATGGTGATGTTCCTGAAGCACATTTGTCTGCCTTTCAGGTCAAAAATGGGCTTGGACAAAGAGCCAGGCTTAATTCACCTGGAAACCAGCATCTCTGAAGGACGTGAGTAATTGAATTCCTACTTCAGTACTTTGTTTTCTGGCATCTTTGTACTGTATCGTGGGTGTTAGAGTAAAGAGGAATTGAGAGTTGTTTGAACACATCTGCTTAAGAGAAAGCAGGAACAGCTGAGTCTTGGGGACACACAATGACAACGGAGACAAAAGTAATGAATCTATTTTTAACAGCAAGTAATTTAGTTTAGTAGATCCTCTACCACGTATTATTGTCAGTTGATTTATGTATGTGGTGTTCTAATTCATTTGTCAATTAGTCAATTAGTCTTTTTTAATGCACATAAATAGCTATACAGTGAGGTAATGTTATAACGTTTTACCTACAAGACTATTGTACACACACACACACACACACACACACACACACACACACACACACACACACACACACACACACACACAGTCGTGTTTCACATGTACAGTACATGGGGACTTACCATTGACATAATGACTTCCCTAGCCTCTTACCCTAACTGTGTCCAACAAAATCAGAATCATAACCTTGGCCTTCTGACCTGTCAACAACAATAATAATGATATATCAAACTGACAGTCTAACTAATAAACTTAAAGAATCCCATCACAACAAATTCAATGTCACCAACCTAATTGGCTATGAGGACATACTCTGGGACTTGATCACCCCAGGGGGCCACCTTAGGTGAAGGTGTCTAATGATAAAAGGCCGAAACACCTAATGACGCTAAGGTACACTACTGATGATATGCCTTTCCAATTTACTGAACTACTTCACCCAATTTACCAAAACAAACTAGACAAGTCAAACCCAATATGAATGGTTAACCACACTGAATCAGAGACTCTATATGCTGAAGCCTAAAACCAAGGATCTTTGACTAATCTCCACCTGAGCTCCTTCCCAAACCTCTCCATCGTGTCCACATGCCTAAACCTAAAACCAGGAACCTCCATTTACAGCTAACCTCCACCTGTGTCAGAACCACAGAGATAATGGACCCACATGCACAGCGTCAGACAATGTTGTAGTTTAAATGGAGACAGGCATTACTGGTACAATCGTGGTCAATTCAGGCAGGGTCATACACAAGGGAGCTTCAGCGACAGTACAAAGGGAGCAGGCAGGTTCGGATCCAAAAACAGGCGAGGTTGTCAACAGGTAAGCGTGGCAGAGGTACAGATAAGGATCAGGCGGTCTCAGGTCAAAACACTCAGGTACATTACCAGGTTTTCTCAGCAAAGGTACAGGCAAGATGCAGGCAGGAATCAGGAGTAACAAGGTTCAGAAACAAGATCAGGATCAAGGTAAGCTAATACGGCAATGCTGGAAAGTGTATAGTACACGCGACAATCTGGTAACTGGCTAGTGTGAGATCTTGAGCTTATATACTGGAGCTGAATACTGATTACTGTCAGGTGTGCATGATGAGAACCGATGATGGCAGGAGAACAGCTGTGGTGTGAGACGAAGCAGGAAGTCCTTTCAAAATAAAACAGGAAATCTGACAGACTGTGACAACCTGAGCTTCTTTCTAATCCTAACCATGGTGTCTATTTGCCTAAACCTTTAAACCCATTAAACCTAGAGACCAACTCCAGAACCAACTCTGATCTGGTCTCTCTCCTACCCCAACAACCTCAGGTCATATTTCACCAAAAACCTAGTCACAATTACAACCCAACCCATATCTTCTTCTAAACTCAACCAATACAGGAACTAGTCTGAAACATGGAAGAGCATGTGTACATTTATATGTACCTCTATTACTCTTGCAAAGTGACTCAAGTATCAGGGAACATGAGTGACATGCATCGGCCCGTGCATTGCCACTGGCTCTCCACACCAAACTGCCTAGTCCACGGACAAAAGCGGGGAGAGTCATCTGTGTCTATTTCAATACTCCTAACCATCACAAATAAGGCAGGTGTCTAACCTTTGCTCTAATCTGAACCAAAACTCAATTTTTAACTCAGCCCTAAAATCACATTTCGATGACATCAAAAAAGCCTTCGGACTGATGGGGACCAAGCGTCCCCATGTTGTCACAATGTCTTCACCTTGATAGCAAGGTCCAGATGATCAACACCTATGCCCTCCTGGTCATCAGGCACCCTGCTGGCATAATGCTGTAACATGGCCAAAAGAGGAGATTAAAGCCAAGACAAGACAAGGAAGCTTCTTACATTGCATGTTGGGTTTTATCGCAAATCCAGACTTCCGAGACTATGCAGTAAGTGGGAGGAAAGAGGCAGAGAATAAATGAACATCAAAGCCACCATCCGAATGAAAGAACTAAGCTCCATGAATATACCAGGAAGATGGCCCCAACAGATGTCGTGCTTAGTGAATACCTCGGGCAGCATAAACGAGAGGACGAAGGGAAGAAGAAGGAGGAACCCTCGTGGAAGGACAAACCCCTGCATGGTATGCACCACCAGCAGATAGAAGAAGTTGCTGATATGGACAAATCCTACCAGTGGCTGGATAAAGCTGGACTGAAAGACAGCACAGACACATTGATCTTTGCAGCACATAAGCAGGCTCTGAGTACTAGATCAATAAAGGCTGGGATATCATACCAGCCAAGATCCCTGTTGCAGGCTGTGCAAAGATGCCCCTGAAACAATACAGCACATAACGGTGAGATGTAAGACGCTAGCAGGCAAGGCTTGCATGGAACACCATAGCCAAGTGGCTGGTGTACAGGAACATCTTTGTTGAGTACAGGCTGGAAGTCCCAAAGCCTAAATGGGACACACCTCCAAATGTGGTTGACAATCATTGAGCTAAGATCCAGTAGGACTTTCAGATACAGACTAGCTGGTAATGACCAACCAACCCGACATAGTAGTGGTGGACAAACAAGAGAACAAGGCTGTAGTGATAGATGCAGCAATCCTAGGTGATAGCAACATCAGTAAAAAGGAGTACGAAAAGATCAACAAGTACCAAGGGCTGAAAGAAGAAATAAAGAAGATGTGGAGTGTGAGCTCACAAGTGGTACCCGTGGTGATAGGAACACTAGGCTGGGAGCTACCACACCAGTTGCAGGCTGTGCAAAGATGCCCCTGAAACAATCCAGCACATAACAGTGAGATGTAAGATGCTAGCAGGCAAGGCATACATGGAACACCATAAACAAGTGGCCAGCATAGTTTACAGGAACATCTGTGCTGAGTACAGGCCGGAAGTCCCCAAGTCAAAATTGGACACACTTCCAGATGTGGTTGAGAATCATCGAGCTAAGATCCTGTAGCAATCCACGTCTGGACTGAGTTAACCTGACCTACATGTGAACTTAACTCCCTCCTTTGAAGAGCCCCTACGTCCCTTTCAGTCCCCAGAGATAAGGGACCCTGAATCTTTCTCCACAACAGGAGACTAGCTTCTATCACCACAGGCACCAATTGACGCCAACATCTCAAAGGTCCATATCAAAGAACCATGAGTCCACTTTGTTGATCTACCTGTAAATCCCTCAGGATTCTACCTCTGTTTATCATGCCAAAAGGAGAGGCTGTCACATTTATCACCAAGAAGCTGTCTCTCCCAGAACTGGGACCACCAGCCATAAAATGTGGAATGTGCTCATCAAAGAGAACGAGAGACTTCATTTGGACACAGGTTCTGGTTCAGATGCACCAGAACTTTCAACTTCCATGAAACTGATGTCATCGTATTCTGTGGACAAAATGTTTTCGTTTGATATTAGATTGGTTTCTGTGTGATGTTCAATGCCTGATCTACAGATTTGCCAGGAAATTCCTAAAGTTACAAAGGGACTTCAACTCATCACCCTGCTTTCCTTTGTGTGTAGGCACAAAGTTGAAATAGAGAGACTCACCTTCTTTACTTCTTTTAATCTGTGCAACATACACATGGACTATTTCCACCAGCTACAATTCGGTATCCTCATTATTGTATCACATTTTTAAGTGTTACAATTGTTTAATTAGTAATGTCCAGATTAGGTCATTTATAATTAGATTTTGCTTGCATTTATTATTCTTGCATGTTTTAGTGTTTACTGGGTGTTACATAAGACAAGACCAGGCATCATGAATAACATTTAATTTGTTACAGCATTTGTAAGGGACCACATATAAGACCTTAATATTCTATGCATTTAATATTGCTTTTTAACCATTCTGACTTCTCTGCTTATTTGAGTGTCAAAGTGATCATTACATGTTTATTGTGTTATGGTGTGATGGAACTTTGAGCTTGATGAAAAGAGAAGAGCTTAGTTATCCTAGATTTAGGAGCGATCCAAATCAAATAGTTTAATTCCTGATCTAAAAGAGATGGAACTCTTCACCACTGGCTGAAGTCATTTCTCCGCCCTGCAGTGACCACTGCCCCAGGGGTATTTAAACCAGTGACACCGTGAAACGTAAGCAGTAAAGAGGAGGAGACGCGATGCTGTGAGAGAACGCGAGACTCTGCGAGAACAGCACGAGAAATTCAACAAGGCGGCGCGACACCGGTAGTAAACAACAGCGCGACAAACTATCCGCCAATTTAAATAAATAACTACCTTATTTTACGGAAAATAATCAACCACCCTACCATTCTGGATAACACCGAAGAAAGTTTCGAGTATATCGACGAGTGCTTCGAGCGTCTGGTAATGGGGAAAAAGGAGACGGCTCCCAACAAGCGTTCCCGTCCGTCTGACTCACCTGAGTCACCTGGAGCTAGCTCGGCGGATAAAAACATCACGGACATCCTGGAGTCAATCGAGAAAAAAATATCAAGCTTCGACGCACGTCTGGCGCTAGTGGAACTCCTCCACAAAGAGTTTATGGCCCTCCGCGACTCCCTGGAATTTAGCCAGCAGCAGGTGATTTCTCTCGCCACCGAGAACGAGGCCCTGAAAGGAACGGTGCAGTCCCTGACGGAGGATGTGGCTCAGCTAGCGGCCGAAAATAAAAAAATAAAAGAAGGTATCATCGATCTGCAGGCCCGCAGCATGAGGGACAACCTGGTGTTCTCAGGGATTCCAGAACAGGCAGAGGAAAACACTGAAACCACAATTAAAAACTTCATTAAACAACAGATGAAGATTCCAGCGGAAGTTGTCGACAAGATGGCGTTCCACCGTTCGCATAGACTTGGAGGAAGACGACCGGATGGCCAGCGCCCTCGACCCATCGTTGCCAAGTTTCATGACTTTAAGCAGAAGGAACTGGTTAAGAGCCGGGGCAGACAGCTGAAGGGAACCGACTACAGCGTCAACGACCAGTTTCCCAAGGAGATCCTCGACTGCCGCCGCCGACTGTTCCCCATCCGTAAGAGGTTCATGGCAGAAGGCTGCAGGGCTGTCATCAGCGTCGACAAACTGTACGTCAACGGAGAGCTCTACCGGGACCGGGAAGCAACTCCGTGGCTCTACTAGCAGGTGGTATGTAAAAACAATGGTTTAATGTATAAGGTTTGTTAAAAAAATAATAGATGCAACGCAACTATGTGTTATAACTTTACATCCAGTATTCAAACTCGTTCTCTCGCAGATGTTTCATGTAAATGTTTATTGTCATTCTAATGTCACTCACTCACTCACTTTGCAAAGCGCTCACCATACGTAATCACTCACTTTCCTTTCACTTTAATTTTCCTTCCCTTTACTCTTTTTCCTTCACCTACTTTCACTCCACACTGTCTACATCCTTTTCTCTATTCTTCTTCCACGTAGTCAGCCAGCTATGTAGCCCTCCAGCAGCCAAAGTCTGTCACACTACATACACACAAGACTAGTGATCCACAGCAGTCAGGTAAGATATGACACCACTGAAGATTGTCACTTGGAATGTACGTGGAATCAATAAGAAGGAGAAACGATTTAAAATATTTAACCATTTGAAAACCCTACAAGCAGACATTGTTTTACTACAGGAAACTCATATTCCCAAAATTATAAATTACACTCTGGCATCAGCAGAGTTCCCACATGCTTACTTAGCCGGTTACAATTCTAAACAAAGAGGGGTCGCCATCCTGATAAATAAAAAGATTAACTTTACGCATAACGATACCATTGTAGATCCAGAAGGGAGATATATAATCATTAATATCTTGATAGAAAACATTGAATATTGCATAGCTAATGTGTATGGCCCTAATGCTGACGACCCCTCTTTCTTTCACAGCTTCTTCACATCACTGTCTGCTCACTCTGGTTCCAAACTTATAGTAGGAGGGGACTTTAATTTAGTATTTAACCCAGAGTTGGACAGGCTAAGCAAAGCTGTGAGCAACAGGAACTGGCAATCAGTACAGACCTTAAAACAGTACATGGATGACTTTGGTCTCTGTGACACATGGTGTTCTCTTCATCCTACATCCAGGGAATATACCTTTTTCTCACCAGTTCACCACTCTCACTCCCGTATAGATTATATTTTAGTAAATAACTCAGTCTTACAAGATGTCTCTGACACCAATATTCACTCTATCACAATCAGTGATCATGCACCAATGTCCATTTCGTTGATTAAGACAGCCACGCCATCAACCAGGAATTGGAGGTTTAATACATCATTACTCAATGATCAAGACTTCATCAGTTATGTCAGGAGAGAATGGAAAACCTTTATAGAAATCAACGATACACCGGAAATCTCACCCTGTGTTCTTTGGGAGACTGGGAAGGCAGTTATGCGCGGTAGAATTATTTCATATTCATCACACAAGAAAAAAAAGGACATGTTACTTGAATTAGAATTAGAGCAAAAAATAAAATCTCTAGAGATTAAATATGCAGCCTCTCCAACCAATGATGTCCTAGAAGACCTAAAGAATCTAAAGCTGAAATTAAATAATATAATTGATTGCAAAACTCAGTTTCAGATAGACCAATTACGCTGGGAGAACTTTGACCATGCTAATAAATGTGGTAAATTTCTAGCTAACCAATTAAAAAATAATAAAGAGAAACAAATCATCCATTCAATAACTAATAAGGAAGGCAACATTACTCGTGATCCCCATGAAATAAATGATACCTTTAAAAACTTTTACCAAGAGTTATATACGTCCCAAATAGATCCACCCACCTCAGCCATAGAGGCGTTTCTGAATAAACTAGAACTGCCAAAGCTAAATGAAGAACAATCTACAACTCTAGACTCATTGTTATCTTTGGCAGAACTACATGAAGCTCTGCAGGAGATGCCCAATAAAAAAGCTCCAGGACCAGATGGATTCCCAACTGAATTTTATAAAGAGTTCTGGTCCATGCTGGCACCCAGCTTTTACAAAATGTTAGCTGAAATTAAACAACAACATTCATTACCCACAAATATGAATTCTGCCTTCATAAGCCTGCTCCAAAAACCAGGAAAAGACCCTACACTCCCATCGAGTTACAGACCAATTTCACTAATAAATGTAGATCTAAAAATAGTGTGTAAAGCACTTGCTAGAAGAATAGAAAAAATCACTCCATATATAATTCACTCTGATCAAACAGGCTTCATTAAAGGTAGACAAGTCAACAAACAACATGAACAGATTAATCAATTTAATGGATTATGTCACCACCCATAAACTAGAGTCAGCCATCGTCTCCTTAGATGCAGAAAAAGCTTTCGATAGAGTAAACTGGAAGTTTCTTTTAGCCACTCTGCACAAATTCGGCATTGGGGAAACATTCATAGACTGGATCCAAATATTATACAACTCAGCAAACGCTGCAGTCAGAACAAACAACCAGATCTCACCAAGGTTTAATCTGCATAGAGGGACAAGACAGGGCTGCCCACTGTCCCCATCACTATTTGCAATATTTATTGAACCTCTAGCCGCAGCAATAAGACAGCATGAAGGAATTACTGGAATATCGACCAAATCAGTAAATCATAAAATAAGTTTATATGCTGACGATGTGTTACTGTTTCTCCTGGAGCCACAGACGTCTCTTCCTACAACTATCAGCCTCATAGATGAATTCTCAGGACTTTCAGAGTACTCTATTAACTGGACCAAATCCATAGTGCTACCACTTAACCTTAAGGTGACTAACATCTCCTCTACCACACTCCATTCAGGGAACATTAAATACTTGGGCATTGAATTGTCGTCTAGGCTATCAGAGCTTATTGATCTAAACTACAATCCATTATTAAAACAAATAGAAGCCAACCTCAAAAGATGGCAGTCCTTACCCATTTCACTTATGGGAAGAATTGCCACCATAAAAATGATGATCCTGCCAAAAATTAATTACATATTTTCAATGATTCCAACTCAGCCAGCCCAGGCGTGGTTTAAGACATTAGACTCCTACATCTCACAGTTTTTGTGGAAAACCAAGCCACCACAAATTAGTTTAAAAACTCTTCAAAAACCCAGACACTGCGGCGGCCTAGAACTACCTAACTTCCACCACTATTTTCTTGCCAATAGACTGAACCATGTCCACAAATGGATAAAACCCATGCCAGCAGACTCCTCCTGGATAGACATTGAACAAACATTTTGTGAAAATATTAAAGTTGCAGATCTGCCCTTTATCAGCACCAAAATCAAACATCATAGTTGTTACCAGAACATTAGCATAAAAGCATCTCTGCAAGCCTGGTGGGGGTTTCTTAAAATTAATGGGTCTTCGCTTAGTCTTTGCCAAAACACACCTCTCTGGAACAATCCAGACATCATACAAAACAAAAAGGCAATACACTTTCCAACTTGGCATATCAAAGGGATAACACATCTGAAACATGTTTTCACAAGAGACAAGTTTACCTCTTTTGAAGAACTAGTGTCTCACTAGTGCCAATTTCTTAGAATACCAACAACTAAAGTCAATACTTAATGCAAAAAGTAAGAATACTGCCATCCACATGCAACCACCACCAGTAATAGAGCGATTTATTGATATATCAGGGAAAAGGACAGTATCCAAAGTCTATATCTTAATTTCCAATGTAGACCAGACAGTGAGCCTTCCGATCTCTAAATGGGAAGCTGATCTCAATATCACCACTAATTACACGTTCTGGAATAACATATGTTCTAATTTATTCAGAATGACAAAAAATACAAATTTACAACTAATACAATACAAAATTCTTCATAGAACTCACTATACAGGACAAAGGATGTTCCAAATGGGTCTCACAAACTCAAATATTTGCTCTCACTGTACAGATAACACAGCAGATAGATTCCTACATGCATTCTGGTCATGTTCACCTGTGCAGCAATTTTGGCAAAGAGTATGTGAACACCTGTCAACCCAGTTAAGCTGTCCAATCCCAGCAGCCCCTGCACTTTGTCTTCTACGAGATCTAAGTGGGCTTGATCTAGAGACAAACTCATCACACACACTTCTTTCTGCCCTCTGTGTCGCAAAGAAAATCATCCTCATGAACTGGAAAACTAAAAAAAAATTAAGCATTACTCAATACCTGAACAGCTTGTTAGATTATACCACCTTAGAAACATTGTCTGCTTCATCAAATCAATGACCAAAACTATACTCTGATTGATTCCATTTCCAGGTAAGGATGCGTGGGGCTCGGGTGCTGCGTCATGTCTGGCACAGTGGTGGGGGGGGTGACTAGTGGTTGGTGGTGCCTGCCTGCCTAAGGAACCGGGACAACGGGTTGGTGGACTCTGGGCTGGCCGCATGGGTCCCCTGCGGCGGGGGTGTGGTGGCTGCTGAGACCGGCGGCCCTGTGCCGGGGTGGGACCATTTTGAGGGTTGGCGTGTGCCTGTCTCCGGGGAGCCGGAGGCGGGCCTCCCTGCCGGTGTGCGGGGGCGGACCTGGGGGTGGAGACCTGGGTGACCTGCATCCGGGGGACTCCCTCTGGGGGTGCCTGCCTGTGCCCGGAGGGATGTCTCTCCCCTGGGGCGCTGCCCCTGCTCGGGTGGGGCGCTGCCTGCCCTAGCGGTCCGACGCCCTCTGGTAACTGCTCGGGCCTGTTGCAGGGGGGGTTGGCGGACTACTCAGGCTAGAACCTTCATTGGGCCCTGGGCGGAGGCTGGCCCTCAATGCACAACCGCAGAGTATGTGTGTGGGTTTGAGTGTCACACTACACGGGGCGAGCATGGGCATACTTGAGCGAGAGAATGGGTAAGTGTAAAAGAAGGGTGAGGATGGCTCTGGCTGTGCTGCGTGTGGCGCCTGGGCAGTAGTACTGCGGTCCCTGGGTCTCGGCTGTCCCTTCCTGGCTGGGGGTTGTGGGGGGTGGTGGGATGGGTAGCAGAGCCAGTCGGGAACCTGGCTCTGCGGACCCTGGCGCTCTGCTTCCCAACTACATTTCTCCGCATTCGTCCACTTAGGTCTGCAAGGGGCGTCCTGCTGATGGAGGGACCGGGGATACTGGGAAGTGGTTCTGTCCCTTCCAAGTGGGATGCTCTGCAGTTTTAATTGCATTAGTCATACACACTTGTCCAGGAATCTGGGGGCTCCTTCCGGGGGGGCCAGTAGACGGAGCCTTCCCATTGATGGCTCTGTCTGCTGGACCCCCCGGAGAATTGGGTATCTCCCAAAGTTCCTCATACTTAGCTACATACACATACATTTAGGGCCGGGGGTGGGCTCTTTCACTGGGGCCTGGGGCTCAGGCCAGTTGTGGCCTCGGCCACTGGCCCTGATGGAGAGATCACCACCCAGTTTTAACTGCAAAAAGACATTTAGGGCGAGGGGGGGGCACTGTCCGGGGGACACACCGTCAGCCAGCGGTTGTGCTCCTTGAGGTGTCACCCACCTTCAGTGCACTTTAGTTCCACACACTCACGTCCAAGCTGGGTTGCAGGGTTCTGGGGGACCTTTTTCTGCTGCCCTCTGCCTCCCCCGGGTTGGGGGGGTTGGTCGGGGCTCGGGAGGAGCTGCGGTCCCTGCCTGGGGCCACATGGACGGCAGGCCGGAGACCTACCCTCCCCACGAATGTGATCAAGCGAATGGTGTGGGTGCGAGAATATATCTGAGAGCGCATTGGTTCACGTATGATTGACTAGTTTGTTGTGAGAGAGTCTATGGTGTGTGTGTGTTGATGTGATGATGTGTGTTGCACATGTGGGTGGGTGTATGCGTCTGTGTTTGTGTGAGTTGGTATGCGTGTGGTGCGGTTGAAGTGTGGGGGGTCCGGTTTTTCGCCCGGGGTACGAAGATCGTCTGCCTGGGTGGTCTCTTTTCTGCTGACCCCACCAATTGCGGGCCTTGTGCTGCAGGCCGCTGTAGCGCCAGGGGATGAGGTCGGGCCGATGGGGTAGGCCCCGCTCCGCCCATGTGGGGGTGGTGGACTGGGGGCGGGCCCAACTCTGGGCGCGGGGGCATCTTCTGGCGGGCTCCCTACGGACCGAGGGTCCTCGGGCTTTACTCTTTCAGGCCGACCCTCCCGCCGGGGGGAGTGTTTGCCCCTGGTTCTCAAAGGGCGGACAGCGTTGACCCCCGGTGGCCCACTCTGGCCTCGGGTGCTGTCTCTGTGGCTGCTGCAGCTCTGCCTGGGGGGCTCTGTGTGGGCGGCTTGGGTCGCAACACCTGCCCTCCTGGAACTGAAGGTGTGTGGGCTCTCTGGCTGCTGGGATTCCTTCCTCTGCTTGCTGGATGGGCGTAGTGGCGGAGCCCCTCACATCACCCTGGCTTCCACAAGTGGCATTGTTCATGCACCAACGTCTGCCTCACCCTTTGGGTGAATAATGTTAAGCTACAGCCTTACTAACCTTGTAGTGGGACACTTTCCAAATCCAACTGTAAGTATTATTGATACTTATCACTACCAATATGAATAATGTGTGAATATGGAATTTGTGGTGTTGTATGTCATGACTTTTATTAAGTAGTATGGGATATGTATAATAATGCACATATGTATGTATATTGTATGTATATGTTTGAATTAGTATGTGCACATACCTTAGCACTATTATTGGTATTAGTATTAATCTCCAAGGTAAACCACAGTACAAAAATTGTTTAGTTATGAATGTGTTAGCCTAAGGTACATCCATGCTTCTTATTTATTTATTTATTTATTTTTGCTCCGATTGTTTACTTAACAGATTTGCTTGGTTTCAGCAGCTGGTTGCACCAACGATTTTTGTAACGTTAGAAAGTCATCAAGAAACTCTGCGAAACTGAAACTATTACAACCAGTCCTTAATTGACTCGCTATTTGTGATCGAACCAATTAAATTAGATTTCAGCCCGTTTGCTTTTTGGGCTAGTTTAAGTAGCGCTGACGCTTGGAAACACCTTGGAAAGTCCAGCCTGGCTGACTGTTACTTCGCTGAACCCGAGCCGTTATCATCAATCGCGGGCGACGATTCCTGGCCCAGAGGCCGTGGCACCTGGACCAGAGAGGGCACGCCTGCTCAACCAACCGGTAACGGGAGACGCTGCACAGCGGCTACAGCTCCAAACTAAGGCAAGACAAACATCTCTAATCCTCTGAGAATTCTGGTGTTTCTCAAAGCGCTAAAATTGAACATTCCAAATTGATTAGTTATCCTTAGATTTGAATTAGTTAGAGACAAATACTCTTTTCTCTTGATCAAAGCCATCACACACTCAGGTCTTGACCATTCTTTGGGTTTCACTCATTGATTCATTCACTGTTCATCATCTCATTCTGATCGTTCTCTCATTTTCTATTCTGTTTATTTGAATATTTCCATATTATGTTATTCATATATCCAGTAGTGTTAGATTAATAAAACGTTAAAAGGAATCTGGTTTTGTGTGCATTGTTCTTCAGATTTAAACAGAGGTCACTGAACCGCGACAAGAATTCACGGCATAAGAGGCTGATTTGGTTTTATCACAAGAAAGTGGTTATTGTTGTTCATGAGTGGTAACTCATTGAATTGATATCTGGCGTTGACTAGATTAATACAAGCGTGGTTTCAGCTTTAAAACAAACCTGGTGCCCCAACTTCGAGGTATATTAATGTTTTGCATTAATATCAAACTATTAATAATTTGAATCCGCTACAATCCAGTGGGACTTCCACATACAGACCGATTTGATTTAGATCTTGACTTTGACTGGGCCATTTTAACACATGAATATGTTTCATTTTAAATGATTCCATTGTAGCCTTGGCTTTATGTTTAGGGTTGTTGTCCTGCTGGAAGGTGAATCTCTTCCCCAGTCTTAAGTGTTTTGCAGACTCTAACAGGTTTTCCTCCAAGATTTTCCTGGATCATCCATCTTTCCATCAACTCTTACCAGATTCCCTGTCCCTGTTGAAGAGAAGCAGCCCCAGAGCATGATGTTGCCACAACCATGTTTGAATGTGTGTATAATGTGTTCAGAGCAGGGGTGTGCATGGGGGGCGAGGGGCTTGAGCCTGTTTGCCCTCACAGTCCAAAGTGCCCTTAGAGAAGGCAAATTATTTGTTTGGTCTCGTCTGACCAAACAAATTTTTAACAATGGCTTTATTCTTGCCACTCCTACATAAGTGGCTTGATATTGGTAGAGCGTTGGTTTGGGGAGCGGGGGTTCCAAGGTTCAGACCCCCATCAGAGCACCAAGTGTGTCCTTGAGTAAGGCACTTTGCACTAGCTCCCATTATCACATACAATGTATGTGATAATACCAATAAAGGCTTCTATAAAGCCCATATTTGTGCAGTGCATGGCTAATAGTAATAGATCCCCCCCACCTGAGCTGTAGATCTCTGAAGTTCCTTCAGAGTCACCATGGGTCTCACGGCTGTATCTCTGATCAGAGTTCTCCTTGTTCGGTCTGTTAGTTTTAGTGGACGACCATGTCTCGTTAGGTTTGCAGTTGTGCTATCTTTGCAGATGATGTACTGTGGTCTGTGAGAGGTTCAAAGTCTAAATCATTTTGTTGCCTAACCCTGCTTTAAATTTCGCCCCAACTTTATCTCTGACCTGTCTGGTGTGTTCCTTGGACTTCATGATGCTGTTTGCTACCTAATATTCTCCTAACAGCACCATATAGGCTGTCACAGAACAGCTGTATTTGTGATGGGATTAAATTATAAACAGGTGGACTCTATTCAGCCATTAGGTCAAAATTAAATTAGTCAGCAACCATCAGGCAACTTCTGCTGGCAATTGGATGCACTCAGAGAAAAGGGGGGCTGAATACTTAGTATTAATTAGTAAGGCAAGTACTAAAAAGCCATAAACAACTACACCGTGCCAGTGAGCAGATACCCTGCGGGAATAATAAGGTGGCCAAAGGAAGAGATACAGACCACAGATGTTAAGACACGAAAGCTCCTCACCCTGCATGGAGGTTTCCATCCCAAATCCAGCACCCTGAGACTATACGCTAGCCGCAAGGAAGGAGGCCGAGGACTAGTGAGCGTGAGAGTCACTATCCAGTATGAAACACAAGATCCATAAGTACATCAAGGATAAGGCCCCGACAGATAATGTGCTGAGTAAATGTCTCAGGCAGTGGAGAACAGAGGATGAGATGCTAGAAGAGGGACCATCAGGGAGGACAAGCCCTTACACACGATGTACCACCGGAACATAACGAAGTGGCTGATCTCAACAAATCCTACCAATGGCTTGAAAGGGCTGGGCTGAAGGACAGCACAGAGGCACTCATCCTGGCTGCACAGGAGCAGGCCCTGAGCACCAGAGCCGGGTTGGTTGGTCATTACCAGCTAGTCTGAATCTGAAAGTCCTACTGGATCTTAGCTCAATGATTGTCAACCACATTTGGAGGTGTGTCCCATTTAGGCTTTGGGACTTCCAGCCTGTACTCAACAAAGATGTTCCTGTACACCAGCCACTTGGCTATGGTGTTCCATGCATGCCTTGCCTGCTAGCGTCTTACATCTCACCGTTATGTGCTGTATTGTTTCAGGGGCATCTTTGCACAGCCTGCAACAGGGATCTTGGCTGGTATGACATCCCAGCCTCTATTGATCTAGTACTCAGCTTGCTCCTGTGCTGCAAGGATCAATGTGTCTGTGCTGTCTTCAAGTCCAGCTTTGTCCAGCCACTTGTAGGATTTGTTGATATCAGCCACTTCTTATATCCGCCGGTGGTACATATCATGCAGGGGTTTGTCCTTCCATGAGGGTTCATCCACTTCCTTCCGCTCCTCCTCTGATTTCTGCTGCTTGAGGTATACATTAAGCACATCATCTATTAGAGGCTATCTTGCTGATGTATTCATGGAGCTTAGTTGGTTCATCCATTTACCATTTAGCTGACTTCTCAGGACTTGCCTTAGTCTTACTTAGGTACTTAGTGGTGTTGTTTTCCTCGCGGTTACCACTTGCCTGTAGGATTCCAAGATATCCTACAGGCAAGTCCTCCACACACACACACACACACACACACACACACACACACACACACACACACACACACACACACACACACACACACACACATATATGTTCATATGTTTGGGGTCACTTAGAAATGTCATTATTTTTGACAGGAAGGCACTTTTTTCGATTCAGAAATACATGGTTTACATCACTAATGTGGTAAATGACTATTCTAGCTGCAAATATCTGATTCTTGCTGCACTTTTCACTTAGGTGTATGGAAGCCCATTTCCAGCAACTGTCACTGCAGTGTAGTAATGATACAATGTGTCTGCTCATTGCGTCAGAAGGCCCAGATTACCAGATTACCTCAACAAATTAACATCCAGAATGCCAAAGGCCTGCAATGATGTCATTGCTGCAAGTGGAGGATTCTTTAACTAGAGCAAAGTTTGAGGATAAAAAAAATTACTGGCAATAGATGCATTATCAAATCTAAATACATTTTCATGACTATTAGGTGTTTTGTTTTAAATTGTATTATTAATTTAATAAAACCCAGACAAAGTTGAACAGTAAATATAAATATAGAATATAATAATATGGAATGTATTTAATGGTCTATTTGCAGTTTGTATAGGTTGTTGTTTCATTTTCGGCTTAAAAATATTACCACACACTGCTACTCTTTTGTGCCTCCATCCTTTTTCGCCTGTGTCCTTCTCCTGAGTCACGTGAGATCTCAAAGCAAGAGGGAGGGGGAGGGGACGGGTGTTGCTGTGTGTCTGCTTCGCTCTGGCATACAGCGCACAGGCACGCGGCTTACACTCAGGCATTTGCTTAGAGATGCAGCCAGACAAAATAATTAGGTCGCGTCTTTGAAAAACGGCAGCAGTGCACACAGGAGTAAAAATTCAACCAAAGTATCAATATTTTTTTCAGGGTATTGATTGACATCAATCGCTATCAATATTAGGACCGATCCGCCCACGCCTACCGAATACTCATGCAAACAAATGATGGGTCACCAGAGGAGTGGGAGGTTCAGTGTTGCCAGACATACAATAGTTATCGTATTTATTTACTTTTTTTTTTTTTACTATTTTTTTTTACTATTTATTTTTACTATTTATACTAATAGTATAAAGGCCATAATGTAATAGTTTTGGGGTCTGTACAATCTACATCATCATAGAGCCAGTATACAATAGTTTTGACATTGCTGTTCATCATATTTTGATTTCGTTTTGATTGAAGCGCACATCACCTGTCTGAGTTGAAACCAGCTGCTGAAACCAAGCAAATGAGTTAAGCAAACAATCGGTGCAGAGGAAAGAATCCTAGCAGCCAGGGAGCCCACACACCTTCAGTTCCAGGAGGGCAGGTGTTGCGACCCAAGCCGGCCACACAGAACCCCACAGGCAGACCTGCAGCAGCCACAGAGACAGCACCCAAGGTCAGAATGGGCCACCGTGGGTCAACGCTGTCCACCCCATGAGAACCAGGGGCAAACACTCCCCCCAGTGGGATGGTTGGCCTGATAGAGTGGAGCCCGAGAACCCACAGCTCGTAGGGAGCCCACCAGGAAATGCCCCTGCGCCCAGAGTGAGCTCACCCCCAGTCCACCACCCCCACACAAGCAGAGTGGGGCCTACCCCATTGGCCCGACCATATCCCCTGGCACCACATCAGTCCGCAACACAAGGCCAGCAATTGGTGGGAATCAACAGAAAAGAGACCACCCAGAGAGCGGATCCACGTAGCCCAGCCGGAAAACGAGACCCCCAACAAACCGCACCACACGCACGTACTCACACGAAGGATTTTTAATACTGCAGCGGGCTGAATCTAAAAAATAGGACACTAGTCTTGTTTTAATCACCAGGTGGCGCAACATTGTTTAGAAGCTCCAATGCACTACGGCGTACCTGAGGTCAGACTGTTCGATTTATTATCTGTAACATACATATATTACACAAAACCTATTTTACAATGCAATATCTGTTGTGTCCTCAAATGTGGAGAGTACAAAGCGCAATATCGTCGCATTCAAATTGATTCATTAACCATGACTAGTCATTTTACGACTAAGATAGTGGTGGTTAAGCTGAGTGAATATTGTCTTGGCTGCGTTGGCATGAGTTCAATCCCTTGTCATTGCTCTTGCTATGCAACTTTATTTTTTTTTCTGAACAACATAGTTGATGTCTTAGTTATTTCCTGTTCACTGCAAAGTTATATTTGCTCTGTATAATTAAAGACAGAATTGCACCACAGCAGCGAAACATTAGCAGGCACCTCTTAAGATTATGTACGTACCCACTGCTAACTTCTGATACAATATATTGGCGTCGCCTAATTCTGTGGTTATGGGTCACAGTTTAATTAATACACTGTAACAAAATAATATAATATCTAATAGAAATATAATTTGAGAGCGCATGGCCTGGTAAAGACATAGAGCACAGTCCATCTGCGACTACAGCTACTTATTTTGGTTCTAAACTACCATAATGTGTTAATAAATGTTTTCCAGTGGTCACAGATTTTACCTAATTAACCGGAAAAATTAACATGAATTTGTTTTACAGCGGTTGTCATCATAACTCTATAACAGAATGCCAGAACTCAACAGATGTACATCGAATCATTGCAGCAACATGTTTATTACTACATGTTTACTCTGTGTCTGCTTGAAACTGCAGATGTGAGGCGGCCGTGATGTCACAGGAAAACTGGCTGAAATCAAAAGGAACTAATTCAATTTAAAAAAAGCGAGTAAAATAAGAGCTGTTGATTATAGTTCAGTTTAATTGGAGTTTCTTGGTGACTTCTAAAGTGAACAAAATTACTGCTTGTTCGTATTTCTAGGTTCAACAAAGTTTACAAAATTTAAGAACAAAAGAAAATAAAGAAAAGTAATGTGATGCAAAAAGAGTGAAGTAAGTTTGAAGATAGAAGGGATAAAAATTATAACTAAGGTTTCATTGATTAAATAGCAGAGGGGCGGTTGCTGACTTTGGAGCGGAGGATGAGTTCAGCCAGTGGTGGCAAGCGTTCCGTCTGTTTTGGACTAATTAAACATTTAGGGTAACTATACTCTTCTCTTTCCATCAAGCTCAAAGTTTCCATCACGCCATAAAACAATTACTTTGGCACTCAAATCAATATGGAGATCAAAATAATAAAACAACAAAATAAATGCATAGGATTATTAAGGTTTTATACGTAGTACTGATTATGCTGTAACAAATGAAATGTTATCCCATGATGAATGGATGTTTAACTATCTACAACAAAGTAAAAATGGTGTACCTAGGATATATGCACGGTGCACTGATTAAAGGAATAACATAAGTATCTTTGATTCAACTTTATAAATTCAAAAAAAGCATGGTGAGAAGTTGTCTGAGGTCCCTTCGTTGTTCTTATAAATATGCAGATTAAGAAAAAACATTGCACAGAAACCAATCTGATATCAAAAAGCAGCATTTTATAGACTTACTGTAGTACAATGGCATTGTCATGGCGCTCTAAGTAGTGGACCCACGTGCACACCGGAGACAAGCTTAGTGGAGGAAGGTGTTTTATTCGCTTTTGTGGTCAGCCAGGCAAGGCTCAATACACAGTGTTAGCAGGCAAGGGTGGATACACAGTAGTAACAGTAACAGTACAGGTAAGGATCAGGCAGTGGGTGGTCAAAAGACAGGCTAGGGTCAGACTTACGGCGGGTCAAGATCAGAGGCAAGGCAGGAGACAAGGTCAGGATAGTCAGGATCATACACGGTTCTAGGTAACAAGGTAACGCTGGAGTGCTGGCTAGTAACAATGCAGACAATCTGGAAACTGGGCAGGGCAAAGGCTGGTGCTTATGTACAGAGGAGATTGCTGATGGATTGCAGGTGGTGGGTAAGGAACCGGAAGTAAAGCAGGCGCTAATGTAAATGGTAAACAGGAAGCAGAATAGAATAAGACCGGAACTGACATCAGCGATTACTGTGTGCATGAGTTTGTCTTTCTTTTGTGAGCCTTCCACCTTTGTGGAAGTGTACCACTAAATCAAAGTAGTAGTACTTTCACAACATATTTTAACTTTTAGTTTAGATTAGGCCTTTGGAGTATGTATGCTACCTTCCTGTCACAAAACTATCTAAAGGGAAAACAAAGCAGAAAAAAAACAATCACACAATAAAAATTAACAAATATCAAAACAAATTTCTCAAATATCCTGCATATTACAGTCAATCACTGTACGTAGAGGAAGACAGCACATGTTTGGCAGAAGAGGCCACCTGCCTCTACATGGGTTAATACTGTTGGTGTGTGTGTGTGTGTGTGTGTGTGTGTGTGTGTGTGTGTGTGTGTGTGTGTGTGTGTGTGTGTGTGTGTGTGTGTGTGTGTTGGAGCAGAGGCACTATATGTAACCTGCAAACTGCACAACTGCACGGATGCCAACAAGAGCAAACCATTCCCAGGCTACATTGACCCCAATTCTCTGGTGGTGCAAGATGAGTATGTGTTTGTCCAGGTAGGTAATTGTCCAGTTTTCTCAATGAAAAACATCACAGCTGAAAGTGTGAGTGTTTTGTAGATGTTTTCAAGGTCACTCTTAGATAGGTGTTGTTATTGCAGCCTTGTGTCGTATGTGAAAAATGCTTCATCTGCTTTTTCTTATGTGTTTCCAAAATGTTTCCACTCAACCGCTTCATCACCTTAAGGTTTCAACTGTAGGGAAACCGATCTATTATGTGTCCGCTAAAAGAGATGTATTCACCCAGATGAAACTGCCCAAATACACCCTGCCCAAGGTAACAAAATAATGCACACCACCAGCTTAAACATATCACATGCTTACGAGGTTATGAAAAAAAAATACTTTCTTCTTAATGAATTTGGGTTTGAAATGTTGAGATGAATTTCCATTTAATTCTAAAGGTTGCAGTTTGTGGAAGATATAATCCCCCATATTGCTATGAGGGTTAAAACTGCACTAAAGTCTTTAGCTCTGTGTGACACTCCTTTTGTTATTAATCAGCAAATCAAGGCTAAAAGTAGCTCACGTAGTGTTTTAGAAAATTGTTATTCCATGCATCTTCTTTTTTACACTGCTGCCTCGTCTGTCACATCCCCATTCACAGTTAAACATGTCTTCAATCATGCCCTAGGCTCACCGTTTGCTGTCAACTCACTGCAAGGTGTTATTAGCACAGTCAGAGGTAGATGAAGCACACAACCACACAGCATGGGTCTCAGTTGCATAATCTGTGCCTGGTAAACCTGTTAAAGTGTTAACAACTGTTGGATCTTTTTAGTTAATATAGAGAATTGCAGAAGCTGTAGCATGTGTGATTATTCTATATGTTTAGGTACTGTACAACAGGGGAGTAGGAGAAGAACCCAAAAAAAACTCTTTCAAATTTGTATAGCTTGAAAGGATTTTTTTTTATTAAATTGAAAATTATGGTGTGTTCATTCAACATCATCTGTTGAGGATCGTAGGGGATACTGGGGCCTATTCAAGCTGTTACTTGGAGGAGTGTTTCTCCTAATTTGGGTTATTTAAAATAAAATACTACAGATAATTTTTGCTAATATTGGTACTTTGTACCACTATAGTACATGCACATAAAATAACATGAATATTCTAATTTTTTTTTTTTTATCATATACTTTTTCTTTCTCGCCAACTGTGATCAAGAAACTCACTGTGGTCATAGGTCATAGGCTTGCTAATTTTTGCTAATATTGGTACTTTGTATCACTATAGTACATGCTCATAAAATAACATGAATATTCTAAAATGTTTTTTTTATTATATCATACTTTTTCTTTCTCGCCAACTGGGATCAAGAAACTCACTGTGGTCATAGGTCATAGGCTTGCTAATTTTTGCTAATATTGGTACTTTGTATCACTATAGTACATGCACATAAAATAACATGAATATTCTAAAATGTTTTTTTTATTATATCATACTTTTTCTTTCTCGCCAACTGGGATCAAGAAACTCACTGTGGTCATAGGTCATAGGCTTGTTTCTGACTGACTTCTTTAGTTTTGTTTCACAGGGTCTCCATGTTATCAGTACAGACGAAAATCGTGTAGTGGCAGCAGTGCAAGAGTGGAACCAGAACGAAACCTACAACCTATATGTGTCAGACACGTCTGGAGTGTCCTACACTCTGGCCTTGGAGAATGTGGTCAGCAGCATGGGCCCTGAGGGCAATGTGATGGTTGACCTTTATGAAGTAAGAAAACTAGTATGAAAACAAAACCCTGCCTCAATTACCAGCTAACTTATGCAGACCCTGAAATTGTAGGAGTCTTGTTTCAATTTTAACTGATATGCCCTGCCTGAGTCCTATTTTTATCCTCTAAGCCTGCAATAATTTGACCAATGTCTTAGTTTTAGATATCAGCAAAATGAACCAAATATAGGCCTGCTGACGAGCACACTGTCTGTAAAATATTATGAACACTGATTAATATTTTACAGTTAGGAGCCAGATATGATGAAATGAACTTTTTTGTAGGCCTACAGTCTTCAGAACGCAGTATGAATATGAAGCAACTACAAAGTGCTGACATAAGCAAAGGCAGAAGGGGATTGTGCCAGGGATATAGATTTTTGGGCAGGCTAAAATATTTTTTTTTGGTTGGGTACTGGACACATTGCTTCACAAAAGGCACTAAATCACCATACAAAGAAACTGTTAAGCATTACAGTATGTTGATGCTCTGGTTTGATGTTTAAAGACATTTCAGTAGAAATCAGGAGAAATATATGTCTAAATAATAAAACAGTTAATGATGCTGTTCATGTGTTGCCAGGGCCTAGGCAAATTAATTCCACTGTCTTGATTGGGGCCGCCACCCAAAACGTAAGATATGCTAAGTCACTGAGACTGCTACTAAAGTGGAGTTTCATTACCTGATGTGACTTGTCATCAACTTAATGCAGTATCCCTCAGACATTCTCTGCAGCCTCCAAATATAAGTCAGATTCAGTTAAGACACACATTGATTACACAAAGGTTCCCAAACAGCACACTGCTTGTTTGTGACTGTGACATAGCTTTTATAGGAATGCAGAATGATCACCTTGATGATGTGTGGTTACCCTAACTCCAGGGCATATGATTTGTCTAGAGGAGCATTTATCATTTTAAATCTTGAATGTTTATAATAATGTTCTTTACTTCATATATACTATATTAACAGCTGTAAGCTATTCTTAAACTATTTTCCCAGGTAGCAGGAATAAAAGGGATGTTCTTAGCCAACAAGAAGATAGATACCCAAATAAAGACTCACATCACCTATAACCGAGGCAGAGACTGGAGGATACTGCAGGCTCCTAGCAAAGACCTGAGGGGCAGCAGCGTCCACTGTTTGCTGGTGAGTGTCTATCAGAGAAGCCTTGATAGGAGTTGACTAATATCAGCAGCAACAAAAGGGTTTAGAAGAAGCCTTACCTGTCCAACCCAAGTACTCTGAGGCTGCTGTGGTAAAAGGTCAGCCATTTTGAGTTCAAAAAGTCAAACTGTCATTTCACAACATAAGAAAAAGGTTTCTCAGACCAGCAGAGCAAGGGTCAGCAAAGCAGGACCTTATTTTCCTATGTTCCTTATTCCATAGTTTAAATGTATAATAATAATAATAATAATAGTAACTTTGTAGGTATATTGGTGCTTCTGGTTCACGTTGGCCATTTTCTTCTTAAATGATATAATATGGACATCCATAGTTGCAAGGTAATCATGTAAAATAAAAACCACAAGACTTGCATTCAATGTCACAGTTCCGTGTAATATTTCACACCAAAGACTACTTTAGTCTTACAAATAACCTAATAGATCAATCATCCTTTTGTGATAAACCAAAAAGTGATTTTGTGGCACATTTCACCTTCTACAGATATTATACAGTCATTTGTTGGAAATGTCAAGCGTTTTAATAAACCTCTAAACAGCCTGTCACAACATGGCCTGCACAACTGGCATTTTGTTCGGTCGTAATGAGAATTGAGTTGGTAAAGGTTAACCCAATCAAAATGAATGGTGAGAGTGGACAATAGGGAAAATGGTGTTTGTGATCAAACTCGTGACTAGGGAAAAGGTTACAGATCCAAGAAGATGTCAGTTTAGTCCAAACCATCGTTTGACGTTTTTTTATACTAATGTTCTTGGCCAGGTTTAGCCGTTTGAATAACGACTTTGTGGTTTTGTTTTTCTGCAGCCGTACTGTTCCTTACATCTTCATCTTCATGTGTCTGCAAATCAATACACATCTGGAAACATAGCCAGCAGGGACTCTGCGCCAGGAATCATTGTTGCATCAGGTGGGTGACAAGGAGTCTCTGTGTGACTGTTTTCTACTTTTTCATTGTTCTCAGAATTTTTTTTGTATTGTCTTTCTTGTACCCTTTAGCGCTGTATGATAACATTCATTATATGAACAAAAATATTTTATTGTATTGTATATTTTATTATATTAATTATATTGGTTGCAGAAAGCAAGCTACATTCTAATAAAGCTAAAATGAAATACAGTTGTTATTTAAAAAGTTATTTTCAGCAGTGGCCTTCATTTATCTTTTTTCATGGATGTGTAGATAAAAGGGGGGTTGAGTAGAGGGCGCAAAATCATGATCTCTCCTAGGGCGCCAACTTGGCCAGGGCTGGCCCTGTTTGGCACTGCAGCTCTCTACGAAATTGTGTTTTGGCTCTTGTTTGCAGTTTGATATTTAATCTCTCTAGTCCTCTAATTTCACTTGTTTGTTCTCGTTCAGCATCAGCAGGGCCGGATCCCCCAGGCACCTGAAAACATGCATGTGTTAGATCACCTCTGAACAGCACAAATGACAGTACTGCAAACAGTCAAGCTGCCAAAAAGTCTATAATCCTCAAAATCCTCAAAGCATTATTGTTTTGAAGCACAGGAAAGGAAACATAAGCTCACATTTTCTTAGCTGAACAGAAAGAAAGAGGAATATGAGATCAGCAGATCAGCAGTCCCTTCAGGTCACTTCACAGCTTAGTTATATTTACTCCCACGTGGACCAGCACTGTCAACAATGACATCAGGGAGTGGAAAAGACCATTACACCTGTTGTGCAAGACGGGGGATTAAACTGGTTTCAGGCTTAATGTAAGTAAAGGGTTGATTTAGATAGATTGCTTGTAATTCAAGCAGGACAACATTCAGAAAAGGTATCTTAATAATTAACTCGTAAAAAAATCCTCAACTTGAGGGACATCCTTATGGCGTTAGGTGGTAAATCTTGAACAAACAACCAACCAGGATACTGAAACAGTACAGTCAGTGCTACATATACATATCTTTCATATGCACCCAACACAGCTCCAGACACAACTAAAATATAAAATTCCAAAATTCATCTATGACCACTGGGGCGACTCACTTACATATGCCTTAGTAATGTATTCTACTATTCACATTCACTGCAGCTAAAAACGTAAGGGACAAAATATGCCAAAATCCAGTAATATGCTCCAAAGCATTCTAGATTAAAGCATTGACCCACTGGAGTCTCCATCTCTGCACGGAGGGGCTAGGAGACAGTCAGAGTTGACAGTGCTGTCAATCTTGTTTTCTGGGCCATAGAGATTTTCTGTTGGCTGTAATCTTTCAAATGAGCCCTTATTGGGCAAAATCAGCCGAGGCCCTTCTGATATACAGTATTGTCAGGACTCGGGCAGGCGGCGGACCCACATGCACAGCACGGAGGCGGGATTATGATCAAACAGAGGTTTATTTTTCACGGCAGGGTCAGACGGTCCAGGTCATACACAAAAGGGTCACGGCAAAAATACAGGCAGGGATCAGGCAAACTCACGGTCAGTAGTTAGTCCAGGGTCAGGCAGGATACACAAGGCAAAACAGGAACAACACACGAGGAACACGAAACATGGGAAACTCGGAACACTCATGAAACTCGGGGACTCACAAGAAACACGACAATCTGGCAGGGGACTAAGGACACAGGTGGTGGTTAAATACACAGTGATTTGATGACTAATAGAGTGCAGGTGTGGGTAATGACCAGATGAAGCAGGGACAGCTGTGACAGGACATGAACCGGAAGTGAAGCTTGAGCAGACACAGAAACCAGGAGACTACCAAAATAAAACAGGAAACAACTAGAAACACAAAACCAGATCATGACAGTACCCCCCCCCCCCCCATGGCGCCTTCCACGGCGCCCACGGAAGCCGCCCCCCCGAACCAGGGCGGGCGGAGGGTGGTCCCAGGCGAAGGGACCGAATCCCTACCCCTCAAGGCACACGAGCAGGGTGGGTGGAGGGAGGACCAAAGGAGGGCCAAAACAAGAGTCCACATAAGTCCACGAACGGGGAAGACACGAAGATCAGGGATTCCTTCACGGAGGGTGAAGGCGCGGCGAGATCCTGCTCAGCCGCCGCTGAGCCAGGGTGGCACTCCTAGTGCCCTTGAGCTGGGCCGATGTCCCCGGGGACCACCCCGCATGGCAACGTCCTCCAGGGGCTGCGCCGGGACTGCGGCTGGCGCGACCCCCTCCTGGAGGTCCGCCGGGACTGCGGCTGGCGCGACCCCCTTCTGGAGGTGCGCAGGGACTGCGGCTGGCGCGACCTCCTCCTGGAGGTGCGCAGGAACTGCAGCTGGCGCGACCTCCTCCTGGAGGTGCGCAGGAACTGCAGCTGGCGCGACCTCCTCCTGGATGTGCGCAGGAACTGCAGCTGGCGCGACCTCCTCCTGGAGGTGCGCAGGAACTGCAGCTGGCGCGACCTCCTCCTGGAGGTGCGCAGGAACTGCAGCTGGCGCGACCTCCTCCTGGAGGTGCGCAGGAACTGCACCTGGCGCGACCTCCTCCTGGAGGTGCGCAGTAACTGCAGCTGGCGCTGCCTCCTCCTGGAGGCCGGCGGGCGCTGCGGCTCCGAGGGTGACAGGGACTGGAACGACTTCTCTCGGGCCGACAGGAACGGGGACTGGAACGACCGCTACAGGGCCGACAGGAACGGGGCCTGGGGAGACCTCTACTTGGCCGACGGGAACGCCCTCAACTTGGCCGACAGGAACGCCCTCAACTTGGCCGACAGGAACGCCCTCAACTTGGCCGACAGGGACAGGAACGACCTCAACTTGGCCGACAGGGACAGGAACAGGAACTGGAACGACCTCAACTTGGCCGACAGGGACAGGAACTGGAGCGGCCGCAACATGGTCGACAGGAGCAGGAACAGGAACTGGAACGGCCGCAACATGGCCGACAGAAACAGGAACAGGAACTGGAACGGCCGCAACATGGCCGACAGAAACAGGAACTGGAACGGCCGCAACATGGCCGTCAGGGACTGGAACGGCCGCAACATGGCCGACAGGGACAAGAACGACCCCTAACGGATCGACAGGAACTGGAACGGCCGCAACATGGACGACAGGAACAGGAACGACCTCTACTTGGCCGACAGGAACAGGAACGACCTCTACTTGACCGACAGGAACAGGAACGACCTCTACTTGGCCGACAGGAACAGGAACGACCTCTACTCGGCCGACAGGAACAGGGACTGGAACGGCCGCAACATGGCCGACAGGAACGGCCTCAACATGGCCGACAGGAACAGGAACGGGGACTGGAACGGCCGCAACATGGCCGACTGGAACGGCCTCAACATGGCCGACAGGAACGGCCGTAACATGGCCGACAGGGACTGAAACAGGAACTGGAACGGCGTCCCCTCCGGAGCCGGCATGACAGCTTACAGCTGCCGAGCTTGACGGGGGAGACGTCGGGCCTGATTGGGTGGACCTAACAGTCGTCAGACGGACGGTGCCCTCTGACTGGGGCAAGGACTGAGCGTGACCGGACTGGACTGGGACGTGACTGGACTGGAGCGGGCTCGACTGGAGCGGGCTCGACTGGAGCGGGGCTAGAGCCCGGACTGGGCTCGACTGGAGCGGGGCTAGAGCCCGGACTGGGCTCGACTGGAGCGAGCTCGACCGGACTGAGACCTGGACTGGGCTCGACCGGACTGAGACCTGGACTGGGCTCGACCGGACTGAGACCTGGACTGGGCTCGACTGGACTGAAACCTGGACTGGGCTCGACTGGGCTGAAACCTGGACTGGGCTCGACTGGGCTGAAACCTGGACTGGGCTCGACTGGGCTGAAACCTGGACTGGGCTCGACTGGAGCGGGGCTAGAGCCCGGACTGGGCTCGACTGGACTGGGCTCGACTGGACTGGGCTCGACTGGACTGGGCTCGACTGGACTGGGGCCGGAACCTGAGCGTGGCGAGGCTGAACGGCGACTGGAGCCTGAGCATGGCGAGGCTGAACGGCGACTGGAGCCTGAGCGGAGCATGGCTGAACTGGGGACTGGGCAACACACGGCTGAACTGGGGACTGGGCAACACACGGCTGAACTGGGGCCTGGGCAACACACGGCTGAACTGGGGCCTGGGCAACACACGGCTGAACTGGGGCCTGGGCAACACACGGCTGAACTGGGGCCTGGGCAAAACACGACTGAGCTGGAGACTGGGCAAAACACGACTGAGCTGGAGACTGGGCAAAACACGACTGAGCTGGAGACTGAACAGCGCGCGGCTGAACTGGAGACTGAACAGCGCGCGGCTGAACTGGAGACTGAACAGCGCGCGGCTGAACTGGAGACTGAACAGCGCGCGGCTGAACTGGAGACTGAACAGCGCGCGGCTGGGCTGGAGACTGAACAGCGCGCGGCTGGGCTGGAGACGGGGGACCGCGTGAGTGCAGGAAATCCTCCCAGCGGAACAACCATAAAGCGGGGCAGGTTGGTGCAGACACGACGGGGCTGGGAGGAGGAAACCGAAACCATCAGCGGTGCGACCGGCGCTGGCGTGGTGCGGAGCGCGTCGCTTAACTCATCGTACCTCGCGCACAGCCGCTCATAGAGGCGACGAACACTGGGGCGCTCTAACGCGCTGTCATCGTCCTCCAGCGTCAATATCGCCACCTCCACGGCGCTGCGCTGGTTCTGTGGGTTAATCGCCCGTCGGTAATCCTCCGCGAGGATTTTAAAATAAACACGTAGGTCGCTGGGTAGCTCGGCGCAGGTGAACTCCATACTTCCTCGGGAGAATGATATTCGCCGTAAAAAAACAACAAAAAGCAGTCACTGACCTGACCGGAGGCTGAGTGCTGGCTGGGTCCAAGTTTGGCCAGATTGTTCTGTCAGGACTCGGGCAGGCGGCGGACCCACATGCACAGCACGGAGGCGGGATTATGATCAAACAGAGGTTTATTTGTTCACGGCAGGGTCAGACGGTCCAGGTCATACACAAAAGGGTCACGGCAAAAATACAGGCAGGGATCAGGCAAACTCACGGTCAGTAGTTAGTCCAGGGTCAGGCAGGATACACAAGGCAAAACAGGAACAACACACGAGGAACACGAAACACGGGAAACTCGGAACACTCATGAAACTCGGGGACTCACAAGAAACACGACAATCTGGCAGGGGACTAAGGACACAGGTGGTGGTTAAATACACAGTGACTTGATGACTAATAGAGTGCAGGTGTGGGTAATGACCAGATGAAGCAGGGACAGCTGTGACAGGACATGGACCGGAAGTGAAGCTTGAGCAGACATAGAAACCAGGAGACTACCAAAATAAAACAGGAAACAACTAGAAACACAAAACCAGATCATGACAAGTATAGCCCAAGTTAATAATTGTCTGGTCACATAGAAGTGACAAGATATAAAGATCTTGTTGCATCTTCAAAAGAAGGTTCAAAATTGTTTAATTTTAAAATGCACCATTTATTGACATACATATAAAAAATTAATTTAGATAAGAAAATTCAAATGGTACAAATTATTCCAAAATATATAATAATTACCTGGACTCCAAAGTAAGAGTGAACTGTACTAAAACGATCTCTTATTTTGTTCTGCTGTATTACAATCTTAATTAATTAATTAATTTAATTAATTAATTAATTGTGCTAATTTAAAGAAGGTTTTGGGGTGACTGTGCATCATTTCCAAAGAAAATCATCCTAGGATTGTCTTTCTGGTGGGCAAACCCAAAATGTATTTTGTAAAATTATTTTTGCCTTATGGTTAAGAAGATTTTATTTTTTAAATTAAATTGTATACATTTTTAGTTACGCTTTTACATTTTGAGTCTATTCACAATGCATCCCCCACTAGAGTCAGACAGGTTTATGGAAGTTCATCAGACTCAAAATTCAAATGTATTTGGGGCAGCAGCGCTCAGAAGGTAGAGCTGCTTTCTACCAGTCTTAGGATGGGTGGTTCGATTCTTGGCTTCTCCAAGTCATGTGCTGAAGTTGTCCTTGGATAAGACACTGAACCCCAAGAAGTCCCTTGTGCCAGCATAAGGTGCAGCTCTCTCACCGGAGTGTGTGTGCGAGAATGTAAATTGCATGCACTATATAATTCCACAACCATTTACCAATTGGCAATTCAATATGCAATATGAATTTAACAAGTAACAATTTGAAAATGCTTTTTACATGTTGCAATTCAACATTTAAAGTGGCAATTCAGTACCCAGTTTTATTAATTAAAAACTCAATCAATTGTGTTTCATTTTGTCAAGTTTTTTTGTAGCCTTTATTCAAATTGCAATGCATTTTGAAATTGGCAATTCAATATGCTACTGTATCTGATAATTTTGTCAACACACTCAAAGTTTTTTTGAAGTTTTAGACTATCAGTCTTCCATCAAGTTGGGACCCCAGGTGCACCAGTTTCTAACTGCCTCATCATTGGCCGAGATTATACAATTCTAAGCAATCAGAGTTCACTATTGCACCCTTACCAGAAACATAGGATGGCAGAGTCAGCGTCTTAGCTTGTGACAAAAAAAAATAGAAATATTATTATTTTTCCATCTATCTGTTTACAGACTCAGTCAATTTAACCACTGTCTATACCTGTCTGAGACTCATTTAGCTAGTGCGATGATTAAAGCTGTTTGCTGATGGTTCTTTTCTGCCCCAGTTTAACTGCTGTAAAGCGCTTACATGTAAAGCGATTTTTCAAGATGGCACTGCGTGTGTGGCAGCAAGTTTCAGCAGCTCTGTTCTTTTGTGTCCTTCTCTGCATTTTTTAATGTCATTCTTCACGCTTTTTGTGTTCTTTGTTTTTATTCAATATGGAGTGGTGCGACTAAGGGCACAAACTTCCTTACTTTAGCACTTCGTTTTATTGTCTTTTTTCAACTCTTTAAGCTGGCCTCAGAACGCGCCTCCATTGTTTACACTCTGGACCAGCTGTTAGCTCTTAACGAAGCCGGGTTACTCCTCGCTGCAAAACCAGAGATTCCAGCAGAAATCCGGAGGAAACGACGATGGTGCAGAGCTGGAGTTAAGTGCCAGGAGAGGAAACAGGTATAAGCCATACGTACCGTCCCTTATTATGGTAAACGTCTGCTCTCTATCCAACAAGCTGGATGAGCCAACGGTGCTAATGCGTTTGCAGCGCGTGTACCGGTGGAGCAGCCTGCTGTGTTTCACTGAGACGTGGCTCAACCAAGACACACTCTACTATGTTGTATCTGTTAACGGATTCACGCTAGATGGAGGATGAAGCCCAGCGGGACCCAGCAGCGCTCCTCCGGCCCATAACCTTCCCAATCCACCAAATACTGCAGCCTCTGTGCCGGGAAGGGAGGATACGACGGATAAATGAGACCATGGGCATTTGGGAACGGGCAGGGGTTGTAGGCGCCCTGCCGGAGCCTGGTGGCCAGCCTTCGACCTGGAGCATGCGGGACAGGCGGCAACATATAATAACACACATCTCACACATCCTTCCGCACTGTAGGCTACCAGAAACGTTGGAGCACCGCTTGTACGGTGCGTGCTGCCCCCGGATGCACAGCGAGGCGGGAGTCGTGACAGACCTGCAAGACCCGTGACCTGAGTTCTGCAGGGACAAAGAGACAGCAATCAGGGTAACCTGAAGGTGCTGGATTACCTTGATTTGCGCCGATGACACTCTCCTCCAAACTGGTGCGTGCAGCACCCAGCCTAACTGAGCCTGGGAGAATGAACTTTGACCTATCTAGAGGGTCAGAAGGGGCATGAATACGAGACAGAGCAGTCTCTTAGCCGACTTGAGGTACTCTAAGTTCCTATGGTCTGTTAGAACAGTGAAGGGGTGAGTCGAACCCTCTAGCCAGTGTCTCCATTCCTCCAGGGCCAACTTGACTGCTAGCAGCTCCCGGTTGCCCACATCATAGATTCTGTCAGGAGGGGACAGTTTCTTGGAAAAGAAAGCGCATTGGTGAATTTTTGAATCCAAAGGCGAACGCTGGGATAGCTCCCACCCCACAGTCCAAAGCATCAACGTCAACGACAAATGGTAGATTTGGGTTCTTCAGTTCGTCAAATGCGTCCCTGGCTTCTGGGGACCACAAGAACTTTGTCTTAGATGATGTCAACTTGTGTAGTGGTACTTCTACCCCGCTGTAGCCCTTAATGAACAATGAGCAATTCTCTAACGGCTTGCACTTTATCAGGGCCCATGCTAATCCTCTCTGGGCTAATAACAAAACCCAGTAAGGACATCTTAGACACATGATACTCACAATTCTCAGCCTTTATGTAGAGCTAGTTCTGGAGGAGACGCTGAAGAACCGCTCGGACATGCTGGAAGTGCACGGTTTCAGACTTTGAGAAAATAAGAATATCATCGAGGTATACAAAAACAAGCTTATTCAACATATCCCCTAAGACATCATTAACCATTTTTTGGAAAACTGCTGCGGCATTCATTAGGCCGAATGGCATAACGAGATATTCAAAATGACCTGTGGTGTGTTAAAAGCAGTTATCCACTCATCCCCCTCCTTAATGCGCACTAGGTGATAGGCATTATGTACAGTAGGTCTAACCAAGTAAATATTTGTGCACCCTTCAACAGTTCAAAAGCAGTGGCAATCAAAGGCAGTGGATATCTATTTTTTACCGTGATAGCATTAAGGCCCCTGTAATTTATGCATGGGCCTCCGTGATGAAGTTAGCGTCAGCTCCTGAATTGATCAACACAGTCACAGTCCTTTGGAACGGTCCTGAACCGATTACCACCCGGGTCCGTGGTCTGACGGTGGAGGCTTTGACCAAAGAACGGCTCAGTAGCACCTCCACAGAGGCTACTGAGCCACCACTTTTGCTGGACAATGAAACACAAAATGTCGTAAAACAGTCTTTTCTGACGGCGTCGCTGTCATTCCTCTTCTGTGAGGCGCTGTCGCCCCAGCCAGATCGGTTCCAGGGTCAGAGACATTCCCTGCTGCTGCCTTGGGGAATTATGTACAGAACTGGTAAAAGCATTATATGTAGGGGTGGCACGGGACCCACCCCGCCCATACTGTCTCTCCTTATGACGCTGCTCCGCCTTGGTAGTGGCCTCGATGAGGTCGTCCAGTGTCTGTGGTTCCTCCCAATAGGATAATCCTTAATCCTCGTTGAGGCCTAAATAAAATTGATCATAAAGGGCGAGTAAGGAAATTGCGGCTTCCCCCGGGCTCATCGTTGTAACGCCCCGGGGTATGTAACCGTGGCTCAGTGGTACCGACCTGAAGCCGAGGTGGAGAGGCAGAGAGTGGAATGGCGGCCGGGTCTAGCGAAGTGGGAGCCGTACATGTCTGAGAGACCATTGAGCTTAGCTGTGAGAGGAACTGCGCAACCCTGGTTGGGTTACCTTGCTCCACTAATATAGACTCGATTCTAGCTTGCCATGCCTTAAGCGTCAGTTCTGGGGGGTCCATAAGGTTGTTGGTCAGTTTATTCTGTCGCGAAAATGTTACTCTGCGCACAATAAAGTGCGTAGCTGGACCTCTAGGGAGTGTTCTACAGAACTGAGTCAGAGACCTAGTATGCACACACGTGTTTTATTCATAGAAAAAGAAACAAGGGTGCGTAAACTCGTCCTAGGTAGTAGCATCACTGAGTACCGAGAGAGGGAGAGAGCGAAAGTAAGTTATATACTGGACTGCGTTCAGCATACAGTACATATAGAATTCGCTTCCCTGTACGGCTCTACCTGGTGGAACAGGGCAAGAGCTCCGAGAGGCTCCGAGCATGAAGCAGGTTGAGGAACAGCGATGGCGTGGCTGTGGAGAACGGCTTGGGTCCTCATTCCAGCGTTACTACAGGTGTTACTGCCCAAGGTGTCTGTGGAGGAGCACAATCGTGCTTCATGTAACAACAAAGGGTCTGATGGCTAATAGCGTGCAATCCGAATGACGGAGGATCGTCCTCACATCAGTGTTCTTTTACTCAGAAATAGCACAGGCGAAAAACAAGAAACTTTAGTACGCACTTTGTGCGTACTAAATACGGAAAACTGGCGTGGCCAAAACAAACAAAATGTACGCCATCATAAAACAAAATACAGTAGCGATAAGGGTCCTCAGGGAGTGTGCAGACCAGCTCAGTGAGGTGATCCTCTCTATATTCAATCTGACCCTGAGCTTGGAGAGGGTACTGTACCAGTACACTGGAAGGCATCCTGTCTGGTTCTGGTTCCTAGCCAGAAAAACAAAAGAGCTCTTACTGGACTTCAGAAGATCACCTCAACCACACAAACCGGTGAACATCCAGGGCTCAGACATTGAGACTGTGGACTAATTTAAATACCTGGGTGTTCACCTTAACAATAAACTGAACTGGTCAAACAACATAGATGCTCTCTATAAGAAGGGCCAGAGTCGCCTCCACCTGCTAAAGACACTGAGGTGCTTTGGTGTGTGCAGACAGCTAAGGACTAAGGACTTTCTATGATACTATGGTGGCCTCAGTATTCTTGTATGGAGTTGCGTGCTGGGCGGGCAGTACAGGAAGTACATGAATAAAAGTACATGAATAAAATGGTTAAAAAAGCTGTCCTGGGCTATACACTGGAGTCCATCAAGGAGGTGGGGACACAAGGATGTTGGCTAAACTAACATCCATCATGGAGAACCCCTCCCACCCCCTGCACCACACTGTAGAGGCTCTGACCAGCTCCTTCAGCACCAGACTGTTACACTCACAGTACAAGAAGGAGCGCTACCACAGGTCGTTCCTCTCCACAGCCTTAAGACTCTACAATGTAGTACTACAGTAACACAAAATTGTCACGACCTGTTGTTTTCCTTTTCGGTTGGTGCTTTACTGGTATTTGTCAGGTTTTGTCAGAGATCGGATCCACATGCACAGCACTGAGACGTCAGACAGAGGGTAAAATTTAAGGCTTTAATGCAGTAACAGACAGTCCAGGTCATACACACTGTATCTCAGGTTGCAGTACAAAGGGAGCAGGCAGAAACAGGTCCAGGGACAGGCAAGGGTTCGGCAACAGGATTGGCAGGGTTTACAGTACCGGTAAGGAGCAGACAAGAATCGGGAGTCAGGAACACAAAGCAGGATTGAGAGACAAACAGGCAGGACGGTGAAACGCTGGAAGGTGATGACTGGCATACGACGATCTGGCAAAGACTATGGTGACTGGTGGTGGTTTAAATACACAGGTGATTACTAATGACAGACAGGTGTGTGTAATGAGACCGGGACGTGGAACGGGGGCTAACCAGATGAGACACAGGTGCGTAACTGAAAACCGGAAGTAAAGCGGGAACTGCTGTGGCGTGACGAGAAAGGGAAGTGCTTACAAAATAAAACAGGAAACTGGAACCAAAACACGGGTGACAAACTAAGTCCTTTCAAAACAAAAGCGGAAACTAACCTGATGAACAGAAACCGGAAGAGTTACAAAATAAAACTGAAAACAGAACCAGAACCTGACAGTATTGTTGTTTACTGGTGTTTTTCTTGCATTATTATAACTATTGTTTTCTTCTTGCACAATTTTCTTACTGTTGGTGTTTACTTTTTCTTTATTGTCTGTCATGCTGCTGCTGTAAACACAAAAATTTCCCCATTGTGGAATTAATAAAGTTGTATTCTATCCTATCCTATCCTATCCTATCCTACATGACTGAAGATGTGGCATCACTACGACTCTTGTAGCAGAGACTACTGGAAACATGTAGCGGAGAGTATTTTCATGTTTTGGCAATTTAATACCGACAGTAGCAGCTGTACATATTTGAGACAGTGTGTGCTCCTATGTACGGCAATCAACTTCCAGAAGACAGGCACAACACAACACTGGTTACCCAGCAGCACGTAGGCCTGTCTGACGGTGGAGGAATATTGTTATTTCAAGTCTGCTTGTCAAATTTCAAATTTGTTGGGTTTTGGCTTGCAAAGTGTCTTGAAATAACTTTGTTGTGATTTGGCACTATATAAATAAAATGCAAATGAATTGAATAAAGGTGCAATAATGGACTCTAATTGGTTAGGATCATTAGGACTTTTACAATGGACATGTAAGCCATCAAACAGCTGTAAATACTTTATGGAAGGTAGCTAATTTAAATGTATTTAGCACGCAATTGGGGAGTATAGACAATAGAGCTGCTTTATGATACATGTGTATGGGCGTGCGTGCCTCATACCCATTTACACCTGGCGCCAATTACAGTCTAAATTAAAACAATTACAGCAGTTTGCAGAACATTATGAAAGTACATGTTAATATGGTCAGAATTACTGAAAGATGAATATGATAATCTGGACTTATTGGTTAATGTCACACTGCACAACACATCATGTGGAGCGCAGTAATTACAGCCCCAGTCTGCAGCTGCCACCACTGCCAGTTATGGTTAAGGTGCTTTATAAAATTTTGGATTTATTTATTATCAAACAAAACTCGATTCCTGCTTCTGCAAAATAATGTCCCTCTCTAATGTGTTCTGTGAATGTCTGTCACTTTCAGGATCAATTGGATCAGAGTTGACCACCAGCAATATCAGCCTGTTTATCACCTCAGATGCAGGAAACACGTGGAGACAGGTGAGGACACTCATAATTGCAATAAAGTCTTGCTGTTACAATTGAAATCTAAATTAAATCCTCCTCAATCTGTCAGTATGTTAAATCTGTCACTTCATCTATTGTAGCTCCCTCCAAGTTATTTGACACAAGGTGTTTTTTTTTACGGGCATTTTTTTTATTACTTCCTCTAATATTCCTCAGTATGCCTCAGTATATATGAAAACTAAATAAAGTAACACATACAAGCGTTAAATAAACGTAAATGAAAAGCTACAATTTAGCTGTCTTCACTTAAATAAGTAATTAGCAGCTTCCTGCTTAATACAAAATAGTAAAAATAGACAGTATACATAGAAATGAATAACAGCATACCAGCTGGCCTCATTAACTTGTGGGAGGAACTTAAAACACTTACCATCACCATACTAGTGATGTGTCGTTCGTGAACTACTGTAATCCGTCAATATGAACTAATCTTTTGTATGACTCGGGAGGAAAGAGTCCTCTCAGTGAATGATTCGTTCATTTTCAAACAGTACCTTCTCTCACCACATGGCAGCAGCTGCTTAAACTCAGTCAGCAGGACAGGAAACAGAAATGATTCGTGCCATACTGATTGGTGAATTCCAAATGTTGACAGTTTAGTCTTTCAACAAACTCACTCTCTCTCTTTTTGTGATTTAATGCATCTCACCTATGCATCTCACCTATAGCAATATAAATGTTTTTGATATTTGTGCTACATTGTGAAGGCATCAAAGGATTTTGTGAATTTCTGCTCTTTTGAAGAATTGTAAAATTGTTAGGTTACATCAGGTTACATTTGTTACAAAAGTATATAGAGTGTACTGCATATACTGTAGAGACCCCTAAATTTCAGTAGCAGTAACAAAACAACTATTCTAGATGAACTGATTTACCTGCGATTTCTTAATCTCAGTATCACTGTCCTCCTCCTCATTCCTCTTTTAATACAGACAGAATATATGAGTAGCCATTTTTTTGCTAACTAAAGACAATCTAATCTTGATACGACTTTAATTTGATACCTGTTTGCGTTACCGATGGTTGACTATTACAGTGTTCCTGTTATTTACAGCTTGTTAACCAACACCTTTCCAACATTAGAGTCTGGATTAGACTTATTTTATTTATATTTTTTATTATATATATATATACATATATATACATATATATACATATATATATATATATATATATATATATATATATATATATATATATAATATTATAGTAAGCTGATGTAGCAAGAACTACCCTTGATCTGTTTAGCTGTTGTGTTACCACTTTGCTAACTCAGACCATATAGCATAGGTGTGTACAGACATGTAAAGCCAACATTTCTTTCTTTTTTTTGTGGTAACTCTAGATTTTTGACGAGGAGTATGCGGTTCTGTATCTCAACCAAGGGGGAGCTTTAGTCGCAATAAGACACACTCCACTTCCCATCCGTCACCTGTGGTGAGTCATTATGACAGAAATGAAATTTGTCTCAGCATGACTAAATTCAGAGGAAGCTTCAAGTCTTAAGTTAGTCAAACACTGGAAATTTACTGTCTTCAAACTGCAGGAATGATCTTATTCTGGTTAGAAAACTGGCCAACTATGACAGACTTTGACAATTGTTACTCGGTTTCACCCTTTGAAGCTGTAGTTAGTCTAATTTCCACTGATTATTGTTCACTCAGCAGAGCATCACCCTAAAAATGAAATGAAATTAGATAGTTCCCAGGGTCATTAACGTGTGCACACAATCAAGGGATAAGTTCTGGTCCCTAATGGAACCATTGTTTGTGTCCCCAGGTTGAGCTTTGATGAAGGGCGGCAGTGGAACAAGTACACTTTTACCAACACGCCTCTGTTTGTGGACGGGGTGTTAGGAGAGCCTGGGGAAGACACTCTCATTATGACGTAAGTGACAAACACTTTCTGAGTGTGGAAATCTGTCAATCAATCACAAACACACACACACACACACACACACACACACACACACACACACACACACACACACACACACACACACACACACACACACACACACACACACACACACACACACACAATAGATGAGCAAATAGCCTCTGTGCATGCACATGTGGGGGCGGTGTTCTTCTGTTTTATCTACTAAGGGCTACGTGCATCAGTACTAAACACACAGTTGAGCATTTCTGCATGACCGTTTTTCTTTTTATGAATTAAAAAAAAATCTCTCTCGGTGTCTACCCATTCATGAAAACCTGCTGCCTCAGGTCACAAGAAAGCACTGCTTTGGCAGAACAGGAAGGACAGATGAAAACAGATGAGAAACTTTTGTTTCAACATCAACAGCTTCTGGGAAGAGGACAAATTTTTCAGAAAACAAATTTATGTAGATTCCCTTTGTGTCATTTCACATTCATGATCAGAAGAACCAAGCGCTGTGGTACATGCATATGGTATTACAGAGTTCTGCTTCTGGATTGCAGAAGAGAGCTTGGACTTCGACATGTGTTACCTATAAGTTTCCACAGCCATTACATCAATGTTTTATGACGCCTGTCATGAATGACAGATAGCCAGCTCTTCAGGCAACTCTACAGGAGTGTTAAAGGGCACAGCTGGAGAGACAGACAGTCAAGAGAGACAGCAGGAAAACACACAACAATAAAGTCAATAGGAACAAAAGAACCTGTTGGGGAAGTGTACAGTGTGTGGATGGAGCTTGGCAGGCTGTCTTACATGTACACTCTGAGTAAGTCCTCAAATACAGAGTCTGGGCTGGCAGAAACCACATGCACTTGCAGTCTCAACCTTGGATTTGTAAAATATATTTACTATATATATTTACAGTATATCTCTATACACACATTAACAGCCACTTTGTTAAAGTATACCTCTGCAGAGCTTTCTGAACTGGAAACGAATAGGGCAGATAAATTGAGAAAGGCAAAGGTGTCTCACGTGGACATTATCAATTTAAATAAAATATCACTTCCCAGCAGGCATTTTAACGTTGAATCATAGTTGAATCAACGTCATATTAGGGTTGAATGACCATTGGATTATGTGTTGATTTTAAAAGGTGAATTAACGTTGATGGGGCAACGTTGATTCAACGTTGATCAAACATTTCAATGTTACCTCATTTTCACAACAATAACTGACATTATTTCAACGTTACTTTAAAAGTATTTTGTTAACCTTTAACAGCCATCGGCATTCAATGTTGTTTCAATGTTGCATCAAAGTCACAACAATAACTGACATTATTTCAACCATATTTTAACATTGAAGTTCGGTTGTGTGCCTGCTGGGTTAAAACACACCGTTAATGCTAGCAAATCACCCACCTAAACAAACAGCGGAGGGAGACTTCAGCAGACTACATTGGATGTAGCATGTGAGAGAAATATAAACAAAAGCAAGGCAAGCTAACAAATGCCATAGCTACTGTAAGTGGTTAGCTACAAACTGCAGACCGATTAGTGTTGGAAGATGTCGGGCTGAGGAACGTTAATTGATTTGCAAAGAATGGCGGCACTTGTGAACTCCCTCAAGACGCACCATCACAGGAAGAATATACGAGTAGTATGAAAAGCAGAGGACCATAAAATCAATGGCGTTACAACGTGCATCAACTGTTGCTCTCACCGGAGAGTAGCAATTTTAAGATAAAAATAAGCAATATACTACCTTTTAATTTGTTACTGAATACTTCTCATAGTAATGCGTTAATCACGATTAATCACAGAAAACTTGGTTAATGCGATTAAGGATAACGGAGAATCATTGCCTAGCACAAGTATGAATATATTGATTAAATGTCAACTTAATAATAAAACCCTACTTTATTATCAAATTGGTGACATTATTAAATGCTAAGTCATGTTGAAAGTTTTCATATTATCAACAAAGCCCTCCTAGCTAGACCAGCCCTACAGTATCTTTAGGTGCTTTAAGCTGCAGTAAAACCCAAAATCATTACTGCTTAGCATTGTCACGTTATGCTATCACAAATTATGACCTGCTTACATAGTCTATGACTTGTAGGTTAACTGTGTAAAAGTGTCAGGAATGCTCGGATGAGGACCCAAATGCACAGCGGAACACAGGTTGACGGTGATCAAAGGGTGGTTTATTCCGGGTTAGGCAGAGACAGCGTCAGGGACAGGCAAGGTTCATACACGAAAGCCAGAAATAACAATACCGAGTCGTCAGGCGGAGAAGCGTGGTCAGGCAGGCAAACAAGGTCGATCATCAAAACCAGGATACACGAAAACACGGCCGGGCAGGAACAATGAACTGGGGAAACAACGATGACACACGAAACAACGATCTGGCAAAGAGCTAGGGAAACAGGTGGTGGTCAAATACAGGGAGTTGATCACTGATACTAAACAGGTGTGTGTAATGAAGACCGGTACTGACAGGGAACAGCTGTGACAACGAGTAAACAGGAAGTAAAGCAGGAACAGAAACAGAAACCGGGAGTGCTACCAAAATAAAACCGGAAATGAAATCAAGAGTCCACAACACAAAAACAGAAAGTCCACGGCCAGGAAAACGCAGAGTCCAGGAATTCCCTCACGGAGGGTGGAGACGCGGCGCGATCCTGCACAGCCACCGCTGAGACAGGGTGGCACGCCTAGTGCCCTTGAGCTGGGCTAGCGTCCACGGGGACCACCCCGAACGGCGATGCCCTCCAGGTGGACGCTGATCCAGGAGGCTGAGGAGTCGAGGCGGACGACGCCGCAGGAGGCAGCGCCATCCAAGCAGCAGGATGCGCCGAGGGCGAGGCCACCAGTCCGGCAGCAGAGACAGGGACGGAGCAGGAACCAGAGACAAAGACAGATGTGGAGACGCGGCCGGAGCCGGGCCGCCAAGAACCGATGCAGGTGCGGCCGGAGCCGGGCCGCCAGGAACCGATGCAGGTGCGGCCGGAGCCGGGCCGCCAGGAACCGATGCAGGTGCGGCCGGAGCCGAGCCGCCAGGAACCGATGCAGGTGCGGCCGGAGCCGAGCCGCCAGGAACAGATGCAGGTGCAGCGGGAGCTGCGACGGGAACGACCCCCTCCTGGAGGTCGGCAGGAACTACGACGGGAACGACCCCCCCCCTGGAGGTCGGCAGGAACTACGACGGGCGCGACCCCCTCCTGGAGGTCCGCCGGGACTGCCACTCCGAGACTGACAGGAACGGCAGCAACATGGCCGACAGGAACAGGAACAGGGACTGGAACGGCCGCAACATGGCCGACAGGAACAGGGACTGGAACGGCCGCAACATGGCCGACAGGAACAGGGACTGGAACGGCCACAACATGGCCGACAGGAACTGGAACGGCCGCAAGATGGCCGACAGGAACAGGAACGGCCTCAACATGGCCGACAAGGACAGGAGCGGCGTCCTTACTAGAGCCGGCGGCGCTGCTCTCAGGCTCCCCACAGGGGCCGGCGGCACTGCTCTCAGGCTCCCCACAGGGGCCGGCGGCGCTGCCCTTAGGCTCCTCACTAGAGCCGGCGGCGCTGCTCCCAGGCTCCTCACTAGAGCCGGCGGCGCTGCTCCCAGGCTCCTCACTAGAGCCGGCGGCGCTGCTCCCAGGCTCCTCACTAGAGCCGGCGGCGCTGCTCTCAGACTCCTCACTAGAGCCGGCGGCGCTGCTCTCAGACTCCTCACTAGAGCCGGCGGCGCTGCTCTCAGACTCCTCACTGGAGCCGGCGGCGCTGCTCTCAGACTCCTCACTGGAGCCGGCAGCGACTGAGATGGCGTCTACTCTGGAGCCGGCTTGGCTGCTTGCAACCGCCGAGCTCGACGGAGCAGACGTCGGGCCTGATCGGGTGTGCATAGCACCTGTTCGACAGGTGGTGTCCTCTGACTGGGACAAGACCTGCGCGTGACTGGACTGAACTGGGACAGGAGCGTGACTGGACTGGACTGGGACAGGAGCGTGACTGGACTGGACTGGGACAGGACTCGACTGTACTGGGACAGGACTCGACTGAACTGGGGCCTGGACGTGACTCGACTGGGCTGGAACGTGGACTGGGTTCGACTGGACGGGAACCTGGACTAGACTCGAATGGGCTGGAACCTGGACTGGGCTTGAATGGGCTGGAACCTGGACTGGGTTCGACCGGACTGGGACGGGACTCAACTGGGCTAGAACGTGGACTAGACTCGACTGGGCTAGAACGTGGACTAGGCTCGACTGGACGGGAACCTGGACTGGGCTCGACTGGGCGGGAACCTGGACTGGGCTCGACTGGGCGGGAACCTGGACTGGGCTCGACTGGACGGGAACCTGGACTGGGCTCGACACGAAACGGAACACGGCTGAGCTGGAGACTGAACGGAACACGGCTGAGCTGGAGACTGAACGGAACACGGCTGAGCTGGAGACCACGGAGACAGGGGACCGCACGAGTGCAGGAAGTCCTCCCAGCGGAGTAAACGTGGAGCTGGGCAGGCTGGTGCAATCATGACGGTCCGACGGGGCTGGGAGGAGGAGACCGAAGCCATCGACGGTGCGACCGAGGCTGGCGTGGCCCGAGCGGACGGCGTGGAGGCGGGTGTGGTGCGGAGTGCGCTGCTTAACTCCCCAAGCCGCGCGCACAATTGCTCGTAGAGGTGACGGACACTGGAGCGTTCTAGCACGCCGTCCTCGTCCTCTAGGGTCCACACCGCCACTTCCACGGCGCTGCGCTGGGCTTCCGGGTTGGGCGCCCTTCGGTAATCCTCCGCGAGGATCGAAAAATAATGGCGTAGATCGCTGGGTAGCTCGGCGCATGCAAACTCCATTCTCCCCGCGGGTGAATGGGACTCGCCGCCAAAAGCAAAAACCAAAACAAGAAACAAAAAACAGTCACTGACCTAGACGGAGGCTGGATGCTGGCTGGGTCCAAGTCTGGCCAGATCGTTCTGTCAGGAACGCTCGGATGAGGACCCAAATGTACAGCGGAACACAGGTTGACGGTGATCAAAGGGTGGTTTATTCCGGGTTAGGCAGAGACAGCGTCAGGGACAGGCAAGGTTCATACACGAAAGCCAGAAATAACAATACCGAGTCGTCAGGCGGAGAAGCGTGGTCAGGCAGGCAAACAAGGTCGATCATCAAAACCAGGATACACGAAAACACGGCCGGACAGGAACAATGAACTGGGGAAACAACGATGACACACGAAACAACGATCTGGCAAAGAGCTAGGAAAACAGGTGGTGGTCAAATACAGGGAGTTGATCACTGATACTAAACAGGTGTGTGTAATGAAGACCGGTACTGACAGGGAACAGCTGTGACAACGGGTAAACAGGAAGTAAACAGGAACAGAAACAGAAACCGGGAGTGCTACCAAAATAAAACCGGAAATGGAAACTGGAACCAAAATAAAACAAGGAACAGAGCCAGAACCTGACAAAAAGGGTGTTTAATGTCTTGCCCAAGGACACTTCAGCACATGACCCAGGGGAGTCAGGGATCAAACTACTGATTACTGCGCAACTTCTCCACCTCTTGAGCCACTCCCCTTCACATGGTAGTGGTTTCCTTTTTCTGTATCTTCAAATGCTTAATTTTATGTTCAGTGTTGTGGTTAAACATCCCTGATGGTAACCATACAGTAAAGGGTCTGACCACCCATGACCTGGTTAGTGACCTGACATGACCTTTTAGTATCTAGAAGAAACACAAGTAAACAAATTGTACAACCATGAAACCCTACAAGTCGTTATGTCAGACAACTTTGAAATGCTATCCTGGCTGTCTTATTGAAAAAAATAGAATACTGTATATAGAAACAAATAATTCAATCAGCAACAGCTGAGTGCAACTAGAGAGTTTTTGGCAATAATGTCACCCATAAACCATCTTTATTTGTATATTAACAGGCCTGCTGCCCGGAGTAAAACACAGGCTGTTTAGAAACAACTTAACAGATGCAGAAGCTCTATAAGGGCCTATGTCACCTTGGGTGTTAAACTGAAACAGATTTATAGTCTTTGTATGTAATTTGTCATCACTTTAACTACTGTATACTGCTGTGAACCAATCAAGGAGTATAAATGATGAGACTATATGCAATTTCTTCAAACATCCAGGCAAACGTTTACCATGTAGCAATACAGTACCTGGTGTATTATGAGAGAATATTTGCAGTATTGGGATGATATGGGAATAACTGACAAATAAATGTACCTGTGTTCATAAAACAATAATGCATTTGACAAATATCTGACTTTCTATAGATGGATTGTACTAGAGGAGGATCTATTCTTATTTGTTTATGATGTTGGATAAGAAATATATTGGATCTCTCCATTTCACAATTACACTTATCTGCACCATGTACTGGGTGTGACAAGCAGCATTCATGACTGTTTTCCAGGATATTTGGCCACTTCAGTCATCGCTCAGAGTGGCAGCTGGTGAAAATGGACTTCAGGTCAATCTTCAACAAAAGGTGCACTGAGGCAGATTATCAAACGTGGCTTCTACATGACCAGGTATAGTTTACGTCAACACAGAAAGTGCTTTTGCTAGTTACAGAAAATCTACATTAAAAAAATAATTGTTTGAGAAAGCTAAAGACTTTTGTTGTGAAAAAAAGGATCAAAAACCTTGTGATACTTCAGCCTTGCAAGGTGTTAAGGGATTACCCCACTAGGATTACAGTACCTTGACATCTTTATTAACTTAGTTTTGATAAATAGATAGCTAGAAGGATAAATGTATACAGTACATTAAAGCAGGTTATATTATTTTATTCTTTCTCCAAGGCCTGACCCTTGGAATCTATATATATATATATATATATATTTTATTATATTTATTTTGTATTTATGAATAATAAATCATAATTGACCAATTTGTGATATAATGTGTTATCACCGCTAGAACTTCTAATTTCATACTCCTGGTGTCTCTTAAAAAACTTTAAGCCAACCCAATTATTCACAGCACCCACTTATGTAATTGGTTTGGACACCCATATGCTCCGACGGCTAGTGATCAAAACATACAGAATGGAAGATGACAAGAATCATTACTTTAGGTCCTAGTCTACTATAAAGATAAACTTTAAAGAGGAAGTAATTTGAAGTAATTCAAAGAGGGCACTGTGTAAAGGAGCTGTATGTCTGTGAGGATTTTTTTTAGCATCTCACTAGTGACACCTAATGCAGAAAGAAGAGAAAAAATGTTAGTGTTGTCATTTCATCTTTATTGCCTTGCCGTTTTATATTCACTTCCTATGCTTCCATGGATAAATGGCTAAAAATTGATTGATTCTAAAAAGAAAAAAAATCTGTAAAAAAGAACTCATACATTAGTCTCCAGAGTGACACTTGGAACAGGGGAACAGTTGTTTGGTTTAGCACACTTCAGAGCTCCTGCCTGTAAATATTCAGTAAATACTGTAGGAATGCACAACGAACTGAGAACAACTAAGGCAGTGGTGCTTCTCACACAAAGTGTGATAGACACATGGTTGGTTGCACTGTGTAAATTATTTATGGTGCCAGGCATTACAAAAGAATATAATTTTTTATGCACTCTCTGTGTGACTTTCCCTCTTGTTCTCTTCAATTTGGGCCTACAGGGCGAGTCGTGCCTAATGGGAGTGAAAAGAATCTATCGAAAGCTAAAAACCACATCCAGGTGTGTTATGGGGAAGACATATTCTGTGTCAATGACATCGGATCCCTGCGACTGCACAGAGGCCGACTTTGAATGGTGACTACACTTTTTTTGTTCTTTGAATGTGATATCTCAGACTCTCTCAATATAAAATTGATTTGTGTGTTTTCGGGTTGGGTTCACATACTTAAATTATATAATAAAAAAGATCTGAATCTAGTCATAGAGTTTACAAATTTGGTGTTAACAAGGCAGGGCAGTTGTAATTAAAAGCTCCTGTTTGGCAAAATACAAAAACCTTACTTTAGCTTGCAAGCCCCCCCAACTTTAAAAATCCAAGGGATCAGAGAAGAACTGGAGAAGGCTTGGAAGGTGAAGGCCACAGTGGTGCCTGTGGTGATCGGAGCACAGTGACAGTGACCCCCAAACTGGAATAAGAATAAGAATAAGAATAAGAATAAGAATAAGAATAAGAATAAGAATAAGAATAAGAAAACCTTTAATAGTCCCGCAGTGGGGAAATTACCTCTCACAACAGCAGTACAGATGAGCAAGAATACAGGTACAGAACAGTTTGTGTTGGCACAGTACAAAGCAGTACAGTACAGTTAGAGTGAGTATGAGGTCATTGCAGGGTTATTGCACAGTAATGGGTATAAGATTTGTACCGGTAACAATATACATGATTGTTCACAGATTTACACAAATATTGTGCAGAGCAGGTTGCTATATAAACCACTGATGCAGTGGGTGAGTGACTGTGGTGGGATGTGGTAAACAGTTCTGATTGTACAGTCTGACAGCAGCAGGTAGGAAGGATCTACGATATCTCTCCTTCACACAGCAAGGGTGGATCAGTCTGCTACTGAAGCTGCTCTCCAGAGCAGACAGTGAGTCCTCCAGTGGGTGAGAGACCTGGTCCATGATGGATGTCAGTTTAGCCTTCTCTCACCCACCTCCTGCACCGTGTCCAGAGTGCAGCCCGGGACAGAGCTGGACTTCTTGATGATCCTGTGCAGTCTCTTCCTGTCCCTCGCTGTGATGCTGCTGCCCCAGCAGACCACACAGTACAGGATGGCTGATGCCACCACAGAGTCATAGAAGGTCTTCAGGAGTGGCCCCTTCACTCCAAAAGACCGCAGTCTCCTCAGCAGGTAGAGTCTGCTCTGACCCTTCCTGTACAGTGCATCCGTGTTATGAGTCCAGTCCAGTTTATTGTTCAGATGCACTCCCAGGTACTTGTAAGAGTCCACTCTCTCAATGTCCCTTCCCTGGATGTGCATCGGTGGGATGACAGCAGGCTGCTGTCTGCGGAAATCCACCACCATCTCCTTCGTTTTCCCTGCATTGATCAGGAGGTGGTTCCGCTGGCACCAGTCCACAAAGTTCTGAGTGAGTCCTCTGTACTCTGCATCGTCATCATCGGTGATCAGTCCGACGATCGCAGAGTCATCAGAGAACTTCTGCAGAACACAGCTGTCCGTGTTGTGTCTGAAGTCTGACGTGTAGAGGGTGAAGAGGAAGGGGGCCAGTACAGTCCCCTGTGGGGCCCCCACACTGCAGGTCAGAGTGTCAGACACACAGTCCCTGGCTCTCACAAACTGAGGTCTGTTTGTGAGATAGTCCATAATCCACTCCGTCAGATGAAGGTCCACACCAGCCTCCTCCAGTTTGTGTTTCAGAAGCATCGGCTGGATGGTGTTGAAGGCACTGGAGAAGTCAAAGAACATGATCCTCACAGTGCTGCCGGGCTTCTCTAGGTGGGAAAGGGCTCGATGTAGGAGGAAGATGACGGCGTCGTCTGCTCCTATGCCGTGTTGGTAGGCGAACTGCAGCGGTCTCCAGTGTCTTCATCAGGTGTGATGTCAGAGCCACTGGTCTGAAGCTGCTGGGGTCTTTGGCGTGCGGTGTCTTGGGCACTGGTACCACGCAGGAGGTCTTCCAGAGCTGTGGTACCACCCTCAGCTTGAGGCTCATATTGAAGACACGCTCCATAACTCCACATAGTTCGCCTGCACAGGACTTAAGGAGTCTGGAGCTGATGCCGTCTGGTCCAGCTGCTTTCCTGGCCTTGATCTTCCTGAGCTCACTTCTCACCTGGGTGCTGGAGAAGGATAGGGGTTGAGGGAGTGTCTCAGTGTGGTGTGAAGTGAGGGGTTGAGGAAGTGACTCAGTGTGGTGTGAAGTGAGGGGGTGTGGTTGGGATGAGTCCCCAGTCATCAGGGCTGAGGGTAGAGGGCTTTGTGTAAAGGTGTGAAGGGCTGTGGGGGCTGGTAATCCAGTGGTATGAGGTGACAAAAGGTTCGGAGGCAGCTGCTGGGAGGTGTGAGTGGGTGCTTGGTCAAACCTATTAAAGTGTGAGTTCAGCTCGTTGACCCAGCTCAGGTCCCCCTCAGCCTGTGGGTGTGGAGCTTTGAAGCCTGAGATGGTTTTCAGGCTCCTCCACACCTCACTGACATTGTTCTGCTGCAGCTGCTCCTCCATCTTCCTCCTGTAGCTGGACTTCCCCTCACGGATTTTCCTCCTCAGCTCCTTCTGCACCCTCCTCAGCTCCTCCCTGTCCCCTGATTTAAATGCTCTCTTCTTCTCCTTTAGCAGAGCTTTAATATCAGGGGTGACCCATGGCTTGCTGTTGGTGAAACACCGAACCCGCCTGGTGGGAACAGTGTTTTCACAGCAGAAGTTGATGTAATCCGTTACACAGTATGTTATTGCGTTAATGTCCTCCCCATGTGGGTCGCAGAGCTCCGGCCGCACAGTGGTGTTAAAACATTCCCTGAGAGCCTCCTCGCTCTCAGCCGTCCACCTCTTCACTGTGCGGGGCACCACCGGCTGCCTGTGTACAACAGGTTTATACACAGGCAGGAGATGCAGGATGTTGTGGTCAGCTCTGCCCAGCGGTGGGAGGGAGGATGCAGTGTAGGCCTCTTTGGTGTTGGCGTAGAATAAGTCCAGGGTTTTGTTGTCTCTGGTGGGGCAGGTCACATACTGGGTGTAGGTAGGCAGAGCAGCTGAAGGAGGAGCATGGTTAAAGTCCCCAGAGATCAGGAAGAGGGCCTGTGGGTGCTGTGTTTGCAGCCTGCTGGTGACTGAGAGCAGGGTCTCAGAAGCTGTGTCAGCGTTAGCGGAGGGTGGGACGTACACAGCAATTATTATAATGTGTGTGAACTCCCGTGGCAGGTAGAATGGCCTCATGCCCACCGCTAACAGCTCAATGTCTCTGTTACACAGCTTCATTTTGACAGTGCAATGTCGTGGCATACACCACCTGATGTTCACAAACACAGCCAGACCCCCTCCCTTCCTCTTACCGCTGTTCTCCGTTCTGTCCGCACGTAGCAGATGAAAATTGTCCAGTGCAACAGTCGAGTCCGGGATGAGTGACGTCAGCCAGGTCTCCGTGAACAGCAGGACGCTGCTCGTTCTGTACTCCGGCTGGTACCGTGTGAGCGCCGCGAGCTCGTCGATCTTGTTGGCGAGAGATCTCACGTTCCCCATGATAACGGAGGGGACAGCGGGCCTGAAGCGTCTCGTTTTCTCCCGTCGTAGTTTTCCAGCGCGGCGCCCACGTCGGGACTTCACTAGCACCTCAGCGGTGATCTCGTGTCTGTCTCTGGGCAGATCTACGGCGCTGCGCAGCGCGATCAGCTGCTCCCTGAAAGCAATGGTTGGCAGGTGCAAGAGAATATTTCAGGATTACAAAGAGGGGATGTGACTACACTCTTATAGAAAATATGGAGTGTCACTTAAGTAAGAAATTGAATAAAAGAGCTCATCGTCATGCACAGCATCCTCCAGATTATGATAACAACAATGTTACTAACAACACACTAGAAAGGTAAACTTAAATAAGTGAAGAAAGTAATAAATAGAAGTAAGAGGACAGGAGCTGTTGTGACCAGCAGCCAGCTCGACCGGCGCCGAACTTCTAACAGTACTTCAGCTTTGGAGGGCCGAGACTTACCCATGTTGTGTAACTTGTTACAAGCCACTGAGGGTAGCTCAGGAAATGAGGCCACGGTGAATTTGTCGTGGCCTGCTTTCACACGGTCGCAGGCCAGTGCAGGACTCCAGCCACTGCCAGATTTAGATGATAGTCTGTTGTCGGGAGGAACTAAAGGCTCAAGGAAATCATGCCAACAGAAAAGACTGGAAAAATACCCTCTCTACTCTGATGCTCTACAGCAACCTCAGAGGTTGTTGTAGAGCACCCTGAAAGCAATGGTTGGCAGGTGCAAGAGAATATTTCAGGATTACAAAGAGGGGATGTGACTACACTCTTATAGAAAATATGGAGTGTCACTTAAGTAAGAAATTGAATAAAAGAGCTCATCGTCATGCACAGCATCCTCCAGATTATGATTGCAGAGTAGTTTTAGCATATTCTTCTGGCACCAGTTACAATTATCAATTGGCTGCACAAACATGTACTGTACCTATGTGGTTACTTGGGAATCATAACAATAAGTTTTATTCCACTGAAGTGAGCAAATTTGAGGATTTTGCTCATATTAACAACTCTTCAAATGGTGGTTGAAGAAGATGACCAAACTCAATTTATAATGAAGTCTAGTTTAGTTATAATTGGTTTACAACGGTTGGGATCAGTTGTACTGTAGGTTACATAAAAAAACGTGCACTGTGAGGCAGACCAAAACCTGGAAGTCAGAGGATGGGTTAAAAAAACATCATATCAACAACATATCTAATAACTGTCTGAAACAAAGGTAGATGCTGGAATACACTAATCAACTTATCAGACCAAACATGTATTCCAATACTTTTTCAGATAAAGAAAAAAAACGCAAAAAATGTTATTACTGACTTAATTTAAAATCAATAACATATCAAAATAAAACTAATATATTTACATTTCTAAATACTAGGCTTTTCTTATTGCACAACAATTTTAGAACGGTCAGTGTGAATAAATAAATTTTGTATATATCCAGACGTGGGTGCCTGTAACATAGCAGAGTCAAGTATCCAGTTAAATGTCTCTTACCCTTGTGCTTATTGTTTTCTTTCGCAAGTTGACACTATTGTCGCCATTTTGTGTTGAATGCGTTCCATGGATTATGTGCAATAGATCAACAAACTCATACGGATAATGCTGCTGTCTAATTGAAATGGGCTACGCTGGAGAAATTTGGTTTGCTGCTTGCTGCTCAAATCCCAGACTGGATTACAGTGGTAGGCTCCCTGGCTGAAGCTTAATGATACTTAATAGTTTTATGCTCATTTGTTTTTAAGATGATGTAACTGATTTGTCCACCAGTTGCGGGTGGTGACTGTTGAAGCATTCTCTTCCATGCCCCCCCCTCTCCAACGTCTCTGCTCTCAGCTTTCTGCTGTAGCAGGCCCTGCACTGCACGTACCGTTCCCATTCAAATGCAATATAGTAATATAGTACTGTTTTAAATGGTACCACGGTACCAGATCAATACCGGTATACCGTGCAACCCTAGGTAGGACCAAGTATTGAAGAACAAAACATTAACTATGACTTTACAGAAACGTGAGCAGATGGCAGGATACAAACAAAGGTACTGTTACAAACATCGTAAAAGTGGAGGAACAGTGAGAAGTGTAACTGCAATGACTACGTCCCACAAATAAAAGCGTCACTCAGTTACTCAGTCATGTGATCCACCAGCTGTAGTCGATCGGTAATCTCAGTATTAGTCTCCAGTATTCGTCACCCTCTTTGCCAGATTGTCTGCTCTTTGATCATTGCCTGTCTGACCCCGAGTTTGCTTGACGTTTTGGATCTGTCGCTATTAAAGTACATTTCTGTGGAGATACCTTTTTATTCCGTCATGGATTCCTCCTGGCTGGGATTAATTGAACTGGTGTGCTATAGGGATTTTCTCAGACGCCACAGAAGCGCCAAGCCTTGAAGCCTGGCTAAGTGCTGTCGAGGAAATGATTGACACTCTAGAGGAGGAGGACTGGTGGTTCGGCTACCCTGGTGTGGAGGAGCTTTTCTTCAATTTATGTGGGTTGAAGAAGGATCTGGAACAATCATTGACCATTGGAATCATTGCCTGTCTAACCCCGAGTTTGTCTGACATTTTGGATCTGTTGCTATTAAAGTACAGTACATTCTTACTTAAGCACTTACTTTACTTATGCAGAATGCATTTTCAAATTGAACGTCAATATTGCATATTGAATTGTCAATTGACAAATGTATTGTGAATTGGATTTTGAGTCTAAAAACTTCCATACTGATAGTGGCTAGCAAAACAAGACGGTTTTCCCTTCCAAGAGTTTCTGTGACGATACGCAGCCGGACAGTATTACCAGCAAAAAAATGAAATTTATTATTTTATTAGTATTATGGTTGCTGCCACAGCACAGGCAATGTCAGCTAGCACTAGTGCTAACAGTCCAAAACACAACAACCAGCACCTCACAACTGTACTTGAACTTCACAGCGCAAGCTAAAACAATAAACGGTGGAATATATTACTTACTCAGTGCTCATTTGACCATTCTGTCCCGGCTATTTTTTTTTTGTTTGTTTTTTGCATCCTCAAGCTAGTTTTCACTGTTGCTTTGTTTAAGCAGTACAAAACTAATGATCCTTAACACCACCACTAGAATACACAACTTTATCCAAGATAAATCGGCAGCGGTGAAGCTGATACTGCCGACAAAATATAGTAGTATGCAATTCAATTAAATTTTATTTATATTGCTCCACATCACAAAAAGGTTATGTCAAGGCACTTTACAGTAAGTACGGTAAGGTTTAATACCATACACAATTAAACTCAACATATCCCACATACAGCAAGACACAAAGCTCTGAGTCTTATGATACCTGTAGAGAGACAAGCAGCAGCTCATAAATTTGCCTCCACACTCTTATTGGCTAATGAAAAAGGAAGTTGTCGCAGTCCTTTAACGTAGCACAACAGATCCTCAAAGCTCCACAAGCAATACACAACAACAAGCTAATCCACTGACTGAATGACTTTAATTATATTTAATGATCAGCCAGACATGACAGGCATTATATTCATGTGTATGAAATGCGACCTTACAGAGTTGATGCAGTTGTGCGAACGTTAAAGTGGTGTTTCTATCAGAGGTTCGTAGTATGTTAGCCAATAGGCCATTAGCAATGCCATGCCACGTTATGATGCAGCTGGAGTCAAGGTGGGTATGTTCCAGTAATGCTGCTGTTATGACTCTGTGTGATCGATTATCAAACCATAATAAACACGTTTGCTTTTGATGAGCACGTTTATTTAACAATGCATTTAAACAGCCTGATATGTAATGTTGTTAGACAGGCTGTGGCAATCAGCCCTTTGCGCCGCTGGAGGAGCTCATGTTTAGTTTCTCCTTGACTCACTTGTGTTTTCTCATTTCCTGTTTGTCACAGCTATAATTGTCTCATGTTTTGCACCTGTGATTAAGTGGTATTTAAACACTGCCTATTCGTGTTTGGGTCATGCGATTTTGTTCTTCCCCCTGCATATTCCCCCTGACCTGATCTGCGGATGCGGCCAGGTAAACGTTCAGGTTAAGGGTATTAACCAAGTGTTTTTAGTAATGCCACGCTCTGTGCATAGATTACTCTGTCGCTGAGAGTGCATGCTCTAACAGATAGGTAACATAAACCAAGGCATTAACAAGAACAGTTAACAGGATGTAACCCAGGTAAACCAACTCACCGGAAGTCAGTTGCAAGGTAACGTGATCACCCTTTTATATGGAATACCAGTTTACATTAGCCACCTCTTAGCGACAGAGTACTCTGTGGATGAGGCGCCTACAGTTACCCTACCTGTTAGGGGGTTATGTTTATGTAATGTAAATCAAGCACTTCATCCACAGATTACTCTGTCACTGAAAGCGCACGCTAACAGGTACAGTAAGTAACATAAACTGGTGTTCCATATGAAAAACTGACCATTTTAACTGATGATCAGTAATACACAGATTTGTTTACACATGTATAAATTGGTTTACTCCTCACCCTTTCCTCTTGCTTTGAGATCTCATGTGACTCAAAAAGAGTGTGGTTATTTTTTCAAGCTGGAAATGAAACAACGACAACCTGTACGATCTGCAAAATATACATGTTAATGCTAAATACAATATGTTAAACACAGTGGCATCACACCACCACCAATTTATATTATGTATTTATATTTACAGAGGAACTATGTCTAGGTTGTATTTAATTATTAATACAATTTAAAATAAAAGACAAAACCTCTGAAAGTCATGAAAATGTATTTATTGATGATGCATTAATTATCAAAAAGTATCTGTATCTATGTCAATATCGGCGATACTGGTCCAGTTAGTCCAGTAGTTTACTTGGTATCGGATCGACACCAAAGCTTGAAATATCACCCACCACTAATGTGGAGGAACAAAACGAACAGGGCTCCTCTAGCAGCGCGAAGGGCCAATTGTCACAGGTACACGAAACCTCCTCCTCTTGTACTAACGTTGCCAGGTCAGTACTGGGCAAAACCAAAAAAATAATAACAAGGTTCATGAGCTACATAACAAGTGTTTTTGTTTTTGTGTGTATTCTTTACTACAAAATTCACCTGATTTCATTGAATGTGCACCACTTGAAAGACAAACTGACATAATAATAGCTGCTTCTGCAGCTGCAGCTGTTAGCGAAAATCTGTTAATCCATATCTCTGCAACTTGTTCTCTTAGCAGGAGCAATACTAAGGCCTTTTTGGCCTTAGCTCCAGATCCACAGGTCTCCTGAGTGAAGCAGCTCCCAGAAAAAGCATCGTCAAACCCATAAATCACCAGACACTAATAGCTTTTTTATTAGTAAATCCGTTTGCATCGGTGCACATGTCTTACTAATTGAGGCAATGTGTCCTTATCATTTTGGGGACAGTGCTGCTTTGCCTGTTAATGTGTGGGACAAACAACTTATGGGGTGCATTTGAAATGACATATCCAAAGGTACCCTGTGAAGTCAGTGTTAAGGCCACATCAGTTCTCTTTTTTGATGACAATGTTGAAATAGCATTTCCTTCTTAATTGCTTTATCCAAAATTGAATTGTCTTGCTGATTGATTAACAGTTTCTGTATTTTGTTTTGTTTTTTGGATAATTACAGTGATTATGGCTATGAGAGGCACACCAGTGGCAAGTGCAGTCCTGCCTTTTGGTTCCATCCATCATCTATGTCCAGGAGCTGCACCACAGGCATGACATTCCTCAACAGCACTGGGTAAACACAGGGCACAAAACCAGACTACAATCAGTACACAGTTTTGTTAGTGTCCAGGAATGTGCATGAGGAAGCTCTCTGGGGGACTCAAGCATTTCTCAAGTCTTAAGTTAAATGTGCTCTTCATATACTGTAGACAACATTATTTAATAGCAGGGTCACACAGGAAAGGTTTGTATAGATTGGTATTGGTAACATTTTAACCACAATAAGAAGAGCTGTGCAGCAATAATTTCAAATATCACTGGAGAGGATTGAACATAAGATGATAATGATGATAACATAAGAAAATTTTATTTTAGACATTCTACATTTTAAGAATTCTTTTACACATCACATTTATGTATAGCACTGTCTACATTAAACAAAAATAGTGGCTGGGCACTGGGCATCGTCCATTAATGCAAGACTTTGTTAACGTTGACAATGCACATTAACGCAGTTTGTTTTTAATGTTAATATTTGGAAAGTCCATTGCTCACTGGCTCTGAATACAAATACAGGTAAACGAAGGGTCACAAGAGGATGGGCTGCTGATAGTATTACTGGCCTGAGATACGCTTCTCAATCAATCAGAGCCGTTGGGGGCGGGGCCTAAGACCGCTGCAGCGCTCAGTGAAATGGAATATGAATAGGAATAGGGCAGATAAATTAAGGAAGGTAAAGGTGTCTTACATGGGCATTATCAATTTAAATCTTCCAGAGTTCGTGGAAACAAGTCATTCACCGCAAAGCTGAATCTGAATCAGCTGAATAACCGTAGTAGAGTCGGAAGTATCACTTAAATACAATACACACCGTTGATAACCCACCTAAACAACCAGCGGCAGGAGACTATGGCAGTTACATTGGATGTAGCATGTGGAAAAAGTATAAACAAAAGTAAAACTAGCTTGCTAATACCATAGCTAAGTTAGCTACAAACTGCAGGCCGATTAGAGTTGGAGGTGTCAGTCTAAGGAACGTTAATAAAATATTTAATGCGTTAATCACGATTAATCGCAGAAAACATATGCAGTTAATGCGATGTTTAAAAATGTTTTTTTGTACAATTTTTTACAAAATCTAAATTATGAAAAAAACCTGTGTGGGCATATCTCTCCCAAAGATGGCAAAGTGGAACACAAGTTTTGTTGAAGTGGCTCAACTGCCCCCTCGCCCCTGTGGTACGCCAGTAATTGCCCTCAGCTACGGCCTTCCAGTGGATCGACTGCTTCTTGGTAGTTTTAGGTAGAAAGGAAAATGTGGTAGTCCTAGTGTTAAGGATTTCTTTGCCCAGCACTATTTGAAAAAAACTGTGTATGACATAGAATTGGTGAATCTACAAGATGAAAACGAGAAAAACAGTTTGACTGTTGAACAACTCTGACTTGTTCAACTTGTTCACAAATGTGTAAACATCAAACCAGGATCAGGAGCACCAGCATCTTACAACTTGACAACTAACACTCTTGTGCCTAAGGCTTATTCTACTACCTAAAGCATTCAGAATTGAAAATTCAAGGAACATATTTTCAATAACTAAAACCTCCCCCAACATAAACTAACAATTACCTTAAAATACAGAATAAAAGAAAAATAAATCAAAGAAACCTAGGAGGGCAAAATCAATTCAAAAAGATTGAAGTAAGAATGCATTACATTACCTTCTCTCACCACATGGCAGCAGCTGCGCAAGCTCAGTCAGCAGGACCAGGAACAGAAATGATTTGTTCACGACTCATTCAAGTGAGCGTCCATCCTCATTCATTTTTTTGTCACGTGACAGCTAGGCTGCTCAGGCTCTGTGGCGAGCAGCAAGCTACAGTTCTTTCACTACAGTTTTTTTGCCATGCATTCATACGGATCCTTACGAATCGTTTGTTCGTTCATTCGTCATTTGACAGCTACAAAGCGATTGTCGCACTGTTAAACAACAATGGCAGGGCACAAGCCAATTTATTGTGGTGTGTATTTGCTTTCCTAGGTTTTCACATGGTTTTGAATTGCTTGGCATTTTGTGTATTATAACTTGTCCACTGAAGCAATCCATATTGTCTTCAGTATATAGTGTTTGAGAACCGCGGCCATTTTAACAACGCCCTATAAATGAATGAAATGAATGCATGACTCAAAATGATTTGTTCACTTTACTGTTTGAGAGTTAAAGATCCAAGTCAATTAAAATAATCAAACTTCCCATCTCTACAAAACACAAGGTTTTTCAGAATCCAACCCTCAAATCCAACACTGACAAAAATTAACTTGTTTTATGGAAATACATCTAAATATAAATTTCCATATAAGGTCCTGAGAACACTCTCTTTCTTGCTTTATACACAAATTGAAACCTAGTTTAAACCCTGACAAATTTCTTAGTTAACCAGAGCTACAACTTGGTCCTACGATATGACAACATGCTAGGCCAAACTCGGGTTTGAATGTTGGAAAATAGCCACTCATTGTGAATTATTTAGATATCAGATATTGCTCACTTAATTTTTGCTTGTGGTTTCTCCATATGTATAACTTCACAACCAGTCACAGCCTAGTGTATAACTTTGGGATTTTCACCCCCCAGCTACAGGAAAGTGGTATCTAATAACTGCACTGCTGGGGTCAGTATCAAGTACACAGCCAGGAGGCAACAATGTCCCATTCAAGCCCCCAAAGGTCTCCACCTTGTTACCAGCGAAGGCACACTGACAGCCAGAACAGGCACCAATGTCACCTTCCTTGTTTTCCTTGAAGAGGTGAGCTATTTAATGTATTTCATAAAAAAGTGTCATGTCATTACCAAATTGTAACTTCATTACCTTACATTGATCATACTGTCAGCAGAAGCAGATGCTTAAAAGATTTTTTTTGTAAAAATAAACATTGAAAATTTGAGTAGCTAATGATCAAAATAGGTTTGAGATAGACTACTGTACAAGTGTAAAAATCCATAAACAGCATTACTAGCATACTGTAATCTGATGGCTCAGTTCACATAAAAAAATGCTGTAAAGATTTTCTCAAGACTGTCTGACAATACTGTACACATACTGAGAACGTTTTAGGTTTTAGTTATAACTATGGACCTATAGACAAAATGTTTTTACAATTAATAAGGTCTGTACTAAAAATACATTTAAAAAGTTTGATATGAAAATATGCCATAAGTGAAAAAATGTCATAGGTGACACATAGGTCATGAAATATTTTGGCAATGAATAAAAGTAAATAACTTTCTGTATGTTTAATTAGGTATTACTTTTTTTGACAAGTTACTGTAGATCTAATTAGGGTTAGCATTTATATTATATATCGTTATGTAAGTGGCACTTTAAAATTCAAAAAGAACAATCCAACTCACATTTGTGAAGTTTTTATAATAAATTCTCTGTATAGTTTGCTGACAAAATTTGAAATTAAAAGACAGAATTATTCCAGAAAGACGTACTGACGTACTGAACAACTGAAGTGGATTATAAGTTGGGGGAAAGATAATGGGTAAATCCTGTCGCCTCATTTTCCCTCCATAGAACTGCCTCTACATATAAATCTGTACCTGTAACAAAAAAGAAAATTAAAATGAAATAATAAATATATATTAATATATATTATTAAATGGAGACACAGCATTATCATAACTAATCTTATCTGTAGACAAAGTATTGTAATTTTCGGAGAATGGAAAATAGTCTAGAAGATCATGTGTGTATTATAGTGTTATAATAACATACATATATATATATATATATTCTAGTTTGAATTATACTGTATATTTACTCATTTTTAAATACTCTATATAATACTTTTACTAATAATGTTAATTGCTAAATGTGTCTTGTTCCAGCAGACTTTTCTTTATTACCTGACATTCAGATGTATTGTCTTCAGTTTTAACATCAGCAACAATCAAAATATGCAAATATTATGGTTACAGAGAATGGGAATAGTCAGCAGGTAAAATAAACAACAATGAAAAAACTTATTAACAAGTAATTCAATAACAAATATAATTACTAAAAATATTAAACCATCTGGAGATCTAAATGGAACAGTATCTACCAAGGTCAGTCTGCAAGCACTGTTTAAAGAACCTACAATCTGGAATGGTTTTATAGTGAGTTACAGTACTACAGTACAATGCCTTCTACAATTTGGCTGCATAATCACGATTGTGCGTCGGGGGGGGGTGGGTTGAGGAAAGGGTGTAAGGCCTTTATCTACAAACCACTATCATTTGTTTTCTGCCACTCTACAGGTCTGACTACAAAATAACTTGAAACTTGAAATCATCTGTGCAAAAGGACTGAACTTGTTTATTTGCTCAGGGTGATGGTACAAGGACTAGCATCACACTGGACTTTGGAGACGGCCATGCACTGACGTATTCCAACGTGAGCTCCATTGAGGATGGAATCAAGCACATCTATAAATCTGTGGGAATCTACCGGGTGACTGCAACTGGGGAAAACAGCCTCGGCTCAGAGACCGCTGTGCTCTACCTTCATGTAACATGTGAGATATTTATAAGTTTTGTGTAAGATTTGTACTGAAAAATATTACAATGAATTTTTTTTCCAACTTGCATACAGCTCTCTCTGCTTCCCACTCTTTGTTGCTGTCAGCTTATACACAATGTACCACATTTTGTACTACTTTTATCTCCTCACAGAACGTCCCCTTCTTTAAACAAACAAACAAGTGAGATAGAACAAATCCCATTACAGTTCCACTCAAGTCAGCTTATGCTTTATAGCTACTTGCCCACGCAAACCTCTGCAGCCTCAGATGTAACAGGGCAGACCACCCCGTATTCTCACACGGTGACAGATGTAACAAAGCTGACTTATTGATCAGGGACAGCAACAGCTCCCACCAATCTGTCAATCCTATGTGCCAGCCATACAAATAGAGTCACCACAGGCTCAGGAGTGCCACGGATGAAAAATAACACACAGATGGCACCTAGCACACGGGAGAATTCCGAATAAACTCACCGCCCTCACCATCTTACCGATTCTGCCTCTATTTTTGTCCTTGCAATAAAGTTGTTATATCTTCTATTTTTTTCCAATTCTTGACTTCTGAACATTTTTATGTAGTACATGTAGTTTACTCCATGATGTATATGTGTGCCTGAGTAGGTCAGCTGGAGTATATCCATCTCTCAGCTCCCTTTGTGGCAGTGAGGAACAAGGAAGTGAACCTGACTGCTGTTCTATGGCCCAGCCAAGTGGGAACAGTCACCTACATTTGGTGGATCGGGAATAACACAGAGGTATTGTACAGGTTTCTCAAATCTCTCTCAGCTCTCACTAGCTTTATCACTTGTAATCATATGTTGCAGACTCTTTTTCTTTATAAGCGAAGGATTAAACAGTTTTTGTGTATACTGGTTGCAAAAATTACAAATATTGGACAGCTTAAAAATTAGAAGCTCAAATTAAAGCTCATCAGACTTTAGGCTCTAGTTAAATGATAATAAGTTTATGTGTTATATTATGTGTTTAATATATCTGGTTTTGAAACCCTGGCCTTTTGACAGTTGTTATTAGGAAATGGCTGTTTTAGTATCATATAATTGTTTGTGGAACAAATGGTTTTGTGTGATGAAAGCAAGGAGGACACACAGGGAACTCTCAGTGGGCCACCGTACCGTCTACACACACACACACACACACACACACACACACACACACACACACACACACACACACAGATATACAGGACAGACAGATACAAAGTTCTATGTGTCCTTGTACCCTTGTGGGTGCTAGCGGGCTGACACCTCTGTAGTGTAAATAACAGTGTGCTACGTTACCCAGCTGTTAATATGGGTCTCTCTGGGGATGCCCCAAACACTCACTCTCTTAGTCTCTCTTTACCCCACCTTCTCTGCTTATTTCTCTCTCCCTAGCAGCCAGTAATTACTCTGGAGGGAAGCGCAACATGCAAATTTTCCCAAGAAGGCATCAACACAGTGACTGTACAGGTGTCTTCAGGGAATACTATTCTGCAGGACAGAAAAACCATTGCTGTCCATGGTAAGCTTTGACCCATGTTGTGTCCGACAATAAAGCCATTAAATTTAGTATTCCGATCTGACTGATCTTTTTTATAAATCAAATAGGTGTAAATTATTCTTTGTTAACATGATAAAATTCCAGAAATTGAACAATAAATCCAAATTCACTAATTGTTGAAATTCCCAAGTCCCAAAAGCTGGAAAAACAAACTAAATCTACAGTAGTAAGGTTCCAGAAAAGTCCCAAACAGTAATTCTCAAAATTTGACCTAACAGCAAGATCCCCAAAAAACAACTAAGTCCAGAGCAGCAAGATCCAGGGTTAACAAAGTGTTTATTTCAAGGAAAGGTGACAGAACACAGGACAGACTGAGAATATTTGATGGCAGCAGCACATTATATACAGTATACCTGTTGTTCATGGGGGGCCATTCAGCTCCCAAGACATTAGATCATCCCTCTAGGCCTCCACTTTCCCAAGGTCAGGTTACTTTAGGTCAGGTCTTTGCAGTAGAAGTTGCACTCCTGTCCTCCTGCTTTATCTAGGTCAATAAAGACACTGTTGTTAGAGTGGATTTGGTGGTACTACTACACTCTTGTTGCATAACAGGGTCTTCTCCTTACACACATGGCACAGTGAGTGCTTTCTTCTCCTTCTATTATCCACACGTGCCACAGTGAGTGCTCTTATTGTAGGTGCTGTATTATTTATTTACAGTATGCTCTTAAATCTCATCAGTAATGACTTTATGAACTTTATAAATTATTTTACAACATTCCATTTCCATCTCTGTGAATTTGTTGCTCTGTAATCAAACAAGTCAAATGAAATACAAACAAGAAAGATTTTTGGTCCATATTAATTGAAGCTAAAACAGCTGCTTACTGTAAGACTTCATCTCCTCCTTTATAACTTTATTTCCATATCACCCTCCAGAATATTTCCGATCCTATCTGCTTTCCTTCTCGTCAAACCTGGATGATCACAACCCAGATGTTGCAGAATGGAGATTCGACGTGAGTCAAGTTATCAAGAACTCTTTGATCCAGGTAAAGTTTTTTTTTTATTTGCTCATACTGCTCATTACATCATGCAGTTCAACAAGCAGCATATATTACGCTGAATGTCGTATTGTGATGAACAGTTTTGCTTTATACTCCTCTTGATTAATGGTTTATTTTTTGTTTTACGTAGTCCATCCTCCATATATGTGATGTCACTGGCTTGGTGGACAGGTTGAGTTTGTGCGTGTGGTGTGGGGTGGGGGGTATATAATTTAATTGCTGATTGCACTGGCTGGTAGACAATCTAAAAGTTCCGGGACTTACTGTTGTAGCGGAATCCATTTAATAATTTAATACTAATGCAGAAACATTCATATACCTCGAAATAGGGGCACAAAGGTTTGTTTTAAAGCTGAAACCACGCTTTAATTAATCTATTCAAATGGCAGATGTCAATTTGATGAGTTACTTATTATGATTAACAATTTTTCCTTTGATAAAACCAAAGCAGTCTCTAATGTCATGAATTCTTGTCACAGTTCAGTGACCTCTGTCTGAATGTGAAGAACAATGACCACAAAGCCAGATTCCTTTTCACGTTTTATTAATCTAACACCACTGGATATATGAATGAAATAATATGAAAATATTTAAATAAACGAAACAAGACATGAGCAAACAATAAGCATGAAATGATCAGTAATGTATAAATAGAGAACAGAATGTTGGTGAATGAGGATGTGTGTGTGTGTTCCACCGCTTCAGCTCGGGTATTAACCCAGTTGATTTGAACTAATTCTGAATTTAAGCCAACTATACTTTTCTCTTTTATCAAGCTCAAAGTTCCATCACACCATAACACAATACACAAGTAACAATCACTTTGGCACTCAAATAAGCAGAGAAATCAGAATGATTAAACAGCAAAAATAAATGCATAGATTATTAATATTGTGTCATATTTCTACATTTTGGCACTGATGTTGTTATCATTTCCTGTTTTACTTTGTAGTCACTTCCGTTTTTTGTTCATCCATGTTAAGATCTAGCCTTACTTCTGGTCAAATGTTCATCAGCTGTTGACAATTGACAATCCTGCCAGGTATTTAACTTCCAGCACTCACCTCAGGTCTCTGCCAGATTGTTGTGAGTTCTCTCCTCTTTCCAGCGTTAGTTCTGTTTTCATCTAGTTACCGACCGTGCCTGTTACCTGTTCCGCTTACAAGCAACATCATATTATAAATGGCTTAATCTAAATATCACTAGTTAAACTATTGTAGCATTGACTTAAAAAGCAACACAGCAGTGAGGTTACATAATTTACCTGGTGGGCATAGCATACTGTATATTTATGGTGCACAGATTAAAAGAAGAACGTGAGAATCTTTAATTCAACTTTATAAATACACACAAAGAAAAGCATGGTGATAAGTTATTTGAGGTCCTTTTGTTGTTTAGGATTTTCCTGGCAAATTTTTAGATTTATCTTTTGATGTCGCACTTAGCCATACTGTATGTGTGTTGTTTATGTTAAACTCACAGTTCTGTTGTGATAGTAAACAGCTTCCTATTGAATAGACAAGAGTTCCGTGCATTCTTATCTTCTGGTAAATCGCAGCTTTGGGAGTAAAGCTTACATGTGGTGTTAACTTATCTAGGTCCAGACGTAGATTGCTACAATTTACTAAGGTTGTGTACAGAGGAACAATTGCAAGTGTATGCTGAATGTGTGTCCAATACAAACTTTAATGGAAGCTTAGAGTACAGTGTTTCCCGATATGTCTAATTTCAAGATATAATTCAAATACACAAGAATTATCACTGATTGATTATTATTACTGTAATATCCGGACTATAAGCCGTTACTTTTAAACACGTTGAACTCTGCGGCTTAAAAAGCGCTGCGGCAAATTTTTGGATTTTTACAGGCTTACGAGCTTAATCCCGCTGAACACGGCCGAGATGTTTGCACCTTGCAGATCCGACTGAAAGCTGTTGAGACTTGCGAGTGTCAGGGAGGATGACGGCGAGACAAGGCGAGGCCCAGCAGCCGCTGGGCTGGGAGAGCACCATCAGTGTCCAGTGGCGAACGGTGGGCTCTGGGAGGTTGGTACTGAAACAAGCTGCCACCATGCCCCACAGGACGTGACAACATCCTCCAGATAGGAAGCCGTCCAGGAGAGCCGAGGCGGCCGGCGACGCAGCAGAGCGCGCCCAGCGGGCTACAGGGACTGGTGACGTCCTCCAGGCAGATGCTCATCTTGGAAGCCAAAGAGTTGAGGAAGTCTCCAACGAAGGAGGCAGTGCCACCATGGCGGCCACCACTCAGGTGGACGAGACGACCGAGACCAGAGACGAGAGCTGATGAGGAGCCGTAACCCGGACCAGAGACAAGGGACAACGAGGCGCCGGAGCCAGAACCAGAGACGAGGGACGACGAGGTGCCGGAGCCAGAACCAGAAACGAGGACAGACGAGGTGCCGGAGCCAGAACCAGAGACGAGGACAGACGAGATGCTGGAGCCAGAACCAGAAATGACAGACGAGGCGCTGGAGCCAGGGAGGAACCCAGACATGGAGCCAGAACCAACGAGGCACAAATGGGAACAGTCAATGAACTGACCCTAAAAGCAGGAACCAGAGAATCAGGACGTGCGGGAAATGAACAGTGTTCAGGAGCCCCGGGGAGAGTACCTGGAGAAAGCCTGGGTAAAAGGCACAGAGAACAGGGCCGTAGTTATCTCCAGACGGCCAGGGGCCAAGTCTGGCGTGATCCTCTTCGAACCACCAGGAACTAAAGCTTGAACAGGACGTGGCTGAGTTGGAGCTTAAACGAGGTGTGACTGAATTGGAGCTTGAGTTAGGCGTGACTGAACTGGAGCTTGGGGTGAACGTGAAGACTGGGCCGGAGCCTGAACTGCACACAACAGGGCCGGAGCTTGGAGTGACAGGACAGCAACAGAGGTGAGAGCTGGCTGAAGCAAGGCTGGGGCAGGGAACAGGCATGGATAAAGGGCCGGTTCATGAATCGACAGGAGAGGTTGAGCTGGAACCAGGGCATGACATGGAGATTGCACTGGAGCTTGGTCTGGGCTAGGTAGAACCTGAGATGGTGCTGGATAGGGCTGGATTGGGGCCTGTGCTTGACGCTGGAGTGGCTGGGCTTGAACTGGGCAAGATGGCCGCCGTGCTGGATCTTGTGCTTTGCGTGGAACTGGGGCTGAGGCAGGCAGAGACACTTGGGCTGACGCAGGCAGAGACACTGGGGCACGATGTAGGTGGCCGGCAGGTGCAGAAGGGATCTGATTTGGCGCAAAATGAGCTGCGGCCACAAGCCCGCAGCTCACAAACAGACTGTGGTGCTGCGACAGGCTGAGGTTCTGCGGCTGGAGCAGACTGTCATGCTGCGACAGGCTGAGGTTCTGCGGCTGGAGCAGACTGTGGTGCTGCAGCAGGGTGAAGTTCTGTGGCTGGAGCAGACTGTGGGGCTGCAACTGGGACAAGGGCATGCAAAGCAAGGCTGCACAGGTGCAAAAAATCCTCCCATAGAACTGGAGCTTGTACTGGGCAGGATGGTGCAGCAGCAGGGGTCAGGTGTGGCTGGGGAACGAGAAATGAGAAAGGAACAGTAGCTGAGAGAGGAACTGCAGACTGGACTGACCTGGTGCGGGAAGAGGAACAGGTGACCCGGCAGAAATCGAGGGCATCGGTAAACTGTGCCGACTTACGCCTGGCCAGATTGTACTGTCACAAATGCATTGGTGTTTAAGATTGGCGGACCCAAACGCATGGCTCGGGGGGCGACCAGGTAGGTAAAGATGTTTTACTGAACATGGTCAAAGTACAGGCAAGGGTCAAAACCAGGTAAGCACAGGTAAGGACAATCCAAACTCCAAAAAAAGGTACAGGTACTTAGCAAGACAGCAACAGGTAATCAGGACAGGGTAATGCGGGAACGGGTAACAATGCTCACGATCTGGTGAAGAGTAGAGATGTCCAACTCGAGCCCTCCCACTCGACTCAGCGTTGATCTTTTGTTGCAGAAGTGTTGTCAAGCAGAATCTCGAGCGCGCTCCGAATCACGTGACCAATGAGAGCAAGACGTGTCGATACGTCACGTGACTGCCGAGCGGCTTATCTGCAGTTTGAACGGACGGTTGTTTTAATATGTCAGAGCTTTATAAACGTGGCAAGCGGTCCGGAGATGATCTATAAGATGATAGATGATCTATAAGATACACAGGTATCACATTACGGATATCTGTAATGTATTTATGACAAGTTCACAAATGTAGTTGACTACAACTACATTTTGACAAGTCGCATTTGCCACATCAAGGCTACTTATACATTATTATCCACAGAGAAACACAATTACACACCTTTGATTAAATAAGTTTTATTTGACAATAAAACATGGACTGTGATCCCGAACAACCACGTATCAGCGAGGAAGCAGTTCCCACGCACAACCAGCAGATGTCGTTGTTCTGACTGTGTCATGATGGTGTCGAGCAATGTGTCGATTACAGCCCAACTGTGTCATAGTTGCTCAGTGATTCATGAGGCTTCGATTTCGCCATCTCTAGCGAAGAGCTACGGTAAGTGCTGGAGGTTAAATACAGAGTTAATGACAAGATTGAAAACAGCTGAATGAATCATGTGACCAAACTTAAAGCAAGAAAAAGGCATGATGTAACAGAAACTGGAAATACTACAAAATAAGACAGGAAATGAAAACATGAAAACCAGCGTGAAAGCGTGTTATATGCGCCCTTAGTCATTGTTATAAGGTAGCATTGAGAGGTTTGAAGCAAGTGTGCTCTTGGTGTTACAGTATACCCCTCATCATTTTTATTAACGATACATCTGCATGCGATTCACTTGCTGATTGCATCGGATGGACAGAGCCGATAGAGTGGATTTTTCTTTCTGCTTAAATAAATGGCTAACTTGCCAAAGGAGATTTTAAAGATGTTTCATTTATTCTCAAGCACCATGCAGGAGTTGCCGCTCTCAATGAAAGCCAAAACAGTCGTCACCCTAAAATAAGTCAAAAAAACAGCAACAGAGAAAGCGTGTGACGAAGTAATTGTGATGCCCTTTCTGACACTGAAGACGAAAACCTTAGTGGTAGATAACAATTAAATTTTGTGGTACACTGCTGTACTTTTTAGGTTTCTTTAACTAGCACTTTTTATGTTTCTTTAACCAGGCACTATATTTAATTATGTTACAAAAATCTTTCTGTGTATCATCTTTCTGTGTAAATATCTTATGTTACAACGTAGACAGCTGTGGCATATAGACAGGTACGGTCTATGTGAAAAATATTTTTCTAAAATTAAACTCTAATGGGTGTGACTCAAATTCAGGTGCGCTTTTTAAGCCTGGGAATTACAATAATTATTAATTGGGGTTAGAGTCAAAATTAGGTTATGTTATATTATAGTACATGAGACATGAAATAATAAGATGATGTAATGGAAGATGTAACATGCAACACACTGTAACACACCCAACCCAAGCAGTCTAAATCAGTTTGTAAGTTACCCATAACCTGCTGATTAAAAATGGCACTAAACCTTTATCTAAACATTTACAGTAGATGATGATGGAGATTCAGACCCTCTGATCAATTTGTCTACATGCTTATGCCAAATACATTTATATTGTATTGTATTAAACCATGAAAACAACCCTTTTGAAATGAAGCACTTTTTTGTACTGAATACATTATTACAATTATGTGTTGATGATGCATTGTAGCATTAGCACCAGTCTTTTTTGCCTTATTAGATTTCTTATGCTTGTGTCCCTTCAGGCTACTGGTGTAAGAGAGGATCAGCTGCTAGTCACATTCCTCCCGGGTAGGCCCTCGACAGCAGAGTTTTTTCTTGTACCTGACAAACAATTAAATGGGGGGAAACCAGAGAAGAATTCTGCTCATTTGGATCAGGTAAAAAAAAAACATTTGGTGCTTTTTTTCTGTAAATGTCTACAACATGTGTTGTGGATGCATTTCATCTTGTTATCCTGTACAGTTTTTTTACTAGTAATTCCATACTCCACCAGATGTCAGCATTGATCTACAAAAGTTTGGCGAGGTTTTTTCTTTTAGTCTAATTCTAAAAAATGCCCGAGGAGACTGCTGTGCAATAGACTCATCAATAAGCCTGACAAGTATTAACAAATTATCAGGGGGAATGACTTTTAAAATCCCTCAAGTCACATCCTGTGTGGCGTTGAGGTTGTGAGTGGTAGCTGTTTGGCTGAGTCTAGAAAGAGCCTTAAACACAGACAAAGGAGGTGTCATGGTTGATCAGTTCATTTAATCATAGGCATATCAACATAAACCAAATTAGCTCTGAGCCTTACGTGGTAGACATAATAATAATAATAATAATACTGCTGGATTTTTTTCTCTGTGGGAAAAAATCCAATAGCAGAAGACTGTAAAGGAAATAAATTTGTCCTGTTTTATTTAATCAAAACCATATTTTTGCTGGGTTACTGCTTATGCTATGACTATATGGAGGCTAGAAGTTGCTATATCTAAAGATATATTTAGCCTGAAAGTGCATTTTTTCAGACAGAACTGAAAGATTTTACTATTTTATAATTTATAAACATCACACAGAAACACACTGATTTTTACACCTCATATCGCAGCACACAAGCAGCTATATTCTGAAATAATCTGCATTCAACTAGACTTTGTGGTTGCAGAGATAAATTTATTTGAATGTAGATATACTGTACCATTCTTCCAGAGGACCCCGCAAAACAGGCATGGGGCCCATAGGGCTTAGGAGTCTCTCCTCCCATCTCATACCTGGCTGATCACCTGGAAAGATACTCTTCCCCACAAGTCAGAAATAAATCTCTATTCAAGGTTGGCATCTTGAAAGTGTATAACAGACTCTACTTATTAGAATTTGTAATAGATTTACTGATCCTGGTATAGAGTGGGAAAACAAGTAATTAGTCATAGCATGGTCTACATTTGAACAGCTTTAAAGTAAGAATTATGAAGGGGCACGAAGGACTTAATATCAGGAACAATAAGAAGACAGGACCCACACGCACAGCTTGGGCGACAGGACTTGAGTAAAAATGGGTTTTAATGCTGTTAGTTCCAGAAAAGCGACGAGCAAAAGCGTGGTCAGAACAGGCAATGGTCACACAGAAAATCCAAAGCACTGTATCGACAGGGACTGGTCAAAAGAGTAAACCACGAAAACAAAAGCTGAGTCTTACACGGACTGGAGAACAAAGATAACGCTGGATAGTGGTGGCAACACGCAATATGTCACAGTCTCGGTCTAGGCTTCTGGTCATGTTCTGGTTTTTATTTTGAAGCACTTCCTGTCTGTCTCGTCTTGATTCTAGTCACTGGTTTTATTTTGAAGTCCTTCCTGTCTGTCATGTTTTGGTTCTGATCTCTGGTTTGTTTTGAAGGACTTCCTGCCCTAATCACACCACAGCTGTTTTTCCCTGTCACTACCGGCCTTCATCACGCACACCTGTCAGTAATCGGTAATCTGAGTCAGTATTTAGTTCCACCTCACACACTCTCCAGTTGCCGGATTGTTAGTTTGTGTTTGCGTGTCTACGCCCCATCCTTTACGGCCAAGTAAGTCATTTTGTGTATCGACCCTGTTTCTGGTTTTGACCATGTCCTGTCTGCTCCCAGTCGGTTTCTTTTGATTCTGCCCTGTGTATGGAACCCTGCCTGAATCTTGACATTATCGCCGTGCTGATCTGTGTACCGACTTTTGCCTGCCTGACCATGAGCCTGATTAAACCTTTTCAATATTGAGTTCATACGAGCTGTGCATGTGGGTCCGTCACATCAATGGGGCGTTGACACAAAACAATTGGGCAAATAATAAAGTGAGTACTGGAGACTATATACATGGAGTAAATGATGACAAATATATTACAGCTGGTGGCTCACGTGACCAGGGCAAATTCCAAGGCGCTCAGAAACTCGGGTGACCAAGCATGATGGGCAGAGGACCAGAGGAGGGTCAAAACAAAGCAACATGAAATAAAACACAGGGTAGAATGAGTCCTTGAATGTCCAAATTGGCAGGAGCAATGGGGGAACAAGGTCTGGGAGGCTGATGCCGGAAGAGGCAATGCCACCACCAGGAAAAAGGGCAGGCGTGGTCTCCTCCGGACCACCAGGAACTAGGGCTGGGGTGGTTGCTTCCAGACCAACAGAACCTAGGAATGGTCACTTATGGACCAACAGGAACGAGGGCAGTAGGGGTCCACTTCATTGGGCTGCTGGAGACAGGGGCTTGAGTGGTTATCTCCAGACTATCAGAGACTAGGGCAGAAGGGTTCTGCGTCACCGGACCGACAAGAACAACGGCTGGAGTGGTTAGCTTCAGACCATTAGGATGGGCTGGAGGAACCAGCTTTACTGTACCATCAGGATCAAAAGCATAAGAGGCCTTCCTCGGGATGCTGGAGCGGTGGGCTGGCGGGATCCACTTTGCCAGGGTCAAGGATTGGTCAGCGATGGTGAGCAGGCGGTCGTGCTGGGCTTGGAGGCAGAACTGGAGCAAAGGTTTGGAAGGCGGAGCAGAAACATTAGCAGGACATAGGCTGTGCAGGAATGCAAACAGACCGTGACGGCTTAGCTGGGCTCAGACTGGGCTAGAATGCATGACAGGAGCATGAGAAAGGCGTGATCAAACTGGATCTTGAGTGGGGACTTGACACGACTGAACTGGAACTAGAGCTTGACATGGCTGAACTGGAGCTTGAGCTTGACTGGAAGCTGCATGTCGAAGCAGAGCAGTGGCTTAGGCTGGAAAGGACTGCAGTTCTGGAGCTTGAACCAGGCATGACAGTTGCTGAACTGAAACTTGAATTGGCCGTGACTGCTGCGCCGAAGTTGAACTGGCTGTGACTGCTGCACCGAAGTTTGACGTGGATTGGCGACAGGAGCGGCAGAGGTCAGGCATGGCTGGGCTACAGGTGCAGCAGGGGTCAGACCTGGCTGGACGTGACTTTAGATTACAAGCATCACTATTAATTTTGGCAAATGAGGCAAATAAAATATTGTTATTTAATGTGAGTGGCTCAACATAGGGGAAAAAATGTTGTGCTGTAATGTTTTTTTTTTTTTGTTTTTTATTTTTAAACTTGTAATGTGTATATGTTTAAAGCCTTAACACAGAATTTAAAATTTTGTGAATGAAGGACTTTATGTGGGACAATAGAGATAGAGATTGAATTCCACTATTGCATAGTTTTCCTTTAGGTCAACGTAATATTTCTTAATTTATATCAAAGTTTAATGTGGTCATACCTTTGTGTGCACGGAACTATTATTCTTTGATTGCATTTTCACTTTTATTTTGTGTCATTATGTAAACTTAATTGTCTAGTTTATGTTACGTATTAATTAAGGATTCTCAACTAAACTTTTGTTGAAAACAGCTTTTTCAAAGGTTCAAATTAAACGTCCCAGCACTGAACCTAAAGTGCTTTCAGACATTTATTTGAGTGCCAGTAATTGTGTTAATATAGCTTCTTACTACAAAATGTTTGGTGTATCATTATCAGGACTACTACTCATAAAACTACATTTTGCCCACCATATTTGAGCAATCATTCACAAACTGGCTACAGTTTACACTGACATTTACACCAGAGCACATTCAGAATCACTGTCATAGGGCAAGTAATATTAAAAGTGAATGTTCTGTCTGATATTAAAAGAAAATAGGTGTTTGTTGATTGGGACTATGAGAGGCCTGAAATGTCACACCAAATGTAGAGGCAACTGAAGTTTCATGCAGGCAATGACGTTCCTTACAGCTATATTTTTGGATGAACAGAAGGACTGCTTTACCTAAATTCTTCTCTCCCTTTTTGCAGCTTTCAGAGGTTTTGCACAATGCCTTAAATCAAAACCTCGTCCAGTTTACCTTGCGGCCTGGGGTCCAAGTCACTGTGTATGTGGCACATCTATCGGCAGGTAAACACACGCAGCTGGTTCTGTACTTTGTAGGCTACAGTAGCTGTAGCTTGCTGTCGCTTACTGCTCATATCATGATTCAAGTGATGTTATCATGCTAATTTATGTGCCACTGATACAGTTTCACTTATGTCTTACTGTGTATACAGCGCCCCTAGTGGATACCAGTGAGAATCACAGTGGTTCCGCCATGCTAATGCTGCTATCTGTAGCAGTTCTGGGTTTAGCTCTATTTTTCATCTATAAATTCAAGAGGTAAAGTGCTCCTGAAACACAGTCTAAATGTCGCTATAATGCTGCACAATATACAGTAGATTTGTTAAAATATGCTGAAGTAACCTGACCGCATGGGAAACACAACCCGATAGTGGCCTGTCAGATGTATGTACCAGCATTAGGCAGCCGTCCACAAGGGAGTATTGGCTCCCCACCTTACACTTCTGTGGAAATCATATGGGAATCCTTTGGTCAGGCCATTTTTGCAATACAATACATATCAGTCAGCCTTTAGCTACTATCAATATTGCGCCCTTTGAACGAAGGCAGCTGGGCTGATCCTTCTTAAATGTTAAATTATGTCTCCTCACCAAGGAGCCATTTCAAGGTAAAGACTCCATGAACATTTAGAGAGACAGGGCAAAACGTCACATTTATAGACTTTTAGAGTTTCTGAAAATGCTGATTTACTGTAAAAGTATGCATTGTTGAAACAAATGCTGGGCTAGTCGTACAGTATGTTACGAACAAATTGCACCTTTGTTGCTTTAGTTAGGTGTCTGCCTTTATTCCTTTGCCTCACTGTAAATCTTTCCTTAAGGAAGATCCCAGGCCTCAATGTCTATGCGCAAATGCAGAACGAAAAAGAACAAGAAGTGAGTCCAGGTAATCCAACAGAGGCCACGCTCAGCTCACAGCAGGGCTTTGTGCATTCTTTGGAGCTTCTGGACACAGAGTTTAACTCACGGCCCATCGGTAAGTTCTTGGTATTCACTTATCACTCCTACTGTGGACCATTTTTTTTGCCTCCATTGATTATTTTATACTACAGTATTGTTCTCCTTTGTTGGTTTTACATTAGACTCATTATGTTCTTTGTGTTTGCTTCTGTTGTGTTTCTCAGAGGTGAAGTGGTCCAGTGATGGGGTTTTTGACAGCTAAACCAAAAAAGGATGATGTAAAGTAACATATTGCCTTCTTTGTTCCTTTTACTTTTTTATGAATTCACAATGCAGACAGGTGACAAATGAGTAGAACATATAAATATTGTTTTGAGGAAGTAATTTGAGAAAATATTATTGTACACCAAAACCCCCAGATCAGCTTCAGTTCACCTCACATTACATTAACAGCATATAATACACATAATTTCATACCTATTAAATAGTTTAATAGCAACAGGTGTAGAATAGGAACAGTGTCCTTCTTTTGTCTTCTCCCATCTATTCATGGTGTATTTTTAATTTGTCATCTATCTGACCGTGTATCGGGCCATACTATGCCATCTCGAAAAGGTCAGTTCTTAAACAGTACGCATTCATGTGTCTGTTTTCCATGATGTAAATTTTATTACAACCTTGGTCCATGAGCTTCAAGATGAACTTGATGGTTGTGGTTTTCACATGTAATGCCAGTGCACTGAATATGCAAGCCATATTAGTGGCCCTTTTAATGAACCAAAACCACATATGTATAAATTTCTGTGTCGTTTAAATTTTCCTGCTTTTGCTATCTCTTAATGATGTCATCATTTGTAGAACATGTCTATGTACATGCCCTTAATTGTGTATGAAAACAAATCATCTTTAGCTCTGGGAACAAATCATTAATAGAATTAAATAGGTCCTGTATTATAAATGTAGCTATTCGGAATATGAATTTCAAGATCGCAATCTCTAATATCTTTAGTTCCAGATGTCCTGTGTTGAAGTAGTTGACAATATTTTTTACAAATTAAGGCCTGCAACTTATATAGAAAACTCAAGAAAAAAGTAGAAGAAATGTCCAACCCCAAACTCCCAAAGAGCCATTTTAACCCATTTTCCACAAAAAAAAACAAACACTGGGAGCCACATGGGGGGGGTTGTTGAGTACTGTACTGTACACCAACTGCTGAAAGTAACACCAAATCCCAGTGGTGATTGTGGTGACAGGTTGATCTGGCTGCTATTGTTCATAAAAAGCATCTTTTTATATGTTATATTTTTTGCATGACTAGTAGTGGGCTCTCAGATGCAATGTTATTTTGCTGCAGTGACAGTAGGATCGAATCCCGTTAATTTTTTGCTAATTTCACAATGTTTAAGAACATTCAACAGTTAGGCAGGATGCAGAGGTTTAACATTTTATATTTTTCATACCGAAGATCGTAGCAATTAACAGCAGACTTATTCAGTCCTTGTTTTCTTTTAGCTACTTCCGTAACTAGAATATTAGGAACAATCAAACTGCGTCAGATTACGTCCTGTAAAACAGTAAAGACTGTTACGATGCATAGTATTGACGAGGACAGCTAACTCGCTTTTCTCTGCTTCAAACAGCTGCCGTAACTAAGAACAACCAAGGCACATTCGGAAGTCTGTCACCAGTTAAGATGGAAACGCGTTCATCTTTAACACCGGCAGTGGCGAGGACACGTTAGCCTTGTGATTGGGGGAGCAGCGCAACAGTGGCAGCTACTGCCATGCGATTTTGATCAATGAAAAAATTTATTTTAAATAATTTTATTTTTCCAAACCACGTGGGGCGCAGTAAAAGGATGAAGGAGCTGTGGGTTGTCAACCCCTGCCCTAACCCAACTACTGTGTAGTAGTGTAGTAGTTAGTACTGTGTACTAAGTAAACCTAGAGTTAATTAATATGTGAATTAGGTTTTCCGGCATCATTTTGAGAAGCAATGCTCCTGATTTTAGCAATATTACTAACATGGAAGTAGGCAGTTCTAGAGACTTCTTTTGTATACATAGTAAATTTTATAAATTTAAATAAAGTTGACACCAAGGTTCCTCACACTAGAATCCAATGTAAGCATTCTGTGATTTAGAGCTCCTATCTAATTTAATAGCATAGTCTTGCCAAAATTGACGCAAGCTGACGGCAACTAGGGCCACACTCAGCATGAGCTGGAGAACAGGGCTGCCAAGGCTCACAAACAAAATTATGTGCGACGCTCAGTAAGCAGGAGAGAAAAGGCTGCAAAGGCCCATAAACAAAACCAAAGGGGAGGACCCGAATGCAACGACCCATAGACAGAAACTATAATCAATGGTTTAATTAAATAAACAGAAGGAAAATACAGAATAAGGGTGCTTCATCCAGCAGGACAAACTATTCAATAAATAATCAAACGCTAAACGTAACGAACACAGAACAAATGCACATATAAAAACGAACCTTGAGACAGAGTAATTGAAACTAAGAAGGACAGCATAGATGGAGGAAACAAGCAAAGAGCCGTGCCAAGTTGACAGGAAAAGCTGTGATGAGCCTTGCCAGGCTCAGAAACCAGGGCAGGAGGACCAGAGTGAAGGCCAAATAGACAGACGAGATGATTGAGTAGCTACAGCGTCAGACAAAGAACTACATGAGTGAGGAGCTAGATGCAGAATTTTACGCAGGCCAAGAAACAGAGTCCAGTTATAAAAGTCCCAGTTCTATGGACAGAGGTCTGGGTGTCTCTAAAATGGCTTTTATTTTGGCCTGCACATCTTGGCTGTTGATAACTGTCCACCAGCTCAATCAACGTTAACCACACCATTGGAAGACGGACCCTTTTGATGGTGTCCATACAGATAAACAAGCCTGAGATGGAATCCCCGGAACAGACAGAGGTTCTCCAGCTTATTAGCGCCAATAGTCTGTCCATACGATGTAAACCCAAACTAATTGTGTCAATCACAAAATAAATCCACCCAGTGAGGGTTAAAGTCAACAACTGGTCTCACCTGAGCAGGCTGTGCAGGACGATAGCACTGTGAACAGGTCCAGGCTGTGATGGAGGCATACAGTGAAGGAGGCAACGCTACCGTAGCAGCATATTGTGCCGGAGGCAAGGCCACCGGTAAGGTGGACAAGATGAGCAGTGAAGAGCAGTGCCAGGCAGACGAGACGAGCGGTGACGAGCCATGCCAAGCTGACGAAACGAGTGGAGAGCTTTAGCTTTAGTGAAGCACATCAAACCACTCTTAGTGGGGATTTTCTCTTATCTCACTAGAGCTGTCAACTGATCCATTTTATTATTCAGTGATCTTACTTTGCTAATAATTTGCGAAGGGAGATATAGCTTGAATCTTTTCACCTTCTCTTTGTGCAAGTCCCTTCTCCAATCTTTGTTTCCTCCACAAACCTTTCTGCCTCCTCTGCATCCCCTTGTTTTCCCTTTTTATTTTGTCGGGGGAAGCTTGAAGTTATGGACAAAGTTGAGTATTTTGCCCTTAATGAGAGCAGCTGATCCTGGGGGTAAGCATAGTCACAGATCTGCTGCTGCGCTTCGGCCTTAGGGTTGAGGGTAAGTATAAATCTCAACGTCAAAATGAACTAAAAAACTATCTTGAACAATGTGATCAGAAAGGGTACACCTTAACTACTAAGACTAATTAAAAAGTATAAAGTACCGTAGTACAAAGTACAAACTATAGTAGATAAAAAAATACAGAAAAAAATCAGAAAAAAACCCAAAAGACACTACAAAAGTGGAAATAATTAAGCATGCTGCTACAAGGCTCGGCCTTGTATCTGTGTATCTTTTAACAAATTCACAAACAAGACACTAATAAACTAAAACAAACACAATCTATGAGGCACACAGAACAAACAAGCCTTGACACAGAATAACAGGAACCACAATGGACAGGGTAACATGAAAATGAACCAACAAAGACTGTGCACAAAGGGCGTCAAGTATGAAGCATATTTACGCACAACAACCTGGCGTAAGTACGAATCTATACCAACGTTCAGATGTATCAAGAACTACGTGAAGTAGAAATTAGCTAGCTCCCTGGTTTACATAAGTACTGTTCTACAGCTATTGAGCCGTTGGTGACACTTAGAGGTGAAACAGGGAAACGGTTATTCATGTGAAAACAATTCGGAGAAAAACGATAA